>NC_047026.1:2515274-3715274 GCF_902652985.1 Pecten maximus
GAAAGATTCCAATAGCACTAAACAAATTATGGCGACTATTATGGCTAGGTTTCATCCATATCTGTTAGCTTTGTGACGTCAGCGTCTGATTAAGGGAGTGTTGAGTATAAAGCTCACAGTGACTTAATACTCACCCACAAACATCACATGATAATTAAACTTCCGGTGCCGTACGCCTTATTTCCGGTTCGTGATGTTTACTTCTTTTTGTTAAGATATCACTTGGCCATCTGATATCGACTTCGATCTCCTGGTCCTTAGTTCCTACTAAAGTACATCCTTATTTACTTGAAAATCCACTCCACAACATCTAATGGCTTCCATCCTTCATGTCGGAAATTCAAAAAAATGGTATTTCCCCCCACTGAATGATTCGGAAATGGTGGCAAAATATAGGAAATCTGCAGATTTGAGGGAGGATTTGCTTTTTTTTTTTTTTTGTCTCCTATTTGTGGACACAAAAGTAATGCTACATTTTTTGCGATATTTCAACACACACACACACACACACACACACACACACACACCGACACCCCCCCCCCCCCCCCCCCCCCCCCCCCCCACACACACACACACACACACACACACCCACCAACCCCCTACCTACTACTACTCCTCCTCCTCCTCTTCCTCTTTTTCCGTTCTTGTAATTAAGCGTTCGCCCACAATAGAAAGCTTATGTGTATTGTCTTCTAAATGAGGCAAAAATGTTACTGTTGTGCCTTGCGGAAATGGCTGGTGAGCCAGTTACATTTATTATTTATTTTGCTCGGCAGGAATTCCAGTGTGTCTAAATCAGGGCTTTTCAGTGAGATGTCAGTTGTCGCCAGCAAACTTAATATTCATACTCAAATATATTTTTTATTTTATCAGAAAATGCCTTATATTCTATCTATACTTTAGATATGTTGACAAAACCAAACCTGCACTCTTATTCAGATTTGTAGCACGCCATTTCCTACAGGACGATAACGTGTCGCGTGACTACAAACGGGATGGCATGAAATATGATTAACTTTCCTTCCAGTTGTAAAATTATTCGTGCTTTGGGATTGTCATTGTCACAGCCAGTTCATCCAATACTCCAGAGTCTGCCTGTTCACTACGATGGCTGATTTCGGTCATGTTGCATAGTCATATTGGCAAAACGTTTCTCTTTGTTTATTCTATATAATGCAAAACATTGGATGACGGTGTAGTGTCGATGTATTGTATGGTCGGACGACGGTGTGATCTGGTCGGACGACGGTTTAGTGTCTGGTCGGACTACGGTGAAGTGTCTGCTCGGACGACCGGGGTAGTGTCTGGTCGGACGACGGGGTAGTGTCTAGTCGTACGACGCGTACATTGTAGTGTCTGTTCGGACGACGCGTACGGTGTAGTGTCTGGTCGGAAGACGCGTACGGTGTGGTTTCTAGTCGGACGACGTGTACAGTATAGTGTCTAGTCGTACGACGCGTACATTGTAGTATCTGTTCGGACGACGCGTACAGTGTAGTGTCTGGTCGGACGACGCGTACATGTACGGTGTAGTTTCTAGTCGGACGACGCGTACGGTGTGGTGTCTGGTCGGACGACGCGAACAGTGTAGTGTCTGGTCGGACGACGCGTACGATGTAGTGTCTAGTCGGACGACGCGTACGATGTAGTTTCTAGTCGGACGACGCGTACGGTGTAGTTTCTAGTCGGACGACGCGTACGGGGTAGTGTCTGGTCGGACGACGGGGTAGTGTCTGGTCGGACGACGCGTACGGTGTAGTGTCTGGTCGGACGACGCGTACGGTGTAGTGTCTGGTCGGACGACGCGTACGGTGTAGTTCTAGTCGGACGACGTGTACGGTGTAGTGTCTAGTCGTACGACGCGTACATTGTAGTGTCTGGTCGGACGACGCGTTCGGTGTAGTGTCTGGTCGGAAGACGCGTACGGTGTAGTGTCTGGTCGGAAGACGCGTACGGTGTAGAGTTTGGTCGTACGACGATGTAGTCAAGTCGGACGACAGTGAAGTGTTTGGTCGGACGACGGTGTGGTGTCTGGTCGGGCGACGGTGTGGTGTCGGGTCGGACGACGGTGTGGTGTCGGGTCGGACGACGGTGTGGTGTCTGGTCGGGCGACGGCGTGGTGTCTGGTCGGGTGACGGTGTGGTGTCTGGTCGGCCGACGGTTTAGTCTAGTCAGATTATGTGGTAGTGTCTGGTCGTATGACGGTGTGGTGTCTGGTCGGACGACGGTGTAGTGTCTGGTCGGACGACGCGTACGGTATAGTGTCTGGTCGGACGACGCGTACGGTGTAGTTCTAGTCGGACGACGTGTACGGTGTAGTGTCTAGTCGTACGACGCGTACATTGTAGTGTCTGTTCGGACGACGCGTACAGTGTAGTGTCTGGTCGGACGACGCGTACGGTGTAATTTCTAGTCGGACGACGCGTACGGTGTGGTGTCTGGTCGGACGACGCGTACAGTGTAGTGTCTGGTCGGACGACGCGCACGATGTAGTGTCTAGTCGGACGACGCGTACGGTGTAGTTTCTAGTCGGGCGACGCGTACGGTGTAGTGTCTGGTCGGACGACGCGTTCGGTGTAGTGTCTGGTCGGACGACGTGTACGGTGTAGTGTCTAGTCGGACGACGCGTACGGTGTAGTTTCTAGTCAGACGACGCGTACGGTGTAGTGTCTGGTCGGAAGACGCGTACGGTGTAGAGTTTGGTCAAGTCGGACGACAGTGAAGTGTTTGGTCGGACGACGGTGTGGTGTCTGGTCGGGCGACGGTGTGGTGTCGGGTCGGACGACGGTGTGGTGTCGGGTCGGACGACGGTGTGGTGTCTGGTCGGGCGACGGCGTGGTGTCTTGTCGGACGACGGTGTGGTGTCTGGTCGGACGACGTTGTGATGTCTGGTCGGACGACGGCGTGGTGTCTGGTCGGGTGACGGTGTGGTGTCTGGTCGGCCGACGGTGTAGTCTAGTCAGATTATGTGGTAGTGTCTGGTCGTATGACGGTGTGGTGTCTGGTCGGACGACGGTGTGGTGTCTGGTCGGGTGACGGTGTGGTGTCTGGTCGGGTGACGGTGTTGTGTCTGCATGGTCGGACGACGGTGTGGTGTCTGGTCGGCCGACGGTGTGTTGTCTGATCGGCCGACGGTGTAGTCTAGTCAGATTATGAGGTAGTGTATGGTCGGATGATGGCGTAATCTGGCCAGACGACGGCAGTGTCCCCACGGATGACGGTGTAGTATCTGATAATAAACAGGAAACTCATCATGCTTAATTTATAACTTTTCATTGTGTTGCAGCGTGAGTAACATTAACACGTGTGATCTGCCATCCACAAACAATATACCTACGCCATTGTTTGAACAAGACTATCTTTATCGTGCCAACATGCGCTTATTTGTACTATAGGCTGTAAACCCTGTCAGATGTCGCTTTCATAATGTCATAAATCGTCACGTGCATCCACCATGGTCGTCATATTTCAATCGATAAGACTCTTTCCAATCCATCTAATGTACACATGATGACAAATGACTGCTTTGTGCAGATTTTTATTTCTTACATAATTAAAATTTGGCTAAATATTCAGACGTACGTGAAATTCATAGGACATGTTTGTCCGGTGATACCTGGGAAACAAATCCTCATCTAGAACGGCTTTCGTATTGTAAAAATATTTGATCATGATGAAAGCTTATTTCCTGAGAAGGCGGGGATTAAATTGGGTGCAGTTCCAGGGAGATTCAGCCCTCTGCCAGTATTACAATATTGATGTTGTTTTCATATAGTAGAATTTATTGCTTATAAGCTTGGAAATACGAGATACCTTGAAAGGCGACCTTTACATACAAAAATGTATACTATGGACGAAATCGGATTCACTTTTTTTTTTGCAGTATTTTCACAGATATTTATCTAGTAAAGCCTTTGAGAGTCGAATTTTGTGACGATAATCTATATTGAGTTCGAAATAAAACTCTTTTATCTTAATTTGGTGCTCAAAAAGACACGGTAATTCATTTTATCGTCATTTTAATTGTAGAAAATTTGAGAGTAAACAGCACTAGTAGAAAATATTAATTACCACCATCAATATAAGTCGTGAGATCTAAGATTACGTTAAGCAGCTTGTTATACTGAATATAAATGTACATTTAATTTACTAGTTTTGAGGTAGAAAATCAATAATGTTTTATATTTTCTTTAGAGAGAGAAAACAAACGTTGAAAGTTTTACTTAACATACATTGTATACTCAGCACCACGCTAATGAGCACAAAGGAAAAATAACTAAAATAACACAGAAAGACAGAAATAATACATAATACTGAACGGCAGAATTTATCTTTCCTTTCCTGAATAGCTACATACCAGTTTTCACTGCGTTCCTTGATTGCGTTAAAACAACAGGGGGAATGGCAATGTGTAAATGAAACCGTAATTCTGACACTTAATGAATAAAAAGTGGGATCAAATAGGAACAGCATTTATATTTACACAGTTTGTCTGAAAGAAGTACCACAACACAGCATAAAAACTGTTTCGTTTGAACTTTAAACCACCAAAGGTACAATAGACACAATAGCGATACAAAGACAGACAGACAGATGCCCGCCCTCTCAGAACGCCTTTCTAATTCACCGTTTTCAAGGATCTCGATTGCAATATATATTTCTGTCGCGTTTGATATCGGTAAACTCATTTTTATCATCAATGATGAAGTGTCGAGTGTTTAGCTGTGGCAAGATATCATATTTCCTAATCATGGACACCTCAGTAGGTATTAACGTCCGTGCAATTGTCAATAGCTATGTGATCTGGTGCAGTAATGCCGACGGCTGCTAGCTAATCCCAGTCTCCTGTGTTTAATATACGACATGCTGTCTATATGATGGTGACTTTATTAGACGCCTTTGATTAAAAACAACATTCATCCATATTGGACATTTTATGGGTTTTTTTATTTCTATTTCATCCTGGCTTCAAGTTACAGTATCAACCCCAGTACACTCTTGGCGGACTGGCAGAATTGACTTATCTGTACCAATGAATAGGAAAGAAGAGGGCAATGATAATAACACGATATCCCAGAGAGATCTTGGCGCCCACCATTTAATGGTCTAAATAATACTCTGAAAGATTTCCTGAAAACATCAATCAAACTTTAACTCTCAAAATCTAAGTCGGCCATTTTGGTTTTACCGATCAGACTCAAAATTGAACGGACACAACAAGGATCCAAGGGGAAGCTGCATGTAAAGTTTGAGAAATATACCTCTAGTATATTTTTTTATGAAATAGCGACAATAATCTTCAATTATCAAAATGCAAGATGGCTGTCTATCGGCCATTTTATTTTCCCGATCAGACTCAAAATTAAATGGGCACACCTTCAGATCAAAGAAACCCTACATGTGAAGAAAAATCCTTTCAGAGCTTTTAAAGAAATGACGATAACTTATTCAAATATCAAAATCCAAGATGGCCGCTCGTCGGCCATTTTGTTTTCAGGGTCAGACTCAAAATTGGATGGGCACAGTTAATTGGATAGTTGTCGTAAATGACTTTCGTACAGTAGTTGTCGTTAATGACTCAGATACAGTAGTTGTCGTTAATGACTCAGATACAGTAGTTGTCGTTAATGACTCGGATACAGTAGTTGTCATTAATGACTAGGATACAGTAGTTGTCGTTAATGACTAGGATACAGTAGTTGTTGTTAATGACTAGGATACAGTAGTTGTCATTAATGACTAGGATACAGTAGTTGTCATTAATGACTAGGATACAGTAGTTGTCATTAATGACTAGGATACAGTAGTTGTCATTAATGACTAGGATACAGTAGTTGTCGTTAATGACTAGGATACAGTAGTTGTCATTAATGACTCAGATACAGTAGTTGTCGTAAATGACTCAGATACAGTAGTTGTCGTTAATGACTCGGATACAGTAGTTGTCGTTAATGACTAGGAAACAGTAGTTGTAGTTAATGACTCGGATACAGTAGTTGTCGTTAATGACTAGGATACAGTAGTTATCGTTAATGACTAGGATACAGTAGTTGTCGTTAATGACTAGGATACAGTAGTTGTCGTTAATGACTCAGATACAGTAGTTGTCGTTAATGGGTCAGATACAGTAGTTGTCATTAATGACTCGGATACAGTAGTTGTCGTTAATGACTCAGATACAGTAGTTGTCGTTAATGGCTCAGATACAGTAGTTGTCGTTAATGGCTCAGATACAGTAGTTGTCGTTAATGACTCAGATACAGTAGTTGTCGTTAATGACTCGGATACAGTAGTTGTCGTTAATGACTCAGATAAAGTAGTTGTCGTTAATGGGTCAGATACAGTAGTTGTCGTTAATGGCTCAGATACAGTAGTTGTCGTTAATGACTCAGATACAGTAGTTGTCGTTAATGGGTCAGATACAGTAGTTGTCGTTAATGACTCAGATACAGTAGTTGTCGTTAATGACTCAGATACAGTAGTTGTCGTTAATGACTCGGATACAGTAGTTGTCGTTAATGACTCGGATACAGTAGTTGTCATTAATGACTCGGATACAGTAGTTGTCGTTAATGACTCAGATACAGTAGTTGTCGTTAATGACTCAGATACAGTAGTTGTCGTTAATGACTCAGATACAGTAGTTGTCGTTAATGACTCGGATACAGTAGTTGTCGTTAATGACTCAGATACAGTAGTTGTCGTTAATGACTCAGATACAGTAGTTGTCGTTAATGACTCAGATACAGTAGTTGTCGTTAATGACTAGGGTACAGTAGTTGTCGTTAATGACTAGGATACAGTAGTTGTCGTTAATGACTAGGATACAGTAGTTGTAGTTAATGACTCGGATACAGTAGTTGTCATTAATGACTCAGATACAGTAGTTGTCGTTAATGACTCAGATACAGTAGTTGTCGTTAATGACTAGGATACAGTAGTTGTCATTAATGACTCGGATACAGTAGTTGTCGTTAATGACTAGGATACAGTAGTTGTCGTTAATGACTAGGATACAGTAGTTGTCGTTAATGACTCGGATACAGTAGTTGTCGTTAATGACTCAGATACAGTAGTTGTCGTTAATGACTCAGATACAGTAGTTGTCGTTAATGACTCGGATACAGTAGTTGTCGTTAATGACTCGGATACAGTAGTTGTCATTAATGACTCGGATACAGTAGTTGTCGTTAATGACTCAGATACAGTAGTTGTCGTTAATGACTCAGATACAGTAGTTGTCGTTAATGACTCAGATACAGTAGTTGTCGTTAATGACTAGGGTACAGTAGTTGTCGTTAATGACTAGGATACAGTAGTTGTCGTTAATGACTAGGATACAGTAGTTGTAGTTAATGACTCGGATACAGTAGTTGTCATTAATGACTCAGATACAGTAGTTGTCGTTAATGACTCAGATACAGTAGTTGTCGTTAATGACTAGGATACAGTAGTTGTCATTAATGACTCGGATACAGTAGTTGTCGTTAATGACTATGATACAGTAGTTGTCGTTAATGACTAGGATACAGTAGTTGTCGTTAATGACTCGGATACAGTAGTTGTCGTTAATGACTCAGATACAGTAGTTGTCGTTAATGACTCAGATACAGTAGTTGTCGTTAATGACTCGGATACAGTAGTTGTCGTTAATGACTCGGATACAGTAGTTGTCATTAATGACTCGGATACAGTAGTTGTCGTTAATGACTCAGATACAGTAGTTGTCGTTAATGACTCAGATACAGTAGTTGTCGTTAATGACTCAGATACAGTAGTTGTCGTTAATGACTCGGATACAGTAGTTGTCGTTAATGACTCAGATACAGTAGTTGTCGTTAATGACTCAGATACAGTAGTTGTCGTTAATGACTAGGGTACAGTAGTTGTCGTTAATGACTAGGATACAGTAGTTGTCGTTAATGACTAGGATACAGTAGTTGTAGTTAATGACTCGGATACAGTAGTTGTCATTAATGACTCAGATACAGTAGTTGTCGTTAATGACTAGGATACAGTAGTTGTCGTTAATGACTCAGATACAGTAGTTGTCGTTAATGACTCAGATACAGTAGTTGTCATTAATGACTCGGATACAGTAGTTGTCGTTAATGGCTCGGATACAGTAGTTGTCATTAATGACTCAGATACAGTAGTTGTCGTAAATGACTCAGATACAGTAGTTGTCGTTAATGACTCGGATACAGTAGTTGTCGTTAATGACTAGGATACAGTAGTTGTAGTTAATGACTCGGATACAGTAGTTGTCGTTAATGACTAGGATACAGTAGTTATCGTTAATGACTAGGTTACAGTAGTTGTCGTTAATGACTAGGATACAGTAGTTGTCGTTAATGACTCAGATACAGTAGTTGTCGTTAATGGGTCAGATACAGTAGTTGTCATTAATGACTCGGATACAGTAGTTGTCGTTAATGACTCAGATACAGTAGTTGTCGTTAATGACTCAGATACAGTAGTTGTCGTTAATGACTAGGGTACAGTAGTTGTCGTTAATGACTAGGATACAGTAGTTGTCGTTAATGACTAGGATACAGTAGTTGTAGTTAATGACTCGGATACAGTAGTTGTCATTAATGACTCAGATACAGTAGTTGTCGTTAATGACTCAGATACAGTAGTTGTCGTTAATGACTAGGATACAGTAGTTGTCATTAATGACTCGGATACAGTAGTTGTCGTTAATGACTAGGATACAGTAGTTGTCGTTAATGACTAGGATACAGTAGTTGTCGTTAATGACTCGGATACAGTAGTTGTCGTTAATGACTCAGATACAGTAGTTGTCGTTAATGACTCAGATACAGTAGTTGTCGTTAATGACTCGGATACAGTAGTTGTCGTTAATGACTCGGATACAGTAGTTGTCATTAATGACTCGGATACAGTAGTTGTCGTTAATGACTCAGATACAGTAGTTGTCGTTAATGACTCAGATACAGTAGTTGTCGTTAATGACTCAGATACAGTAGTTGTCGTTAATGACTCGGATACAGTAGTTGTCGTTAATGACTCAGATAGAGTAGTTGTCGTTAATGACTCAGATACAGTAGTTGTCGTTAATGACTCAGATACAGTAGTTGTCGTTAATGACTAGGGTACAGTAGTTGTCGTTAATGACTAGGATACAGTAGTTGTCGTTAATGACTAGGATACAGTAGTTGTAGTTAATGACTCGGATACAGTAGTTGTCATTAATGACTCAGATACAGTAGTTGTCGTTAATGACTCAGATACAGTAGTTGTCGTTAATGACTAGGATACAGTAGTTGTCATTAATGACTCGGATACAGTAGTTGTCGTTAATGACTAGGATACAGTAGTTGTCATTAATGACTAGGATACAGTAGTTGTCGTTAATGGCTCAGATACAGTAGTTGTCGTTAATGACTCGGATACAGTAGTTGTCGTTAATGACTCAGATACAGTAGTTGTCATTAATGACTAGGATACAGTAGTTGTAGTTAATGACTCGGATACAGTAGTTGTCGTTAATGACTCAGATACAGTAGTTGTCGTTAATGACTCGGATACAGTAGTTGTCGTTAATGACTAGGATACAGTAGTTGTCGTTAATGACTCAGATACAGTAGTTGTCGTTAATGACTAGGATACAGTAGTTGTCGTTAATGACTAGGATACAGTAGTTGTCGTTAATGACTAGGATACAGTAGTTGTCGTTAATGACTCGGATACAGCAGTTGTCATTAATGACTCGGATACAGTAGTTGTCATTAATGACTAGGATACAGTAGCTGTCGTTAATGACTCAGATACAGTAGTTGTCGTTAATGACTAGGATACAGTAGTTGTCGTTAATGACTCAGATACAGTAGTTGTCGTTAATGACTAGGATACAGTAGTTGTCGTTAATGACTCAGATACAGTAGTTGTCGTTAATGACTCAGATACAGTAGTTGTCGTTAATGACTCAGATACAGTAGTTGTCGTTAATGACTCGGATACAGTAGTTGTTATTGATGACTCAGATACAGTAGTTGTCATTAATGACAGATAGAGTAGTTGTCATTAATGACTGGGATACAGTAGTTGTCGTTAATGGATCAGATACAGTAGTTGTCACTAATGACTACGATACAGTAGTTGTCGTTAATGACTCGGATACAGTAGTTGTCGTTAATGGGTCAGATACAGTAGTTGTCATTAATGGGTCAGATACAGTAGTTGTCGTTAATGACTCAGATACAGTAGTTGTCGTTAATGATTCGATACAGTAGTTGTCGTTAATGACTCAGATACAGTAGTTGTCGTTAATGACTCGGATACAGTAGTTGTCGTTAATGACTCAGATACAGTAGTTGTCGTTAATGACTCAGATACAGTAGTTGTAGTTAATGACTCGGACACAGTAGTTGTCGTTAATGACTAGGATACAGTAGTTGTCGTTAATGACTCGGATAGAGTAGTTGTAGTTAATGACTCAGATACAGTAGTTGTCGTTAATGACTCGGACACAGTAGTTGTCGTTAATGACTAGGATACAGTAGTTGTCGTTAATGACTCGGATAGAGTAGTTGTAGTTAATGACTCAGATACAGTAGTTGTCGTTAATGACTAGGATACAGTAGTTGTCGTTAATGACTAGGATACAGTAGTTGTCGTTAATGACTAGGATACAGTAGTTGTCATTAATGACAAGGATACAGTAGTTGTCGTTAATGACTAGGATACAGTAGTTGTCGTTAATGACTAGGATACAGTAGTTGTCATTAATGACTAGGATACAGTAGTTGTCGTTAATGACTTGGATACAGTAGTTGTCATTAATGACTCAGATACAGTAGTTGTCGTTAATCACTCAGATACAGTAGTTGTCATTAATGACTAGGATACAGTAGTTGTCGTTAATGACTCAGATACAGTAGTTGTCGTTAATGACTCGGATACAGTAGTTGTCGTTAATGACTCGGATACAGTAGTTGTCATTAATGACTCAGATACAGTAGTTGTAGTTAATGACTCGGATACAGTAGTTGTCATTAATGACTCAGATACAGTAGTTGTCGTTAATGACTAGGATACAGTAGTTGTCGTTAATGACTCAGATACAGTAGTTGTCATTAATGACTCAGATACAGTAGTTGTCGTTAATGACTAGGATACAGTAGTTGTCGTTAATGACTCGGATACAGTAGTTGTCGTTAATGACTCGGATACAGTAGTTGTCATTAATGACTAGGATACAGTAGTTGTCGTTAATGACTCGGATACAGTAGTTGTCGTTAATGACTCGGATACAGTAGTTGTCGTTAATGACTCGGATACAGTAGTTGTCGTTAATGACTCGGATACAGTAGTTGTCGTTAATGACTAGGATACAGTAGTTGTCGTTAATGACTCAGATACAGTAGTTGTCGTTAATGACTCGGATACAGTAGTTGTCGTTAATGACTCGGATACAGTAGTTGTCGTTAATGACTAGGATACAGTAGTTGTCATTAATGACTCGGATACAGTAGTTGTCGTTAATGACTCGGATACAGTAGTTGTCGTTAATGACTCAGATACAGTAGTTGTCATTAATGACTAGGATACAGTAGTTGTCGTTAATGACTAGGATACAGTAGTTGTCGTTAATGACTCAGATACAGTAGTTGTCGTTAATGACTCGGATACAGTAGTTGTCGTTAATGACTCAGATACAGTAGTTGTCGTTAATGACTAGGATACAGTAGTTGTCATTAATGACTCAGATACAGTAGTTGTCGTTAATGACTCGGATACAGTAGTTGTCGTTAATGACTAGGATACAGTAGTTGTAGTTAATGACTCAGATACAGTAGTTGTCGTTAATGACTCGGATACAGTAGTTGTCGTTAATGACTCGGATACAGTAGTTGTCATTAATGACTAGGATACAGTAGTTGTCGTTAATGACTCGGATACAGTAGTTGTCGTTAATGACTCGGATACAGTAGTTGTCGTTAATGACTCGGATACAGTAGTTGTCGTTAATGACTCGGATACAGTAGTTGTCGTTAATGACTAGGATACAGTAGTTGTCGTTAATGACTCAGATACAGTAGTTGTCGTTAATGACTCAGATACAGTAGTTGTCGTTAATGACTCGGATACAGTAGTTGTCGTTAATGACTCGGATACAGTAGTTGTCGTTAATGACTAGGATACAGTAGTTGTTATTGATGACTCAGATACAGTAGTTGTCGTTAATGACTAGGATACAGTACTTGTCGTTAATGACTCAGATACAGTAGTTGTCGTTAATGACTCAGATACAGTAGTTGTCGTTAATGACTCGGATACAGTAGTTGTCGTTAATGACTAGGATACAGTAGTTGTCGTTAATGACTCAGGATACAGTAGTTGTCGTTAATGACTCGGATACAGTAGTTGTCGTTAATGACTCAGATACAGTAGTTGTCGTTAATGACTCAGATACAGTAGTTGTCGTTAATGACTAGGATACAGTAGTTGTCGTTAATGACTCGGATACAGTAGTTGTCGTTAATGACTCAGGATACAGTAGTTGTAGTTAATGACTCAGGATACAGTAGTTGTCGTTAATGACTCGGATACAGTAGTTGTCGTTAATGACTCAGATACAGTAGTTGTCGTTAATGACTAGGATACAGTAGTTGTCGTTAATGACTCGGATACAGTAGTTGTCGTTAATGACTCAGATACAGTAGTTGTCGTTAATGACTCGGATACAGTAGTTGTCGTTAATGACTAGGATACAGTAGTTGTCGTTAATGACTAGGATACAGTAGTTGTCGTTAATGACTCGGATACAGTAGTTGTCGTTAATGACTCGGATACAGTAGTTGTCGTTAATGACTCAGATACAGTAGTTGTCGTTAATGACTCAGATACAGTAGTTGTCGTTAATGACTCGGATACAGTAGTTGTCGTTAATGACTCAGATACAGTAGTTGTCGTTAATGACTCGGATACAGTAGTTGTCGTTAATGACTCAGATACAGTAGTTGTCGTTAATGACTCAGATACAGTAGTTGTAGTTAATGACTCAGATACAGTAGTTGTCGTTAATGACTCAGATACAGTAGTTGTCGTTAATGACTCGGATACAGTAGTTGTCGTTAATGACTTCGATACAGAAGTTGTCATTAATGACTCGGATACAGTAGTTGTCGTTAATGACTTCGATACAGAAGTTGTCATTAATGACTCGGATACAGTAGTTGTAGTTAATGACTCAGATACAGTAGTTGTCGTTAATGGGTCAAATACAGTAGTTATCGTTAATGGGTCAAATACAGTAGTTATCGTTAATGGGTCAAATACAGTAGTTATCGTTAATGGGTCAAATACAGTAGTTGTCGTTAATGACTCAGATACAGTAGTTGTCGTTAATGGGTCAAATACAGTAGTTGTCGTTAATGACTCGGATACAGTAGTTGTCGTTAATGACACGGATACAGTAGTTGTCGTTAATGACTCGGATACAGTAGTTGTCGTTAATGACTCAGATACAGTAGTTGTCGTTAATGACTCGGATACAGTAGTTGTAGTTAATGACTCAGATACAGTAGTTGTCGTTAATGACTCAGATACAGTAGTTGTCGTTAATGACTAGGATACAGTAGTTGTCGTTAATGACTAGGATACAGTAGTTGTCGTTAATGACTCGGATACAGTAGTTGTCATTAATGACTCGGATACAGTAGTTGTCGTTAATGGGTCAGATACAGTAGTTGTCGTTAATGACTAGGAAACAGTAGTTGTAGTTAATGACTCGGATACAGTAGTTGTCGTTAATGACTTCGATACAGTAGTTGTCATTAATGACTAGGATACAGTACTTGTCGTTAATGACTAGGATACAGTAGTTGTCGTTAATGACTAGGATACAGTAGTTGTCGTTAATGACTAGGATACAGTAGTTGTCGTTAATGACTAGGATACAGTAGTTGTCATTAATGACTCAGATACAGTAGTTGTCTTTAATGACTCAGATACAGTAGTTGTCGTTAATGACTCAGATACAGTAGTTGTCGTTAATGGCTCAGATACAGTTGTTGTCGTTAATGACTCGGATACAGTAGTTGTCGTTAATGACTCGGATACAGTAGTTGTCATTAATGACTCGGATACAATAGTTGTCGTTAATGACTCGGATACAGTAGTTGTAGTTAATGACTCAGATACAGTAGTTGTCGTTAATGGCTCAGATACAGTAGTTGTCATTAATGACTCAGATACAGTTGTTGTCGTTAATGACTCGGATACAGTAGTTGTCGTTAATGACTCGGATACAGTAGTTGTCATTAATGACTCAGATACAGTAGTTGTAGTTAATGACTCGGATACAGTAGTTGTCATTAATGACTCAGATACAGTAGTTGTCGTTAATGACTAGGATACAGTAGTTGTCGTTAATGACTCAGATACAGTAGTTGTCATTAATGACTCAGATACAGTAGTTGTCGTTAATGACTAGGATACAGTAGTTGTCGTTAATGACTCAGATACAGTAGTTGTCATTAATGACTCGGATACAGTAGTTGTTGTTAATGACTCGGATACAGTAGTTGTCGTTAATGACTAGGATACAGTAGTTGTCGTTAATTACTCGGATACAGTAGTTGTCGTTAATGACTCAGATACAGTAGTTGCCGTTAATGACTCGGATACAGTAGTTGTCATTAATGACTAAGATACTGTAGTTGTCGTTAATGACTCGGATACAGTAGTTGTCGTTAATGACTAGGATACAGTAGTTGTAGTTAATGACTCAGATACAGTAGTTGTCGTTAATGACTCGGATACAGTAGTTGTCGTTAATGACTCGGATACAGTAGTTGTCATTAATGACTAGGATACAGTAGTTGTCGTTAATGACTCGGATACAGTAGTTGTCGTTAATGACTCGGATACAGTAGTTGTCGTTAATGACTCGGATACAGTAGTGGTCGTTAATGACTCGGATACAGTAGTTGTCGTTAATGACTAGGATACAGTAGTTGTCGTTAATGACTCAGATACAGTAGTTGTCGTTAATGACTCGGATACAGTAGTTGTCGTTAATGACTCGGATACAGTAGTTGTCGTTAATGACTAGGATACAGTAGTTGTCATTAATGACTCGGATACAGTAGTTGTCGTTAATGACTCGGATACAGTAGTTGTCGTTAATGACTCAGATACAGTAGTTGTCATTAATGACTAGGATACAGTAGTTGTCGTTAATGACTAGGATACAGTAGTTGTCGTTAATGACTCAGATACAGTAGTTGTCGTTAATGACTCGGATACAGTAGTTGTAGTTAATGACTCAGATACAGTAGTTGTCGTTAATGACTAGGATACAGTAGTTGTCGTTAATGACTAAGATACTGTAGTTGTCGTTAATGACTCAGATACAGTAGTTGTCGTTAATGACTCAGATACAGTAGTTGTCATTAATGACTCAGATACAGTAGTTGTCATTAATGACTAAGATACTGTAGTTGTCGTTAATGACTCGGATACAGTAGTTGTCGTTAATGACTAGGATACAGTAGTTGTAGTTAATGACTCAGATACAGTAGTTGTCGTTAATGACTCGGATACAGTAGTTGTCGTTAATGACTCGGATACAGTAGTTGTCATTAATGACTAGGATACAGTAGTTGTCGTTAATGACTCGGATACAGTAGTTGTCGTTAATGACTCGGATACAGTAGTTGTCGTTAATGACTCGGATACAGTAGTTGTCGTTAATGACTCGGATACAGTAGTTGTCGTTAATGACTAGGATACAGTAGTTGTCGTTAATGATTCAGATACAGTAGTTGTCGTTAATGACTCGGATACAGTAGTTGTCGTTAATGACTCGGATACAGTAGTTGTCGTTAATGACTAGGATACAGTAGTTGTCATTAATGACTCGGATACAGTAGTTGTCGTTAATGACTCGGATACAGTAGTTGTCGTTAATGACTCAGATACAGTAGTTGTCATTAATGACTAGGATACAGTAGTTGTCGTTAATGACTAGGATACAGTAGTTGTCGTTAATGACTCAGATACAGTAGTTGTCGTTAATGACTCGGATACAGTAGTTGTAGTTAATGACTCAGATACAGTAGTTGTCGTTAATGACTAGGATACAGTAGTTGTCATTAATGACTCAGATACAGTAGTTGTCTTTAATGACTCAGATACAGTAGTTGTCGTTAATGACTCAGATACAGTAGTTGTCGTTAATGGCTCAGATACAGTTGTTGTCGTTAATGACTCGGATACAGTAGTTGTCGTTAATGACTCGGATACAGTAGTTGTCATTAATGACTCGGATACAATAGTTGTCGTTAATGACTCGGATACAGTAGTTGTAGTTAATGACTCAGATACAGTAGTTGTCGTTAATGGCTCAGATACAGTAGTTGTCATTAATGACTCAGATACAGTTGTTGTCGTTAATGACTCGGATACAGTAGTTGTCGTTAATGACTCGGATACAGTAGTTGTCATTAATGACTCAGATACAGTAGTTGTAGTTAATGACTCGGATACAGTAGTTGTCATTAATGACTCAGATACAGTAGTTGTCGTTAATGACTAGGATACAGTAGTTGTCGTTAATGACTCAGATACAGTAGTTGTCATTAATGACTCAGATACAGTAGTTGTCGTTAATGACTAGGATACAGTAGTTGTCGTTAATGACTCAGATACAGTAGTTGTCATTAATGACTCGGATACAGTAGTTGTTGTTAATGACTCGGATACAGTAGTTGTCGTTAATGACTAGGATACAGTAGTTGTCGTTAATTACTCGGATACAGTAGTTGTCGTTAATGACTCAGATACAGTAGTTGCCGTTAATGACTCGGATACAGTAGTTGTCATTAATGACTAAGATACTGTAGTTGTCGTTAATGACTCGGATACAGTAGTTGTCGTTAATGACTAGGATACAGTAGTTGTAGTTAATGACTCAGATACAGTAGTTGTCGTTAATGACTCGGATACAGTAGTTGTCGTTAATGACTCGGATACAGTAGTTGTCATTAATGACTAGGATACAGTAGTTGTCGTTAATGACTCGGATACAGTAGTTGTCGTTAATGACTCGGATACAGTAGTTGTCGTTAATGACTCGGATACAGTAGTTGTCGTTAATGACTCGGATACAGTAGTTGTCGTTAATGACTCGGATACAGTAGTTGTCGTTAATGACTAGGATACAGTAGTTGTCGTTAATGACTCAGATACAGTAGTTGTCGTTAATGACTCGGATACAGTAGTTGTCGTTAATGACTCGGATACAGTAGTTGTCGTTAATGACTAGGATACAGTAGTTGTCATTAATGACTCGGATACAGTAGTTGTCGTTAATGACTCGGATACAGTAGTTGTCGTTAATGACTCAGATACAGTAGTTGTCATTAATGACTAGGATACAGTAGTTGTCGTTAATGACTCGGATACAGTAGTTGTCGTTAATGACTAGGATACAGTAGTTGTAGTTAATGACTCAGATACAGTAGTTGTCGTTAATGACTCGGATACAGTAGTTGTCGTTAATGACTCAGATACAGTAGTTGTCGTTAATGACTCGGATACAGTAGTTGTCATTAATGACTAGGATACAGTAGTTGTCGTTAATGACTCGGATACAGTAGTTGTCGTTAATGACTCGGATACAGTAGTTGTCGTTAATGACTCGGATACAGTAGTTGTCGTTAATGACTCGGATACAGTAGTTGTCGTTAATGACTAGGATACAGTAGTTGTCGTTAATGACTCAGATACAGTAGTTGTCGTTAATGACTCGGATACAGTAGTTGTCGTTAATGACTCGGATACAGTAGTTGTCGTTAATGACTAGGATACAGTAGTTGTCATTAATGACTCGGATACAGTAGTTGTCGTTAATGACTCGGATACAGTAGTTGTCGTTAATGACTCAGATACAGTAGTTGTCATTAATGACTAGGATACACTAGTTGTCGTTAATGACTCGGATACAGTAGTTGTCGTTAATGACTCGGATATAGTAGTTGTCGTTAATGACTCAGATACAGTAGTTGTCGTTAATGACTCAGATACAGTAGTTGTCGTTAATGACTCGGATACAGTAGTTGTAGTTAATGACTCAGATACAGTAGTTGTCGTTAATGGGTCAGATACAGTAGTTGTCGTTAATGACTCGGATACAGTAGTTGTCGTTAATAGGTCAGATACAGTAGTTGTCGTTAATGACTCGGATACAGTAGTTGTCGTTAATAGGTCAGATACAGTAGTTGTCGTTAATGACTAGGATGCATTAGTTGTCATTAATGACTAGGATACAGTAGTTGTAGTTAATGACTAGGATACAGTAGTTGTCGTTAATGACTCGGATACAGTAGTTGTCGTTAATGACTCAGATACAGTAGTTGTCGTTAATGACTAGGATACAGTAGTTGTCGTTAATGACTAGGATACAGTAGTTGTCGTTAATGACTCGGATACAGTAGTTGTCGTTAATGACTCGGATACAGTAGTTGTCATTAATGACTAGGATACAGTAGTTGTCGTTAATGACTAGGATACAGTAGTTGTCGTTAATGACTCGGATACAGTAGTTGTCGTTAATGACTCAGATACAGTAGTTGTCGTTAATGACTCGGATACAGTAGTTGTCGTTAATGACTAGGATACAGTAGTTGTCGTTAATGACTCGGATACAGTAGTTGTCATTAATGACTAGGATACAGTAGTTGTCGTTAATGACTCAGATACAGTAGTTGTCGTTAATGACTAGGATACAGTTGTCGTTAATGACTCGGATACAGTAGTTGTCATTAATGACTAGGATACAGTAGTTGTCGTTAATGACTCAGATACAGTAGTTGTCGTTAATGACTCGGATACAGTAGTTGTAGTAAAGGGCTCAGATACAGACATTGTCGTTAACGACTTAAGTACAGTAATTATTTAATGACCCGGATGTCGACAGCTTTCACGAACACGTATTACTAAGTTTATCAACAGTATATGATATAGTTCCACCTTTCCAGCATCTGTTATTATTCTCCTTTACCGATTTGTAAACAATAATCATTTTCATCTATCCGGAAACATCCTACTTAAGAAAAGTATCTTGCTCTGTCACAGATAATGTCCGGTCCCAATGGAACGCATTGTACTTTTACAAGTCTCGTTTCACCGTTTTCGTCTCGTTTAGACAAAACTGACAAAGAGATATTATCTATATATTCGACCTGCATCAAATAAATTTTTATGATTAATCGATGTTGGTGTAGACTGAACAAGAGTCAATACCAACAACAACAAAGAAAAAAATATGTTTCCATTTTGTTCTAGCAACATTTCCTCATCTGCACTTCTGATGAGACGATAAAACCCGATAATTCCGGTTGGCTTCATACTGACAGCCAGTCTCGGATTTTATCATTGAAGGCTCTTTGTGTACATCTGTTGACATTTATACGATCACAAACACGAGATGATAGATAAATATCTACATCAATAAGTACAGGAACAATGGAACTCCATATGAATAGTCGCCCAAGGAATCAGGGCAGACGAAAATCATACACGATCTCATTCGAGTCAGGAAATCGAGATCGATATAGGTAGCAGGTAGGGAGTAACTCTCGAAAACAACATCTTATCTCGTTCAAATCTGGAACTCGAAATCGATATAAGAAGCGAATCAAACTGAAGGAAAATACTACAGTAAGTGTATATACTGTATATAGACAACGTGTTGTCGCTCTTTTAAATCAGAAATCAGAAATCTATACAAGTATCGAATCAAGGAGACGCGGAATCACAGAGAAATTCAGTATAAATTCCTGATAATCTCGTTATTATGTTCATTAACTTTTTCATTCCTCAATTCGACAAATCGTAGTACCGTTACGTTAATTTACTTCCCTTCTTCACGCCCAGGAACATGTCGTCGGGAAGAAATCAACATGGCGACTTAGGTAAGTTAACAGAGTGATAACATCACCACTTCTATAATAAAATTGGAATACATGTATCACTTTACTGGAAATGTGGCTTTGTTCCACAGATATTGGTGGATAATTCACCATTTAAAAGCGATTCTCTTTTCACCCTTCAATTCAACATTGAGACATGATTCTCTTTTCAACATTCTGTTCAAAATTGATAAGTGGTTCTCCTTTAACCCTTCAATTCAACATCGATAAGTGATTGTCTTGCACCCTTCAATTTAACATTGATAAATGGTTCACTTTCACCCTTCAATTCAACATCGATAAGTGATTCTCTCACACCCTTCCATTTAACATTGATAAGTTATTACCTTTCATCCTAATATTGACAAATGATTCTCTTTTCACCCTTCAATTCAACATTAAAATGTCACTCACCTTTCACCCTTCAATTCAACACTGATACATGATTCCCTTTTCACCTTTCAATTTAACATTGATAAATCATTATTTCACCCTTCAATTTAACATTGATAAATGGTTCTGTGTCACCCTTCAATTCAACATTAAGATGTGACTCACCTTTCGCCTTTCAATTTAACATTGATAAATGATTCTGTGTCACCCTTCAATTCAACATTAAAATGTGACTCACCTTTCGCCTTTCAATTTAACATTGATAAATGATTCTGTGTCACCCTTCAATTCAACATTAAAATGTGACTCACCTTTCACCTTTAAATTTAACATTGATAAATGGTTCTGTGTCACCCTTCAATTCAACATTAAAATGTGACTCACCTTTCACCTTTCAATTTAACATTGATAAATGATTCTGTGTCACCCTTCAATTCAACATTAAAATGTGACTCACCTTTCGCCTTTCAATTTAACATCGATAAGTGATTCTCTTTCAACCTTCAAATAAACATTGATGAATGATTCTCTTTTCACCCTTCAATTCAACATCGATCAGTGACTTTCCTTTCACCCTTTAATTTAACATTGCTAAATGATTCTCTTTTAACCCCGCAATTCAACATCGATAAAGAAGTGATTCTCCTTTCACCCTAACTTTCGCTGGCAATTCTACCTAAGAGAGATTTTCTAAGGTGTTAAATATAATCGAAGACAAATTTAGATTCATTTCTTCAGAATTTGATGGCTTCATCTTATCTCCTCCGATCTTGTCCATGTGTCGTAAAGAATACCACTAACTCATTTGAGAAGAAAATGTCGTCTGCTCTCTCAATAATGTAACGTGCAAAACAGATCGAATTAACATCTGGGGCGTCCTTGAGCGAGATATTTTTGACACTGGAACATCGTCCTTGGCGTGAAAATTTCGCCCAAACACGAAGAACATTGACCCAGATCACTGCTCCCGGAACAAATCACACAGCACATTTAGTGCAGTAAAAAGAACAAAGATGGCCGGCTACAAATGATCATGTCCCTCTCGTTTATCGGCTAGACCAGTTGAGCCAGAGTTGTTCGTTGTTTATGTTATATTTAACATCTAAATTACGTTTAAGTGTTTAACGTTTCCTACTATTACGTCTTTTTTCACGAATTCATCATTAAATCCACAAAAGCAGCACCCAAAGACACACAATCACGATTAATTACATTTCCAAGCTCCATTCCGGTAACAACTCTGATCTAAAATGGACGTAAATACAAAAATGGAATTTAAGACAAAAGCAAACGAAAATTTATTTCGTTATTTATTTGTTCTTTATAATTGTTCCGCTTGGTACACACATTCCGTATTTTTTACTATCTAAAGCCGCCATGCTCGAAATAGGTTACGTGAAGCAGTGGAATGGTGTAGCAAAGTGTTCTGTGTCAAAGTATTATCAATTTGGTGTGAATTAGTAATTGGACTGTTTTAATGGGATATATAATACCTAAACTGTTAGTACACATCATTGTCATCAAGTTTAGTCTTATACACACAGATATCAGTGTCTTTTTCTTTCCGCCATGAAACCAGGGCGGAACTTGTGCAGTGTCAAATAGGGTTCGATTACTAAAGGTCGGTTGGCGTCAGAACCAAAAACTAGCCATGAATAAAAAAAAAAATAGCCAGAGACCTTTAGCTTTAGTATCCTTATATGGTGACCTCCATCATGATGTTCTCGATTGTATTCTTGTCGTTTAGACGAGATTTACCGAGAACATGTTCTTACACTACTCCAGGATCGCCCAAGGACATCTCTGTTGATCTGTTCTCCATTTTTACTTCAGGTAGCACAATGTAACAGATAAGATGCGTTCTATTACAGCCACTTTTGTTTCCCGGATATTGTCCAAGGTTTTTCGCTGCCGATATGAGCTGTTATGTTGGCATGAAGTACCTTTGTTTATTTGTTAGCTTGTTTGCTGGGTTTATCGCCCCGTGAGTGTCTTGAGGCGGGGTCTCCTTGTGCAGGTAGTAGTTGGTGACTACCTCACTGAACAGCATATACGGGAGTCCCGTTAATGCCATCCAGAGCAATAAGGATACAGTTTCTTGCCCAAAGGCACAACCACGAAGGCTCAGACCGACCCGTTTCTAAAGTTTCCGAGAAACATATGAATTAAACAGTGTTTTCATTGCGTTTACGATGGTATGAACGCAACGGGATACAGACATATTCCATTTATAGCGCATTAGCCCGGAAACGTCACAAAGAGATGCACTCGGAACTCCTCGGATGTAACTACGCAACAGCCGAGGAGTTCCGATTGCAAAGAGACGATGTCATGATTATGTAACCGATTCCCGAGCTTATTAATCCGCTGAGCCGTTTTTTACTACTTCACGCTAATTTTAACGCAGTCAGAGTTTACTAAGCTGAAGAAGGGAGAGATATAAATATAAACCGTTACGAGTAGGGAGCGTTGGACCACGCATCTCGGATCTTCAGCTGAGATTTATGACAGAGCTATCACGTCCCCCTGTACCATATAAACCTTTCGCCCTCACGTAGTCATTGAGAGCTTGTCTATTTAAGAGTCTATGGTAAGGACAATTTTGATATGTAAGATACATCATAAAATCGCTCGTTCGAATAATTACCCATGTCTAGAATATAAATCATACACGTCTATCCGCAGTTTCGTAAAAATCGATGAAACCGAGACAACTATAACAGAATAGATAAATATTATAGATAAGTTTTAATGATAGTAGACTGAAGTCACATCTATAAACCGGATGTTCGGGCTCGTTATAATGGAAATGGAAAGTTCATTAAGGGACATAAATAGAGACAAAAAATGTGACAAGATCATTATAACGGCCTTCCAATTTATGACATTTTCTGTCCTCTGTTTCTGACAGAATTATTATTTCACACAGAAGAGAGTGCGTGTTTCCTTCGGGATATCAGACCATTTCGCCATGCAGTGAAATAATCCAGTTTTGTTTCTGAAAAGCCATTTTTGTTCACTTTTTGGTAACATACTCGATTTACAAACGCTAAACTACAATCTATAGATGCTTGTAATTATCTAGGAAGATGTTACTATATTTAGACATTTTTTTCAGGTTAATAAAATCATGTACCGACCTCATCAGAAGGTTATTAATGTACATAATACCGTACTGGTATAAAACATTACAGTATGTGTAGACTTCAATTCTACGTTAAGTCTGTCGTTGAGTGTTCGGAAAGGATTTATGATATATTTAAAAATCAAGTTGGCTTCTGGGACAAAATATGTTATACCAAGGTGTTAAATCGGTATAACAGGGTATAAATCGGTAAAACAGCGTATATTTACGGAAGAAAATACGCTGGTCCTAGTATAGAAAGGTTACATATTAATACGATAAGACCACGAAGTCTAATTAGTGTAAATAAACGATGACGTCATCATTCTAAAAGGTGACGTCATGTTAAAAGGTTACATTTCCATTTGCTCCGCAATGTCACTATATAACATTACCAAACAAAAAGGAAAGTTATAAGATCATAATTCTCCCATTGGTGTATTGATATGAAGAACAAGGTTCGTGACGTCATCACTAACTGTCGCCGCTTTGTCTGACGTAACTGTATGAGATGCATTGTTTGACATCACGAAAATTCGTGCTACCTAAGTTTAAAAAAAACACAGCAATGTGGAATATGATAAAAACTTGAATTTAAAATGGAAAAATAAGCATTAAACTTCCTTTATTGGAAAGTTATGTCCCTAAAATCAATGTCGGATATGGCAGTGTGTCGGTAAAGTCAGTGTCGGAAATGACAGTGTGTCGGTAAAGTCAGTGTGTCGGCAATGACAGTGTGTCGGTAAAGTCAGTGTGTCGGATATGACAGTGTGTCGGCAATGACAGTGTGTCGGTAAAGTCAGTGTCGGAAATGACAGTGTGTCGGTAAAGTCAGTGTGTCGGATATGACAGTGTGTCGGCAATGACAGTGTGTCGGTAAAGTCAGTGTCGGAAATGACAATGTGTCGGTAAAGTCAGTGTGTCGGATATGATAGTGTGTCGGTAAAGTCAGTGTGTGATATGACAGTGTGTCGGTAATGACAGTGTGTCGGTAAAGTCAGTGTCGGCAATGACAGTGTGTCGGTAAAGTCAGTGTCGGAAATGACAGTGTGTCGGTAAAGTCAGTGTGTCGGATATGACAGTGTGTCGGCAATGACAGTGTGTCGGTAAAGTCAGTGTCGGATAATGACAGTGTGTCGGTAAAGTCAGTGTGTCGGATATGACAGTGTGTCGGCAATGACAGTGTGTCGGTAAAGTCAGTGTCGGCAATGACAATGTGTCGGTAAAGTCTGTGTCGGAAATGACAGTGTGTAGGTAAAGTCAGTGTGTCGGATATGACAGTGTGTCGGCAATGACAGTGTGTCGGTAAAAGTCAGTGTGTGATATGACAGTGTGTCGGAAATGACAGTGTGTCGGCAATGACAGTGTGTCGGTAAAGTCACTGTCTGATATGACAGTGTGTCGGTAAAGTCAGTGTCGGCAATGACAATGTGTCGGTAAAGTCAGTGTGTCGAATATGATAGTGTGTCGGTAAAGTCCGTGTCGGATATGAAAGTGTGTCGGTAAAGTCAGTGTCGGCAATGACAGTGTGTCGGTAAAGTCAGTGTGTCGGCAATGACAGTGTGTCGGTAAAGTCAGTGTGTCGGATATGACAGTGTGTCGGCAATGACAGTGTGTCGGTAAAGTCAGTGTGTCGGAAATGACAGTGTGTCGGTAAAGTCAGTGTCGGCAATTACAATGTGTCGGTAAAGTCAGTGTCGGCTATGACAGTGTGTCGGTAAAGTCAGTGTCGGCTATGACAGTGTGTCGGTAAAGTCAGTGTCGGCTATGACAGTGTGTCGGTAAAGTCAGTGTCGCATGTGATAGTGTGTCGGTAAAGTCAGTGTCTGATATGACAGTGTGTAGGTAAAGTCAGTGTGTCGGATATGACAGTGTGTCGGCAATGACAGTGTGTCGGTAAAAGTCAGTGTGTGATATGACAGTGTGTCGGTAAAGTCAGTGTCGGCTATGACAGTGTGTCGGTAAAGTCAGTGTCGGCTATGACAGTGTGTCGGTAAAGTCAGTGTCGGCTATGACAGTGTGTCGGTAAAGTCAGTGTCGCATGTGATAGTGTGTCGGTAAAGTCAGTGTCTGATATGACAGTGTGTAGGTAAAGTCAGTGTGTCGGATATGACAGTGTGTCGGCAATGACAGTGTGTCGGTAAAAGTCAGTGTGTGATATGACAGTGTGTCGGAAATGACAGTGTGTCGGCAATGACAGTGTGTCGGTAAAGTCACTGTCTGATATGACAGTGTGTCGGTAAAGTCAGTGTCGGCAATGACAATGTGTCGGTAAAGTCAGTGTGTCGGATATGATAGTGTGTCGGTAAAGTCCGTGTGTCGGATATGAAAGTGTGTCGGTAAAGTCAGTGTGTGATATGACAGTGTGTCGGTAATGACAGTGTGTCGGTAAAGTCAGTGTCGGCTATGCCAGTGTGTCCGTAAAGTCAGTGTCGGCAATGACAGTGTGTCGGTAAAGTCAGTGTGTCGGCAATGACAGTGTGTCGGTAAAGTCAGTGTGTCGGATATGACAGTGTGTCGGCAATGACAGTGTGTCGGTAAAGTCAGTGTCGGAAATGACAGTGTGTCGGTAAAGTCAGTGTCGGCAATGACAATGTGTCGGTAAAGTGATAGTCTGTGTCTGATGTGATAGTATGTCGATAAAGTCAGTGTGTGATATGACAGTGTGTCGGTAAAGTCAGTGTCGGCTATGACAGTGTGTCGGTAAAGTCAGTGTCGGCTATGCCAGTGTGTCCGTAAAGTCAGTGTCGGCAATGACAGTGTGTCGGTAAAGTCAGTGTGTCGGCAATGACAGTGTGTCGGTAAAGTCAGTGTGTCGGATATGACAGTGTGTCGGCAATGACAGTGTGTCGGTAAAGTCAGTGTCGGAAATGACAGTGTGTCGGTAAAGTCAGTGTCGGCAATGACAATGTGTCGGTAAAGTGATAGTCTGTGTCTGATGTGATAGTATGTCGATAAAGTCAGTGTGTGATATGACAGTGTGTCGGTAAAGTCAGTGTCGGCTATGACAGTGTGTCGGTAAAGTCAGTGTCGGCTATGACAGTGTGTCGGTAAAGTCAGTGTCGGCTATGACAATGTGTCGGTAAAGTCAGTGTGGGAAGTGACAGTGTGTCGGTAAAGTCAGTGTGTCGGATATGATAGTGTGTCGGTAAAGTCAGTGTGTCGGATATGATAGTGTGTCGGTAAAGTCAGTGTGTGGTATGACAGTTTGTCTGTAAAATCTGTATCGGCAATAACAGTGTGTCGGTAAAGTCAGTGTCTGGTATGACAATGTGTAGGTAAAGTCAGTGTCGGCAATGACAGTGTGTCGGTAAAGTCAGTGTCGGATATGGCAGTATGTCGGTAAAGTCAGTGTCGGATATGGCAGTGTGTCGGCAATGGCAGTGTGTCGGTAAAGTCAGTGTCGGAAATGACAGTGTATCGGTAAAGTCAGTGTGTCGGATATGATAGTGTGTCGGTAAAGTCCGTGTGTCGGATATGATAGTGTGTCGGTAAAGTCAGTGTGTGATATGACAGTGTGTCGGTAAAATCAGTGTCGGCTATGCCAGTGTGTCGGTAAAGTCAGTGTCGGCAATGACAGTGTGTCGGTAAAGTCAGTGTGCCGGATATGACAGTGTGTCGGCAATGACAGTGTGTCGGTAAAGTCAGTGTGTCGGATATGACAGTGTGTCGGCAATGACAGTGTGTCGGTAAAGTCAGTGTCGGAAATGACAGTGTGTCGGTAAAGTCAGTGTCGGCAATGACAATGTGTCGGTAAAGTGGTAGTCTGTGTCTGATGTGATAGTATGTCGGTAAAGTCAGTGTGTGATATGACAGTGTGTAGGTAGAGTCAGTGTCGGATATGACAGTGTGTCGGTAAAGTCAGTGTCGGCAATGACAGTGTGTCGGTAAAGTCAGTGTGTCGGATATGACAGTGTGTCGGTAAAGTCCGTGTCTGATATGACAGTGTGTCGGTAAAGTCAGTGTCGGCAATGACAGTGTGTCGGTAAAGTGATAGTCTGTGTCGGATGTGATAATATGTCGGTAAAGTTAGTGTCTGATTTGACAGTTTGTCGGTAAAATCTTAGTCGGCAATAACAGTGTGTCGGTAAAGTCAGTGTGTCGGATATGATATTGTGTCGGTAAAGTCAGTGTCTGATATGACAGTGTGTAGGTAAAGTCAGTGTCGGCTATGACAGTGTATCGGTAAAGTCAATGTGTCGGATATGATATTGTGTCGGTAAAGTCAGTGTCTGATATGACAGTATGTCGGTAAAGTCAGTGTCGGCAATGACAGTGTGTCGGTAAAGTCAGTGTGTCGGATATGACAGTGTGTCGGTAAAGTCAGTGTCTGATATGACAGTGTGTCGGTAAAGTCAGTGTCGGCTATGACAGTGTGTCGGTAAAGTCAGTGTCTGATATGACAGTGTGTCGGTAACGTCAATGTCTGATATGACAGTGTGTCGGTAACGTCAGTGTCTGATATGACAGTGTGTCGGTAAAGTCAGTGTAGGATATGACAGTGTGTCGGTAAAGTCAGTGTAGGATATGACAGTGTGTCGGTAAAATCTGTGTCGGCAATGACACTTTTTGTCGGTAAAGTTAGTGTCTGATTTGACAGTTTGTCGGTAAAATCTGTGTCGGCAATAACAGTGTGTCGGTAAAGTCAGTGTGTCGGATATGATATTGTGTCGGTAAAGTCAGTGTCTGATATGACAGTGTGTAGGTAAAGTCAGTGTCGGCAATGACAGTGTGTCGGTAAAGTCAGTGTCGGATATGACAGTGTGTAGGTAAAGTCAGTGTCGGATATGACAGTGTGTCGGTAAAGTCAGTGTCGGATATGATAGTGTTCGGTAAAGTCAGTGTCGGATATGACAGTGTGTCGGTAAAATATGTGTCGGCTTTGACAGTGTGTCGGTAAAGTCAGTGTCTGATACGACAGTGTGTAGGTAAAGTCAGTGTCTGATATGACAGTGTGTCGGTAAAGTCAGTGTCGGCTATGACAATGTGTCGGTAAAGTCACTGTCTGATATGACAGTGTGTCGGTAAAATCTGTGTCGGCAATGACAGTGTGTCGGTAGAGTCAGTGTGGGATATGACAGTATGTCGGTAAAGTCAGTGTCTCATATGACAGTGTGTCGGTAAAGTCATTGCCCGATATGACAGTGTGTCGGTAAAGTCAGTGCCCGATATGACAGTGTGTAGGTACAGTCAGTGTCGGCTATGACAGTGTGTCGGTAAAGACAGTGTCGGATATGACAGTGTGTCGGTAAAGTCAGTGTCTGATATGACAGTGTGTCGGTAAAGTCAGTGTCGGCTATGACAGTGTGTCGGTAACATCTGTGTCGGCAATGACAGTGTGTCGGTAAAATCTGTGTCGGATGTGATAGCATGTCGGTAAAGTTAGTGTCTGATTTGACAGTATGTCGGTAAAATCTGTGTCGGCAATAACAGTATGTCGGTAAATTCAGTGTGGGTTATGACCGTGTGTAGGTAAAGTGATAGTCTGTGTCGGATGTGATAATATGTCGGTTAAGTTAGTGTCGGCAATGACACTTTTTGTCGGTAAAGTCAGTGTCTGATATGACAGTATGTCGGTGAAGTCTTTGTCGGCAATGATAGCTTAGTATGTTGCTACATGATGTCGTTAAAGTCAGTGGTCGGTAAAATCAGGTTTCACTGTATATAATTGACAACAAAAACCTTCCATGTGACGGGATGGTCAGAAACTAACATCTTATAAACTCACAGCTGCTCGTGAACGGTTAGTTAAGGACAGGAAGACAGGCTGTTATTCATATTAGTCCCTCCCTTGTGGATAAAACGAGAAAGAGCTCACTTCACAGGTTTGACGGGTTTAGTACTTCCGCTCGTAGAGAACGTTCCCTCGGCGGTCGTTTGGGTGTCTGCTTTACTGTGAAAGATCAATTATTACTCGAGAAATCCTGTAGGCTTTTGGTGGAAAATGAAATACTCTGGAGCGGAGTCTTCAGCACTAAAGAAGACAGTGTTTCGTTAATGTCTTCTGTTTCATAGGATTTCACACAGAACAGCACCTTCAAATTTTTAACTAGTACTGTTAAGTTGTTTAATTTCACGGGGCTAATATTTCGCGGTTGTCCCAGTCGGATATAACTCGCGGGTATGAAATTTCGCGCAGCAACACATTGTCAACATTTTGCAGTACACATTTCTATACATTTATGTGTAAACATATAAATATTCGCTGAATATTTATTTTCGCGCTCATTTACTGACTGCGGTTGTAGCGAAATTACACCACCGCGAATATTACTTACTAAACAGTATTAATATCAAACTGGAGCATGATGCTCGTGATAACGATACGGTAAACGTGATTATTTTCGCGGGGGTTAATTTCGCGATTTCAAAAAGTGAACTATACGCGTGGGGGTAATTTTCGCGATCGATCCACTTTCGCTTGTAGTTCAAGATAACGCAAATTGATATAAAAATAATACGAGTGGGGGAAATTTTCGCAAACAAAAGGAGTCCGCGTAATTAGCGTAAATTTCCCTCTCGCTTAAATTTCAACGTTTACAGTATAGTATGATATGCTTTTCTACGTTATCGAACTTCACATGGTCTTTTATTTCATACATTTCGTGTCGCTTTTAAGAAGTTGACACCGTACCGATGTCAGAATATGCCATAGCATCAATACACAAGCTGTCTACAAAGGGAAATCAATATAAAACAACACAAACAAAGCATGACAATAGATCACTACAATAACATATACCACAATGTATAGATACATGGATAATATATCATACCGGGCAGTAATGTTACCTCACAATCACCCACACACAATATGGCGCATCTTCAACTCGCTATGACGAAATATTTAGGATATAGATATTCTGTAAAACAACTTATTTTCGCGGTGACTTAATCTTGCGTTCTAATTTCTGACTACTTTTTTTTCGCGGCGATTAAATTTTGCGATTTACAGTCTCAAAAGGCCTACTGTACCTGTGATTGAAACTATTTCGCGTAGATTAATTTTCGCGAAAAATGTACCTTAACCCGGATTTGACCTAGATTTGTATGGATATCGTAGATAAAAAGAAGACGTTAACTCTTCCGGGGCATCTGGTCTTTTCACCCTTGTAATTTTGTAATACTTTTCAATTTAATATCTTGATTATGTCGGTATGGCCTCTGTCGTATTCGAGTAAGAATTAAGGTTTCGTTATTTTGTCGTTTTACCCTCTGGTTAATAGGACGTTAAACAAAATAAACCAAACCAAACAAATTTACCCTCTGTCGTATTTGCTCCAAAATTAAATTGTTAGGTAATCAACCAATATCTATCTCTATCTCGCGCTATGTTAACGTGTAAACATTCTTATTAAAACTGTCCTAATTGGAAATACAGTAATAAGCAATGGTACAAGTCACTCAAAATCGAACAAAATAAAGTGCTTGCAGGATGACTAGGGATTGACGATGGTGAAGTTTGTATTTCAGCACGAAGTCCCTCTCCATTGGCGATGAGTTCGGCAGTGTTTGTAGAATTAAATCAATTTAAAGCTTATTAAAAAGGACAGCCCTAAACAATATCTAGTCTAGTATTTCCCCTCCGATACAGACAAGGACACTTCAGAACTCATAGTTTATCTTTTTCTGGTATTAATATCAATAAACAAACAAAATTCAACATCCCTGTTCTACCTAACAAGTATGTCAAACACAAAGACCAGCTTGTTGTTGTTGCTGTTTGTTTGTTTGTTATTTTGTTTTTGTTTTGTTTTTGTGGGGGGTTTTGTGGGGTTTTTTTTTGGGGGGGGGGGGGGGGGGGGGGGGGGGGGGTGGGGGGGGGGGGGGTGGGAGGGGCGGGGGGGGGGGGGGTTCGATTCCCTGTACCTAAGTGACTTAACAAGAAATTAATGGATATTGAAATTGAATCGAAATGTAAGATGATACCGATTTCTCCTGGGTATTTACCCGACAGCCAGAGTTGTGAGCCAACTTTTATAGGCGTAATCGATAACAACGAGTCACATCTGTTATGTGGGAGATTAGTACCCCTCACAGTAACATTTGGAACGTTTGGACGTGTTGATTTTTTAGTTATTTTTTTTAATTTTTTTTCTTCTTAATTTTTAAATTTTAAATGTTAAAAAAAAAAAAAAAAAAACGGTTGTCAGTTCCTTGCAACAGTCAGGATCATATTAGAAAGAGAACACAGGTATCGGGGGGGGGGGGGGGGGTAGGGCGGGGAGGGGGGGGTCACAGTATCAGGGATCAGGGGTGTGGGGCAACAACACCCAGTGTTATATATGGTTTTACAGCTTCAATCTGCTTCAATATCAATATCCATTGAACAAATCTACTTAACATCAATGATAAATTAGAATTAAACGGTTGTCGGTGGAATTGTTATCATTGCTTTTATTTGCTACTACTGAATTCTTGTAATCGTAGTTATCCACCTCACCAAAACAAACATATACATCAAAGCATTTCATCCATTCAACTTTAAAACTATATACAATGGATTTTTTTCGCTCGACGTAATGGATTCCGATTGTGATTTCTTCGCCGTAGAGGAAGTGATTTGCTGACAGTGAATTGCGGCAATGTCTTCGAAACAGCTGTGATTATTTGGGGTAGATTCTGAGAGAAACAGACTTTGTCAGTTGTCTCGAAATCACGTTGTCTCCAAAATATCATCGAATGCCTCTGACATGAGTAACTTCATGAACTTTCAATGACAAATACGGTGCTGTGTCACTTGCTTTAAAGTCTTTGTTTGATTCATATTTTGTAATTTTGAAGTAGAATTTACGGCGTTGTTTTCGTCACCGTTGTTTTTGTATACGTGTTTACAAAATTATAGAATAATAAAATATTCACCTAATTGGCTAATTGAAGGTGTGACAGAGAAAACCCGAATATTCAAATATTTTATAACACTATTAATTCGCACCATAATGCTGACGTGACGTGATTCCATGATTTCATTGAATTGTTGCCAGCACTGTGATTTATTATCCGTGAGTGGCGTTTAAACCATAAAATAATTGCCGGAAATATGAAAAAAAAACTCCATCGTATAACTATTTCATCCCAGTGGGACCTGTCAGAGCTATATTAGGGACCAGTGAAAAAGTAGAATTAATTCCCTTCAAAATTCCTACATCGTACACTGAAAGTAAACATTCTGGTTTATGTAACAATTCCGGTCGCTTACCAATAATGGAAGTCCAGTGTTCCTTACAATGCCGTGTATCGAATGCAACTTCCGGTTAACCAAGAATGATACGGATCAACCATTCGGACAATTTATTCTTTCAATAGATTCGCTTTGCTTGTCTACTTTCACAACAAACCGTCCATTGGCAATTGGCAGAGGATGAATGGGGAATATGTCAGTCTGTGTACACTTGCCATCAAAATGAAATCTCTCTCATTTCATCCGCTTATTCGTAACAAATCAAGCTGCCAATTCAACACGCCAGACTTCTTGTAATGAATGCATAGGTAGCGATTTGTTTTGTTTGGACTAATCAGAAGAACTGATGCCTTTGATAAATGTTGACCATATTTTTTAAGAAAATGTTGAAAATGTTCATGAGATAAAATATTTATCATATTTTTGTTTTAAGAGGTAATTTAACCTTTCACCATTAAATGGGAAATTTTTGTTGTGTGTTAACTATAATCTGGTGAATAGTTATTCCATTACTGTTTCCTTTTACAAGTCGATTTGGCTACGTTTTGTTTATTATCTGGTCATCGATGTGCGAGATGATATGGGCCCCCTCGTTCCGGTTTAGAACTGGCCCGCTGCGGTGTATTCAGATGGTTTCCTTCTCAACTGCCTTTTAGAATATTGTTCTCTTTGTGAATAAGTTGGCATTTTCCGTGTCAATGAATTATTGACCTGGGACTCTAGTTGTGTCCGTCCCGATCTTGTTAATTTCTTGCCTTTTTGTTGTTTACCTTTTCCTAGTATCCTCGGGATGTACAAAGATGTTTAGAAGCGTCTTATAGGGTTTCAAGACTGTTGCGATGCCATGGCAACCATATATTCCAGGGAAAGTTTCTTATAACCCCTGTCAGGAATGACTTCTTGCCCTTACATCCCAATAGTCTCCTTGTTTGCCTTTTTTCATCTTCTTTCCTTGGTTCTATCTCAGTTTTAGATTTACCCTCTTGATGGCCCCGTCAGGATATCACATGACGTCACAGCGTCACTACCGAGATTCCGTTCTTGTTTCATCTCATTTGTAGATTTACCCTCTTGAGGGCCCCGTCAGGATATCACATGACGTCACAGCGTCACTTCCGGGATTCTGTTCTTATTCTCTCTCAGTTGTAAATCTACCCTCCTGAGTGCCCCATCAGGATATCACATGACCTCACGGCGTCACTTCCGGGATTCTGTTCTCGTTCTCTCTCAGTTGTAGATCTACCCTCTAGAGGGGCCTAATCATGATATTACATGACGTCACAGCGGCACTTCCGGGATTCCGTTCTTGTTCTCTCTCAGTTGTAAAACTACCCTCTTGAGAGCCAAATCAGGATAACCACACGTCTTCATCACGACACGGCGATGGTTCTGCTCTTGTATTTTGTTTTGTTGTTCCGAGACAATTGAACCACCCTTATTCAGTAATAAAGTTCTTACAACGCCCGGCTGATATGAGAGGTGGTATGGAGACTGGAAGCTGAGATATTGGTCTCCATGTGTCCATAGCCCAATTCTGTGACGGTGTCGTCCTCTTTCGAACCAAAAAGGTGTCAAGGAAGGGCATGATGCCATTTATTTCTTCCTCTCATTTTGAAATTGATGCTGTGTGTAGTATCAACGGTGTTGATACGTTTAACCGATTCTTCTGTAAATCCCTTTTTGACGACTTCTAATATATCATCATCATATCGTTTCCACAAGCTGTGCTTGTATTCTACAGGGTGATTCAGTGGCTATGGTTTCTTTGTCCAAATGTTCCATAGAAAGATTGGCCACAATAGGAGACACTGTGCTGCCCATAGCTGTACCTACACGTCAAATTATACATCACGTGATATATGCCAAAGTGCATTCACATTTATACTTACCAACACTATGATTACAGTTTACATACATTCAATTCCATATAAGGAAGATAAGGCCAGTTGTTCCGGAAAGGAAGACACCTTCCTTTGTAAATCTATGTAAAATCCACATAATGTCACGTTACCGAAATAAGAATCGGGGTAATGTCGGATTTGATTTATATTTCGTTGTTTATGTGATATCTTGTACTTTTTGGATTTCCACGCTGTCAAATCTTAGAATCAATTATTAATTTATTCAATTTTGATCCCAAATGTATACCATTACTAAATTTATAATGTAGGTGCTATCGATTTGTGCACTCCGGCACAATACTGCTGGCATTAAGGTTTACAGATATCAAGGATACTTGGCTTCTAGAGTGTTTCCTTATGTTGGCTAATAACCTATCGAGTGCTATATACAGACATTGGAATTTAAATCTCTGTGGTGAAATGTCCTATTGTTTCAACTGTATCTGATTGGATTGAAGCATTATATAACACGTATACAGACATTTCCGACAAACAAAATTCTCCAAAGAGCATAGCATAAAACACATTTAGGAAGAGTTGTGTGCTAACTTTAATCAGACCTAGCGGAACAATCATTAGAAAAATGTGTTAATAGGAAGACAATCGATATGTAGCCACAAATAGTTTCTATCAGTGCCTCTCCCGAAACAGCTCTCAAGGAATGTGTATTTATAGCTAAGTTGTGGTACCACGATCTGTATACAACCTTCAACCAGTGTTAATTGAGTTGATTTTGCATAAAATATTTTATATAAAAACTTCTATCTCACAACTACCCTGCTACCAGTCATAACACTATATTTACCATTGTATGGCACTGCCACTATATAACCCTACCAATTCAGTTGCGAGTTCACCAGCTTATGAACTGCCAACTGAAATTTGAATTTGAAAATTTCAAAAAAAAATCGCACGACAAATAAAAAATCGCAGATGGTAAATATAAGCATTGAACGGCTTTCAGTTGGCATTCATAGTCAATATGAATGCCAACTGGACAGAGGCAAATTCAACATGAAGCGCTTGTGCGCTTCATGGAATTTGCCTCTTTCCAGTTGGCATTCATATTGACTATGAATGGAAAGCCGTTCAATGCTTAAGTGTATTGTATTGTGAGACTGTTAGTACACCAAGCTTCGATCGGTGATTGGTTGTGGCTGCAATGGTTTCAATTCTGACGTCATAATGTGTTTACCTCACTTATATTGTGACGTCACAAGAGAAAACTAGTGAATAGTGTGAAAACTCGAAATTGCTGTTTTCACAAATTTTCGCAAAACTTTTTAATTGATAAACAGAATATCATATTCGCTCCCATTTCATATGGAATTTATGTCACTGATATCTTATCTATCAATAATGTATAGCATTTTGCTGATAACTCCGTGTTGTATTTATGTATGATATTATGACAAAGCTACGAAAGAAGCAGACATACATTTTTGTATCATTAAATTATACTCCATTATATGATAAAATACGAAACTGAGGATACATTTTCTTGCTCGGCAATCACTTCCTGTGGACATGATAATATCCCACCGAGACGAACCATAACTCACAGTATTAATTCACCAACAAGGCCTTCGCTGATATTCCTAATTACGTGTAAATCTGTACTGCCAGTTTCTATCATCATCCCGGCGTTCATTACTGTAACATTTCCTAATCCCCGTAACACTTGTGTCCTTCATGATCTCAAATTACATACGCAAAAGTGAGCCATCGATTTTCACCATAGACTTAATTTCTTATTAAACATCATATCTTTTTCATCAACAGATAGATCCCCCGCCTAACTGATATCACTGTGACAAGTACCGAATCAGTTGCTGACAAATTTGATTTTGACGATGTCGCATCATTTTTACGTTCCTATAAAGCTTGAGAGGATTATGTGTTTATTTGGTAAATGCCCTTCCGAAAGATTGTGCCTATGCATAGAATATTCATTACATATATACGTAGGTGGATATCGTTGTCTTTGTCCATGTTATTGACTTCCTGTCCTTTAATTAAGCCCTTCGTGACGATAAATCAGTAAACTTCTGTCTCGTTGTTATATCGAAGGTATACTGTTACAAGCAACAATCTGTGTGCAGCTTCAGAATTTTAACAATTTGTCCTATTGACCTTTCGAGTTGGATTTTATTCTATTTCCTTTTTCTTTTTCTTTTTTTTTTCATTTTTTTTTACAATAACTTGTTGATGGATTAGAAAGCAAAACTTAAAATTGCTTCTATTGTGTTTTAAATTATTTAAATTATTGTTTATTTTCTTTTTCAGTCTAATTGCTTTCAAGATTTTCGTTGACCGTTACCAAAAAAATTTATTATAAAATCGTGCTGTATTCCCTTGATGTATGGTATATGGTAAGGACATTGTAAAAAGACGTATCAATGACAACTTTTAAGTGACAATGCATATATGGTATTGTATAGTTGTACAGTTCAATACCTTAACCACGCCAAAAGTTGATGTAAATACGAAAAAAATAGCCATGAAGAAAAGAAAATGGTATTTGTTTTTAAGATACGAATCAATATGAAGCATATGACAACCTTTTTAGTATTTCCACGATGTTGAAAGTCAACATATTCTAATAGTGCCTTTCTTCTCTGTCGTTTTTACAAAACAAAATAGACGACGCACCAGTTCATACGATTCTACGTTCAAAGATGTGCTTTCTTGTCCCATCAAAAGGTCATTGCTGGGCAGAATAAAATTCATTCGAATTATCTAAACGTACTTTCTATAAATAGAAAAGCTTTATAGAATTATACAGGAAGTATATTAGTAATCAGAATAAGATTTATACCGATCAGCTTCATGGTAGATACATTTCGCTCAGAGCTACAACAGAATCTCCCATATACAAAGGTACCCATTTAATTGCAGCCTCTGTATCAAGCCGTTAAGATAACTGAGCAATCGTATTGACGTCATCACAGGATAATTAATCTGTAGGCGATTGATATAGAACTAATCTTATTGATGGACATCAATCGATTAGTCTCGTACTTAATTAATTAATATCAGGTCCGTATTCCTTCTGAGGGAGTCCCAACATAGCCTCGGGGATTTTAGTTTATCTTAGCGTATTTTTTACTAAATACATTAATGCAATGAACTATAATTATAAAATAAGTTACTTATTGAAATAAACTACATTAACGAAATAAACTATATTAATGAAATAAACTACATTAGTGAAATGAACTATATTAATGCAATAAACTACTTATTGAAATAAACTACATTAACGAAATAAACTATATTAATGAAATAAACTACATTAATGAAATGAACTATATTAATGAAATAAGCTACATTAATGAAATAGACTACATATATGAAATAAACTACACGTACCAGATTCTACCAATCTCTCCCAGAGTGCATTGCGGTTCCCTTTGTTAATGAAGGGAACCGCAATGCATTCTGGGAGAGATTGAGATTCTACAACAACGCTGTCCCTGGTTTTCCAGTATCTCGCTGTGTATTCTTAGACATTATTTTACATATATACAATAAACAGTCATTTAAGATATGCCTCTTGTTGGGTCATTTAGAAATCAGATTTTTAAACTAAAAGAAGATATTAATTAAACGATGTATGAGGTAGATATTAGACACGCCCTTTTATATAACAATAATACAATGCAATCATATAAGGGAGTTAGCATAAACCAAAATATTTACACGTTTATCTCCCTTTTTATTGAATACAATATATTTAATTATTTGATCAAATTCCAACTGATGGTTTCACATTAGACTCTATTGTCATTATGATACGATGTTGTGTTTTATCATGTCTATGCTGTTATGTAACGTCAATCTATATATATACATGTAGGTGTCAGATTTATATAAGTGTCTTTATACTTGTTTCTGATTCCTTTTTGTATAATCTTATATGATGCATATATATTGTTACATGGAAATTTACAAACTAAATAAAAATATTATCAAAAAACACACGATAAGCGTGAAAACGCTTGAAGCTATACATGTTTACTTGTCCCTTCTCAGACATGAAAAATAAACAAAAATATCTGGTCAAACTTTTAGTTGAAATAAAATAATAATAACGCAATGTTCTAACAGTAAACCTTGTTAACCAGACACAAATAGGAATTAAAAGACGAAGGTTGATAAAAGTATGTGATATTTATATAGTTGTTATCATTTTGTACTAAGGGGAGTGTTTTATATTCATGCGCTGTATGAATAATGACGTCATTGGTGCTAGTTTGTAGGCTTGATGATTTTTCTGTCAAATATGTCTCTACCCGGTTTTTCACTTGGAGTACGTGATATTACCTGGGTCTGACAATGCAATGTAGCTCGGCACAGGTCATCGACTTTGCTTATAACAAGGGGCTGTCTCGGTATACAATGTAGGTCGGCACAGGTTATCAACTTCGTGTGTAACAAAGGACTGTCTCGGTATACACATCTTCGCTAGCCAAGGCTTCTGATTACGTTACACTCCACGAACCCTTGGCAGATATAGGCGTCAGTTCTGGCCCTCTAGCGGTGATTCGAAATTACCACCCTTCACGCATGAAATTTTCGACCAATCAAAACAAGCGTTACCGATTTACTTCATCGGTGATGTTTACAAACACACATCGAGGTTTGGTGTCATTTCGATGAGATATGTGATCAATGACTTATATGAATTGATCAAACACTGCGAATGTTCCCCCAAAGATTGTGATTTTTGTATTTAGGTAAAATGCCATGACATAGTCGGCAATGTAGCTCTGTACTGGGTGCCGCATTTTTTGTTTACTGCGAAACCAAGCCAGAATGTAAAACGCGATTTGATTGGATGCCCTGGGATTCCAGGGCGCGACGGTTTGAACACGACTATATCCGCCAAGGGTTCGTGGAGTGTAACGTAATCAGAAGCCTTGGCTAGCGAAGATGCGGTATACAATGTAGCTCGGCACAGGTTATCAACTTGGTGTATAACAAGGGGCTGTCTCGGTATACATTGTAGGTCAGCATAGGTTATCAACTTCGGTGTAACAAGGGGCTGTCTCGGCATACAATGTAGCTCGGCACAGGTTATCAACTTCGAGTGTAACAAGGGGCTGTCTCGGTATACAATGTAGGTCGGCACAGGTTATCAACTTCGTGTATAACAAGGGGCTGTCTCGGTATACATTGTAGGTCAGCATAGGTTATCAACTTCGGTGTAACAAGGGGCTGTCTCGGTATACAATGTAGCTCGGCAGATGTTATCAACTTCGAGTGTAACAAGGGGCTGTCTCGGTATACAATGTAGGTCGGCAAAGGTTATCAACTTCGAGTGTAACAAGGGGTTGTCTCGGTATACAATTTAGGTCAGCACACGTTATCAACTTCGTGTGTAACAAGGGGCTGTCTCGGTATACAATGTAGGTCGGCTCAGGAAATAAACTCCGTGTGTAACAAGGGGCTGTCTCGGTATACGATTTAGGTCGGCACACGTTATCAACTTCGTGTGTAGCAAGGGACTGTCTCAGTAAACAATGTAGGTCAACACAGATTATCGACTTCGTGTGTAACAAGGGGCTGTCTCGGTATACAACGTAGGTAAGCATAGGTAATCTGTTTCCGGTGCAACAAGGAACTGCTTCCTTATACGAAGTCAACTCATGTAATCAACTTCCTGTGTAGCATGTCCCAGTGTAGAAATTTATTGGTTATAAATCAAGCAGGCTGTTTTAAATGTTAGGTGCAATACGAGCTTGACATTTTACATCCTCTTGTCTACCAATTAGTGACCACGTCACATGGAACAATAAATGCCACATTGACTTCATCAAGGCCTGATGCTGTTGCTATTGACCGCCATGCCAATCATATCGTGTGCCTCATATAGAACTGTAGGCGGTGATTTAGTAAGCGGGATGAATACAAACTTGTAGCTTAAACATAATCAATCACTATAAACTGCTGTTACGCAAACTAATAATACAAACTGGTACTGCAATTGGTGTGGAAAGAACTCGGTCGACCGCAGCTACAGCAGATCCTCCGAAGTAGCTTAATTACTGTTAAAAGCTTTTATTTTGCGGGGTTTATGTTTTGCTATATTCGCGGTTTGCTATCAAAGAGCAAATTCAAAGACCCCAGTGAAAATTGTGTTTACAGGTCAGCCATTTTCACTATCAATATTTGATGAGCGTACTTATATATACCAATGAACTCGTACCTCCTATTGCGTATGTATACATGCACACGTGCGTTTGTACTCAATTACTTATATCGATCTATTATAGAATACACATGGTTTTGGTTTTAAACCCTAATTTGCACCGTTTCGAAGCCGATGTAGCGCGAAATTAAGACCCCGCGAATAAGTTCATGGCGCAAAAACGCGAAGTTTTAACACCGCGAAATAAAAGCACATCTACAGTATGGAAAGAATATGGACCCTGAAATGTAACCCATTCTCTCTCTAACTCTCGTTCCCTCTCTTTCTCTATCATATAGTAATATATTAATATTTTACAACATTGTTCAGCTTTATTTTGAGTTTTCATTCGTCTGTCAAATCCTTTAAGGAGACAGATGTATATAACTATTCAATACTTTTTCTCTGAATCCTTGTCCTTATTTTTGTACTTCATGTTGACACAGAAATGAAATAAAGCAAAATATGTTTAAACTAACTGTGGGTAGAAATCGAAATTGAAAATGCTGGAAATCCGAAAAAAAATAGTGACAGGGCATTAAAAGAGACAAGTCGAAAAAGCGGTTGAATTTACAAGAACTTTGGAAGATGTAGGGGGAATCAGAATAAAACAAACCCGAAAATATTGATGAGAGAGATTAAGCGGAACGAAATGAAAGAGAAAGAAAACACCAGCCGAACCAGTGTTGAAATGACAAGAGCATAAACTTTACACAATGACATTAGAAGATATTTAGCAAAATTGACTGATCAAACTCATTATCGCATGCCCACGACACAGAAACATTGGCGAGAAGTTCAATGACATGGAATGGATCTATAAAAATAGCGGAACGAAACGTTATATTATTATGATGAAAGGCAATTTGATAGATTACTGTGGCTTGCATATTGTACCATACATGATATAACGTTACTGTCAGAATAATATTTAATATCATATTCCAGAATTGATTTATTTCTCCATATCAAGCTGGAGATGCATTGGATTAGGGAAATACATCTCGAATTGATTTTCATGGAAACTACACACGCAAATCGCTTCAGCGTATGACGATCGTAGCTACATTCAGCCTCATTTTGATTAATTATTAAAACACAGACAGTTTATAAGATAATCCGACCAAAGGCTATATCAAGTATATGATGTGTACGGTATATCAGAAAATCTAACAGAGGATACCAACTTTCAAACGAAAAAGTAATTGCGGCAGAAATCGATAAAGCAACAGCAAAATAGGAACGAAATATGGATTTGCATGGCGACCTTGAATCACATCAGTAATTTAGGACCAGATGTTCCGAAGAGTAAGCGTCTCTGGCTAAGATTATATTGAAATTGACTAAGATGGTACCGTCCAAGAAACAGAGGAATACATTATTATCGTCCTTTAACGTTTTCTATGATATTTGTGTAAATCTTTCTTTCGTTTGTATTTCAAATTACGAGGTTTAAACGAAAAGACAATTTTTGTTCAAAAAGAGTATATATTATTGGAAAGAAAAGTTTAAATCGGTACGTGATCGCTGATTGGTTTGACAGAGAATAACAGAACATAATATATTTTATACAGAGACCATTGAAAAAGTAGTTGGCTATTTATGACCACGTGTTCTGAAAGAGAAGGCGTCCGACACTTCATGTATATGTAGATAACATTTAAGAAATTGCATTAGAAATATGAAAATTTCAAGTTCTCAAAGTGAGAATCGGAATACTGACAACGAACCCAGCGGGCCTTCTAACGTACACCAACCACATGTTTCCCCACATCACACTAGGAAATTAACCGATATGATATCAAGAAACAGTATTAGAAAGACTGATAATAACACATTTCTTTAGATAAAAGATACACAGAAAAATTGTGGAATTGTCAGCATCACAATGCTAATGCTTAAGTCTAAATTAATTTGATGCATTTGGTGAAAAAATAACCATTGTTCATATGTTCACATATTGATATTCCATTGTTTTCCAGTTCACCTACCGGTCAGATAGATTAAATATTCTTGTAATGCTCTCTTTTTATTACTATACTCACTTTGGAGTTGAAGTAATACATGGCTACTAGAGACAGATGCTAAATTGGTTGTCGTGTTTTTAGTTTCACATCCAGATATTATATTTTGCTCATAAAATACAGACTACTTTTCTACTTTGTTTCTTGGTTTGGAGCTTTCAGATTATTTTCTTGACTACAAACCTTCGTGGTAACCCCATGAAACAATAACATAACAATAAAACATACAACAATATTCGTTAATCTTATATTCGTGGTTCCGTAGCAACCAGGAAAACCACGAAAATTTATGCACAACGAACCATTTATGTTATACAGTATACCCGCTTAAATCTCAGTTGATTCATTAATATAGAGCCTGTCCTCAGTACCAAAACTGCTGCATTATGGATGTGTCAGGTTTGTTTTTTGTTTGTTTGTTTTTTGTTTAACGTCCTATTAACAGCCAGGGTCATTTAAGGACATGTCAGGTTTTGGAAGTTGAGGGAAGCCGGTGTTCCCGGAGAAAAACCACCGGCCTACAGTCAGTACCTGGCAGAGGTTTCGAACTCGCAACCCAAAGGTGGAGGGCTAGTGATAAAGTGTCGGGACACCTTACCACTAATCCATCGCGGCCCCTAGATGTGTCAGAAAAAAAAACTGCTTACATAGGTGAAGTATCATTGATCATAGCCTGTACACTTTACACAATCTGATTGGATATGAACATCATAGTGGACGCCATTTGTAGTGCATGAAAAGGTCCTATCGTTAGTGAATACCTGACGTTACCTCATATACACAGTACCATGCGTCTCCTCACTAACGGTTGTCGGCTCTGATTTTGAGTTTGATACCAGTTATCTTACTTGTGGTTGTTGTGGCAGGTTTTTTTCTGTAGGACTAGAGGATGTCACAAAAAAGTTCCTAATAACGTTTAAAAGAAACCGACATAAAATCAATAAAATTAAAACCGAAACCTTAAAATATAGTCGATAAAACGAAGGAAAATAGCAAAAAAAAAAAAAAAAAAAAAACTGTCGTAAAAAAAGCAAAAAACAAAAAATACACAATGGTGACCTTTAACATGATCACGTTATTTAAACGGTGGAGACTTTTGTAAAGGAGAATAGGGACAAGTATCTGGTAAAATGTACAAAAATAATTATTCAACTGGCGAAGATTTCTTAAAAAAAAAAGATATGTTGATGGTTATTTATCCCCAAAAAATACATTAAGAGGTATCAATGATCCAAATTTAATATGATTTGATGCGGAAATGCTTCATACTTTTTGTTCAGTAGACAGAATAGTTCAGAAATTGATAAGCAAAAACTGAAAATCTAACCCGAGGAAACATCATTAAGAACCGAGGCGTCACGAACGTCAATACTATGTATTGCACAATCATAGTGTAATTAAATAACGAAAAGTGAAGTGTGTCCCGAAAGGGTTTCCCACACTGTGCTGGGGATTGGGCGAGATGTTTATAATTGAATGTCGTATGTAAGACAGTTAAGGCTAACGGTTATCAATGCAAATATGATGCATTATTGTGTATAATTATAGAGCCCACATATACCCTCACTTAACGTTCAACAGAAAAACAATATTCATTGTGCGAACAAAGCCCTTGTATTGCATCTGTTAATTCCCTTCTAGATACTTTTTTGCAGTTAATTGCATTTTGCCAGTGGATAAAAACTATATTTACATTACAACAACAATGCATTTTGTTTGAGCTTCCCTGTGCACAAATTAAATATTATTGATGCACAATAGGACTATAACAGCATTATATCGGTAAGGAGATTATTCTAAACACTTAATTCTCATTTATTTTTAAACGGCACTGGAATGTTCAACACTTGAACTATCAATTGATTATCTTTACAATTAATACTTCCTCTTGTTTGTAAGTTAATATGATGGCGTATTTTGTTCTATTTATAGACTACACTTGTAAGGCTATGCTGTAATGTTGTGTGTTTTTCAATGAGGTCAATACAATAGTAAAGCCAAGAGAACACTTTGATCCACAAAACCTTGTTTCTTCAAATCTTTTGTAAAACCACAAAGATTTGAATGATAGAACAACAGTTCTACAAAAAAAAAAACAAAAAAACAAAAAAACAAAAAACACACACAAAAAACCCACAAAACAAAACAAAACAAAAACAAAACACAAAACAAAGAATACCGACATAATAACGAAACCATTATTCATAAGAACAGTATACCTTATAAGTCTCGCTTACCCAGCTTTGTCAATGTGGTAAGATTTAAGCAAACTCCATAACTCAGTATTTTTCCAAAAACAACCAAAACAACCCCAGATGATAGTTTGGAAGCACCTGTATACATCATTGACGTGTACATATTGATGCATTGCAAAACAAACATCACATTTCGCAAGATCGCTAATTCGGAAAATTCACCTGCATATGTAATTTTTACGCCGAAATTCACTCTTTCTGAAAATTGAGAGGAAACTAGTCTGATATATGACAGAATTTATCTCAATCTGGCGTTAAACTAATTTGTAAACCAATTGAAGTAGCAAAAAATATTAAATTACAATTTATCCAAAAAAAAATTACCGAAAATAATAGCAAAAAAAAAAAAAAATCGTGTAATCTGAAGGGTATGTTGAGATACCCACACTACAAAGCAGCACTATTCCAGGGTTGGTTGAAATGATATTGATATCTTTTTGAGAAACTGAGCTAAACACAAAACTTTAAAGTCCAAATTCCCAGCATCTCTCATATCCAGAGTCACTGGACCATGAATACGTAAGTGGATTAAGTCACAAAGCGAGACAAAAAATCATATAAACTAGAGCAAGATGTAAAAGAGTCAAAAATGAAATAAACTAGAGCAAGATGTCAAACAATATACACAGATTTGCATGGAGTCTCGTGAAGAAAGTACAATGATAGTAAACCCATGCGTTCCAGAGTACTAAGCGTCTGCCGCTTCATCAACAACCCTCGCCTACACATCTAGGTCAGATCCGGGTAAAGTCACATCCTCAAATGAGAGTTAGAGTGGTGACAACGGAACAACCAGGGAACATATCTGACTTCATATCGCACAAGAAAATAGAATCTTTCCAAATGAGATCAAAATGTCGAAAATAAATCTTTGCAATTGGCTTCATCAACACGCATCTCTCAAAACCTTGTGTCGTTTATTTCTCCATCAGTAGCCTTTCACATTATTGTTCTTGCTCATCAATCATAAATGCCTTTTAAAGAGACAGATAAACGGATAAAAAGTAATTGGCTTGTACCATTTTGAAAAAAAAAAAAAAAAAAAATGCTGCGCAGAAAATAATTCTAGTCGACACAGAATCGAAACAAAACCTGACATGAAATGACAAAAGGAATTGATGGACTATGAACGTGTAAAATATGTACGAAGGATGAATTCAACATGCATAACTATCTTTCTGTAAAAGAAAACAAGAGGCCTATGTGCCTTCACGTTCATCTGACTAAGAATACCCTAGAACGAAATAGTATACATGTTTTCTAACAATTAAGTGGTAATGAAAACAAGTGGGAAAAACAACAACACTTGATCGGGGACATCTCGGTATCATTGTTGTTTTCAACTTGATCCTATTGGTGGAAATGGAGATTTTTTTTAATGTGATTTTCAAGATGGAGTTCATAGCTGTCCTCCTATTGGTGGAACTGGAGATAAAGTTGTGAAGATTAGTTTGTTAGTGAGGCCATAGCAGCCATTTGTCGATTTAGGACCGACTTCTTGAAAGAAAACAACGCTTCATCAAGACAATTTATGGCAAATCGAAAAGAAGTTTACAACTTGTTATTCAAGATGGGACCCATTTCGGATTTTGGACCGATCTAAAGGATAACACTAAGTCAGGACCATCTCAGGTTCATTCCAGACACGTTGAAGCTGAATTCCTACTGGAAGTTTTATATAAATGTTGTTCAGAAGAACCATGATTGCGCAATCATGTTACAAAATTGCTGTTGTTGCTGCTGTGTCGAGGTTTTGATGAGGCTGAGGATTAACAATACTTTGTTAGCTTCTCTCCTTTAACATCCTCACCAATTTTTATCTCAATGACACCACTGTAACTGGAGAGAAATTTAAAATGTGTTTATCTAGAGTGTGGCCATCTTGGATTTCGGACTAACCCGAGAAATAATTTCATAATCATTTCAGGCGAGTAGGGCTATATCTCACTGATGGAATTTGAGAAGTTTGCAATGTTAACAAGTTTACGGACAATTGGCGTTTGGCGGTGAACAGCACACGACGACGAACAACGCACGGGACACGATTTATTGTGCACGACGACGGACGAAACACGATGGCTCTAGGTCATCATGACCCCTCAGATAACACGGTATAACAAACCACAAATACATCTTCCACTCTGCAATTAAGGAAGCAAAATATCTGTATGCCTATGGCATTGATATCTGTTAAATATCTTCCTTTTTTCAAAATGTACCATTACACGGGTTTGATGAAGTGATTAATCAGTGATATCGATTGCTAACCGCAATTGATATTGAAAAAAAAAAAAATGGCTAAAGACAGTGCCAACTGGTCTGACAGAGCCATGGCTGAATGTAGAATCTTTACTTTTCAGTAGGTGTATGGCTGTTTGTATGAATATGAGTATTGTTGATTGAACTGAGTACAATATGTGTATGTACGTTTGTACGAGTATTGTTGATATTTGTGCGTACAATTTGTGTATATGTGTTTGTACGAGTATTATTGATATTTGTGAGTACAATGTGTGTACAATGTATGTGTGTTTGTACGAGTATTGGTGATATTTGTGAGTACAATGTGTGTATGTGTGTTTGCACAAGTATTGTTGATATTTGTGAATACAATGTGTGGGTGTGTGTTTGTACGAGTTTTGTTGCTATTTGTGAGTACAATGTGTGTATGTGTGTTTGTACGAGTATTATTGATATTTGTGAGTACAATGTGTGGGTGTTTGTACGAGTATTATTGATATTTGTGAGTACATTGTGTGTGAGTGTTTGTACGAGTATTGGTGATATTTGTGAGTACATTGTGTGTGAGTGTTTGTACGAGTATTGGTGATATTTGTGAGTACAATGTGTGGGTGTTTGTACGAGTATTGTTGATATTTGTGAGTACATTGTGTGTGAGTGTTTGTACGAGTATTGGTGATATTTGTGAGTACAATGTGTTTATGTGTGTTTGTACGAGTATTGGTGATATTTGTGAGTACAATGTGTGGGTGTTTTTACGAGTATTGTTGATATTTGTGAGTACAATGTATGTATGGGTGTTTGTACGAGTATTGGTGATATTTGTGAGTACAATGTGTGTATGTGTGTTTGTAGGAGTATTGTTGATATTTGTGAGTACAATGTGTATGGGTGTTTATACGAGTATTGGTGATATTTGTGAGTACAATATGTGTATGTGTGTTTGTACGAGTTTTTTTTATATTTGTGAGTACAATGTGTGGGTGTTTGTAGGAGTATTGATGATATTTGTGCGTACAATGTGTGTATGTGTGTTTGTACGAGTATTGGTGATATTTGTGAGTACAATGTGTGTGAGTGTTTGTAGGAGTATTGATGATATTTGTGAGTACAATGTGTGTATGGGTGTTTGTACGAGTATTGGTGATATTTGTGAGTACAATGTGTGTGAGTGTTTTTAGGAGTATTGTTGATATTTGTGAGTACAATGTGTGTATGTGTGTTTGTACGAGTATTGGTGATATTTGTGAGTACAATGTGTAAGGGTGTTCGTGTGATTACTGTTGATATTTGTGAGTACAATAGGTGGTATATGTGTGAGTATTGTTGATATTCGCGAGTACAATTTGTGTGGGTGTTTGTATGAGTATTGGTGATATTTGTGCGTACAATGTGTGTATGTGTTTGTACCAGTATTGGTGATATTTGTGAGTACAATGTGTGCATGGGTGTTTATACGAGTATTATTGATATTTGTGAGTACAATGTGTGTATCGGTGTTTGTATGAGTATTATTGATATTTGTGAGTAAAATGTGTGAATGTGTGCTTGTACGAGTATTGGTGATATTTGTGAGTACAATGTGTGTATGTGTGTTTGTACGAGTATTGTTGATATTTGTGAGTACAATGTGTGTATGTGTGTTTGTACGAGTATTGGTGATATTTGTGAGTACAATCTGTGTATGTGTGTTTGTACGAGTATTGTTGATATTTGTGAGTACAATGTGTGTATATGTGTTTGTACGAGTATTATTGATATTTGTGAGTACAATGTGTGCATGTGTGTTTGTATGAGTATTGTTGATATTTGTGAGTACAATGTGTGTGGGTGTTTGTACGAGTATTGGTGATATTTGTGAGTACAATGTGTGCATGTGTGTTTGTACGAGTATTGTTGATATTTGTTTGTACAATGTGTGTTTGTGTGTTTGTACGAGTATTGGTGATATTTGTGCGTACAATGTGTGTATGTGTGTTTGTACGAGTATTCTTGATATTTTTGAGTACAATGTGTGTATGTGTGTTTGTACGAGTATTGTTGATATTTGTGAGTACAATGTGTTTATGTGTGTTTGTACGAGTATTGTTGATATTTGTGAGTACAATGTGTGTGTGGGTGTTCATACGAGTATTGGTGATATTTGTGAGTACAATGTGTGTGGATGTTTGTAGGAGTATTGGTGATATTTGTGAGTACAATGTGTGTGCGGGTGTATGTACGAGTATTGATGATATCTGTGAGTACAATGTGTGTATGTGTGTTTGTACGAGTATTGGTGATATTTGTGAGTACAATGTGTGTGGGTGTTTGTACGAGTATTGGTGATATTTGTGAGTACAATGTGTGCATGTGTGTTTGTACGAGTATTGTTGATATTTGTTTGTACAATGTGTGTTTGTGTGTTTGTACGAGTATTGGTGATATTTGTTTGTACAATGTGTGTTTGTGTGTTTGTACGAGTATTGGTGATATTTGTGAGTACAATGTGTGGGTGTTTGTACGAGTATTGTTGATATTTGTGAGTACAATGTGTTTATGTGTGTTTGTACGAGTATTGTTGATATTTGTGAGTACAATGTGTGTGTGGGTGTTTATACGAGTATTGTTGATATTTGTGAGTACAATGTGTGTATGGGTGTTTGTACGAGTATTGGTGATATTTTTGAGTACAATGTGTGTGGATGTTTGTAGGAGTATTGGTGATATTTGTGAGTACAATGTGTGTGTGGGTGTTTGTACGAGTATTGATGATATCTGTGAGAACAATGTGTGTATTAGTGTTTCGTGATTAATATACGTGTGGGTAGATATGTTTGGTCGCTTATCTGCTTGTGTAAAGCGAGTATCAATTATGTAAGTGAGTGGGTGTATGTGTGGGTAGTCTATCGATTGAGATCAAAGCAACATGGGTATACCCGATAGAATCATGGACATTAATGCTTATTAAGTAAGCAATGTAAATCTGCAGGCAAAACACCAACCCAGAGAATGACAATATCGGTCCATTAAATTTTAGACATGAATCCCGATTGATGGGAATTATGTTTTGCTAACATATGCACCTGGCTTTTGTTAAGCAGGAAAATTAATTATCTCGTGACAGATTCGTAATACATGTGTATCCGGTAATGGTACACAGACAAAGGTTATGTCTACATGCTATGGGCCATTGTGGATCTTTACGGTTTACCATTTGCAGTAGTCTAAAGATAGACACAAATAAAATCTATATCGGTCTATCATTATTCCGCGCAGTGTCTGTAAAAAAGCAATATTGATCTGTAAAGAAAACCGAAATTTAAGCTTAAGGTCAACAAATGAAAGCAAAATATAAACGACAGTTTTATGAACGGGGACGCCACCAAACTGGTACAAGGAAGAGTTCAAGAAGGATAAGAATCTACAGTCTAATCGACAATAGTCGCCATGTGACGTCCTCAAAATTAGTGATGGGGTAGTGACAACAGAGCTATCAGGTATATTAACAAACATCGTAAACGTTAAACTTTTATATCGCTTAAGTAAATAGATTTTTGCAACTTAACGCAAAAAAATGACGTCGCCGTTTGTAACATCGCTTTTGATTGGCTGATACAGTGGCGTAATAATTTCAAAGAGAAAATAGTCCATCAATAAATGTCAAGTTCCATAAGAATTATGTAATGCAGATTTAATATTAAGGATCAACTTTAATATATTCTTATATAAGGGAGCTATAACACGAATGTAAATCGAAATGCACTCTCATCATAAAATGCTGTTCGGTTTATTCAAAATTCACTCGTGTTTTTGTTTTTATCTCCTTAATATAAAAATATATTTAGTTAATCCTTAAATATTCAATAGAACACTGTTTTATAGTGTTTATATAGTTCATATAGAACAGTTATTTTTTTATACAGTTTTTTTTTTTTTTTTTTTTTAAATATATTTTCTGACATAGTGCTATATATCTACCCAATGGAACTTGCTATAGAGTATTAGCTACAAACCATTAAGTATTTTTTTAGTATTTACTTTCTGTTCTATCGAGTATCTAGAATAGATATCACAAAACTTTACAATGGCCCTCTACTCTACAGCAATACTACCTAATCCTTTATAGTGTGGCATAATTGTGACATGATACCTAGTGATGATACAATTTTATAAATCAATATATTCATATAAAATATGTGTAGTTGTACTTTTTTATGATATCTAGTACATCTATATAAACAATGAATTATATATCTGTTGTAATATATAACTAGTGATTTTATAGGGGTTTTTTTTTATAGACTACATAATTTAATCCATTTTCGGCTCTACTGTAGGTAACTGTCAATTTGTGATAGAAGGAGCGGATATATCCTTTCTGTCTTTGCACAATATCCTTTCATAATTGAAAGCTGTTCAAGATATTTTCATTCTTTTTCATGTGCTATTATTATTTTTTTATTTATTATCCACGGAACATAACTCGTCACGTCATTCATGCTGATTGCTTTGTGGTTGAAATTACTTCTTTAACATCTTATATGATTGAAGTATTCCCGCCATGCATCTAGAGTACGCTAACCTTGTTGCTGCTTAAGAACCATGGCATAATTTATACTAAAAACAGCGTGTCTCGTTCATAGACATAGATAGATCAATATTTCCATAAAATATGGCATCTCAATGTACTGTAACGCCCTTAGTTATGTAGAGGAGCTGACGTGGTTATTAACATGTCTAGAATTACAATAGACTGAACACAACCTTATAAACTTGCCTGATCGTGCACTAAAGTGACATACATAAATCTTACAACAACTACAGGAGGATATTTCTTTAATATGACACTATAAAGAACAAAAATAGTATATATTAAAAGTCTAGATTTGTTAAAAATATGAATGAGAGAAAGATAATCAAACTTCAAAATTTCAAAGAAAGGGAAATGGGACAATTTCTAACTGTACAAAGGAAATATATGTAAAAATATATGTCTTTTAGAACACTACATCAAATTATTGAAGAGTCTGTCTTCCAAAGGTCATGTATATCGATAAATTAGGTTTTTGTACAGATGATTTGAACAACGTCATATACTGAAGAAAATGTATAAACGAGATCTCAAATATATTTATGAATATGATGGCGATGTCAGTATAATATTCGAGTTGTTATACCAGGCCGCAATATGCGCGGTAGTCCGTGATAAATTGGTCTATTAAGTTGACAGTACCTAGTGAATTTCCGGCAAGTCTGATTCCTATAATGACAATGGATTTGCCGAGTTATAAAGATAAGGAAATTTAGCTAGTCCCTGGAGAACGTCACTCGATCAAGAAAAGTGATTCCAGCCACTATAAGCAATGTAACCAAATGTGAGTGATGATTACGCGTTGACATGGTAACATACTTGCCGTGAAAGTGTACAAACAGGATGCGTAAACCCCATTATAACTTACAAACTGGGACCGGAATCCGGATCCATACTGCGTAGCATTAAACCTCCGACGGTAATTATCAATGATCGACCATGCAGGCCGAAGTATTAGGCATTAATCCTCGGACGTCGTGTGTCACGATCACTCAACTAAATGGAAATTATCATCACTAACCTCATATTTATCAACAATCAATCACTTTATGTCTAACGGTTATCAACTCCCTGTTCTTTGTCCTTAAGTAGAATATGTCGAAATGAAAGCAAAGCTAAACAATCGGCCAAATGTGTAATAAATCATGACATTATGTTCATATTACCAGACTCCGACGTGGCCGACTGATAACGTCTATCCTAGACAAGGCCAAGCGAACGTGGGTTAATCCTGAAATCGTTGTAAAGGGAAGGGAAAGGAAATGCTCTCCTGTGTACGACAGCTAGTCCAGGATTTATCTTGCATGTGTCCTTACTTTCCCATAACTTGGATGCAACAATCGACGAACGAATTATCCAAATCCTTTGGGTAAGAATGCCAAAAACTGAGTAGGAATCACCCTCGTTGAAAGCAAGTGTGTTTTTTTCAGGTTGTCTCGCCTTCTGCATCGCCAGGGTCTTCCATGACCTTGCTGAGGTGATGGGAGGTGAAAAACACTCGACCCGTGGATCTTCTACGTGTTGTGGGGAGAGTCCTCAACACTGGGTATCCATCCAATGGAGGGGGGGTTGGGGGACGTCGTTTTTTCGGCCGAGACATCTCGTCTGGGCATGTGTTCGATCTCGTTCTGAGATCCGTGTCAATATCAGCTAGTCTGTCAATGTCCAAACATTCGTCCCAACTCTGCTTAAGATTTAAACTGAGCCCTTTGTCAGAAAAGTCCTCAATGCGTATTTCCGGTAGTACAGTGGTACGATTGTCCGACTCGGGTTTGAACAATTCGGAATCTGAATTCGATCTCTGTCTCGCTGGTTGCTCAATTTGCAAATGGTGCATTATTTCCCTTCTTATCTGGTGGATAACTGATTGTAGATGTCAATCACAGATATAAAATGGCGATTCCGAAATCAGACTTTCAAGTCCGGTGTCAATATGAACGTACGTATTGAACTTTCGATATACAGCACAATATATATTACAAAGTGACCAATTACGTCGATCATATAAATCCAGGTAATCGGCTGTTTTCACATCCAAGTTTCAGCACAAACTGTGACGATGGCTATTTGATAACATTCAGCGTAATACTAATCCCAAGGTTGTGACCTCGGATGAACTATCCGCTTACTGAAGGTATGCACTTCTAATTCTAATGAATCTGAAGCGACACAATTTTTGTGTTGAGGAAATAACCACTCACCACACAAGTGAAAACGAATGGAGTCTAATCCTATTCAAAATAGATATGAACTTCAAGATGAATTCATGAACGCAAGAGCTTTACAACATCAGTAATATCGCCACACACCACTTGACGAAGCTCCGGTATACAGTAGCTCCGGCTCCCGCTACCTGTCAAAGTGAGTTGATGACGACTAAGCGTGTAGTTTTAATTCGAACGGTGTAGTATTATCTGTAAGCGCTAGTCCGCAGTCAATAGGACTAGCAAATACAATGCTCCACTAGACACTCACCGCACACGCTCGGTACCTATATCGATCCGCTAGGTCACGTTCACTAACCACTTAAGTCCTTCTGTTTCAGAACTTTTAACCTTATTGCCGGTTTTTTTTTCTTAATTCTAGAAGAAATAAATCATCCCTGCAATATAATTCTATTGTGTTTTTATACGGGCCGTGTTCACCTTCCACTTTATTGCCTATCAGAAAACTTGATGGTGTAGTTTTATTTGAAAATGTCTTGAGGCATTTTTATTGCAATTTAGCAGACATTTGGATTATTTGTATTTGATTTGCTCTTAAATGTAGTCATAGGACTCGTACTGAGATAAGGGTAGCCACGAGAGTTCAATCCGTAAACTGAAGTCAGAGGAATGACGTATATATATGTTATCGCAAAATCGATCATACATCATGCCGAACGGAAGAACTTATGAATTATGTATAGTCGGTATTCTGATTTCTCACTGATGACCACGATATGAAAACCATAGTTAAAACATGTCTGTTGCAGTATGACATGTAAAGGAAAGTGAGTATGAATTTCTCTGTGGATGTTAAGGCGCGACGCCATAATCAACATGAGTGGATTGGGATAGGTAGCCAAGCTCAAGCTTGATTGCTTTGACACATCCTCTTATAACCTCACAGTTCGTCGGCGTCGGATTATTTATGAACTATCCTATTTAGCTTTCAATATGGGTGTGTTTTAATTCATGGGAATGGGTAACTAAAATTCACCGGTAACGATAAAATCTCAAATACACTGCTAACCGCAGCTTAAGCATTGTGAGCCACACAGAATATTCTATGATGTGATTTTATCGTTATTCGACTTTTCCTACTCTATATTCATTGTGTTGCACATTAATGTTTCAGTTGTAACAAGTAAATCACTATCGCTAGGCTACTGCGTGTAATTAAATGCAAATATATGCAACCTTTGTAAAAAATTAAAATGATACATATTTTCCATACGCACGTTGAAAGTACATGTGTACACCAAGGAACGATTTATCCGGTAAACTTTCAAATAAAAATATTATGATTTGTCAATCTACATGAATTTCATTCAATGTTTGTATATTTTATTAAAATTTAACTAGATTGAGACAACATTAGTCTGAAGTGGAAAGCATTTTGATCAAAATACAAGCATATTATCGTGCTGGCTTTGATGAAGTTCCCGATAGAAAAAAAAAGATCCCACACCGCCTTGTGAAGAAAGGCGGAATTGAGAAAACACTTCTAAGCTCATTTGTTTACAGGAAGCAAGCGTCAAAGGTAATTTAATTTCTGTTAAATCAGTGGGAAGTGTTTTAAGTGTGACAACTTAATAAGTCATACATCTGTTTTAAAATTCGTCTCTGATTAGAAATTCAGCTATTAGAGAAATATCGTTATTAGAAAATGTCAAGTGTCATGCGGATTATGGACGCCATAATGATCTCATTAGGACACAATCTATTTCATTAACAGAACAAGAGAATGTCAACATGTGAATAAATCCGCAATTCGTACTCAAAATCAATAACCAAATACCAAACGTTCATGTCTAGTTCTCAAATAGAAAAATGGCATGTGAAATTGACACCTTAAAAAATCTTATGAACATCACATCCATATTGCCGATACTAATAGTTGATTAAGATAAAGAATACTTCCTAATGGGATTATCGTGGCATGTATAACCTCCGTAAAACGCGTGGGAGGCATATATGTGCATGGGCGATAGCAGTTTGGACCGTCCGTGTTTCTGTGTCGTATGATCAACACACACGATTTCTCGGCTGCCTCCATGTTCGATCCGTCACACACACTGACTTCCAAAGCTTTATCTTATCAGCCAACTGTTAAAACCGTGGATAATTGAGCTGAAGAAATAGATAGGTAATAAAAAAAAAACATTACATGTATATGTATATATAACGCCATTTTGCTTAGGGAACCAAGCGTTAAATTGATTCTATCTAATCCTTTTAGGAACTTTTATGAGACTAGCAAATAGGTAAGAGATGTGTGTTTCCATTTACAAAAATAAATCAAGCGGTGAAAATCTTGACTGTTTATCCGAGCAGACGACAACTCCGTTTGTCGTGGACCTTTTAGGGATAGTTACCATGTTATTGTCAAAATCTCAACCACAATAAATTCAGATTTCAATAAGGACAATATTTCCAGGCTCCATCTTCCCGTACAAATCGTGATACACACATTAACTATAAAAAGAGGTATCTTATTGATAAACAACGACAGTGGTCTGTTAATTTGAGTCCAACACAAAAATCAATAAGGGAGATAAGTTTTGATAAATATATTATCAATCCGGCTCCTCTGCCTTATTGGCCAAGCTTTTAGAATTAGTCTGATATCGACGACATTTATTTTGTCCGAGATCGGTGGTGGAGAGACTGTGGAGGGATGTTTTCATGCAGATAATGCCTTGTGTGTTTTTTTTTTTTTTTACCATATTACACTAGAAATACCCCTTATCTACTAGGGACATGCACTACAGCTAAAATAGTTTTAACTTTAAATAAATCTTAATATAGATTAAACACTATTCAAAGTCGCATTTTCTTCTGTTCCCTTATACTCTCTAACCAATGTTCAATATTACCAATGTAATACGATATTTTCGCGGGGGGGGGGGGGGGGGGGGGGGGGGGTGAATAGCATCATGAACATCAATACTGAAGAGAGACAAGTGGTCCTTTTCATAATTCTTTTTTTTCTAACGTTTTAATAAAAAAAAGTGCGGAACTATCGATAGGATCTACGATGTTTTTGCAAGACATTGTCTGGTTTAATTGATATAACTAAATATTTGTAATGACAAAAGGTATAAAATTCCATTTTACCTCGAATATTGAGAAATGTAATTTTCGTATGTTGAAAATTGGAAGGTAATCTATTATCGGTACTAAAATAATGAATTGTTGGAAAATAATTGTCATTATCTCCTTAATGACGATTATGACAATGAACACTCCAGGTATTAGTCATTGCCTTCATTCACTGAATTCATGTGCAGTTTATATATATCAAACTTCCTAAATACATATACTATAATAAAACAACCTTAATCAAAATCACATTTTAAACTAAACTACCTGTCCAATTCAGCCCTTCTCCGAAGGAGATCATTTCCGTTGCCCAATAAATGCCATATTTAATTATCTATATGCCTGTTGTTTTTGCGGTATTTAAATGTGTGTGTTTATCGTACATGGAGATAATCACTATAAACGACTTCGTCCTGACCATATAACCATGTCACTATAGAAATATGGGTATATATTTTAGAATTAACCTAATACTGTTATACCCAAAGGCAATATTGAACTAAACATAGGCAGTCAGATCTGATCTTATCGCTCAATGACGACAATTTTGTTTCATAGTTTTATGATAAATCTCCGTTATTCAAATAGTTAAGTTAAACGAGGCGATGTTCACATGTACTGGTTTATATATTATAAACCCATTCTAGAACTTCATTAAACTTCTTAAGTACACTGCTACGATGAATTGTGTCTCCTGTAGAGTACTAACCTTATTTAGCGTTTTCTGGTAATAACAATATAAGCCTCATTTGGCGACCATTATGGGCTTGCATTAATGAATCCTGTTTGTTACTCGGGGTTGTGGCGTTTAGTGAGGTTGATATCATATCAGTTTATGTAAACAAGACGACCTAACCACATAGACTTTACACCATGATGACTAGACAATATTAAGTTCGAAGAACAAATGACGACTTTATAGAACCATTAGATGTGCACCATGTTCCAACTGTTATTCGATTCTCTTGGCAGTGTTAAGTACATTAAAAGATTATTCAGCTTAAACTGTTCACGTTAAATTTTGGAAATTATCAATTGGGCTTCTTAAAATTACTGATGATATGGCACAAATTGGAATTTTCAAATCTGTCCTACAGATGTTTGGTTTTGTTTGTTTTGTTTAACGTCCTATTGACAGTCAGGGTCATTTAAGGACGTGCCAGGTTTTGGAGGTGGTGGAAAGCCGGAGTATCCGGAGAAAAACCACCGACCTACGGTCAGTACCTGGCAACTGCCCCACGTAGGTTTCAAACTCGCAATCCAGAGGTGGAGAGCTAGTGATAAAGTGTCGGGACATCTTAACCACTCGGTCACCGCGGCACCTTGTCCTACAGATAACCATGGTGCTCCTATGAAGTCGGCTCTTTTTGAAAGCTGTATTTGTTGACAAAGGAATAGATGATATTAACATCAGTAGCATTGTCATTTCTTACTGTTACCCTTAACCTATTGCTTCCGAACTTAATCATCACATGAAACCGCTGTACATAACTGCTGGTTTAGATTTACCACTCATAGTGATTATGGTGTCTTGCTTTCACATCCAAGGGAAATTCATACACACTTTTCATTACATGTCATACTGCAACAGACATGGATTCACTCCCTTTCTGCAGCATGGACTTCTTTGCTATTTCTCTGTACACTTACGGTTCATCTGGAACCGCCATAACCGACGATCTTAGCATTATTCAGAATGATCAGCTATGAGAACTTTTCATGAAGGGTCCAACTTATCGAGATACTTCTTCTACTATATTGAACATGAATTTCCAGATACGTATGAACTCCGTCGAAGCATTTGCCAGGGAATGGGTAAAACGTGAACATCTTGCATTGGATCCCATGTCAGAGTAGATTAAAGGCACATGGTCTTTATTCATCAAGAATAAGCAGTTTAAAATGGAAGCAAAACACAAGTCTGTATTTCTTTATCCTGATGCCAACACCACACTAGATGATTTACATGACAGGTTTGTGGTTCCTGAAAATAAGGGATCTAATGACTCGATCCTCGTCTGTTAACACTTTTACATTTCCTGTTTACAAAAATAACAAGGTTTGCTTGAAAACCAAGTAATCATATCTACACGTTGTACGGTTTCCTTAAAGACAAAATACTGACCAATCATTCTTGAGTTTTGCAATTTTTCTAAATATCCTTACCTACAACGTACCAGCAGGGACAACTAACAATTAAGATGTATGACAAGCGTGATCATTTCAATTTTCCCCATTGTTAAATTTCCATTTCTTGATAGTAACATTCCTGCACCCCCAACCTCTGGTATTTACAAGTCGCAGTTCGATATACAAAGGTTTGATCTAATAATTACGAGTTCCGACTTCCTACGGAAAAACTAACAAAACAGGGTTTTGAGAGATGTAGGTTGATGAAGGCCATACTAATTCTTTATGATCGACATCATGATGTCATTTGGAAATACTGTATTTCCTTGTGCGATATGACGTCAGATGATGTGTTTGAAATATTTTACCCAAGATTTGTATAGTGGGTGTCGTCGATGGCGCCAGAAGATGCGCTCTCCGCCGGAACACCTGGTCTTAATTTGGGGGTCTCCGTGCAAATATAAATTTATCATTATAAACAATAGTACTATCAAATTTCGAAAATAAATAATTAGGTAAATAAATAAATAAAATGATATTGTTCTCTAGACGTTAAAGATGACATTCGTGTGTTCCTTTCTTTGGTTCGTACCAGTTGTACTGAAAATGTACGGCACGTTATAATGGAGCGCAACCGAATCTTAGCGAGTTTTCAAGATGGCGACCGTCTCTACAAATTATACGCTTTAAACATAAAAGCGAATCGTTTTCTTTTTACAGTGTAACGGATATAAAACCAATACCTAAATAGTTCATATATTAACACGTGTGATTTATATAATTTGATCGCAAATGATGATTCCTCGTCTCATTATTAACTAAACGTACATTATTATGACGAATGAAGCATCACAGCTCCGCCATTTTGGATCCAAGTGGTACGTTTCGGGAAACGAACCATTTGCGAACTGATTCTGTTCTGCTGGTACACTGTGTTCCATTAGGAATACAGCCTATTCGTACCGGTACAACAGGTATGAACTTGATAAAGGAACACATGACTAGTTTCATGGTGGCAAGACGGTTATTAATACGTATTGCAACCTTGGTTTGATTTCCTGACCAGAGTGAAAAAACAGCCTATCTGACCTCAGGTTAGCCTTATTTAGAGACACACCTGTTTCCACCAAGGTCATTCAAGTAAATTATACATGAATCAATGTTTCTGCGAAATTACAGTTAATTAAAGCGTGAAGAAGTTGGTATACGACTACTGACATGTCACGTGACGAACACGTATGGCTGCTGACTGACTGCGTGTATGAGGAGACGTATCCCTAATTAAGATCAAGCGTTCGTGGGATACCGATCACTGCTGATTGTCGTCTGTGGTCAAACATCACGTTCGCTATGGAAATCTTTGCATCAACGTATACAGTACCATGACTGTGTTAATACGATAAATATTATAAAATAGGTCATCAGAATTGTTATCGCATCCTGCAATGAGATGTACACATCTAAAGCCGGCTTGAAAGCGACAGAAACATGACCGTGAAAGGACGTCACGCATAGAAATGGATTCTGACAAGATATGAATACATGTTCTTAATTAGGGAAAGATTAACGAATAATTGCCCCCAGATCCAGGATATCTTATTGATATTTATTTAATCATATTTTTACTGACGTAGCTAGAAATCGGTAAAATAACAAAGATGTATCATGTCAACAGTAAAAACCATTACGATTGGGAGATCAGGCATATCAGATTCTAGAATTAATGAAGATAATTTATTTCAGATAATAAAACATGTTTTTCAAACTGGTGGCACGAATTAGCGTACTTTTAGGGCTAAAATCTGTATACATTTTGTAGTTTAACAAAGCATTTAAAGCAAAAAAAAGGGGGAATTACATTATTTTTCCTTTGTTTAATATTGTATTCATTTTTTTGCTATTTCTTTCTATCCTGGAAACAAATGGTGAGAAATATAGCCCTTGAAAGTAACAGCATTTCCGGTATAATTAGTTTCCGATATGTTTTTTTCCCGGAACAATCTCCTGACTCGGAAATCAGATAAAACTGTTGTTTCAGAATACATGCTATGTTAGCACTTAAATTAACCAGCAGCATGCTCCTCGGTATTTCCAATCTCCATAAATGAGTTGTACAACGATTACGTAAACAGCCGACAGGATTCCTGAATAAGATGTATTGTTCAATTAGTTATCTACTCGCTTATATCCTGTTCCTTGTTTGTAGTAATTTAGTTTTTAGGCTATGTATGGTAACCGTCAATGTCTAATGTTTCAACGGAATTGTCTATAGATCTATGTACAGAATGATATATTCTGAAAATATATTGTATTGCCGTGTTGTGTTTGAGCTGCTGAAGCTGAAATTGAGTTGCTGGCATTGTGATGTAGCAATTGTTTGAAACAACACCGGAACAAAGGTACACCATGGTGACATTATTGGTGTTATTGGATACATGTTCTGTTACTAGGACAACGTAATTGTCTGCGGAAAGAACATATCGCCGTAATAACTTTCGTGCACGCCGATCCTAAAATGTTTAACACTAGGTGGTTTTTATATACACGATCGCTACTACATGGCCATATCTCTCGGTGTGATTTGAAAGTTTTGAGAAGCTAAACAATATTGCAATATTATGCATTGACAAACTTGGGGCAATCATTCATTTAAACCCACACAAGCCTACAAAGACGAATTACTTCACTACTGTGCATAAACCGTGTTGGCGCCAATTCACCCCTTCAAGTCTGACAATCATTTTGCCCGTGTCAGGATTGAAACATCAAATTTCCGGAGTTTCCATTATTCAGATGTAACCAGCTTACCAAATCCCTCAATGTACGACAGCATTCATTATACAATGTAAAGTTTTGAATAAATTGTGCAAAAAAAAAACCCACAACGAAAATAGGTGTTATTATAAGGAATACGCTTTTCAGCAAAGTTTCAATGATGTCACATTAAGAAGCACGCGTGATTGCGGATTAACACAATCAGAAAATACAATTGCTGTACGTTTCTGTACTAGAGAAATTTATTTTATAGTCGATCAATTGTAAAGCTAGCTAATCTTCATACTTAATATGGTATTATTAGCGTACTGTAAGTGTAATAATTGAGAGTTGGTGTTTAACACCATAACGATGGGCGCCGTGCCCAGGAAGATGACAGAATGGTAGCATTGTACTGTTTAGCTGTGTGATATACTCTTCAATTGGTTTATTTTGTAAAACAGGGATCATTATAACGATCCATAAAATATACCCAAATATGGCTGATTTCGGCCATGTTAGGTTGTCGCATTGGCGCCCCCCCCCCCCCCCCCCCCCTTCCCAATGAAGCGCGATAGTGCGCTCTCTGAAGAGCTACAGTGCGCTATGTGAAGAGTGACAGTGAGCCATGTGTAGAGTGACAGTGAGCCATGTGAAGAGTGACAGTGAGCCATGTGAAGGGTGACAGTGAGCCATGTGAAGGGTGACAGTGAGCCATGTGAAGAGTGACAGTGAGCCATGTGTAGAGTGACAGTGAGCCATGTGTAGAGTGACAGTGAGCCATGTGAAGAGTGACAGTGAGCCATGTGTAGAGTGACAGTGAGCCATGTGTAGAGTGACAGTGAGCCATGTGAAGAGTGACAGTGAGCCATGTGTAGAGTGACAGTGAGCCATGTGTAGAGTGACAGTACGCCATGTGAAGAGCGATATAACGACACGCGACAAAATAAACGACACAAGATCATGTCGCCCTGTCGTATTTGCGAGGTACTTTTGTCGCATGGCGCACTTTCGCTAATCGCATAGCGCAATGTTGCTCTTCACACTTGTTGGCGGGGGCGCCAGTGCGACACGAACAAAATCACCCACCATACATACTTATAACTACAGCGTGGCCAGAAAGAAAATATTGAGATCGTAGTTTAGTTTAGCTTTAACATATATCATTGCCAATAACAGCAAAAGGAAATCGTAGGTATTGCTGTAGGATACGATATTTATGAAATGTGTTTACTAGACATTGAAGACAAAAAGACGGGTTGCAACAATTCTGGACACTTTATCACTAGCCCTTCACCTCTGGGTTGCGAGTTCGAAACTTATGTGGGGCAGTTGCCAGGTACTGACCGTAGGCCGGTTGTTTTTCTCCGGGTACTCCGGCTTTCCTCCACCTCCAAAACCTGGCACGTCCTTAAATGACCCTGGCTGTTAAAAGGACTTTAAAAAAAAACCAAACCAAACAATTTTGGACAGTGTATATCTATTTTTTGGTTTACGAATATATTTCTACTGCAATAATACATATGTCAAACTCCTTGTAAACAGCTCGACCACTCAGCTTAAATTTGAGTATATCATAACGGAGTATGACTAAAGATAACCATTGTTGAACATGCTATGTTTAAAATTACTTATACAGAGTAAAATGCCATAGAAAACTAAAATTTGTTTATAAAAATCGCAAACCAATTTATAACAACTTATACTAAACACTCTTGTTGGCACTGATGGAACACATAATATTAAATCCAATGCTTAGCTAGATAATCAATACATCACTGAAATTTACGGAGCTTTTCATTCTATTGTACTCTTGTTATCGGAACAAGCATTTTCCCAAGTTATGCGCACGGCTATAAAAAAAAAAAATTATGTCTGTGATTTATATCTGAGCGTCATCTGAATGAATAACTAAGTAACTTCGTAGATCCAGGTTTATTAAAATGTAATAAACAAAATTTCAAATGATTCACCTACATATTTCACTTGTACGAGAGAATATAAATAAGTTTTACAGCTGGTGCTTCTGATTGTTGAAAATATCGACATTCACTCAAATTTGCTCAATATTTACGTCATATGTCAAGAAATTAGTCTTTTATGAAAACGACAGTTACGATCAGACTGTCAAACCATGTAGCATGTGGAGAAAAATGATCTCGATTCTCTCCTTTCTGGAAATACAATAATAAAATAAATGTTTATATTAATACATTTGCACACAGATAAAAATGATTAATTAAAGAGCTTCGGTCTTGTATGTAAGGGCTGTTATTTCATTATGAATTGTCTTCTAGTCTTCGGCTTGGATCTGGCGGAAAAAAATCCAACCGGTCAATCTCACGTTTGAAAGTGTAAAGAGAATACTTGTGGACTATTACAATTTGGTAAAATATACATCAACCATAAATGGTAGGAACACTTTATTCACTCACAAATGGAGGTTTTTTTCGTAATCTTTTTGATCAATAGACAGAAAAGAATTGTTTCATGGATTTTGTCATCACTTCTGTCATATTATTTTATTATACTGATTATGATGCCTTCTATGAAAGTTTTTTTTTTTTCATGTATTATTCACCTTTTAGTTATAGCTAAGCTATATACTCTGTATTCAAGTATGTGAAAGTTGTCTTTGTTTCTTTCTGTATCTTGTGATTACTTTATGTGAAAAATCTTAATAAAAAATGTCAAAAGTTAAAAAATTTCTTGATGATTAGCAATCTTCCTGTTGGCCATTACAATATCCAATCTTATTTTTACCCGTTCATAGGTACAGGATGTTTAAATACCAAGTCTGTGGAATCTCGACTATAGGATTCATTTAGTTAATTATTCGCCTTTAAAATGCAATTCGCCATATAAACAATTATGTTTATCGTTTTAATAAATGGAGTTTCTGTTGCTATTGTTCTTCTTCATAATAGATTATTAAAAGACACTGAAATGGTCATATATCCGAAATTTGAACTTCGGGTGATACACAGAAAAAGGTTCATGGAGAATATGTCCAGCTAGAGTCCCGCGTATCCATAAAAGTGTACTCATGCTCAAATACACTTTTTGTTCTCAGACTCAAACACTTTTGTTAGTAGTAAATATATTTGTTTGTTTTTTTCTTTCTTTTTTTTTTTGTTTTTTTGTTTTTTTGTTTTTGTTTTTGTTTTCAAATGATTGAAAGGAATTTCGGAAAGACTTCAAGTGAGATATCATTTTCAACATTTAGATTTTACTTTTAAACTGCTATTTCATTATTTAAGCGAGTTCAAAGGAAGTTGGGTTTTGTAAAGATTTTTTGGTTAAGCATGAGGATGGTTTTATGAATACGGACCAGGTGTTCGGAGAGAGTAAGCATCTTCTGCTTCATCGACAACGCCTTAGGTCGAATCCAGGTTAGGTTAAATTCTCAAAATGAGAACTGCCAGTGGTGACAACTAAACCACAAGTTATATCAAAAGCATCATTGAACGATGTGTTTTTGTTTTTGTTTTTGTTGTTGTTGTTGTTTTTTGCGTTTGCGTTTGCGGTGGTATGAACGCAATGGGATACAAACATATCCAATATATAGCGAGTTTGCCCATTGCGTTCATACCACCGTAAACGGAATAAAAACACCGTTCAATGCACATATTTACATCAAAAATCGTTGAAATACCGTACGAAGAAAATGAAAGTCGTGATGTGTTGCGACGTTGGTAATTACGGCAGCCGTGGTTGCTTAGATAATATAGTTCCAATGAATCTACATAAAGACACTGGTATTGATATAAAAGAAACAACTCAACATTTTTGTTTAATTCATTTTACGTTTTCAATTGATTGTTCTACTCACAATCCACAATTTCCGTTTCGGATTAACTGTGGTTGTCAAGCACAGCGGGTATTGACATAGATTTAGTAGTGACGTGGTCGAATGTTCTATATGAACTGTACGCTTCAGCCATGTGTTGTTAGCTTACCTCGTGGAAAAGTTAAATGTTCACTCATTTCCTCAATCCTCAGTTTAGTTTTTGACAAAATACTCACTTAACATTAGCTTTTTGCACAGAGATCATCGGGTAACAGGACAGCATGCTAAAATTACGTCGATCAGTCCGTTGAAAATGGCGTCAGTAACGTCACAAAGAAACGACGTCATGAATATGATTCCCGCGCTTATCAATCCGCTGAGCCTTTTTTCATTGCGTTTACGCTCATTTTAACGCAGTCAGAGTTTATTAAGCTGAAAAGGGGGAGATGTAAATATTGTTTCCTATCGCAAAAGAAAAACAAAGAATATTTCCAGATGGTATTATGATATCGTCCATAAAAACTTGTCAACAGTCCGTTGTTAAATTTCTCTCAGTGTTCGACATCTGTCACAGCAATCTTGAAAACGGAAGCTTGGCAATAGTACAAGTCACAGGTACCGGTAAAAAATATTTCCCTACGGACTGAATAATACCTCAATTTACGTGTTTTCACAACAGCCAAACAACAAGAAAAAATCATTACGACCGGTATCTTGGGTATTCTTTAAGATCAAGTCTGCAGTTGATTTGTATATTACTACGAGATTACGTCAGGGTTTACGTCATATCCTCTTTATTGCTATGGATTATTCACGTAACCAGGGAAACGGCAACTCAATAAAAACAATATTTGGAAAATGGCGGTTTTATCGGTATGTTGGTCGGTTCGGCTTTGCCAGGACCTGTTATACAGACATTAATACGGGGACATCATTATTTTATCGAGGAACAATAGTTTTTGTTTTTGTTATTATATATTTCAATTACGTTTTAGAAACAAATACTTTTCAGAGCAATGAGATATTATTGACAGTATATGTACATTGCGAGTATTGTCAGTGAAGCAGGAAATGTCATTTTGGATCCAAGTGGTATGTTTCAGGAAACGATCCACGAAAACCGGTTCCGTTCTGCAGGTTGAGTGCGTTCCATTTAGAGTACAACATATTCGTATCGGTACAACAGGTACGACCCCGATAAAAGAACGCACGATACCTGTCTGATTTGACCCTGCTGGTGGACTGTACGTGCCCGAGGTTTGTCGTTACACTACTGGTGGACTGTACGTGCCCGAGGTTTCTCGTTACACTACTGGTGGACTGTACGTCCCCGAGGTTTGTCGTTACACTACTGGTGGACTGTTCGCCCCGAGGTTTGTCGTTAAAGTACTGGTGGACTGTACGTCCCCGAGGTGTGTCGTTACACTACTGGTGGACTGTACGTCCCCGAGGTTTGTCGTCACACTACTGGTGGACTGTACGTCCCCAAGGTTTGTCGTTACACTACTGGTGGACTGTAGGTCCCCGAGGTTGGTCGTTACACTACTGGTGGACTGTACGTCCCCGAGGTTTGTCGTTACACTACTGGTGGACTGTACGTCCTCGGGGTTTGTCGTTACACTACTGGTGGATTGTACGTCCCCGAGGTTTGTCGTTACACTACAGGTGGCTGTACGTTCCCGAGGTTTGTCGTTACACTGCTGGTGGACTGTGCGTCCCCGAGGTTTGTCGTTACACTAATGGTGGACTGTACGTCCCGAGGTTGGTCGTTACACTAATGGTGGACTGTGCGTCCCCGAGGTTGGTCGTTACACTAATGGTGGACTGTACGTCCCGAGATTGGTCGTTACACTAATGGTGGAATGTGCGTCCCCGAGGTTGGTCGTTACACTGATGGTGGACTGTGCGTCCCCGAGGTTTGTCGTTACACTAATGGTGGACTGTACGTCCCCGAGGTTGGTCGTTACACTAATGGTGGACTGTACGTCCCCGAGGTTTGTCGTTACACTAATGGTGGACTGTACGTCCCCGAGGTTGGTCGTTGCACTACTGGTGGACTGTACGTCCCCGAGGTTTGTCGTTACACTACTGGTGAACTGTACGTCCTCCAGGTTTGTCGTTACACTACAGGTGGACTGTACGCCCTCGAGGTTTGTCGTTACACTACAGGTGGACTGTACGTCCCCGACGTTTGTCGTTACACTACTGGTGGACTGTACGTCCCCGAGGTTTGTCGTTACACTACTGGTGGACTGTACGTCCCCGAGGTTTGTCGTAACTACACTACTGGTGGACTGTACGTCCCCGAGGTTTGTCGTTACACTACTGGTGAACTGTACGTCCCCGAAGTTTGTCGTTACACTACTGGAGGACTGTACGTCCCCGGGGTTTGTCGTTACACTGCTGGTGGACTGTACGTCCCCGAGGTTTGTCGTTACACTACTGGTGGACTTTACGTTCCCGAGGTTTGTCGTTACACTACTGGTGGACTGTACGTCCCTGAAGTTTGTCGTTACACTACTGGTGGACTGTACGTCCCCGAGGTTTGTCGTTACACTACTGGTGGACTGTGTACATCCCTGAGGTTTGTCGTTACACTACTGGTGGACTGTACGTCCCTGAAGTTTGTCGTTACACTACTGGTGGACTGTACGTCCCCGAGGTTTGTCGTTACACTACTGGTGGACTGTACGTCCCTGAAGTTTGTCGTTACACTACTGGTGGACTGTACGTCCCCGAGGTTTGTCGTTACACTACTGGTGGACTGTACGTCCCCGAGGTTTGTCGTTACACTACTGGTGGACTGTGTACATCCCTGAGGTTTGTCGTTACACTACTGGTGGACTGTACGTCCCTGAAGTTTGTCGTTACACTACTGGTGGACTGTACGTCCCCGAGGTTTGTCGTTACACTACTGGTGGACTGTACATCCCCGAGGTTTGTCGTCACACTACTGTTGGACTGTACATCCCCGAGGTTTGTCGTTACACTACTGGTGGACTGTACGTCTCCGGGGTTTGTCGTTACACTACTGTTGGACTGTACATCCCCGAGGTTTGTCGTCACACTACTGGTGGACATCGAGTCCCCGAGGTTTGTCGTTACACTACTGGTGGACTGTACGTCCCCGAGGTTTGTCGTCACACTACTGGTGGACATCGAGTCCCCGAGGTTTGACGTTACACTACTGGTGGACTGTACGTCCCGAGGTTTGACGTTACACTACTGGTGGACTGTACGTCCCCGAGGTTTGTCGTTACACTACTGTAGGACTGTACGTCCCCGAGGTTTGTCGTTACACTACTGGTGGACTATACGTCCCCGAGGTTTGTCGTTACACTACTGGTGGACTGTACGTCCCCTACGGATATTGGCAGCAGTTTAGAATTCGCACACGTATCCTACGCTCTTTTTAAATATATCCTACATTATATATACACTCAAAAAACTAAATAAACAATAGAAGAAAATGGTTGAGTGATATGTCAAAGTAATTCTATTCTATATATATGCTTAATGTATTTTAGGATTTTTTTTATGAATTTTCATTGTTATTTATTTTATTTTTCTAAGAATCTATATATATACAATACCTTTATTCACATTTGTTCCATGCTCATGGATTTTGAGTTTGTATTACAACCACATTCATATCTAGAACACACCACGTAATAATAAACGAATAAATAATTCCCATCACCGCCATATGTGATAAATGTCATGATTTCGAAAGTAAAACAACACAAACCTAATACATATATAATGTTATATTCTCAAATACCTACAGATTATATGCATTAAAATTATATATCCAATATCTCCGGTTTCACCTCTGCCATTTTAAAGCATTATTCCCATAGTTTTCACCAGATTTACTCTAAAATTAATACCCATTCTATTCTACGTCACACGCTAGGCACGAACCGTAAATACTTAATATTTCTATATGTTTAAATGTCTCGAGTCCTGCTACAGCTATAGTTAAAGATCAACAGTTATGTTGACACATTGTCAATACCACAAGTGAATCCATCAAAGAATATTCCGGCCAGATATAATATATCTTATTTTCTTTTCTGGTCCCATTTGATCTATTTCCTATAACTATCAGCGATATAATACGTGTATCACAGATCTGCTTCAATCTCCTTCAAAACCACTGCCCTGTCTCTTTATTCCTTCCAGTTGTATGCTCCTAATTATCCTTTAGGGCCAATTTCCGGTCCTTACCCCATCAACAATACTGCCCTAACTCAACATCTATCTACTCAAAACTGTACCCGCATGGTATGTCTATCCTCTTTAGAAGAGGCCTGCTATATATATATTTACATGTATATAATTCTGATACATTGAAACTGCTGAGGCTGCTGGGGATTATCAAGTCATATTACCCATAATTCCTGCTTAACTTGCGTCTTATATATAGAAAATCTATTTTATATTAAGACTGAGTATAAGAAAAATATATATCATAATAATAGGTTTCTAAGAGCAATCCTTGACATATGTCACAGGATATTAAAGAAGTTTAACTATAAAATGAGGCTATTTTAGCACATGCAGGTAGATATAGATAAGTTGTGTAATATGAGTGATGGGCACTATGTACCTGAAATTACCAATAAAATACACATATAGTGGCTTACAATTATTTCTGATTTAGTCTGTTAATGATATATGCGTTCCGCATATCTGATTTGTAATTTCGATTTACCGATTCCGAAATATTGTAACCCACCATCCCATAATGCTTTCGTTTAATTAACATGGCTACCTGAAAGTTTGCCTTTCTCGTGGTTATAATTTCATTGAGTGAACTATCCTGTTAGAAAACACAGAACCCATGAATCAACAGGTTCCTTTCAAATGAAAGAAAATAAAAGCAATAATAAGAAAATCAAGAAAATCAACCCGGCAACTGTTCAGAAATGGACAATGGAAGCAACAGAATAACAAAAAAGATATTGAAATAGTTGGCTACTGTCACCATGTTATTTTACACCACTAATATTGAGAACTGGTGATTTCATACTCCTGTCAATATCCCAGGCCCTTAAATTCTTTCAACATGGTTATAGAATTGGCTTTATTTTAATTTTCAAAATAATTGCTTTAAGCTTTGAAATAAGCTTTTGAAATTTATCTCTGAGCTGACAAAATTCTGTATAGATCTCCTTGAAAATGTTGAGTTTATTATCCATCTGATGTGAGGTCAAGAATTTCAGAGGTCATCCAGGGTCCAATACGTTGTTTTGCGTGAATGTCTTTGATAGGAACCATATGGTCTGAAAGCATCTGCAAAAAGTCTGAACAATTTCCAGACCTTATTCTTAGTTCTTAGTTGAACGATAATTAGTACGGATGTTGAATACACTACGAAGTAGTTTGCGCGTGCAGAAACAGAGAAGAAATCACATGTGTCAATCGGTAGGATTGACTTGTAATTTCACGTGCATTGCAAAGATTATAATCAATCAGAGATTTTGTGGAGTCGGTTTTCCTCGTTGGATTAGAAATGATTTGCTCTATATCAAAAAGTCTCAATAAATTTCAATATGAGGAATGAAATGAAATACACGAATTTGTTTTGGGAACAAATATTAAAATCACCAAGTATGATAATTTCGTAGTCAAGTTTAATGTTTTATCAAGTTTGTTCAAATTAATTACAGCTGTCAGTTTGGCTGGATAGCCTATAGCAGGTTATCGGAGTAATAGGTTTCGTTTTAGGAAAAAATGAGTTCAACAAAAAGAAATTCGTCAGAATCGTTACTGGTCACAAATTAATTCCCGATGAGGTCGTTGATTTTTATAATAGATTATTATCCAAAAATTAAAAAAAAAAAAAACGAGTCCGAAAAAAATGGTATATTCACTACTCTACCATGTTTGCTATGCAACGCCAGGTTTGATTGGTTGAAAACCAATTAGTTTCTAATAATACACGCTCGTGCCAATAATACGCGCTCGTGAGTCACGGCTGTTATAATTCTATATATCTAATATTCACATATTTCATATAAGGTTACTATAGCCGAGTGGGCTAATGGGTTATTCTTTTATTACATTTTTATCACGACGCGAGTTCGAATCCTACGGAGGCCCCCTTTTTTTCTTTTTTTCTTTCTTTTTATCCCTTTTTTTAAATTTTCAAAATCAATGCCATATGATAGATGCTCTTGATCGTAGTACTGTAGTGCCTGTACAGAAATGTATATTTCATCAACAAATAATGCAATACTAAAGGAATAAATTACAAGGTTTTCCCGGGGTTTCTTTGTCGTTTTTCTATTAGAAAGAGGTCGATCTCAGAACTAAACAGTACATGGTAGAATAGAAATAATCAACTTTGACTCGTGTATTGTTGCAGGATATACAACTCGGACTCGGATAATTTTGCAATTTTAATTAATAACTCAGGCCTGCGGCCTTCGTTATTAATTTCATTGCAAAATATCCTCGTCCTCGTATATCCTGAAACAATACACGAATCATCGTTAATTATTTCTTAAGTAACTCACAGCAAAGACATGACCATTCACAATATGAGGTTATAGCGGGGCACTGGTAAGCTAATACACTCCATGTGAAATCATTTTTCACAGATGTCACAGACAATTGCTTTTTGGCTTTTACGGACTTTCTACAGTGTCCCAAAGGATACTTACATTGATCTTGGGTTGGTAGTTTTATCTCCACAAAGAAGTAGCTTTTTTTGAAATTGTGAGGACTAGATGAATGGCGTCAAAACTGGTGATGCAAGTTGTGTAATACAAATTCAGCTGTTTTGGTAGGCGTACACGCATAGAAACCGAAGTTTTAAATCTTATGTTCACATCTTTCACCTGGAGGGTTACCTATAGGCCAAAATCGTGTTGAAAGTCCGAAATAAATATGAATAATATAAAAAAAAAACCAAAAAACAAAAACAAAAAAAACAAAAACAAAAAAAAAAACGAAAAAAAAACAACCAACAAAACAAAAGAAAAAGAAATGCTGCCACCTCAACCGGAACTGGACCTGGCCTCTTTTATAAAGATAAGTACATATTTGTATATCAATAATCTAAGGCTGCTTAGAAGGCTCTTCAATCAACCCTTCGACATTGTCAAGGAAGCAGGTCTAATCCAATGTAAAACAATTTATAAACACAATGAATAATTAAACGACAATGTAACACAAAACATCAATACATAATATAGCATGCATGGCTATATATACTATATTCACCACCAGTATGGCCTCTATAGTAAGTGTTTTCAATACACAATGTACGGCGATTAACCCGTTGGCGAATGGCATTAGAAACGATCGAAATAGGTCACTTGTATTCAAAACCTATAAAACTACATCAGGTCTAATACGTATTGGTTTCGTTGTTCTTTGTTAGCAATCTTGTATGTTCACAAAGCAATTACCGATCCTTTCGAAGGAAAACACATTAATTTAAAGTGGTCCATAGTCGTTGAATAAAAGCCCCGCGGTGACTTGGAAAAGCAATGGTAATTACGTCACCAAGATCAGTTATATCTACAGTGACTGCAAGACAAAAAGTTAGCTTTTGCGTCACTGAAGAGAAACTGTAGTCATTCGACAAATAAAAATCATTTTCTCGGTGGTTTGGTGTTGTATTCTACTAATCAACAAAGTTAAAACTAATTCTATTGTAATTAATTAAGTAGGTAATATTTTAGTAAATTGTGTTATTTTTAGATAACGCTAATTGCTATTTACGGATTTACTTTAAGCAAGACATGGTGATTTGTTACATTGTACAAAGTTATTAGTAACAATCTGTATTGCAGAACCATGATACAATTTGCTAAAACCTCCATTACCTATATTCATATTTTGATAAAATATGTTTTATTTTGCTATTTCAATCACGTCCATTGCGAAGTTCTTGCAGCATCAGAGTCAGTGTTGTTATAACGAGATTAGTGACGTCAAAACACTTATCACGTGATCAAATGATGATATAATAGCATAACCCCTATTATATCACTAATGTTTTGCTATGAAAGAATGCAAAGCAACTTTAAAATACTGACTACGAAGGCGTAGTGTAATGCTTTTAAATATATCTGTTTCCATTGAATCACTGCAATCGTCGGAGATGTAACTGGGAGGCTGGAACGGTTAGCCTATGGACTATCTTCAGAACAAGGTCACACGCCGCTGCAAACCCAACCCTCCCACCTACAGGCAAAAATATAGATTACATAGCAGGATTGAATCAGACACACTTAGAAATACAATGCAAATTATTTAAATTCTGACAAAGCATCCATTGTCATATCTCGCCAAATGCACAAAATGTTCAGTAGAAGGTTTTTGCTAATCACTGATATAGGCCCTCGACTACGCCGAGAGCCAAAAATAGCGACTAACAGAATGATGTTATTCATGGACCCAGGGGAATCGAGACACAAATGATTTTGGTGATTACGTTTACAGGTTCCTGGCATTATCTGCTATCTGTGCTAGAAGATAACAGCATCAGGCATTGGATTTCTTTACTCATCTATTTACGGTTTGGTTAGTCTTTTGTCAATAATCGAGAAACCACATAATGAAAAGTACATTTTACAGAGATTTAAAACAATAAATCAAAGACGACAAAAAGCGCAAAATGTTCAAGGACATCAAATGAAATAAATCATTACAACACTGTCAAATAATCAATTTTTATCAGATGTAGTCATCGTCTTTCGTAGCCCATCGCGAACGCGTTTGCCGGTATCCCTACATGACATCAGCCGCTACGACAAACGAAACAGATTCGTCTATTGTAAATGGGGGGGGGGGGAAATATCATGGCAAACATAAAGACACACTCATAACGACGACGACGATAATGATGAGGATGATGAGGATGATTGTCTTGGTTGTATAACAAATTGAATATGTTCATTGTTTAAAACAATAAGACTCCCAACTGATACAATAAAACGAGGACAAATATAACAAAAATTTAAACAGACATAGTTCAAAGAAAATAAGACATTGTGGTTCGGGAAAAAAGCCGCCTTATACTCTATCGATGAGACCCGCAATGTCGCGTTTCAAAGTGATAAGCTAACAATTGACCAATACAAAACCAGATACACTAATTAGCATTGAGGAAGGTCAAAATTAACTGAATAGAACATAGCCAGATCTTAATTAGCGAATCAAAGATGTCTAAAAATGAAACAACAACAACAACAACAACAACAAAAAGCAACAAACAAAACAAACAAAAATTATTAAGTATTTCAGTGGCTGAGTTATTGGTGGATGTAACATATACCAGGATTGGAGATGCTTGGCAAGTAAATTGGAAAATAGAAATCGCAATCTTTTCTCGTAATGAAGGAACTGTAAATTTCCCAACAAATTGTAAACATCAAAGTATGGATTTGTATATCGTAACAACAGTACAGTCAATAGTACAAAGCTCGCCTTACCTTGTTGATCACTATACCACACAATAGCATTACGGGGTGGATTCGCCGACCGAGGTCTATACATTTTTGCAATATACTCCATTAGTATATACTTGGCCTGTTTTGATAAATCTTTGTTATCGGAGGCAGTGAACGCCAGACATTGATTACATGGTTTTAGCAGGCAAATAATCCAATATATTGTGATGTACTGAGCGTTTTGGGAAAGGTCTAGGCATAAAAACAGTTGTAAATGATGCAAAGATACCATTACGCAAAGATCAACATTTTCTGTTCTTATTAATACAACAACAATGAGCAAATATCATCCTTTAGTACTTTTGACTTTGGTATAGTTTACAAAATTTAAGTGGATATTGTATGAAAATTCAAGATTTTGTGTCAAAACATCAATACCAAGTATTGGCCTGCTACATAATATAATGTGTGTATTGGTGCCTAAGACCTTAACATTAGATATTCAGACAAAAATAAATAAATAAATAAATAAAATAAATAAATAAATAAATAAATTAAAAAAAAAAATGTATGTATGTGATGCAGACTTTTGAGTATCAAAATTGACATGCCTATGAACACTTTCCCTAAACGTTACCAATGGATTTGACATAAGACGTCCAACCTTAACAATATATTTCACATAAAAATATATTTCACATAAAAAGTCTAAGTCTAAAACGTTTAAAAAACAGATTTTTTTTTCACCCAAAAAATAATTTATTCTGATTCCGTGAATTAAACGTTACCCCACAAAAACCTTCAAACAAAATAGCAGTCCGCTAGTTCACTTATAAAGGAGATCATCACTGATGCCTTTCAACACTTGAACCAAAATCGTAACATTTAGAAAACAACTCCTTGACGATGACGCCGGAGTGACAAGATAAGCTCTCCCTCTCTTCTAGAGGCGAGCTAATAAAGGAAAACTAACTGCATTGGCCGTCTCTTCTGTGTACAATTTCTTCAAACGGACGAGAAATTGTTAATGGACTGACTTTGGGAGCAATTTGTTGCACTGAAAGACACTGTCGGTTATCTGTGGTCGTTGATCCGTCATCCATTCTTCCCGAAATATTGACTTATCGCGGACAGTGGTTTTCTAGCGTTTCATCCAGGGACATTGACATCTCGAGGACAGTGGTCCGCTAGTATACATCTTGACAGCACTTTGTAGAAAGAGTTGAGAGATGGAGACGGGAATCAATGGAAAACAATTATCAATAAAACGGTAGATTACACTAAACAATATAATTTATAATATATACATGTAGGTATTGATTAAATGATTCATAAAGCGTTATATTTTCAATATTTTGAAATGAAAATACTGCAAAGAATCTTGTTCTCAATTGTTCGAATTTTCATGATTTGACAAAAAAAGTTTTTAAAAAGGGGGAATATTTTTCGTGGAAATTGGGATATAGATGAATATTTTTTCATCAGTTAATTATCAACATATTAATTTTCAGAAACAATTGAAATAATATTTAAAGAACTTTAGTAATCACGTCAGGTGTTTTAATATGGTAAATGTTATACAGGGCCAATACTTAACATTTCGTTGATATTCAACAAAATCTGTATCGCCCGACAATACACATACGATCGAGCCTCTTCATCTTTACAGGCGACTTCAAATCATAGATTAAGACGTTCTGTGGAGCTTTACTCTGAAATGACCAGAAAAGAGCAATTGTTTTACTAGCAGATGGTCGTCGACCTATCGATCCACCATCGTTTGCTAGTAGGAAGCTTCAAGGCCTGCACTACATGTCGACTTCACACTGAAGACTGGGGGTGACCGGAGCTATTTCAGTGTGGCCACGAAAGATTGATCTTACAAGCCCCACACAATACGTCAGACCACGAGAATACTTTCCTACTGTATATGAGGTTAAGAACATCACATAAATTCTCAAAATAGAAAAATAACAGGATAGAATACATTAAAGAGGTCATTCCCTTCGTTCGGACATCAGAAACGTGCAAAATTTCTATTGATAAAAACTATGCCCCAAGGAGGATTATATGAGTTTTTGTGCCTACCAGTAATGAAAGTAACGCCAAAATTGTACAGAAAAATGACGCTTCGTACACATTACTGTCTGTCTTTGCGGTAATTAGTGATACTTCGGGTCGAATTGAGAATTTTTTATGGTTTAATACTTGTAACACTTTTGTTTCCCTTGAGAGTAAAACTTTCATATCAATATAAATGTTATACCTTTTACTACTTGAGGAAAATACACATTTCCCATTAGTTTCATTTTAGCGACATACATTTTATTCAAACGAAGGAATGTCCCTTTAAACGTATTTCAGTACGTATGCACCTAGATATCCTTTCGACAAATTAGGACACTTGACTCAAAAAACAATTTAGAACCTTTCGGTACAAATGCATTTAAATATTCCCTCATCAAACCAGCACACTTGGGTCAAAATATAATTAAGGACTTTCCAGTACATATGCACCAAAATATTCACTAATCAAATTAGCACACTTATTTAAAGATAAAATTAAGAACATGTCAGTACCTATACACCTAAATATAGCCTCACCAAATTAGCACACTTGACTCAAGATATAACTAAGGACTCTTCAGTACAAATGTACCTAGAAATTCACTCATCTAAAGTAATTAGCAAACTCGAAATCCAGAAATCATCATACTAAATCGGTCTGTAGGAGATTTCAAAAGAAAAGTCAAATGAGACATATTTGTACGTTGTTTGGGCATCCGACTATAAAACTTGGAGGTCTACATTAGAGTTGGTACAATAATAGCTTTATGTGATGTCCGGCCTGAAAAGTCAAAAAAAAAGAAGAAAAAAAAAAAAAAAAATCCGCCAGATATGTTTTCATTTCCACGATATTTCAATACAGTGTGTAAATAATACTTGGAATGACTAGCAGCAGATAGAGTTACAGATTTGACTTTCATAATCTTAATTTCATCTGCTTTCTTTTTTTCGTTTTTTTTTTACGTTGTTTTCATTTAATGTTGCATTATAGATTTTCCACCCTATAATTGGACCAAATCAAACGGGATCATTATTCTAACTGAAAACCTATTAGATTATGGTGAAAAAATATTACTGCAATTGTGGGTATCGTTTCAGGATTCGCTTTAGGCTAATGAGTTAAAATAGCATTTGGTGAAGACACGAAGAGGCACTTCCATAGGATCTATGGTTGAATATTGATTTATTGAATTGAGAGTAAAGATATTTCCGTTAATGAAAGGAATAGAGTTGTGTTATCCTATATTTTGGATCAAGCCGAAAAGGAGGAGTTCCTGTTCAGAACTAAATATCCATAATTCTGATCTTGATTAAATACGGTTCTTAGATTTAAGTTGAGAAGCAGTCGAAATTGCCACAGCAAATCAAGCGTCCTTAACAGGAATGTTTGTATAAAGTTATTTTTTTTAAAGTCGATCTGGGGGAATTGAAAAATCTAAATGCCATCTCCAATTAGAGACTGATGTGTCTTCTTGGATTTCAAATTAGCCTAACAAAAATTTAAAAAAAAAAAAAAAAAAAAAAATTATAGTGGCGAGATTAGCCTACACCAGTTTGATCAATATTATGCTATTTGGTATGGAGAGTAAATTCCTTCATCAAATGATATTTTATAATAACGAAATCAAATGCAATCACCCATATTAATGAAGAATTTCATCAATTAAGTATAAGATTCACACCTATTACACTAAAACCGATCTCATAGAAACTTGCCCTTTACATGTTATTTTGTAAACTGCCTTGGTCCAGGGATGTTCCACACCAGATGAAGCCAAAATGTATTTAATTGTTTGGTTTGGTTTGTTTAACGTCATATTAGCAGCCAGGGTCATTTAAGGACGTGCAAGGTTTTAGGGGTGGAGGAAAGCCGGAGTACCCGGAGAAAAACCACCGGCCTGCAGTCAGTACCTGGCAACTGCCCCATGTAGGTTTCAAACTCACAACCCAGAGGTCTCCGGCTAGTGATAAAGTGTCGGGACACCTTAATCACTCGGCCATCGCGGCGGCTTATTTAATTGTACTGAAGGATCAAACCAATTGCCTATCACAATGATGATCAATTTTTTTGACTTGAAAGGTTTATCTAGAAATTAACTTAATTCGTCTGAAATATATTTTTCATCTTATTTATGTCTGGGTTTCCTGCCAGACGAAAAGATAATGTAGCATACTAATTAAAACCTAGAAAACATTCTCTATAGTTTTGGATGTATGATTGTTTCAGAGGCGTGCCTTAAGATAGGTGAGGGAGAAGGAACTACGGTTAGTTTTCCATATATGCTTTTTTTTCATATTTGTGTTTTGACAAAGGGGTCTCTAGATTCACATTAGTTAAATGTTCGCTTGGTGTCTTTTGCTGGGGGCCGTGGTGGCCGAATGGTTAATGTGTCCCGACACTTTATCACTAGCCCTCCACCTCTGGGTTACGAGTTCGAAACCTACGTGGGGCAGTTGCCAGGTACTGACCCTAGGCCGGTGGTTTTTCTCCGGGTACTCCGGCTTTCCTCCACCTCCAAAACCTGGCACGTCCTTAAATGATCCCGGCTGTTAATAGGACGTTAAACAAACCAAACCGATAGTCTTTTGCTGAACTCATCAGTTCAAAGACGTCATGCTAGATTTTACGGCATAACAGCATTCTTCCAAATGACTCCAGATCATGTCATCAAGCGAGGGAAACGTTACTTTTCAGACATATAAATGAATGAGGTTTTACACCATAACTACAGTCTCTCAATAAGATGTTTAAACTATCGAGAGGCTATTAGAATCCATATGTATGCTATTTTAAGATGTTATTGGATGCTGGTGAATATGTTAGCAGACAATGGGCAAAATGGGAGCATCTCGAATTGGTTTAGCTTTGAGTTTAAATTAGAAGCTTGGGATATAATTAAACCGTACACGTCTACAGATTACCCAGATGTTTAAAACCATGTATACATAATTTTAAGTTGTGTTGACGTAACAAACTCTAAACCTAATCTTTTTCTGCAAACAATATTGTTACATGATTGCAACAAGGCTCATGTTTGCTTGGTAACTAAGATAGGCTTTATATCCAAATCCTGCGTGATTTGCTTAGACATTAAATGTTTTCTCTTCTTAACACTGACAAATGGTAACGGTAAAGAGTAAAGACCGCCTTCGTTTGTATTGGATTTCATGACTCTATACAAAACTTACAAACAGTGCTGTATTAAGGTTTCTTATAGCCATACTTAGTACTAGTAAACCGAAAGTATCAAATATTTATCGGATAGGTAAAATAACTATTCTAAAATCGCATTGTCTGTAAAGATGTCGTCGTACGTTTATATACTAAAATTTTACTGAGTAGCAGTAAAAATCGTCTATACCAACCACTGACATAAGCTGTAACAAACAACATGAACAGCATGGACGATTATTTTCATAAGCTTGATGTAAAGTTTAGATTTTCTTATAATGAATTTTCCCTTTCTTGGTAGTAACATCCTAACTCTACCCGTGATGTTTTCTGTGGTCTTCGTCTGAATATCACGATTTGCGTAAAAAGTGTTGATTCTGTCAAACAATCTACATGTTCAGATTCCGATAGATACCATTCTGTGAAGGTTAAAGGTTTTTAGGATCGCCATCGGGATGTCATTGAAAACACTTTATTTCCATATGCGATATAATAAATTATTGTGTTTCTCATTATTGTGCTTTCATTATTTTGTTTTCGCCAATCCTGTGCCCACTTCAAATTTTGTGATAGTAGGATTAAAGTATATTCCTTGGCAAACCAAACAACTTCGCTCTTTGAAATATAAAGACAGTCAATTTTCACCACGGTATAACATAGCTCAGTATGACAAAGTCTCCCTTATCCAAGACAAACCCCGATCATCCTGTATTAAATGAGTACATGGCTATACCTATGGGAATGAAAGCATGGATCATAGTCTTTATACAGGTAGGGCTATCATAGCACAGCATTTACTATTACATCTCGGCGACTGAAATATTGATTTTCGAGGAAAAAATAAAAAGAGATTTGTAACGAGACCTACGTCGGCATCTCTAACATCATCGTTGAGACCGGTATCGCTGTGAGAAGCATTATGGAGTGCTAAATTAGATGGTTGAAATTTTAGTCGCAGCGGGAGTTTTGTAAAGGCCAAAAATCAAACGAGATACCGCAAATGTTCAGATATAATGCGGTTCTCAAATGCACTCGGATGAACCTTAAAGAAGGTTAGTCAAAGAGCGATCGAAAACACCACGCTTGAGGCGGTGAACTAGGACAAATTATACATTTGACCGCTATGAACTTTCATACTTGTCATCCAAATACGTGTACAGTGATTGGTCCGTTTTTTTTCCGGTTTCAAACTGAACAAATGATTATCAACATGAAATCCATGTGTTCCCTACTCGTTTGTGTTTTCTGTTTTAGGCGCATGCGTAATCAGTATTTCATTCAATCTGGAGGCGGGACGAAATGGCATTTCTTCGGAACGCAAATAATTATTATTATTATTTTTTTTTTTTTTAATTTTAAAGATGAATAAGAAGATGAAACTTTCCGAGGGTGGCAATAATGCCAAGTGTGTAACTTTTATTCATGAAGAAAAATACATACGAGTTTATTTCTTTTTTAATTGATAAAAATACTATCTGTCGAAGGTGTAACACTTGTAACTTCAAAGTCGATACATCTAGATCAATCGAAGGACATAATACAGATTTGCAACTGACCATTGAAAAATATAAAGAAAGTGAACCCATGTGTTCAGGAAGAGTTAACGTCTTCAGTTTCGACGACAACGACTTCTTTGTATTTAGGTCAACGTATCTCATTGCAATTGTTAGTGCAGTTAAGCTGAGAGGGACGAATTTGGCAATGTCGACATTTAGTAATATATTTCAAGTCCTTTTCATCGCCATGATAAATTTCAGTGAGAGAACCCGACGAGAAACACCTGAATTAAATTATTTCATTAAAGAGTATTTAACAATTATCACATTTTCGTATTTCAGACATGAAGTCTCTATTAATCTCTGAACGTGGATAGGAAGCATTACTATATAAATCGACCTTACAGAAGATAATTACTCGACTTGTCAGTGACTCGGTGTCCCAAGAAAGTTGGTGATTACTCGCTGTAATAGTGTATTGCGGTAAAAACCCACCACAAATTGTAATTTGTAAATGTTATCGGGTTACTTTCAACGTGTTTTCTGCGTTGATATTAATTCTGGAAATATAATGGAGACAGCAAGTTTCAGTTGTGTACGTTTATTCTGTAGTCCGAAAGTGAGTACAAATTCATAAATTATACAAACAATGAAATGATTTCATACACAAGAATAATTCTCATAAAATAGAGAATAACAGTTTGTTGTAGTAAACAATGACATGGGGAATTAAATAAAATAGAATAATTAGCTTGGCATATGAGGGTGGAGGATGAAGACGTCTATACTTTAACATAAGTTACAATTTGTTTACATTACAATCATATTTAAAACCATTTGATTGATCTGATAATTAATAATTTCTAGCTATCAGTACTAGCCTAGCTTAGCCTAATATCCTGTATAAAAACTATACAATTAAAAACAATTTATAATGAATAACCTAAGATCAGGCTTTATCTTGTGTTCAATTATAATTTAAACTTCAACGGAGAACATGTCCTATTCATAACTTTCAATCAGAATATACTGTCTAATATAGAATAAAATAATCTTGCCTTATTAATTCAAGTTAAGTAGTGAAAATCAATAAACAAATAATCAAGTAAAACACTTGGCAATACTTGTTCAGCAATAATAATAAACAACTTGATTATTCTGTTATCGAATAGTTAGTCGAGAACCAAATAAAACAATGTATACAGCTTGTGCTCTCAAACAATATAAAATATTGAACATGTTACATCAACATGCTAAAAATGAAAACTCGCTAAACAATGATCAATAAGTTTATCCTTTTCATTACATTATAAGTAAATAGAAAAATAATTTGGTAAAATGATTTGAGCGAAAAGTATTTTTGTAGCGTAGAGTTTCAACAGTCGTATATAACAACACTCATTCAAACTCATAAGTGAAATGTTATAAAGGTCCGTATAAAAATTCTCGTTAACCAAAAATAAAAACTTCTAACACAAAATCTTAGAATACCATATTAGCTCTTGCAGAAAATATAAATTTTCAACAAAGCAATTAATACAAATGAATGGATAGAAAAATACAAGGGAAATACCATATAAACTTATACACAATTACAAACATAAAATAATGTTTTTTTACAGGAAACATTATTTTCTGACAATGCAGTATCAAGTGAAATGGATATAAAAATACATACAAAATATTAGAATACATAATAGATTCAAATATACAAATATAAAGAAAAGTGTGCTCACCTGGAAATATAATGGAGACAGCAAGTTTCAGTTGTGTACGTTTATTCTGTAGTCCGAAAGTGAGGACTTTGGGCAATGGACACAACTTAAATCTTGGCCGTTCCAAGGTGAGAATTACTTTCTGCAATTCTGATTGGTCAGATCTAAGATAGATTCTACTTTTCTTTTGTTTTGTAAATGATATGGGGGCGGTGACCTTTACGGACATGCGTGGTAACTCGCGTCGGGTTTTTGCCTTTTAGCGCGTTACGCCGTTAATCCCTGGTAATTCAGGTATGATAGCTATTGTCTGATAATTGCATTTGGACTGACCGTGGTCACAATTTACGATGCATTGTTTACCCGCTGGGTACATAAGGTGACATATGCCAGATCGGCTGATTGTAAAAATTCATTGAAATGTCTATATCAAAGGACACTATTTTACAATAGCTTATAAGACAATTTGTGACGCAATGTCTTATAAGAATTTCCATTGTGTCAGTATAATCTGGTCCATGGGTAATAAACTTATATGTATACATTTACAGAAAGATATCCATTGTTAAAGAATTACCATTCTATATCTTTACAAAGTGTTGAACTTCTAAATGAATATTTGTAATGAACATTTTAAAATCTATGTTAGAAAATTGAAAAATATACATAAATTCAAGTTAATTTTGAATTTCAACTTTATAAGGAAAATAATAGAAAATACTAATTTTCCTTATGAAATATGTATAATGAGGTGTAGGTCTGTTACACAGGGGAATTGAGCAACAAGTAATGTTTTAAAATTTTCCTCTTAAAGCAATGTTAAGACTGTTGTCAAGACAAAAACATACACACAGATAGAAATGTAATTCATCTACGTGATTAATGATTCTTATATATATTGTGTAATAAATATCACAAAGGGCTCTCAAATATCAAAATCCGTTTTCCCAAAGAAACTTTACGGAACATTACACTTATTGGTGACGGAATATTTTGAAGTGTCATTCCCCATTAACAACAAAATACACATGTATATAAATATCCACCTACACACGAACAACGAGATTAGAATCAGAACACATTACCTACACTGATATACGTGTACCTAGCCACATAACATTCTATATTTAGCCATAATGGTACCACTCAATGACGTCCTGATGGGTCACATGGCAATTACAACACGATATGTAGTGACGAATCGCTAACTAGGTCGGGCTTTATTGTAAGTTATGTGTTGAAAGTGTTGAACTTCTAAATGAATATTTGTAATGAACATTTTAAAATCTATGTTAGAAAATTGAAAAATATACATAAATTCAAGTTAATTTTGAATTTCAACTTTATAAGGAAAATAATAGAAAATACTAATTTTCCTTATGAAATATCCTTACTGGCCGGGAAAATCTTCGTCCCGAAGATTAACAAAATACTTACTGGTATATATATATATACAGAAGAATACATTTAAAGAAAATATCAACAATTAGTGAAATACACCACAATGAGATGATCAAACATACAAATATCAAGATATACAAGCAATGTTTCAGACAATACCTGAAATTCATTATACGTGTATCCATTTACATAATACATGATTTCCTTATGTTGTCAAGGATGAACATGAAAATCAAATATTTGGAATGTTTACAATAAAGATTTCATTGAAATATGATACAATATGTACACTTGAGCTCAAAACAATATTATATCAATAATATCAAGGTCTGTGGTAGTTCTGCCCATAGAAAAAAAATTAGTCCCTTTTTTTTTTTTTTTTTTTTTATTCACACTTTATTGCAATGTGCGATAATAACCATGATGAGCCAGTAATAAGTATGCAGTGTAAGGCTGTCTGAGAATATTTCTTATGCGACGTGCTTGGAAAGGTGACACAGAAATGTTGTGGGATGGAAAAACATTTTGTTTAGTGTAGTTGTTGGATATAGAAAATTCTGACCAAGTTATGGATAGCATAGGAAATATTCTTCCAGTAACATTTACACTTGAGATGTTTGTTGGTGGTGAGAAAGTCCAATTATCAGGACATAATGAAAGGGATGCTAAGGGAACTAACTCACACTCACTACCAGTAGTTAATTCAATAAGAACAGTTGTTCGGTGTGATCGAACTAGCTTTTTCCAAATGTAGTATATGCTGACCAAGATAACAAAAGTGGTAAGTAAAGACAGTACTACATAGGGCCATGGTGTCATAAGTGACTGGTATACATGTTCTGTGAAGTGAGCTGGTGTGGTTGTGTCTGGTAAACTTTGAAAGTTAAAGCTAGGAACCTTTGGGGGTAATGTGAGTGCTGATGATTTCTGAGCTAGTAATAACATAGTTGATAATTTTCTAAATTTACAGTACAAACACAAGCCTAAAGCTAATGCTATCCCTGCTGTAACTGTGCCAATTAATGCTATAACTCCACTTGTGTCAGGCCAAGTACCTGCTATGAAGGGGATTTGACCATCTAACATAGACTCAGACAATGATGTAAACACAGTTTCACCTTTTTGTGCCTTAGTTGCTATTTTCTTTAAACTAAGATGATACTTCTTATCATTAGCTAGTGTTGCTGAGAAGGAGTGATTATAAATCTTGAAATCTGGAATGTTGATAGAAATAAAATCAGGGTAGGTTGTGTCTCCTAAAATGGAAGAATGCTTAAAAGAAGGAAAACATTCCTGAAGAATAGCAAGATTTACAGGATGCAAGACTGAAATATCTGTAGTGCTGTTTTGACATGAACTTAAACGAGGGGGAATGAACAAGTTATCAGAAGTAACTGTACATCTACATGGTATCTGCACAACACAAAAGTTACATCCTTTAATTATCCTTTGTCCAGATGGACAATCTAAAGCTAACATAGAAATCTGATACATAAGCAGAGTTGAAGGGGAAACTTCTTGTATTTTAGGTGTAAGAGCATGAGGTATGAATCTAAAATCACATGTCTGTTGTACAGACTTCTTCTGGTTGTAGAAAACTGCAGATAAACAAGAAGGTTGAGCTACAGATGATAAGGCTACATGAAAGGGGCAATGCAAAACCTCAGTGCCTGTGCACTCCTTAAGTTGTTCATGAGACAATGTAGCAAAATGTTGGTTATCATGAGTATGCAAAAAGTATGCAGGGGTATTGAGTAACTGAGTAGCATGATTGGAGGAAGAATTGATAGGAACTGGTACCGAGTATACCTTGTAGAGAGACAGAGGTTGTATAAAAGTGGAAAGAGGAATTTTGAGAAGGATATATAGTGAGGAATGATGGCGAGCATAAAGGAAAGTAGCAAAGGAGTAGTAATAGAGAGGGTCCATATGAATTATTGCAAATCCTGGAAATTTTTGAGACATGATATTCTGAACTTGTTCTAAGGTTTTCGAAAGAACCTTTGGAGACAGAATAAAGGGAGATAACTGTCCTTTCGCTAAATCATGAATTGCCATTTTAGACTCTGACAAATGTTTGTTTAGTACAGTTGTGGCATTGATTTGAGTGAGCATCATATTTTCAAGTATAATAAATTCATGTTCTAAACCATCCAGAGAAGAAGCAAATTGCTTAGATATAGTGAAAAACTGATCATGGTTCATTTTGACAGCTTTAACAACATTGTCAAATCGTTCATTGACTGTAGTCATAAAGGAAGGGACTTGGTGTGCCTGAGTAGCCATCGCTTTAGCTAACTTAACATTGTTGTTATTCAAGATTTGCATGTGTTGTTTAAGATTTTCCACGTCGTTTGATGTAGCTGTGCCAAATAAAGACTTAGAAATTTGACCTATAAAATCAAAAAGACCACGTTTATTACGTTTTGAGTCAAAAGGTTGATTTGTAGGCAAAAATGAGTGAGGAATAAGTCTATGAATTTCCTTGACCGTAGCATTGACATTAGACATACTTTCAGCTCTTAAATTGTTCAATGTTTTGATGACCGGAATTGCAGACTCACATGTTCTTCGTTTGCATTGGGTAATTTCCGGTAAGTACATGTAGGATGGAAGAGGGATTTCAAAGGTGTGGGACCAGAACTCCTGACCAAGATATAGCTTAGCTGTAGGTTCAAACAACATGCCATAGTTCAATCGTTGTATGGGTGCACGTGTACCGACAGCAAAGGGAAGCCAAATGAGAATCATCACAGTTAAACTCCAAATGAGAGACGGGTTACAGAAACCTACAGAATACAGAAGATCGGAAAACAAAGATTAGTCTCTTATATGTCGGTATAAGGCATGCGCATTACCTTAAAGCACTAGAATAGCAGTTATGCTATAATCTTAACATGTAATCAACAAGAATTGAGAGGAATGAAAAAGAAAGTTGGCATTGCATTCTATAAATTTGTATAAAATGTCCTCGATAAGGTAGTTACTGCGAAAAACAAGTCAGTTGTGACTGTTTTCCTCTTTTTCTGGCTCTGCCTTTCTGTGTACGTTTGATATGGAACATACGAACCATTTCGGGAGGTAGATTTTCAGCTGGTTCCCAGGTTCTGGTTGAATAACCAATCCATTTTACTTTGTAAAACTTTTTACCATTCCTTGATTTGCATGCAAGTAATGTGTCGACATCGTACGTCACCTGTGATGAAGGCTGACTACTTGTTGGGATTTGAGTACCCTGAGAAAGACTAGTGTCCCTGACACTATCTTGTGAACTAACAGGAAGGTCTGTTACCTTCTGTTGAGTAGGCTGAGTTGGAGTGTCTTTGTCTCCTTGCCCAGAATTGTCTTTAGTAACTGGACTTGGTGGTCTCTGTGCAGCTGATTGTGCACCAGACACCTTATTTGGGGTTTGCACAGGATCAGGGTTTTGATCCGCATTTAATATTCTATCATTTTGAATATTGCGCTGTGCAACAGGGGGATTCCCTGCAGGGTTAAAATTAGGTCTAAGATTATCACTTGTATATAGTTTTAATCTTGAGGCATTGATTAATCACCTCATTTCTTTGTGTGTGTCACAATGCCGTAACTTGTAAGTATGGTTAGGTCCTATATCTGTTATATAATAAGGACCATCCCAAGGGCTATGGAATTTGGGTGACAACCCTTGAGGCACACGTGTTGTATGTAGTAGAACAAGGTCTCTTAGTTGAAAATTTGGAACAGAAGCTGACTTATCATGGCGTTCCTTTTGTTTCGCTTGAGCATTTTTGATGTTTTCCGTCGCTATGTCTTTAACATACATGTATTTGAGATGTGACATGAGTTGTGTAACATGTGTCTTAGCATCCTTGTTGAGACCGTCTTTAGGAACCAAAGATGTGTCAAAGGGAAGATTCATCTCTTTACCATACAGAATATGATAGGGAGAGAGTTCCGAACACTGAGTGGAAGGACTCATGCGAAAAGCCATGAGCACGCCAGGTAGAAAATCTGGCCAGTTTTGTTGATTTTTATCGACATATGCTCTTAAACACTGTGCTATTGTGCTGTTCATCCGTTCACATGTTGAGTTTGTTTGAGGATGATACGAGCTGGTGTAGTGACGTGTGACCTGAAATATTTCACAGAGAGCAGTTACTAATTTGCTCAGAAAATTCTGACCTCTGTCACTAACTATCACTTTTGGTGCTCCATACCTGCTGAAAATCTCATTGTAGAGAACTTTGGCAATTTCCTTCGAGTCTTGAGTTTTGAGAGGAAATGCTTCGGGCCATTTACTGAAAGAATCAACTACTAACAATATGTATTTATAACCTTCTTTAGTAGTAGTGACTGGACCCAAAATATCCATATGAAACCGTTGGAAGGTATCAGAGACAGGCATAGGAGTCAATGGGGCATGACGAAGGTGGGTGGGTTTCTTGATACGCTGACAAGTGTCACATGACCTTACGTAGTCAGCTACATTTTGAAACATTTTAGGCCAGTAGTACTTACACTGGATAGCATGATAAGTACGATCAAGTCCTAAGTGACAGCCGCCAGCTTGCGAGTCATGATAAGACTTGAGGACATCTTCACGAAGACATCTTGGTACAGCAAGCTGACGTATTTCTCGCCTTGCTCCACGACCACGAGAGTGATAGATATGATAGAGAACCTCATCGAACAAAACATACTGAGAGGAAAGATACATTATCTTAGTAGCAGCGGTTTTGTCATTAGGCAGAGTTTGAGATGAAAGATAAGAATAAATAGCACTGAAGTCAGGACAGTCTGACTGAAGAGTAGAGACAGAATCTCTGGGTATAGGATCTGGCTCTTGCGTAACAACATCACAAGTGTGTATGTTAGAATCTGAATTATTGTACACAAATGATACCTGGTGGTATTGTTTTCCTGCTTCAAGGTGGTTTACCTGGTGACTTGGTAGGGCATCTTCAAGGTCTAAGGACTTTTGACTGTTATACTCACGTCGTGATAAAGCATCAGCAACTTGATTGTTAGAACCTGCTTTATACAATACCTCATAATCATAGCCTTGAAGAAGTATTGACCATCTTGCGAGTCTTCCTGTAGACTCTGGTTTTATGTCTTTCAGCCACTTTAAAGCACTGTGATCAGTATAGATCTTAAATGACTTACCTGACAAGTAGACATGGTATGCCTTTATACCTTCTATGATCGCTAAGCCTTCACGTTCTGAGATACTATACTTACGTTCATGCTTATTAAGAGACCTGCCACCAAAAGCAATAGGATGTTCTCTTTTGTGTTCGTCAAGTTGACCTAGAACGTAACTAATGGCTTCACCAGATGCATCTGTTGTCACAATGAAAGGCTTGTTATGGTCTGGGTATGCTAAGACTGGTGGGGAGGTAAGGGCATCTTTCAAAGTATCAAATGCTGTCTGACATGCAGGGGTCCCCTAAATTTCACATCCTTACCAAGTAATGTTGTCATAGGGGTGGTTATCTTACTGAAATCTTTAACGAACTTCCGGTAATAATTGCATAGTCCTAAGAATGATCTGACCTGTTTTTGATTTGTTGGTACTGGAAAGCTACGGACAGCATCCGTTTTGGCTGTGTCAACTTGGACACCTTCTTTAGAGATTACATGACCAAGGTAGTGGACAGCAGATTGTGCAAAGGAACACTTACTGGGTTTAAGAGTAAGACCAGCAGGTCTAAGCCTATCAAAAACCTCTTGTAAATGACGGAGATGGTCTTCAAAAGTACGAGAAAAGACAAGGATGTCATCAACATATACAAGACATGTTTTCCAACTTAGGTCTCTTAGAACCTTTGTCATAAGTGACTGGAAGCTAGCAGGAGCATTCACAAGTCCAAATGGCATACGTTTCCATTGAAATAGTCCTGTGGGGGTTACAAATGAAGACTTATGTGCCGTTTCAGGATCCATAGGAATTTGCCAAAATCCTGAAGCTAAATCTAGAGTAGAAAAGAAATTAGCTTTTGTTTCCCCGATAGAATCAAAGACATCATCTAAGCGAGGTAAAGGAAAAGAAATTTGTTGAGTAACTGAGTTCAGTTTCCTATAGTCAACAGCGAAACGCATTTGACCGTTTTTCTTTTTGACCATTACAACTGGGCTTTGCCACATTGAGGTTGACTCTTCTATGATGTCATTATCCAGCATTTCCTGAATCTGTCTATTCATCTCGGCCTTGACCTCAGGACTTTGCCGATAGAAACGCTGTCTACAAGGAAGGGCGTTACCTGTATCTATGTAATGGGGCTGATGAGAAGTCTAACCTAACTCAGCTAAATCGCTACCAAAAACTGGTCGATTTGACTCAAGGAAAGAATGCAGAAGGGCTTGTTGTTTTTCTGAAAGATCAGATTTTGAAAGATCAAAGGAAAGATCTGAGCTAGTCTCATTAGCAAAAGGAGGGGGTGTGACAGGTTCATCTAGGGATAGAACAGAGTTTTCCTCATATAAGGAAGCTGAGGCTACAGTTTTATTCCTGTTTAATGTGATACTAGACTCAGTGGGGTTTAAAACCTGTAAGACAGTTTTCTTACCTGATTGTAAAAATCCAATACATCTCGCACCTGCTAAGCCTAACTTTGGGAGAACTACTGAGGGTTCTAGTAAAACCTGTGTTCCTGCTGGTAAGTGAGATACTTTAACAGGAATGAGTGATGTTGACTTAGCGGGTACAACTGAAGATTTTAGAGTGCGTGCTAAACCAATGTTTGCCTCTACAGAAAGTACTGTGTTTGACTGTTTGTCGTTTAGATGCAGGGTTTTAGTTGTTGTATCAAAAATGGCACTATTTGACTCTAAAAAATCCATACCTAAAATCATAGCTTGATGGAATTTCCTAAAAACATGAAATTTTTGTTCTAAAACAACTTCTCCAAATGAAATAGGAAGGACAACTGCACCAATACTACGATGTTGTTCACCGTCAGCTACACGAACAGTTACATCAGAATTCTGAAGGTGTAAAACGTTGACCGATAGTTTGATTAACGTTGGCATGGCAACACAGGAGATAGTTGCTCCTGTATCTACTAGTGCTTTCACAGGCAGACCATTAACCATTACACTAACAGAATTTTTCTCCACAGGGGTTACCAGACTAACACACTCACTTAATCTTAGTGGGGTTTTACTAGGTTTCTGAGGGGAAATCTGTGTTTTACTGTTTGGATGTTGTGTTATGTTTGCTGATTTTTGGTGTGGGTGCCTATCCTTGCTAGGGATAGGCGCGTGTTCCTATTGGTTAGAGTGGGTGTTAGTTGTCATCTTACACTGGCTGGCATAGTGTGAATAATAACCACATTTATCACAAGTAGCGTGAAAAGCAGGACATTTTTTTTATATCTTTACAGAACTTACCACAGCCTTTGCATTGTCTCTGTCCCTGGTACTGCTGCTGGTTTCTCTGTCCCTGGTACTGCTGCTGATTGTAGTGGTGGTGCTGTTGCTGCATGTGATGGTTTTGAGGTCTATCCCTGGACTGATTTACTTGGACGCTTTGGACTTCTTGGGTTTGCCGCAGCTTATTTATTTCAGTCAGGATGGTAGACATGATTTGTGCCATACCATCCTCTGGCACATTCGATTTCACCGTGCAGTCTAGTTCTGCTTTTGCGATTGTCAATGCATGCCGCAGATCACAAAATGTTTTGGGTTCTCTTCCTAATACTCTAGATTTATAATCAGGAAGGAGCCCATTTGTGATTATCATTATCTTGACGTCCTCAGACAGGGATTGTCTGAGGCCTTCCTTTTCAGCCCTGGCAAGGTACGTGTCTGGATCCTCCGACGTATTTTGTCTGATTGTCATAAACTTAATGTCCATTGTTCTAGACAAAAAGCGCTTATTAAACGCTTGTTTAAGCACTGTTAAGTTCGCTTTCTCTTGCACAGGTAAGCTGTTCAGCCATACCAAAGCTGATCCCTCAAAGTGGCAACCAAGGGATGCCACTGTGTCGCTTTCCGAAAGTTTGAATACATCCCGCCAACTCTCCATAGAGGACCACCATAAATCAGGGTCACTCCCATCGAACTTGGCCAAGTTTATATTTGGTCGCGACATAATCACTGGTATGTGTACTTGGCTGAATTGTTGTTGGGGTAATGTTCCACTTCCAGAAGCTATAGGTTGATTAAGAACTGCAGATGCAGGTAGAGGTGCAACATTTGATGTTGTTGTTGTTGTTGTTGCTACTGTGGTTAATGGTGTTGTAACCCCTGGCGTTGCTGAAGTTGCTGTGACCTGGACGGTAACGTTACGGTTATTGAGCGCCATTTCTGTAAGGTCAGTCTGTGTTTATTTTCTTAAATTATACTGATGTTGAGGTACACTTAAACTTGTTGCTGTTTTGGGGGTCGACTTCGGAAGATTTTTTTTTGTCGTTGTCCGGAAAGTTGAATCTCTATAATTTTGAGGGGGATTGACGTTCTTCATCCACGGAATCTTGGAATTGTCCACCAGTTTTCAACGTGTTTTCTGCGTTGATATTAATTCTGGAAATATAATGGAGACAGCAAGTTTCAGTTGTGTACGTTTATTCTGTAGTCCGAAAGTGAGTACAAATTCATAAATTATACAAACAATGAAATGATTTCATACACAAGAATAATTCTCATAAAATAGAGAATAACAGTTTGTTGTAGTAAACAATGACATGGGGAATTAAATAAAATAGAATAATTAGCTTGGCATATGAGGGTGGAGGATGAAGACGTCTATACTTTAACATAAGTTACAATTTGTTTACATTACAATCATATTTAAAACCATTTGATTGATCTGATAATTAATAATTTCTAGCTATCAGTACTAGCCTAGCTTAGCCTAATATCCTGTATAAAAACTATACAATTAAAAACAATTTATAATGAATAACCTAAGATCAGGCTTTATCTTGTGTTCAATTATAATTTAAACTTCAACGGAGAACATGTCCTATTCATAACTTTCAATCAGAATATACTGTCTAATATAGAATAAAATAATCTTGCCTTATTAATTCAAGTTAAGTAGTGAAAATCAATAAACAAATAATCAAGTAAAACACTTGGCAATACTTGTTCAGCAATAATAATAAACAACTTGATTATTCTGTTATCGAATAGTTAGTCGAGAACCAAATAAAACAATGTATACAGCTTGTGCTCTCAAACAATATAAAATATTGAACATGTTACATCAACATGCTAAAAATGAAAACTCGCTAAACAATGATCAATAAGTTTATCCTTTTCATTACATTATAAGTAAATAGAAAAATAATTTGGTAAAATGATTTGAGCGAAAAGTATTTTTGTAGCGTAGAGTTTCAACAGTCGTATATAACAACACTCATTCAAACTCATAAGTGAAATGTTATAAAGGTCCGTATAAAAATTCTCGTTAACCAAAAATAAAAACTTCTAACACAAAATCTTAGAATACCATATTAGCTCTTGCAGAAAATATAAATTTTCAACAAAGCAATTAATACAAATGAATGGATAGAAAAATACAAGGGAAATACCATATAAACTTATACACAATTACAAACATAAAATAATGTTTTTTTATAGGAAACATTATTTTCTGACAATGCAGTATCAAGTGAAATGGATATAAAAATACATACAAAATATTAGAATACATAATAGATTCAAATATACAAATATAAAGAAAAGTGTGCTCACCTGGAAATATAATGGAGACAGCAAGTTTCAGTTGTGTACGTTTATTCTGTAGTCCGAAAGTGAGGACTTTGGGCAATGGACACAACTTAAATCTTGGCCGTTCCAAGGTGAGAATTACTTTCTGCAATTCTGATTGGTCAGATCTAAGATAGATTCTACTTTTCTTTTGTTTTGTAAATGATATGGGGGCGGTGACCTTTACGGACATGCGTGGTAACTCGCGTCGGGTTTTTGCCTTTTAGCGCGTTACGCCGTTAATCCCTGGTAATTCAGGTATGATAGCTATTGTCTGATAATTGCATTTGGACTGACCGTGGTCACAATTTACGATGCATTGTTTACCCGCTGGGTACATAAGGTGACATATGCCAGATCGGCTGATTGTAAAAATTCATTGAAATGTCTATATCAAAGGACACTATTTTACAATAGCTTATAAGACAATTTGTGACGCAATGTCTTATAAGAATTTACATTGTGTCAGTATAATCTGGTCCATGGGTAATAAACTTATATGTATACATTTACAGAAAGATATCCATTGTTAAAGAATTACCATTCTATATCTTTACAAAGTGTTGAACTTCTAAATGAATATTTGTAATGAACATTTTAAAATCTATGTTAGAAAATTGAAAAATATACATAAATTCAAGTTAATTTTGAATTTCAACTTTATAAGGAAAATAATAGAAAATACTAATTTTCCTTATGAAATATGTATAATGAGGTGTAGGTCTGTTACACAGGGGAATTGAGCAACAAGTAATGTTTTAAAATTTTCCTCTTAAAGCAATGTTAAGACTGTTGTCAAGACAAAAACATACACACAGATAGAAATGTAATTCATCTACGTGATTAATGATTCTTATATATATTGTGTAATAAATATCACAAAGGGCTCTCAAATATCAAAATCTGTTTTCCCAAAGAAACTTTACGGAACATTACACTTATTGGTGACGGAATATTTTGAAGTGTCATTCCCCATTAACAACAAAATACACATGTATATAAATATCCACCTACACACGAACAACGAGATTAGAATCAGAACACATTACCTACACTGATATACGTGTACCTAGCCACATAACATTCTATATTTAGCCATAATGGTACCACTCAATGACGTCCTGATGGGTCACATGGCAATTACAACACGATATGTAGTGACGAATCGCTAACTAGGTCGGGCTTTATTGTAAGTTATGTGTTGAAAGTGTTGAACTTCTAAATGAATATTTGTAATGAACATTTTAAAATCTATGTTAGAAAATTGAAAAATATACATAAATTCAAGTTAATTTTGAATTTCAACTTTATAAGGAAAATAATAGAAAATACTAATTTTCCTTATGAAATAACCTTAGAGAGCAGTACATATTACCGTTTACGATTTTCCATCTCGTACCTAAGACAACTGGGTGTGATATACAGAGAATAGTTCAAACCTCCGACGGTTTACAGGAATAACAAATGTTGGTTGGTTGTTCACTGTCTACCGTCGAATCAATACATTCTTACATCTTAAGATAATTTAAAGACGTAATATCCTTGCATTGGAGACAACGTAATGACGATTTGTAGTGTTATATCTCTATAATGACATCTCTTCCTGTCCATTTATACTGAAACCAGAATGACACCTCGTCATGTCAATTATACTGACATCAGAATGACACCTCGTCATGTCAATTATACTGACATCAGAATGACATCTCGTCATGTCCATTATACTGACATCAGAATGACATCTCGTCATGTCCATTATACTGACACCAGAGTGACATCTCGTCATGTCCATTATACTGACATCAGTATGACATCTCGTAATGTCCATTATACTGATACCAGAATGACATCTCGTCCTCTCCATTATACTGACATCAGAATGACATCTCGTCATGTCCATTATACTGACATCAGAATGACATCTCGTCATGTCCATTATACTGACATCATAATGACATATCGTCCTCTCCATTATACTGACATCAGAATGACATCTCGTCATGTCCATTATACTGACACCAGAATGACATCTCGTCATGTCCATTAAACTGACATCAGAATGACATCTCGTCATGTCCATTATACTAACACCAGAATGACATCTCGTCATGTCCATTATACTGACATCAGAATGACATCTCGTCATGTCAATTATACTGACACAATAATGACATCTCGCCACAATACTGACATCAGAATAACATCTCGTCACGTCCATTATACTGACATCAGAATGACATCTCGTCATGTCCATTATACTGACATCAGAATGACATCTCGTCATGTCCATTATACTGACATCAGAATGACATCTCGTCATGTCCATTATACAGACATCAGAATGACATATCGTCATGTCCATTATACTAACACCAGAATGACATCTCGTCATGTCCATTATACTGACATCAGAATGACATCTCGTCATGTCAATTATACTGACACCAGAATGACATCTCGTCATGCCCATTAAACTGACATCAGAATGACATCTCGTCATGTCCATTATACTAACACCAGAATGACATCTCGTCATGTCCATTATACTGACATCAGAATGACACCTCGTCATGTCCATTATACTGACATCAGAATGACATCTCGTCATGTTCATTATACTGACACCAGAGTGACATCTCGTCATGTCCATTATACTGACACAATAATGACATCTCGCCACAATACTGACATCAGAATAACATCTCGTCACGTCCATTATACTGACATCATAATGACATCTCGTCATGTCCATTATACTGACATCAGAATGACATCTCGTCATGTCCATTATACTGACATCATAATGACATCTCGTCATGTCCATTATACTGACATCGGAATGACATCTCGTCATGTCCATTATACTGACACCAGAATGACATCTCGTCATGTCCATTAAACTGACATCAGAATGACATCTCGTCATGTCCATTAAACTGACATCAGAATGACATCTCGTCATGTCCATTATACTAACATCATAATGACATCTCGTCATGTCCATTATACTGACATCAGAATGACATCTCGTCACGTCGATTATACTGACATCAGAATGGCATCTCGCCATGTACATTATACTGACACCAGAATGACATCTCGTCATGTCAATTAAACTGACATCAGAATGACATCTCGCCACAATACTGACATCAGAGTGACATCTCGTCATGTTATCTCACTGAATTACATACAAAACGCACCTCCTATGTTATCCAGAACAATAAGAATCTAGTTTCTTGTCTAAGGATACAACCCCAAAAGCACAGACGGGTCCGTTTGTCAGTTTACCGAGAAACACAAACCGACATTGGTAGCGTTGAACCACGCACATCGGAACTTCCCTTGAGGTGACGCTCTAAACGACTGGGCTCTCGCGGTCTCCACTTATAAAGTACATTGTGTATGAATCTCGTTCAAAGCGTCAAAAGGGGGAATCAAGGGTCACTAGTTCGAGTCCTGGTACGGGTGCTGTTTTGTATCCTTGAACTAAATACTGTATTCTGTTGTGTTCAAGTCAACTCAGCTGTAAATGAGTACGTGGTAGGGCAGTTTAAGATATGTGTAAACTGTTAGCGCCAAAATGGCAGCTCCGGCTGCATGCTTTCCAGGGAGTTTGGTTTGGTTTGTTTTTGTTTAACGTCCTATTAACAGCCAGGGTCATTTAAGGACGTGCCATGTTTTGCAGGTGGAGGAAAGCCGGAGTACCCGGAGAAAAACCACTGGCCTACGGTCAGTACCTGGCAACTTCCCCACGTAGGTTACGAACTCGCAACCAAGAGGTGGAGGGCTAGTGACAAAGAGTTGGGACACCTTAACCACTCGGCCACCGCGGCCCCTTCCCATGGAGTTGAGAAAAACATATTGGCTGGTTGCTAAGGGCGTAATAACCACGGATGATAATTTATGAATCGCTTTGAGACGGCTCTATGCTGTGATATATTGGTATATAAAACTCTTAGTTATTATTATTATTATTATTAAAAACTGATTGGTATGACAAGTCATGCAAATAGACCATTCTCACAAGGGCAAACCCTCAACAAAATGTCCAAATGTGAGGAAATGTAAAACGAGATAGAAAAGAGAAGAGATAAAAATCTAGTCCCCTCTTAAGAACCATGCAAGAAATAGGGACAACATCAAAGACATGTTAAATTGATATTAAACGAGCAATCAAAACTCGACTCCTTAAATTGGCGCAACTAAGCCAGGTAGGTCGTGCAAGAATGTCAATCATTCAAAAAAAGCATTCACCAAGAAGTTTTCGCATGAATATTAAAGCCGAAGATGACAACGAAAAATAATAATTATAAAAAGAGTGGTAACTATAAATTTTAGAACTCGAGGAAATCTTACTTCAAATATCGGCATGCTGCAGTTGTGTTTATTGAGATAGCTAGTCTACGTCATAAGTACCACGTGCTAACTATCAATTGGGAATTGGCTAGCCAGAGCAAACTCCAAAAACATGTAAACAAATTTAATCAAGCATTTAACTGTCTTCTTTGGAAAGTTTGTGTTCTGTAATTATCATGGAATTACAGACAAATTAATTAACGCACATTAAAATTAGCGTGTTACGATTATTTTGTCTGGAATCCCGTGAAAATTATAGAACCACAACTTTCCAAAGAAGAGAGTTAAATGCTTATATTTCCGTTTTAAATTTACGTCTTCCTTATATGTAATGTGTAGGTGTTATTGCATTCTAAAGCAAAAAATTTCGCGTTGTCATTGGGCTCTGTTCTTGTGACGTCATGTGTACAGGCGAACATTCCCAGAAAAAAATAGTTCGTGGAATTAAACAAGAAATTTCAATTTTAAAATTTTGATTTTATACGGAATAACAACATAAATTGATACAAGTTACAGTGGTTCATCTTTTTTTGTTTTTGTTTTTGTTATTGTTGTTTTTTTTCACTTTGGTAGAAAAAAAAATTGTGACGTCAAAAATGCACTTAAAATAGTGACGTCAGACAAAACGACGTATTTTAATGACGACGTAACGAACATTTTTCTTCCTATCAATACAACAATGGCAAGATTATATAGTGACAATGCAAAGCAAATATAATATATCTTAAAAATCTCTGTAGTTGACAACACTATCTCGATATTTTCCCCTTTGGAAATATCCATTCCAAATATCACCATCCTGGTAAAAGTGATGATAACGTTGTACTGAAAAAAACACTTAAGTGAAACCCTAACCCGGCATGGCCGACGCCGGCGAGCATCAAAGTGACAGCATAAGTACTTCTAATCTTCGAACAGGCGAACAGCTAAATTAGGACCGGTATACTATATATAAAGTAAGCAGGATGTCCAATTTCTTTGTTTATAACTGTGCAATCTACGTTAACATGAGATTTCGGTCAAAAGTGTCCATCATGTGACATTTACTGCCTTCTTCTAAAACGGTTGCGGTGACAATGATCCTTGCTTTGGTGTGTGGCTGAGTATTGGGTCTCCAAATATAGATCAAATGGAAGGATATTACTTTCGAGGATTGGACAAAACTCTAAAATTAGACATATTGAATGTCAGAGATATATGACGGGTAATGTTCACAAGTTCTTCTTTGTAGTAAGTCAAAGCAATGATTTCGAAGCTCATTGGCGGCAGCCATCGCAAAACTGCGGCTTTTAGCTCTACTAAAATTTCAGCAACGTATTAGGGTATAAATTCTCAATGCCAAATTAATCCATTTGATACATTTTTAAGCATTAAATCTTTATGTTGATTCAAATTCTAAATGTGATCTAGCATTTAGTTTTGATGTCTAATGATTTAATAATCCAAATTGTGTGAAAATTCTGAACAAATTTCAAATATTTTTAACACTCAATCATCATTTTATCTTATCAAGACCTATAATGGTTATATAAACCGAATGAGATTGGGTACGAGATGTATACTTGTGGACTTTAAAAAACTTTTTAGGGAGTTTTGATGCAAAAACGATAATCGAAAACATGGTATACACTGTAACTACATGTATTTTGCAATAGCATTACATCTAAACCTCTAATATACCGAATTGGAAGGGTGGGTGGTGTATACTTTCGGACTTAAAAGCCTTTGAAAAATTTACCCATACATTTTATAAAGTCTGACCATTTAGTGCCTTAAGGGCTGCCCTGCAGGTAGGGCGTCAGAATTGTACCTGCTGCCCCCATTGCATGATCGTAAGAGGCGACTAAATTTGGGATCTTATCTTTTCTATTCTTTCTTAACAACTTTCTTCTTCCTAATGTCTCCTTTGACACTGCCTCACTTTTGGCCTTTGGTTGAGCGTTCGCCCCTGTGAGGGAGGTTTTGGGTTCTGCTCACTGGCCGAGACATACCAAAGTCTTTTAAAATGGTAGTTGCTGCTCCTGCTAAGCGCTCAGCATACAAGGAGTGGGACGACCGGTTCGCCCGTTTTCAGTATGTGACCGGTTGTAGTGTCCTGCTGGGTGTCTTCGGCAGTATGCTTCAGGGAGGTAGCACTATAAATCGACAAAAGTTCCGGCCTATCACAAGGAGACTTAACACGAACATACCGCAGCCTCCCAAAACACACATACGCACTCACCACACGCATGCATGTCGCACACACGGGAAGCCGTCCTTAAATGACCTTAGCTGTTAATAGGACGTTAAACAAAATAAACCAAACCAAACCGAACCAAAGCCTTTAAGGGCATGACGCCGACGCCGGAGTGACAGCATTAGTTCACCGATACCCGTAACCGGTGACCCCCTAAATAACGAACCATGGGAATGTCGATTGTACAATATGTAAATGGTGTTTTTTTGTCAGTTTCTGGTGAACGAGCAAAGAAACTAATATAGAATTGAAATGATAAGTTTGTCAATTCAAATGAAGTATTGGTACAATTGTAGATTTTAATTGACGAATTTACCAGAATCTTGTAAGCACTGGTTAGCTCACCTGGTCCAAAAGACCAAAGTGAGCTTATGCCATACCGTGGCGTCCTGCATCCGTCGTCCGTCAACAATTGACTTCTTCTTCATAACCGCTGATCAAAATTGAACAAAATTTGACTGGTAGGGTCACTATAGGGTGGGGACTAGAAATTGTACAAATGGTTGGGCTGAGGGTCGGGGCCAAAAAGGGTAAATTTGGCTTTATTGATAAAAACGACTTCTTCTCTGGAACTGACTGGTAGTATCATTTGACTGTTAGCATCCTTATGGGGTGGGCATTCAAAATTGTACATATGGCAAGGCTGGTCCCCTAGGGGCCTGAGGGGTGGGGCCAAAAGGGGTTAATTTGACTAAATTGATGTAAACAACTTCTTCTCTAGAACTAAGTAATGGATATCACTCATATTGGTCTGGTAGCATCACTATGGGTACAAAATTGTACAAATGGTGGGTCTGACCCCCTGGGGGCCTGAGGGGCGGGGCAAAAGGGGTCAATTTGGCTAAATTGATATGAAAACATCTCTGAAACTAAGCAATGGATAACGTTTATATTTGACTGGTAGCATCCTTATGGGCAAGTGATACAAAATTGTACAAATGGTGAGGCTGACCCCCTGGGGGGCAGGGCAAAAAGGGGTCAATTTGGCTAAATTGATATAAACAATTGTCTGAAAATCGATGAAGATCTATCATATTGACTGGTAGCATCCCTAGGGCAGGGCGTTCTATTTAATTGGTAGCAACATTATGGGGAAGGGATTCAAAATTGTATAGACGGTGGGGATGCCCCCCCCCCCCCCCCCCCCCCCCCCCCCCCCTTAGGGGCCTTAGGGGCAGAGCCAAAAGGGGTCCATTTGGCAATATTGATGTTAATGACTTCTTCGTTGGAACTAAGCCATGTATGACATTGATATTTCAGTGGTAACATCACTAGGAGGCTGGGATTCAAATTTATACAAATAGTGGAGCTGACACCTCTCCCTTGGGGTTTGGGGTCTTTCCCTACCCTTGGAGACTTATTACTGTTGTTTTATCTGTGAAACCGTTCAGATCTCCACCCCATAATCATATATAGCCTTGCTGGGCATCAAGAGATGAACACAATCCTGATGTAAAAATAGACCCAGGGTTGAACCGTTCTTTCCCCACCCCAAGGGACTTACAGTTTCTTTAAATGCAATCATGTTGAATGTTGACTTTGTTTCTGGGTTATATCTTTGAAGCAGTTGAGATCCCCACAACATAATCATACATCAACTAATATAGCTATTAGCAAATGAAACATTATTTTGATGTATGTTCAAATAAACCAGGTGAGGGATACAGGCCCTCTGGGCCTCTTGTTCAATTGCAGATTTTAATGGACGAGTTTACCAGTTTCTGGTTAACACTGGTACCAATGTAGATTTTTATAGACAAATTTATGTACAATTACCAGTGTTTTCTGAGCAGCAAATGAAAGGAACTAGCAATCAACAAAAACAGAATCGATTTTGTAAATATTTATTTATGGAATTGATGACAATGTTGTAGATAAAAATGAATTATTAATGATATTTACAAGAAAAATCCACGTCCTATATCATACAACAATAGTGTAGTTCTGTCTGTTTACTGGAAATATTTCAGTACCTATCTTTACTTATGTCTCATACTGGTGTATGTTTTTAACTATATTCATCCCTATTTCACCACATAATGACCTGTTCTGTCATATTTTATGTCAAGGCTATACATATCATATGACATGTGTTTAATAACTCTATTATGACATCAAAATTATGAAAAGGTGGAAACCATACTGTACATACACCTCTTACTGATTTTTTGTTTTTGTTTTTTTTCAAATGTTCTTAACATACCTTATGAGCTGTGGGATAATTAGAATCTTTCATTAGTACCTATTTCATACCGAATTTATCTAATTTGTTCAATAATTTAAAATAACACTGGCCTTAAGGTTTTTGTTTTATCAAATTATTTTATTTTTGGTAAAATCAATATGACTGACCCTCAAAAAAGATTCTCCATTAAAACTTTATTATCTGTATTGTATAGTATTGCAGCCATAACAAAACATTGTTGATGAATCTGTAAAATGATGAAAATTAACTCGAGGTGGAACTCTCAAGCTATCTTTAGTTCAGTCATACACTTACATGCAATATCCAACCAATCACTCGTGATCCTTAGAATATATAAATAAAAAAATTCTTACATTCTCTCCTCTCCAACATTCCATACCATATAACAAAATTTGCTTTTAAATGTTCATTAACAGAGTTTCAAATTTTGAATATATTTTTCAAGATGATGAAAGGCTTGTCAAGAGGTTCTTGTTGAAGATCTTAATGTGTTAGAACTAGTCAAAGACTTCCTTTATTTGACTGACTCAAGCTGAATCATCAAAATCTGATAGGAGTTTTCTGTTATTGGCCTACTTATTCTTATCTATCTGGCAATAGGCACATGCCTCGAAAGCCCACCTAAATCTATTGCCTCTCAGTAAAATTAAGACAAACTATCTGTATATCTGTGTCAAGTAATATGTCCACTGATTCTGAACCAACAGGTTATTTCTGCATATACTATGCTGATAACCAATTTATTCAAATATCAGTGAGGCTAGGTTTCTTCCTGTCAATAAATTTTCTAGTTCTTCATTCCAGTACACAACTGGCCTAATATCGGGTCTCTTTGCAAACGAGAAATCATTGTTTGAAGAATTCAGGCTATTTGACCTTAAATGTAGGTCAAGGTCATTCATTTGAACAAACTTGGTAGCCCTTCACCCCACATGCAATAGGCCTAATATTAAGTCCCTGGGCTGCTTAGTTATTGAGAAGAAGTCGTTTGAAGATTTTAGCCTATTTGATCCATGTGACCTTGAATGAAGGTCAAGATCATTCATTTGAAAAACTTAGTAGCCCTTCACCCAAGCATGCTACAGGCCTAATATTAAGTCTGTGGGCTTCTTGGTTATTGAGTAGAAGTCGTTTGAAGATTTTAGCCTATTTGACCCATGTGACCTTGAATGAAGGTCAAGGTCATTCATTTGAACAAACTTGGTAGCCCTTTGCTCTAGCATACTACAGGCCTAATATTAAGTCTGTCGGCTTCTTGGTTATTGAGAAGAAGTCGTTTGAATATTTTAGCCTATTTGACCCATGTGACCTTGAATGAAGGTCAAGGACATTCATTTGAACAAACTTGGTAGCCCTTTGCCCTAGCATACTACAGGCCTAATATTAAGTCTGTGGGCTTCTTGGTTATTGAGTAGAAGTCGTTTGAAGATTTTAGCCTATTTGACCCATGTGACCTTGAATGAAGGTCAAGGTCATTCATTTGAACAAACTTGGTAGCCCTTTGCCCTAGCATACTACAGGCCTAATATTAAGTCTGTGGGCTTCTTGGTTATTGAGAAGAAGTCGTTTGAATATTTTAGCCTATTTGACCCATGTGACCTTGAATGAAGGTCAAGGTCATTCATTTGAACAAACTTGGTAGCCCTTTGCCCTAGCATACTACAGGCCTAATATTAAGTCTGTGGGCTTCTTGGTTATTGAGAAGAAGTCGTTTGAATATTTTAGCCTATTTGACCCATGTGACCTTGAATGAAGGTCAAGGTCATTCATTTGAACAAACTTGGTAGCCCTTTGCCCTAGCATACTACAGGCCTAATATTAAGTCTGTGGGCTTCTTGGTTATTGAGAAGAAGTCGTTTGAAGACTTTAGCCTATTTGACCCATGTGACCTTGAATGACCTTCGGGCAGGTGAGCTAAAAATATTATTATGTATCTTCATTTCTTTTTTAAATTGTAACTTCTAGACTGAACTTCATAGACCTTTGTTTTCAAAATTGTTTCATTTGGTACAAAACAAAATTATAGGTCAGTTTATGTTTATCTTAAATGTAATTATCTATTTTTGATATTTTTTTTTAAATTGTAACTTCTAGACTGATCTTTATAGGCCTCGTTTTCAAAATTGTTTCATTTTGTGCAAAAAATGTTTTAGTCAGTTTATATTTATCTGTCATGTTAAATTATGTTTTTTTTCATTAGTGTACACTGCTGTAGAGCACACTTCTCAAGTGAAGTGGGACATAGGATCCTCCATGCGTCTCTGTTTAAGTCGCCAAGCTTCCATCTCCTCCTCAGTAGGGGCGGCCTCGGCATACATGCTGTTGTATGGACGCTTCCTCTCGTCCATCTTCATCAACTTTTCAATCTTGTTCTGGTGGTCTTCTTCTTTCTTCAATGCCTAATGATGGAAATAAGAACATCAATATTATATTACTTTACCAGTTTATTATCATTACCAGGATTCATATGGATTATATCAAACCAAATTCAAGGCCTTTAGGTCAGCTTGAGAGGAAACAAGAGAACAAAAAAGCAACTTATAACTATCTTCTTTATCAAAGAAAAACTTATTCTTATCAAACATTAATCAAAATAGTAACATTTGTAGGGGAGGCGAAAAAGACAAAGTTGAATCCAAATGAGCAGTGGCCAGGCTTTCACTTATCCTAATGAAACCTTAATATTTGAGGATTTTTCAAGGCTGTAGACCAATCTTTCAAAGCTTTTCAAGACCCAGATTAAAATTGAAGGCTTTTCAAGGCCTGCTAACCCTGATCAAGTAAGTGTGCAGATGATATTTCTAATCCTTTGAGAAAGAGAGCGCTGGCAAAGATTTTCTATAAATAGTAATAGTGACCTTGTCCTTGACCTTAGCACCATGAAACACAAACTCATTTGAAGTTTAATCATACTAGGCCATTATATGATATATGAAGTTTGATCGAAATCCGTTTAATTAAGGGGAAAAGATGACGCTGAACGGCCGAATGACACCGCACTACGTCTGGCAGGTGAGCTAAATATAGAATTTGCCAGAGCCCTGACAAAGGTTGACCTACATACACAAGTACATATGCATGTATGTACATACACACCTACAGAAAGATATATCCCTTCCTGACTTTGCTGCAAGGCCAAATGGACCTGTATCGCTCATCTACAACTAATGCTACTTTATAACTGATCTAGGTTATTTATGAGGATGCTAAGTTTAAAAGCTCTTCAACCTAATATGAAACTACTAAATTAGATAGAGTAGTAAGCTTATCAATTTGAACAAATTTAGCAGCTCTTTATCCCAGGATGCTATTGTCTCACTTACATGACCCTTGGCATCTTGGTTATTGAGAAGATGATAATCAAACGGAAAAATTGACATCAGATGGACAGCCGGACAGGGCTCAAAGTGGATATTTTTACCAGGTGGCCTATTTGGCTACCAAGTCCTTAAATCTAGGCGCCAATTAGAAAAGATAGTCATCTGGTCAAGGTGTCTTTGATTTAAAAACAAATCTTTTCATTCTTAGATCAGTATAACATCTCTGTAACTTTTTCAATTGTGAATGTCATTTAGCATGGACTGCAACCTTCGAAAATTAACCAAATCGCAAATTTACAAAAAAAAATTAATGGCCATGCAGGCGCATTATAGGTCAATAACTGGTCGCCAATGGTGAAGTTAAGGCTCTGTGCCCACTAAAATAGGCGCCACTTTGAGCCCTGCAGGATGGAGCGATGGCTACAAGATGGATGATGGATGTTGTATCACAACTAATAAGCCCACCAAAGGGTTAGTGAGTTTAACAACCAAACAGGGAGATGTTTTACCTCCTTTAGTTTCCTCTCCTTTTCTTTTTCTTCATCTTCCTCCTCATCATCGCTGCTGCTGCTGGAGGATTTCTTCTTGTGCTTCTTCTTCTTCTTTTTCTTCTTTTTCTTCTTATCCTTTTCTTTCAGTTTTTCTTGATGTTGCTAAATACAAAGATAAATACCGGTATGTCAGAAAACCTTTAGTAGACTAGTGTTCAACAAATACATTTTCGTTTAGTGAATGAACGTATTTAAAAAAAAATTTGTTGTATGAATGTTAAGTCAAATATGTTCATACTCCATACTATCCAAACCAAATAAATACATACCCAGTAATCAACGCTCTTTCATACGGGTATGAATATATTTGAGTGGAAAATAGTGTTAGATTTAATTCAGCTTAATGCAAATCGGTAGACTATTACAAACAGGTATTACACGTCAGATATCAAAATGCTTACAAGTTGCTTGGTTTGGTTTATTTCTGTTTAACGTCCTGGGTCATTTAAGGACGTGCCTGGTTTCAGAGGTGGAGGAAAGCCAGTACCAGGCAACTGCCCCACATGGGTTTCGAACTCGCAAACCCAGAGGTGGAGGGCTAGTGATAAAGTGACAGAACACCTTAACCACTCGGCCACTCCCAACTTGTCCAAACAGGTTGGAAGTAAGAGTTGTTTTCACAATTCTTCCATGGCTATTTCAGTAAATTATATCTCCCACAAAAGGCTCCAGAAATTAAGAAATTTTATTCATGGCAGTGTAAGAGAAAACATGTCTTATGATATGGTACTGCAGTCAGCTACAAATTAATTAATTTTATAAAAAAAAATAAAAATATTTTTAGGATACTACATTTTAACTCCAGTGGGTTTTCCCCTGGTATATATGTATATATATAGACGTATACGGTCTCCACTCACCTCCAGTAAAGACTTGGGGACTTTCTCCTCATCCTCAGACTTATCCTGGTTCTCAATCATCAGTATGTTCTACAACAATACAAAATTCACATTATATTATTGGATACAGGTATGTTGACAAACAATCTCAATCATAAAATTATATATAATACTTTTTACATTTCAGTGTAACAGCTTCAGAATATTAATTAGGTAACATGAAAATCTGCAGTTTTTATTTCTTTTAAAAAGATACAAAAAATACTGAGGAAATAGAAATATAATTACTTAAAAGTCTTCTCAAGGAAAACCAGAATACTGATGAAAAATAGTGTCTGATAATCATAATTGCTAAATCTGAAATTTTGCTTGAGATCTACAAATCATCTGCTACATTATAAATAATGCTGCGTGAGGCTCAATTCTTGAACATGATTTCTTTCCATCTATTTTACAAGACTGAACAATATGATCCAAGATGTTTCTCTTGATAGAAATACGGAATATCAACGCTCTTAATTTATCACAACGCTTTTAATTTATCATGATTTATAAGTAAAATCTAAACAGTATAGGAATCTCCCTAAATAATGAAAAAGGAGTTTCATTAATGTACAGGAAATATCACAAAAGTACATAAATTTACAAAACCGGAACTCCAGTCACAATGACAAATCTAGTGAACAAAACAAAGGGAGGTAATTAAGTAAGAGTCATTATCGCTGACTCTAGTTATAAGAGCCAGTGTTACTGACTCTGTAGACAAACCAGTTTTTCTTTTTTTTAAAGTATCATTTTAGGCATAAATTCTGTTGGACCTGAATTCAAGATATTTGCAACAACACGAAATTCTCTGTTAAGACCCATCAGAAAGTAATATAAGGTTCCGTCCTTATTTCATCAACAAACAACTCTTAGACTAGTGATCTGGTCCAATTGGTAAAGCCATTTAGATCATGATAAACAAAATCTGTTTATTTTTACCTGTGCAGCCTCTTTTCCAGCCTCTCCGGTACAGTAGGCTTCCTTCACGAGTGAGTGGCAGCACTTGTAACCCCAGCGTCCTTCCTTCCAGTACGACCCCCATACACTCTGAAAATTAAACACGCTCAAATTTACATCACACATCACAGGTAGTTTATCAAAACATCTTCTTCATTAGGACTGTTCCAGGAAAACATATATGGGACGGAGGAAAGGCGCTTTAATAAATTACATGTGGTGGGGTGGGTTCAAATCAAAATCACATCTATGGCTATGGGTTGGTGGTGTTTGAGATAAATTGATTCTGTTGTCAGGTGTATTTGTGGTGTTTGTACCATTTTTCGGCATAGCCATTGTTGTATTTTTGTATCAGAAGCAGTGATATACGGTTAGTCCGTTCCCAACATCTCACTGTAAGGTTGTTGTTTTTTTTCTACCCTATGAATTGATTTTTGAGGATGAAAATGGAAAACCTTCGGAAAGGCTGAAATTTACTTTATTCGTGGAACAATATTATCTCATATATGGAATTACCTACTCCCTGATAGTCCAATGCAAAAATCATCTTTATTTATTGCATGTTTGTATCAGAATCAGTGATATTTTCATGCTGTTCCCTATAACTCACTGTATGGTTGTTTTTTAACTGTATGGTTTAGATTTTCACTATTGTTGTATTTTGTATCAGTAATTTGTTGAGGCTGTTCCCTATAACTCACTGTATGGTTGTTGTTGTACACATCCTCTTCATACTTCGACTTTATGGCTCCCTTCTCCTGGCCTTTAATGATCGTCCCATGACGCGAGTACTCCACATAATTTTCCTGTAAATACCAAAACATTCATGTTTATGAGCAAAATTACAACTTTAAACGTGATTATTTTCGCGGGGGGTTAATTTCCTGTTCTCAGTATGTAAACTATGAGTGTGAGGGTAATTTTCGCGATCAATCCACTTTTGCTTGTAGTTCAAGATTACGCAAATTGATATCAAAATAATTCGCGTGGGGGAAATTTTCGCGAACAAAAGGAGTCTGTAAGTAATTAGCGTAAATTTCCCTCTCGCGTAAATTTCAACATTTACAGTACTTATAGATCTAGAAGCAAACAACTTTTCTGTCAATCTTTTCTAGATTTCTTGTGAATTTCACCTCCAAGTTCTAAACGTGTACTACTGATTACAGATTTTATATTTAATCATACACATTCAAAACTCATTCTATTAAAACAATTAATTCAGAATAACATATCTGCCACTGGTTAATAATAAAGAAACAAAAATTTATTAATGAAAGTATAATAAACCAAAACTTCAGGCATGATCAAAGATATATTTGATGGTTGTTTTGAGAACAAATGAAAACACATTTTGTCTGGTGCCATCGTTGGATATCCAACAGTATTGTAAACCCGCCGTACACTATGTAAGCACTTATCACCCGTGGGTCAGCACCATGAAAAATCCTTGTTTCAACAGAGGCTATTTGATTGGCTCCGTCACATTATCCTATTAGAATTTCAGCCAATCAGATTTATAGAAATTATGGCAAAAACAAATCAAATCATTATGGGATATTGTATGGCTGTTCCTCACTTACAGTCTGAGGCCAGCAGCAGTTGTTTCGATGGAGCCTCCAAATGTTCTTCCCCACCGTATTTGGCCAGAATACTATCTTTAGCAGTCGTTTTAAATGTGTCCTTCCTCTTTTCCACCTCCTTGGACAAAAGCTCCAGTTTGGTGGGGTCTGCCTGCAGATGGACATCAGTTCCACTTTCGTACGCATCCCACGCGAATACTGTACAAAGAATGAATTGTCAATATACATACGTAATATACTCAACAGTGAATCAGGATAACATTTAGAATAGAGTATCCTTCCAATTTACTGTTCACAGCTCGGGGCGAGAAAAACCCAGGTCCGATGGCCCGGGGCCAGTAGATTTGGTCTGTGGGCAAGTAAATATTGCTGACTACTTACCCGATTGGCAAGTGTAAAATTTCTCAATTTTTGTACCTTTCCCCTAGAGTAATTGAAGATACTACTAATTCAGTTTAATTGGACCACTATGTTTCACCTTGGGCAAGTACTCTTGAATCCTAACTTGCCCGAAGGACGAGTTATGCTGATTTTTTTCTTCCTGCCTGCAGCTCTTCTGGAGTTATTTTCCTGTTAAATTTATGCTTTCTCCGCAGCAATTATATGAAGAGCCAAAACATTTGAAAAACAATTTTACTGACTGGTAGCTTTATGCCAGAATATGTAACAAATAAAAATCCTTCTCTATAACCAAAATGCCCTGGGATTGAATCTCGGTAGTCTTGATGTTCTGTTATTTCTTTCATATCAGGGCTTTTTTCTGATGGCCGTTAATGGGCCCCATTCCCAATTGAAATTATTTCATATTTAAGCAAAAATCCCAAAATTTGCAGTTTACTCCTGAAAATTTTTTCCCAATTCACCAATTTTCTTCCCAAAATGAGACAAAAGGCCCCATCCCAAACCAGTGAGAAAAAGCCCTGCATATACAGTCAAATCTCATTATCGGGTGGTCGGGTGGCAGGGTGGTCGAGTGGCAGGGTGGTCGGGTGGCACAGTGGTAGCACACTTGCCTTTCACCAAGGCGACCGGGGTTCGATTCCCCGATCAGACGTGAAAAGGTATGGGGTCACCTGCCCGACCACGTGGGTTTACCCCGGGTACTCTGGTTTCCTCCCACAGTAAGACCCCTCGCGCTTCCATCCGGGCCAACAAGCGTGATTAATATAAGTTAATATAACTTGTTTCGCAATTGTTGTAAAATAAATAAAGTTTACATTTTTTTTACATCTCATTATCTCGAATCAGATGGGTACATAAAACTTCAAGATATCCTGATATTCAAAGTAACTACATATCTTATATAGATTTTTTACTGCTGAAACTTTGTTTACTTTGAATTAAGCAAGGTCGAGTTTTCAGAATTTGAGATAATGAGGTTTTATTGTAAGTCTCTCACATAACTCTTAGTTAAATAAGATGGAGAAGGAACCCCAGGTTTAAAGCCTGACAAAAAAACCTCTTCTTCATTAACTTAATAATTTTCTGTTTTATCAAAATTATATTGATGTTGATTTTTTTTGTTTTTTATTTTCGTTTATATTAGAATTCAATCATGTGTAATTACTAATATTGACATTCGAGTGGAAACAGAAAGTCTGTCCATGAAGCCATACATATAACTTACCTTGTTTTTTGGAGAACTGGTGGGCATCCCCTGAGAACCGCACAAAGTTATCACCAGTGAATTGAACCCTACAAAAATAAAAATGTTATCATTACCATTCTATCACATTTAAAATTTAACCAAATTTACTCATAATTTGTCACAGCAAAGACAGACGATATTGTTGTAACTTTTGACTTATCTAGATCAGCAAATAAGTCTTTTAAAATAAATGATGACTGTCTCAACCAGAACGTACCATTTTATGAAGATCAAACATTATTGCATTTTTTCTATATGCCCTTAAATCAAAAGCAAAGATTCATCTTTTTTACATCCTAATATTTTTATTTTTTATTTTTACTGTGTCCTCTCCAATATGAAGATTTTTTTTACATCTTGATATTTTTATTTTTCATTTTTACTGTGTCCTCTCGAATATTTTCGAGATTTTTTTCTACATTTGAATATTTTTGTTGTTTATTTTGACTGTTTACACACTCACTCAGATTGGTCGTGACTTGTGTTTTCAAATGGATTCTGACGCATGGATCTCGTTTTGGGATCGTAGAAGGCAGAGTTAGGATCCAAGTTGTACAAATACTGCAACGTATTAAGAACAGAAATGACGCCCTTGACAAATGACTACAGATTTGTCACTCATAATATTAAGACAATAAACTTATATAGATTTTTTGTGACAAAATAATATTTAGTGAACATTACAAAATATTTTTCAAGTTAAGAAACATAAAATTTGACCTTTATCCTGGCTCATGCAACACCTAATTGATTTTTAAGGTCAAATACATCCAATCAAATGTTGACATGCTCACCTTGGCTGTGTCCTCCCGAATACGGAGATTTCTGACGGTAATTCGCTGCTTGGTTTCAAATTTCTGTCCAGGCATGTCAACATCATCAGCATACTTATCTTCATCCTCACTGTTGTTAGCTCTGCCCTCCCTTTCTTCTCCCTCTTGTGCCTTAAAGGAAGCATCCAGTTTCTCCTCTTTCAGCGTACGCTTTGCCTATAGATTAAAAACACAAGCACAATTACAGTACTATAATGATATCAGGCATCAGTCTTGACAAATCTGTAGATATTAATACTGGCATTTAAAATCTTTGTCACGGCTTGCAAGAAAGCAACAATAAATCACTCAGTCTGTTCTTACTTCACTTATCAGGGATGATTGATAAGCTGTGAGTTTCATATTGAAGGAGGTACTCAAGGATGTTCTTTTTAAGTCCTACTATTCTATGACTATAAGGCCATGTACCCAAGGACTGGTCTCATTTGGTTAGTTTATATCGACCAGGTAGCACTCTAAAGTAAACAAGACAAGCGGCTTTTGCAAAATAGACAAAATCGGTTAGGGTTAGGGTGAAGGAGTTTGTCATTGCCATGGCTGCCATTCACAATTGTGGTAATAAATTGATTAAACATCCGCCTTATTCACCTGATCCTTATTCACCTGATCTTGCTCCATCAGACTTTCATTTATTTCCAAAATTGAAAATAGCTATTTCAGGCAACCTAAACCTAACATGTAGTGGATGATTTTCTGAACAGCCCAGAAAAGGAGTTCTATAAAAGCGGCATTGAGGTCCTTAAACACCGCTGCCAAACGTGTCCTGAAGGGGATTATGTTTGAAAAATAATACAATATTTCCGGCAAAATTCAATATGAGGCTCACAACTTATCAATCAGCCCTCATAGGAAATAATATACAGTGATATCATAGCGATTTGTAGAGAATTGGTAACATACCTCCTCTACCCTGGCCCACTCTTCGTGAATCCGCTGATGGTCATCAGGGTCGTAGCCGTTCCATCTGTCTCTCTTCCCACTGAAGTCATGCTCGAGAACAGGAACTATATGCTCGTCTGGGGCAAAATTATCTCCAGAAAATTTTGCGCCAACTTTTCTAGGTCTCTATTGGTAAAAAGATTAAATTGATTATTGTAGAATTTTCTTAACATGTTGATGTTACGGAGATCATCAAAATCTTTTTAGTGAAAACTAGACAGGATTTTTACATAAACAGAACAATTTTTATTACATTTTTACTAGTGAAATATCAAAAATTATTTATTCTATAAAAGTGATATTTTTCACTAGTGAAGAATATCATATTTTTCACTTTTGCTGATTTGACCAATCAAATTCAAGATTAGAAAATACCAAAATAATTGACCAATCAGAAAGCCCGACATATATGTCAGCACCTGGACAGGGGAAACTACTGTTTTTGTTTACAAATTATCGCTGTAGTCCCAGTTAGCATACGGGGTAGGGTTTTCGTTGATAAAAAATGTAATAAACAGAATATCTAACAGTGTCTTCAGTAATACCAAATATATTTCACTCGTGTGGCTAATATTTTGATATTTTTCACTCGTGCTGCGCACTCGTGAAAAATATCAAAATATTAGCCCCACTCGTGAAATATATTTGGTATTACTGAAGACACTGTTAGATATCCTCTATATCTGTTCTTGATTGATACCAGGTAAAGGGTACCGGTGTAGGGGAGGGGGACACCTTGAGGATACTGATCTAACTTCAAATACAGATTCTGAAATATCAATCATAATAAAACGAATTGTCATTGTTTTTCATATCGTACATGCATGATCCATCTCACTGTGTTCATCCAAGAAGGATGAAAAAGAAGGCTTAAAAATGATCATTTCCTCACTTGCGGATAAGACAGAAAAATCTCCATTGGAATACACAACTGAGTAACCTCAGGCTTTCTTCTTCTTAGGTTGATATTTCCCCGCCCTACCCTCAAAATACAAGGGAAGTTTCTAAGTATCCTTCCACTACCTAATGTAGTTTTATGAAAAAGCTGTGAAATATCAATGAAATACTCATAAAATTACCATGAACCCATGAAAATGTGCCATTAAAATATGTTTTAGTTTTTTTCATGGTGCCATGATGAAAATTGCATGAACTACGTTTTGGTTCTCATCATAATTCACTGAAAAACATGTTTTATGACCATCAATTTCCATGATGATGGTCATGACTTTATTTATGGTCATGTTTTTTTTTTTCATGAGTTTAATTGATGGCCATGATCTGAAAAAGAATCACAGCTATGAAATATTCATGGCATTGAAAAAATATGTAATCATGTGCACGTTATAATAATGGTGATGTTCAATTTACAGTAATAGATATTTCATGCCAATGAAAAATTAACTGTCAAGAAATTTCTTTGTCTTGGAATATTACATGGCCATCAAATATATTAATACAGTGAATTGAGAATTCATATTAAATTACAAAGTTACTAATTATCTGGACAAATTCTTTCTTTTTAGGAATGTGTTATGGAAATTATTATCTCAGCAACATCTCTTATAAAAATCCTTACCTCTACACAATCTTTCTTCTTATGTGTCATGGCTCCGCAGTTTTCACATGCACCTTTCCTGAATTTTGTGGCAACAGAACCCTGAAAATAAAAGTGGAGTGTCAAGTTACCAATGAATCATGTTCAGTGATAAAACACCAAATTGATATGAAGACTGTATACATATAGATAATAGAATGTAATGATAGACTAAAAACAAAATCAGACACACCAGATTTAAGTTTACAAGATCAAGAGTACAGAACAGTGTGGTTGAGTACCGGTATCTTCATAATATTACTGCTTCTAGTTCTCCACATATTCATCCATACTTATCTACAGTGACCCATCACGGATTAATCTACGATTCGGGAAAAAACATGTTTTAGACATTTTTAAATAGAATTTTGAAACAAACTGGGCGATATGAAGTCACAGATACATCAGAAAGAGTTTAGCAGGTAGCAGCTAGCAAAAGATGTTATAAACAATGAAAAATATCACTTTTATAAAATGAATAATTTTCAAAATTTCACTGGTAAAATGTAATAAATAAGATTTATCTACAATAACATGTCTTCTCCCATACTCTGGAAACATTTTCTCGTTCATACTTAAGATTCACAAAAATTAAATGGCCCATAATGACGTTTACCTCTATAACTCCTTTTTTGAACAGTTTTCCGAGTTTACTGAGCTCCTTGAGTTTCTCTGGCTGTTGGCGCTGATGTTTGAGAGTGGCTGCCTCAGCTCCGAAGTACCAGGGAGCCTGCATGATGTACTGAGGAATGTGGGGATTAATGTCCCTGTAATCCAAAACAATCGAAACTGAAATCTTATTTTTTTTATAAATATCTAAATTTACATTTCTTGATCAATCATAATCACAATTTAATCACATAATAAAAATAAAAAAGTACAGATTTTTAGTCATTAAATCACATTTAATTAAAATTTAATTACTCTTTCTTTGAGTTTTTTTCTCATGAAAGTTTCATTCATGGACGTTTTCTAATACTGTATTGGTTGTTCATTAAAATACGCTCAGATGTTTCAACCAATCAAGTCCAAATGTTCAGATATGATTCAACCAATCACATCCAAACGTCAGGATATTATAATCAACCAACCATATCAAAATGGATGTTAGCAACTCTCATTTTAGCAAAACAAAAGAAAAACCAAATTACATATTGGATTATATACACAAATTCTATACTGGATTATCTTATTTATCTGCAAATAAGTCCCAACTCACAAATAAGCCCCTGCTCAGAAATAATCCAAACTTTCAAACTAAACTTTTTACACTCGGGGAGGGGGCTTATTTGAGGATATATATGGTATATATAATGTACAAACCTGCCCTCTTCATCCTTCATAGCTGGCGCTGTTCCTGCCTTTCTCATCTCCTCCAACTCCTTTTCCTTCCTCCAATCCTCTCGAGACATCTTCGCTGGCTCATTCTCCTCCATCCTGGCTTTCCTTGCCACCACAGAGGGTGGCAAGTTAACACCACCCGTTGCCATGGTGACAGCAAGAATAAAGGAACTAGATTAACTCCTGAACCAAATTCTCTTTTATAAAGATGTGGTTGCTGCAAATGAAAACGAAAATTATGAAATGCTTTTGAAATAAACAAATATCAAATAAACAAATATCAATCAGTTCATGTTACAAATATATCTAAACATTGTCAGTTTGTGATGAATAGTTGATTTACCATGCAACCGTGGCTAAATGGATTCAATTTCTTAGGATACTTTACTTTTATATACGAGACAGACAGGATTAGCACATGCACATTTCAATGCCTAATTAGAGCTTTTAGAGAATCTATGAATTAAACTGTAGCATACAGCTGTTTTTTTTTGTTGTTATTGTTTTCTGAATCATAAGGACTACATGTAGTCAGTGATGCTAAGGGTCAGCAATGTTGATACCTATACATCTAGGGAGTGAGGAAGGAAAATCAAAAAAAAAAAAAAAAAATCTGAAGAAATGTCAAAATTTGAATGGGGAGAGCAATAGCACCACAATTCAAAGAATCCATAATTTTCAATACTAGATTTCTAGGGAACACCAATACAAGCACATGTAAATTTTGAACTGTGCCATTATATTCAAATGGTTATATATTTAGTATTTAAGCTTATAATTATAGAAAACAAACTTAAGGTTGCTAGTTAGTGTTTAAGCACGGTAAATCTAAATTTAATGATTGAGACTGGGACATTGTGGATTGTACATGTCTTGGGGAGGAAATAGCTACACTACACATCAGGTGGATCCTCAATCACCGCCGAAGTGGTGAGGTCTAGTCCATACCACTCGCTCCGTCAGTTGAAACACCGGCTCAAAACCTGAGAGGTCACCATTTAATTTACTGACACTGGGCCAGGCGACACAGTGTGGAAGAGTGTTCCGGATTAGTGGAACAAAGGACCTGCCTCATGATTGACAGGTACACTGCACGGCACTCTGATGTATTTTACCTGTTGGAACATGTCGTACAGTACATTTACTGAAGCCGGACTCAAATTCCCAGACCATGGTTGTGAAAAACAGGGATACATTTTTATGTAGTGAAATCGCGATCTGAACTAGCGATATCCTCAAGTGTGATCTGTTTGCGGCAGAGATGTATTGTGTTGTAAATATACAAATTACATATACGTTCCAAATTATCTAATTATCAGAATTAACAATCAGAATAGATAAAGGTGTAAGGTCACAAAGCACCGATCATGACCATGTCTTCAACTGCAAGTCTTCACACCTTTTTCTACGACTTTTATCTCCTACACTCACCAGGCCCCGGCTGGTAGAAAGACCTGAGTTGAAACATGGGGCATACATGTACTTAACCCCTACACTCGAGTGACACGTGCACTCTGAGGATGAAATTAGAGAACCATAACACCTTATGTGTACTGTATAAAGTGTAACCATTTTGAAATAGTTATCTAATGTTTAAATTATTAATGAATATCCTCAATTTCACAATATTATTAGGATGTCACATAATTTGCCTTTTTTATGTATAAACAAAGGGAGATAACTATAACTTCAAAAAATTATTTGATATATACCCCAGGTTAATTACCGTTATATTTTCTTAATATTGCTTTATATCGATTGATTCATCTAGTTACATATTTTTTACACTGCATATGTAGTGATGGTTTCAATAAAACATATATTTAAAATACAAAATAATACAGTATCTTCTAATAATTAGGGAATAAGGAACTGACAAAATGTGGGTATGAAATGAACCTATATATTTCATTCAAATAATATCTGACAGCCAGCTATATAGATAACAGCTAACTATATATATATATATATATATATATACATTATCTAAACAGAGAAATACATTTTGTATGTTAACTGCACGTTAACTGTTCAAATTACCACGAAAATCGTCTTGTGTTATGGTCATTTACGTTTGTGATTGTAGAATGAATGACTACAATGTTTTGTAATACTTTAAAGAATATTTTTATTGTTAGTCCGGATATGAAAGTATAAGTGTGATAGGCCCGCGATCAGTGCTCATAAACAGCTGTTATATTTAAATACACTGAAATCCCTACTGTACAGCATATGAACATGTGATACATTATGTGACGCATTGTCTGACTTATGTCAAATATATTACCTGTAAGTTGAAATGTATTTCATAGTTTTAACACTTTGCGAGAGAACAAAAACTGAATTAGGAAGGCATATATCACTATTATCAGTAAAGCCATGTATGAAGTGAAGAAGAGAGTACTAGAGTTCTGTTAGTGAAATATTATATCTCAATCTGTGAAGATTAGTCAAGACTGTATATAGATAGTGTCGAGTCTGTCGACTACTGACGTATATGAGGCTACAATAAATACATACCGGTACCTGTATTGATAAACTACATGGTAAAGGTGAAATAAACCTCTCTGATCAGACAGGACCTTCCAAAAAACGTTGAACCAACTTTTCACACAAGCGTTTTCATGGCACAGAACAAAACAATACATTGTAATAACAAAATGGATCGGGTAAGAATCCGTGCAAAGATTTAGAATTAATTTAGACTCTGCAGTTCAATTCAATACAGTAATATTTTCACGGTAACATAAATAGTAATATTTTGAAACGTTATTCAAATAATATTTTATTTAAAATAAGTAAACCATTGTTGCAGTAAAACAAAGTATACATTCGTTTTTTACTAAATCCGGAAAATATACTCCGATGCGGATATTTTATAACGCCCCTGACATCTTCGTCCGCTGAGTGCTTACAAGAAAAAAACGTGTGTGGATTGTGGATTGAGCTAGGAGAAGAAGATCATGATAGTGTGAAACCAAACTTACTGGTTACACGTCATATTTATAACGGAAAATGAACTTAATCCGGATAACTCGTTTTAATTCCTTATTTGTGAAAAAAATCCGAATCACATCATGTTTTACCATACAGCCGTCGAATATGTTTCTTGGTAGGATCATGATAGTGTGAAACCAAACTTACTGGTTACACGTCATATTTATAACGGAAAATGAACTTAATCCGGATAACTCGTTTTAATTCCTTATTTGTGAAAAAAATCCGAATCACATCATGTTTTACCATACAGCCGTCGAATATGTTTCTTGGCTGTCAGAAATCGAGCATTCACACTTCAGTGAAGAAATCAAAAACGATCAAAGAGATGAGGGAGCTTAAGCGCAATAAAGGTGTCGTGAAACCTGTTTTCGAAAAAGACAACGTGCCATCTTCCGTAAGAGCTTTTTTGAAAAACAGGAAGTCTGACAATTCTACAGTTAACACAAATACTGTGAAAGAAGAACTGACACTGGAAAGACTTAAAGATAACCTTCGGTCTATTCAGTGGGATACGAATGCTATCATTAAAAAGGCGAAAGAATCAGCAAGTCCTGATGATCACCAAATACTTGTGAATGATGAAAATCTTGACGGATTTACAGAAACCATTGACCTTGACGAGAAAAAACATGTGAAGAGACGCAGAAAGAAAAGCAAAGTTACTGAATCAAGGACGCAACCTGATCCCAACATGCCAGTATCAGATATTCCTTGTAAAGGATGTGGTGCCAAATTGCACTGTCAGCAATCTTCGTTAGCAGGCTATATATGTAGCACAAAGTTCAAATCGTCTACCATCGAGGAGCTCAATGACACATTATGTGAAAGATGCTATTTATTACGGAGACGAAAGCTGACTCTTAAAGTTGAACTTGATGAGGAACTATTTCCAAAGTTGTTTGAAACTATACGGTCAGAAAGGTGTTTGGTTTTGTTAGTTCTTGACTTACTCGACATCCGTAATAGTATTCCGAAGAACTTAGTAGATCTTATCGGACCAAATAAGGATTTATACATTTTAGGTAGTAAGGTTGATATGATTCCGAAAGATGGGGATGGCTTCCTTGAGAGGGTGGAATCTGAGCTTCTGAGTGCCTGTATGGATGCAGGCATTAATGTACATGGTAGCCATGTTCAACATATAGCACTTATCAGCAGCCTTACTGGTTATGGCATTGAAAATCTTGTTACAAAACTTATGACTGATTGGGGGTTGAAAGGTAATTCTTACTAATATTTTTGTTTCACATTATATATAAAAGCCGAATGTTAATTGCCAATAATTGGCTCTATCAGGGCTCCAAAGTGAATATTTTTACCAGGTGGCCTGTTTATCTATACCAAGTCAGAAAATCTAGGTGCCAATTGAATAAGTAAGTCACCCAGCCAAATGCAAGTTGTTTTACATTTAAAAAAAATGTCTTTTAATTCTTAGTTCAGTATTACATCTCTGTAACTTTTTCAAATTGAAAAGTCATTTTAGCATTGACTACAACCTTTGAATGGTTAACCAAATCACAAATTTACACAATTTTTTAGTGGCCAAACATGCACCTTATATAGCTATAGGTCAATAAGTGGTCACCAGTGGTGAATTTAAGGCGCCATGGCCACTAAAATAAGCACCACTTTGTCAATATACTGAAGTAGTTTTGAATTAATCTTTTTACTGGTATATAATTGCAGTACTAGTTAAATCCACTTTTATTTCAGGAAATGTTTATTTGGTTGGACACGTGAATGCTGGAAAGTCAACATTATTTAATGCTCTTCTGCGGTCTGACTACTGTAAATTTTCAGCCCGAACTGGAGTTTCAAGAGCAACTGTTGCTGACTGGCCAGGTAATTGACCAAGTTGTGTTTGTTAAAGATAATATAATATGTGAGTAACAAAATTCAGTGTTTTGATATTGGAACACAACAATTGGGTAAATCATAATTAGGAAAACTTCTCATTTTTTATCCTACAGGATTTACTAGATAATATTCTATAGATTCAATCTGTAAGTTATTCAGTAGCTGAGTTTCCTGTAGATCTGGCCCTGTCGTGACCATGATCACCAGACTTGGTCTAGATCTGGTGTTTGGGCCAGAGGAAACTCGGGCAGCAAGTAATTAATTAAATAGATACATACTCAGAGTGGAGAGCTACACTAGTACTGTATAAATATGAATAATAAAATATTCCTCATACAAGCAGAGACATATATATGTCTCTGATTATGTGTCTGGTTTTCAAGTTTTCTCCAATATGGCGTCAGGAGAAGACTGAACCGAGCGACCGCAAAGGATTGTGGGAAGGTCAGGGGCCACCACGTAGACATAAGGGCAAATAGAGAGCTGCCAATATCTCTATATATGTCTCTGATACAACTGATAGTAGAATTCACTTTGAAGATCGCAAGGGTTATCATATTTGTTAAAACTTTCGAACAGTAATAAGGTCGATGAAAATTATATTCTAAAGAAACAAAGCTTTTAGCAAGTTATACTAACTGAACACAGAACATATTAGCCCGAGTTTCCTCTGGCCCTAACACCATGTCTGGTGTAGCCTATACCAGACATGGTGTTAGGGCCAGAAGAAACTCGGGCTAAGAACATATCTGTCCTGTAATTGTCCTGCCTGTGTCCATTAAGTATAATTTGTTGAAAGTCATACATGTTCATCTTCATGCTCGGTGGTTTTAATGTTAATCCAGAGGTAGAATAATAGACTAACCAAAAAACCTCATAACATAATTTACTAATTACTCCACTAAATAATGATTGTTATATTTTTCTGTGTTATCTACAGGAACAACTGCAAACATTCTGAAGTTTCCCATTACTCGCCCGATGGGATGGAAGCTAGCCAAGCGTGCTGAGAGGTTTGGGAAACAAAGAAGTAGCTACCAGAAGGAATTAGCACTAAGGCGTTCCAAGGCACTGAAAGGAAATTGGAAATATGCTTCTGTGGCAGGTAATTAATAATTTTTTGTCAGTTTTTGTCCATATCCAGAACTGATGTAATTGTTTGTCAGTTTTTGTCCATATCCAGAACTGACAAAACTGGTTGTCATATTTAATTTGTCTCATCTCCGGCCGAGGATCCTTTTTATAAGCTCACCTGGTCCAAAGGACCAAGGTGAGCTTATGCCATACCATGGCGTCCGGCCATCCATCCAATATGAAACTTTGTAAGCAGCTATATATTGAGAAGATCTCCGACGAGTTCCAAAATGGAAATTATTCAACAATAACTTGCAATTGCTTGTAATAATAATATTATTGGACCTTGTGAACACGATTACTGAAGTGAAAATCAAACAAATTTGATGAAACTTTGTATGCAGCCATATATCACCATTTGACAATATCTCAGATGAGTTCGAAAATGGAGTTATTGCCCTTTGCAATGTTTTTATTATCAATAATTTTTAGCTCACCTGTTCCGAAGGGGAAATCTTTTTAAAGCACTACTAATCCTGAACAACTAAATGGATTTGGATGAAATTTTGTCTGGAGAATTATGTGGCAATATTGTATGTTGCATAAATGAAGTATGTGACACCCTTTGAGCAAGAGAAGGGAGACATTTAGGAGAAAACAGGAAAAATTTAGAAAAAAAAAAAATCCTGTTTCTTTTTAGCTCACCTGCCCAAAGGGCAAGTGAGCTTATGCCATGGTGCGGCGTCCGTCTGTCCGGCCGTCAGTCCGTCCGGCGTCAAGTTTTTCATTTAAACAACTTCTTCTCGATAACCAAGAGGCCCAGGAATTCATATTGGGCCTGTAGCATGCTGGGATGAAGGGCTACCAAGTTTGTTCAAATAAATGACCTTGACCTTCATTCAAGGTCACATTGGTCAAATAGGCTATAATCTTCAAACAACTTCTTCTCAATAACCAAGAGGCCCAGGGACTTGATATTGGGCCTGTAGCATGCTGGGGTGAAGGGCTACAAAGTTTGTTCAAATAAATGACCTTGACCTTATATAAAGGTCACATGGGTCAAATAGGCTATAATCTTCAAACGACTTCTTCTCGATAACCAAGAGGCCCAGGGACTTGATATTGGGCCTGTAGCATACTGGGGTGAAGGGCTACAAAGTTTGTTCAAATAAATGACCTTCACCTTCATTCAAGGTCACATTGGTCAAATAGGCTATAATCTTCAAACAACTTCTTCTCAATAACCAAGAGGCCCAGGGACTTGATATTGGGCCTGTAGCATGCTGGGGTGAAGAGCTACTAAGTTTGTTCAAATAAATGACGTTGACCTTCATTCAAGGTCACATTTGTCAAATAGGCTATAATCTTCAAACGACTTCTTCTCAATAACCAAGAGGCTCAGCGACTTGATATTGGTGCTGTAGCATGCTGGGGTGAGGGGTTACAAAGTTTGTTCAAATAAATGACCTTGACCTTCATTCAAGGTCACATTGGTCAAATAGGCTATAATCTTCAAACGACTTCTTCTCAATAACCAAGAGGCCCAGCGACTTGATATTGGACCTGTAGCATGCTGGATTGAAGGGCTACAAAGTTTGTTCAAATAAATGACGTTGACCTTCATTCAAGGTCACATGGGTCAAATAGGCTATATTCTTCAAACAACTTCTTCTCAATAACCAAGAGGCACAGGGACTTGGTATTGGGTCTGTAGCATGCTTGGGTGAAGGGCTACCAAGTTTGTTCAAATGAATTGCCTTGACCCTCACTTAAGGTCATATTGGTCAAATAGGCTATATTCTTCAAATGACTTCTTCTTAATAACCAAGAGGCCCAGGGACTTGATATTGGGCCTGTAGCATGCTGGGGTGAAGGGCTACAAAGTTTGTTCAAATAAATGACTTGGTATTGGGTCTGTAGCATGCTTGGGTGAAGGGCTACCAAGTTTGTTCAAATGAATTGCCTTGACCTTCACTTAAGGTCATATTGGTCAAATAGGCTATATTCTTCAAATGACTTCTTCTTAATAACCAAGAGGCCCAGGGACTTGATATTGGGCCTGTAGCATGCTGGGGTGAAGGGCTACAAAGTTTGTTCAAATGAATGACCCTTGACCTACATTTAAGATCACAGGGGTGAAATCGGCTTAAATCTGTAAACAATAATTTTGCGATAGCCAAAAGCCTCGTAGACCAGATATTAGGCTAATAAAATGCTGGAATGAAGGACTAGAAAATTTATTAATATGAATAAACCTAGCTTACTATGATAATCAGCATAGTATCTGTAGAAATGAACTCAATCAACTTCAAAGTTGCTGTAGAGCCAGGTGAGCGATACAGGCCCATTGGGCCTCTTGTTGAAGAATGACAGGATTTAGCCCACCTGTAATTTAAACCATTGTTGGGAGAGGCAGTTCAAAAGTAGGAAAATATTTGAAATATAACTTAAATTAGAGTAATTTGGCTTATTTTACTGAAATTTGTGAGCGATGTAGGCCCTCTAGCTGGGCCTCTTGTTTCTGTGAGTCTCCATAATTTTTGCCTCAAATTGCTTCAAAGGATTCCAAAATCACTTGTGTATTGATCATGATACTGAAGAATTAGTGAATTACTTAAATAACAGCTGAGACAGATTATATTGCACCTCATCAACAGCAGCTCTTTTTAGCTCGTCTCTTCGAAGAAGAGTGAGAGCTTATGTCGTCACTCCGGCGTCGGCGTCGGCGTCGGCGTCAGCGTCGGCGTTGGTTTTCCAATTGTTAAATTTTTGGTGCAAGTGTTGAAAGGCATAGTAATTTATGGTAATATGGTCCCTGTGGGGGTCAAACTATCCCCTGCCAGAGTTAAACTAAAAGATTTTTTGAAAAAAAAACAGATTTTTGAAAATTTTTGCGTTAAGTTTTTGGTGCAAGTGTTGAAAGGTATTAATACATCACTTTATGATTGTACTAGGGTGCTGATAATTGGCAATAGAGTCCCTCTGGGGTTAGACTATCCCCTGCCAGAGTTAAACTAAAAGACTTTTTTGGGGAAAAACCAGAATTTTCAAATTTTTGGACTTAGAATATTTCTGCGTTAAGTTTTTGGTTAAGTGTTAAGAGGTTTTAATACATCACTTTATAATTGTACTAGGGTGCTGATATTTGGCAATAGAGTCCCTATGGAGTAAGACAATCCCTTCATGGAGTAAAACTTAAAAAAAAAAATTGGATTTTTCTTTTTAAATCTGTGTTTTTTTGTTTTTGTTTTTAAATCTTTGGACTTTGTGTTAAGTTTATATTGTGAGTGTTGAAAGGTATAGTAATACATGGTATTAGGTTCCCTGTGGGGGTTAAACTATCCCTTGCCGGAGTTAAACTGAAATGTTTTTTTGGGGAAAAAACACATTTTTTTAAAAAAATTTGTGCAAATGTTGAAAGCTATTTAACACATCACTTTATGATTGTACTAGGGTGCTGATATTTGGTAAAAGAGTCCCTATGGAGTTACACTATCCCTTCTTGGGATGAAACTGAAAATAAAACAATGTGAAAATGCTCACAATAGACAATTTATACCGGTCCACATTTTTCAAGGGAGACAACTCTCATTAGGATAATATTTTGTCAAAAAATTGAAGAAATATGTCCAAAAGCAATTACATTTGTATTTAATATATTCATATAATCTACAACAGCATAGCTTGTCTCCCAAATGTTTGTCAATAAATAATTTATATATATATCAATTGGTATGGTTTTGAAAATTGCATGAATTCACAAAGCATAATCTGATCAAGTAAACAATATAAATATTATTAATGCAATTTGCGAAACCATTCCAATTAATATATTTTAATTATTTATTGACAAACATTTGCGAGATGAGCTATGCTGTTCTCCAACAGCTCTTGTTTTTTTTGGCAAACTGGGGATGGGCATTATAAGTAGGTTTTGATGACAATATTATTAAATTTTGTTGCAGTTTCTTTCCCATTTTAAATTTGGAAAAAAAAAACACAGATATGGGCAAAGTGAGTGCAAAGTTCTTACGGTAGATAACGGTAATAGTTATTGGTTTATTAGCTCGCCCAAAGAGTAGAGAACTTACGCTGTGGTGCAAAGTCCATTGTTCGTCTCTTGTCTGACGTTCTTCTCTATAATAAAGACGATCTTGTTACTGGCCATGGTCTAGTGGCATCCTGGAATGAAGTGATTTTGTTTAAATCAACAGCCTTGACTTAGTGTTACTTTAAAGGTCATAGGTTTCGGATGTGTTTGATGTCTTTTAACTAAATAAGGAAAAGAGCTGATTTCATGGTATATGGACCAGGGATATGTTGGGTTTAAAGGCTACAAAAATTGTCAAAATGAATAAATTTATCCTACTCTCATTTTGAAATAAAGAGGTAGTCAGCTTAGCAGTTATATGAATGACATAGATCAAATTTGAAGTTACTAGCAGGTGAGCAAAAACAGGCCCATTAGGTCTCTTGTTGATAATGCTTATTAGAAGTTCTAGACAGCCTATTTCTTTCTCAACTCCCTGGGGAGCATTGCATTATAACCAAATAGTTCAGATATGTAGCATTTGACTGTATTAACCTACCTGGAACATACTTTCAGTTACCATGCCAACTGAACAAAAATTAAAGAAAGCTGTGGTTTTTTTTTGTTTTTTGTTTTTTTTGTTATTCTTGATGTTTTTATAGTTTGTAAAATCTTTTCTTTTACAGACATCGTAGGCACCACAGATTTACGGGAAGATAAAGACATAAAAAACGCTTACAGAGAGATGGACCAATACAAAGGCTATGATTCTCCAACGTACGAATACTCGGCTGATAAAGTGCTTGTCAAAAAAAGAGATGTTCCTGGCCAGGAAAAGATCAAATTTGACCCGAAGAAGTATGAAAGATCAACATGGCTGTGTGATACTCCGGGAATCGGAAACAAAGAGTCGGTAAGACAAAAAGTATTTCTTTTGAAAATTTAGGGCTGGTATATACAAAAAAAAAGTTTCATTTAAAATTTAAAGTGGTTTTAGGAAGGTGAAGGCAAAAAAAATATTATTTTAAATATTTAGGGTTGGAAGATATTTAAGTAGTATGTATCATTAAGTAAATATTTTTTTGAGGTGAATGATGAAGTCAGTGTTTTCTTGAAAATTTCAATAGAAATATTTAAGTTAGTAAAACGTCTAGGGTCAGTTGTGTAACAGGAAGTAAGGAGCATCTTTTGTTTTGCCTGAGTGACATAAAGGATTACAAAACTGAATCCAGGATCTGTAAACACCGAGGTAATATTATTCTGCTTTTTTCAGATAATACTGATCAATTCTATTGTAAATTATACAAAAAAAAGTAAATTTTATCTATATGTTGTTACAGAGAAGCAAGCATATCTTCTGTAAGATTGCATTTAGTAAGCCTTCAATTTTTCAAAAATTCCAAATAGGTTGTGAATTGAGTAAAAGGTACATGGGTCTGTTCCTTGGACAGAGATATCTCAGCCCGAGTTTAGCCAAGTGCTTGCCAGCCAAACTCTCACATGTATGAAGGTTGAAATATCTCTGTCCACGGTACAGGTCCATGTTTGATTATTTTTCTCATATACTTAAAATAAAGTTAAGAAATAATAAGGCCAACTCATCCTGCTATCATCAACGTCCCTTGAAATTTGTGTCACAATTGATGATGCTATCAATTTGCAGTGTTACGCTGCATAATTCAATGACATTACACTATTGTGAATAGTGTCATAATGTGTGCCAGCTGTTTTTCCCTACCTCTTTGAGAAAGAGTTATACCTAGCAACTATGGGATCACCATGTGAAGAGGAACTCTTTAATTTTGATGGAGCACTTAGCATTGTGATTCTGGAAAGTCGGGTAGATCTCTTGAGGAGCAGATTTGTAATTTCTGGAAGGCGGATGGATCCCAATTGCAAGGGGCACATTTGTGATTTCTGGCAGGTGGGTGGATCCCAAGGGGCAGATTTGTGATTTGTAGAAGGCGGGTGGATCCCGAGGGGCAGTTTTGTGATTTGTAGAAGGCGGGTGGATCCCGAGGGGCAAATTTGTGATTTGTGGAAGGCAAATGGATCCCAAAGGGCAGATGTGTTGAGCCAAGGATAATTTAACTTGTATTTTTGTGCTGTAGGTGCTGTCCTTTCTACAGCCAGACGAACTCAGTGCCATCATCCCCTCAAATATAATGATGCCGCGTCCCTTCCTTCTCAAACCAGGAGAGACCTTGTTTGTTACCGGGTTGGGGAGGGTCGACTACCTAGAGGTGAGTTATAAGTGATTTACAGCCACCTTTATCAAATTTTAGCTGAGTCACTAGTTGCTGGGTCTGGTAGTATATAATGCTGAGATAATCCATATCTTATATTTACATTGGTCACTGATTCTCTTAGTTAAATAACTGGAAATGTATTTTGTTGAGTAAAAATCAAATTAAGTAAATGCTGAAGTATTAATTATCAGTGATCGATCAGTCTTAGAGTACCATTTAGTAAATTGATGTAAAATTCATAATACAGTATATTATTGTGAATTAACTTTATATCCGGTATTCTTGTTGTGATGTGCAAGTGTAAAACATTTAAAACTCATTTAAATAATTTGCAATAAACGCAAAATTGAATGAAAATGGCACAGAAACCAAATCGAAAGTTGTTGAAGAATTTGTATCATGTGACCTCGAACAGCCAATCGCATCCATTTATTTGATCAGCTACAGAATTCATCTTTACCCAATACTTGATAATGATTTAGGATACCAGTCTCTTGTAGATTGCTTAAAATTGGTCACACACACACACATATATATATATAGAGAGAGTAAAACTTGTAGGTACTTTTTGTATCGATTAAATAGTTGAAAAATATAAATTCAACAAGGCAGCTGAATCGCCTGAAGATGGCAGTTAGACCTGAAAACTGTAGCGAAACAAAACAGTTGTCGTGTAGAATTAATATTTTTTAACTATACAGTATATACACGCACATATACACATTGAATTTGATTATAAAAAAACATGTTCTTCTTTAGGGAAATTCCCAAGTGTTGATCACAACTTTTGTGGACTCACAGCTTCCAGTGGTTGACTGTACAATGGCTGAGGCAGACAAAATATATGAGGAAAATATAGGCAAAGACCTTTTCAAGGTGAGTGTTTTTCTCAAAGATGACTTGCTTTTTTAAGCTTCTTTGATGTATTAGGTCTGTTTTGAGTAGAAAGGCATAGAAACATGAACTAACACTCAATATTTTAGTTTTGTCAGTCCACTTGCCATGAGCTTGAAGGAGAATTTTTTCATTTTATAAATTTCTATGTAGTAACTACATATTATGTTAGTTCATGATTTGTGTTATAAGTTAACGAAATACTTTCATATTCACAGGTGCCGATATGAGTTTTCTATTTGTGTTATAAGTTAACGAAATACTTTCATATTCACAAGTGCCGATAGGAGTTTACAATTTGTGTTATAAGTTAATGAAATACTTCCATATTCACAGGTACCGATAGGTGACCAGGATAGGCTAAGTAAAATCCCTGCTCTTGTTGGCGAAGAATTTACAATTCAGAGGACAGATTACGAGACGGCAGCTGCGGACATACAGTTATCCTCTCTTGGTACATACCATTTTTAAACTTAAGCGAAATTTTCCTGGTCTGAAACACAATTGAGCTCATTCCACAGAGCATTGTCTCTGTATCAGTTTCTCCTATAAACAACTAGTTGTCCAGAATTGCTGAAGAGATTTTGATTGAACTTGTTACAGAGCTTCCTTGTTTAAGGGAGGGGTGGGTCAAAAATGGTAATCTCTAAGTTGATGATAAGGGGTAGGAGAATGCTGACAGATAGCATCAATATTGAGGTAAATAGGGATACAGTCTTCGGAAAACAATTTCAGCCATTTCAGTCATTATGGGTTAAGAGATTTAAACCCCAATCATCATAGGTTTTAACAGAAACTTGTATAAACCAAAGGTTTGTACCCCTTTCTGAATCCCCTCCTCTTTTCGAAATAAATAATACTCTGATGAAGGTATTGATGAATTTTTTGGAAAATCATTTTAAAAAATCCAAAAGAACTTGAATTTTACAAAAATATGCTCTAAAATCACACAAGAAAAGAGAAAAATACTCAAGAAGTTCCCAGCCACTCTGACTAAAATCTGAATTTATAATTCTTACCCTAGTAACAGCCAGGTGTAAAAGGCTTTGACTCGAAGGCAATTGAAAAGCCTTGAAGTCTAAAAGGATGTATGGGTAGGGATTAATAGGGGTTCGTCTTTATAATTAATAAAGGCTATTAACCAGACTTGTAAGTTGTATTATAGGATCCTCAAGATAAACGGTTTGGACTTACCAGCAAAGATCAACTTGGTAAAATGCAGTATAATAATAAATTCAGTTAAAATTCAAGGCTAAATTAGCATTGAAGGTGTATATAAAATCATTTTATTAATTTGCTCTTTTGTAATATGTATTCAGATACAATTGTCAAATGTCAAGGTCTTACACTATAGATAGAATTTGCCTTTCACAGAACAACATTGAAGTTCCTTCTTGTCAGTCAAAATTTGAAACTTGAATATCATGGGTTTTCCCGACATTACCGTTAGACACTATTGTGCCATTTTTGTGGAATGCTTGTTTCAAGATTTTGTAGCAGGATTTTTTTTTCAATTTTACAAGTATAACTCTTGACTTGTTCTTTTGATTTGCATGTGTAATGACATATTGTAATGGCATATTGTAATGGCATTTGACGTATTTTGTAAGTTGAATTTTTTTTACAGATATAACTCTTGTTCTGCATGTGTGAGAATATATTGTAATGGCGTTTTGACGTATTTTGTAGGTTGGGTGTCTGTGACAGTCCTGTTTGGTCAGGAAGGAGATGCAGTCAGATTGAAGGCTTACACTCCAGGAGGAAAAGGACTCTATATGCGCTGTCCCGCCATCCTTCCCCACACTCACACATTCAAGGGTACTCGGATTAAACGGACGCGGAGATATCGGAGACGTAAACCATTCGTGTGATAGCATTGATAAACGTAGCCAGGAATATTATCCGATAGTAAAAACCCTGAAATGCTTGATCAAACATTTCACAGAATATCACACGTACAAGAGGTTTCAAAAATTTTGAAAAGTTATGAATGAACTCTGAACTAAAGTGATTATTTTATATAAAAATAATCTTTTTACCTTTAGTCTAGTATTTTGGAGAAGTTTTAGTATTTGAATTTGTTTCTAGCTTGCTGGGACAAAGTCCCCAGGGTCTGCTTCCATAGAACACAACCCAGGTTCTTTAGCTCCATGGAAGCCTCTCAAACTCCTGCAGCTTTTTCTTTGAGTGGTCAATGGCAACAAATCTGTAATAGGAAGGAGAATCGAAAAATAACCTGCCTACGCTAGGGCTCGAACTAGCGACCATTCCCCATCTAGGCATGCATCATACAATGAACTAGCCCTGAGCTAGTAAGGTGACCTTATACTCTATACGTTTACAACGTAATGTAACAGTATTGCCTATGACATGGCCGTATGGTAGACCAGGTCAGTTATGTGATAAAATCAGCTCTTACATAAAGAAAATTATTTTTCTGAAGTGGAATTTCTGAACATTTTCGAAAGTATACTGTGTTATGATAGTAAGTGCTGTATTTTATACTCTGATGAGTAAATTGATTATATTGAGTCTTATTTTACTGAAACTTTTATATCTTATGCATTTTAAGTAAATAAGATGTGAAGGAATAAAATGTCTGAAAAGATTTTTTGTACAATGTTTGCTTGGTCTGAATTTACAATGGCTATCATGACAGACCAGGTGACCCCCCCCTGCTATGAGGTAGCATTGGTCGTCCGTTGTCTATTGTTCGTCAACATTTGCTTTAAATTACTACTTGTCATAAAATACTGAATGGATTTTAACAAAAATTAGTCCGAAGATCCTTGGGGGAAGGGGAACAAATTTTGCATTAATGACAATTGTGACCCGAAGGGGCCAGATGGGCAGGGCCCCATAGGGGAAATAAAGGTAGTTCCTTTAAATTGCTACTAGTCATAAAGATATTAATGAATTTGAATCCAATTCAGTCAGAAACATCCTTTGGAAAAGGGGAACAGATTTTGCATAAACAGTGACTCTGACTCCCAAGGGGCCAGAGGAGTGGGGCCCAATAGTGGAATTAGAGATAATTCCTTTACTTTTAAAATAGAAACTTTTTTTCTTAAACTATTAAACAAAGTCTTTTTATGTAGCTGATAATATTTCAGTAATGAGGTCCATACAGATTTTAAATATAGCAGTCATGGTGGCCATCTTGATTTTTTTTCACTTAAAACAGTAATATTTGATTATTCAAAACAATATCTGTGTTGAAACGTTTGTGAGCAATGTAGGACAAACACCAGATGATGTCACATAGCACTAGTGTACAAGAGCCTGCCCATACAACTGACACCAGATGATGTCACACAGCACTAGCCTACATTAGCCTGCCCATACAACTGACACCAGATGATGTCACATAGCACTAGTGTACAAGTGCCTGCCCACACAACTGACACCAGATGATGTCACATAGCACTAGCTCACATGCTTGCCCGTATGACAGACACCAGATGATGTCACATAGCACTAGCCTACAAGTGCCTGCCTAGATAACTGACACCAGATGATGTCACATAGCACTAGTGTACATTAGCCTGCCCATACAACTGACACCAGATGATGTCACATAGCACTAGCTCACATGCTTGCCCGTATGACAGACACCAGATGATGTCACATAGCACTAGCCTACAAGTGCCTGCCTAGATAACTGACACCAGATGATGTCACATAGCACTAGTGTACATTAGCCTGCCCATACAACTGACACCAGATGATGTCACATAGCACTAGCTCACATGCTTGCCCGTATGACAGACACCAGATGATGTCACATAGCACTAGCCTACAAGTGCCTGCCTAGATAACTGACACCAGATGATGGCACATAGCACTAGCGTACAAGAGCCTGTCTATACAACAGACACCAGATGATGTCACATAGCACTAGCCTACAAGAGCCTGCCCATACAACTATATACATATGATTTGTTGCTGTTCGATTTAGTGGCCCTGTTCACGTATATCTGTTGTACAAGGTCCAAGTGGTAAATGTGCATAATATAAATAAATGATAATATTAATATGCATCCTCAGCAAGTCATATTGACAAAAGTAATAATAGTGTTGAAATAGTGAAAACACCCTGCAATAGTCAGGCCTACCTGTTCATAGATTTCTCATTCACATCAGCCTGGACTTTTTTTGTTTAAATAATGGAAAATACAAAACTTGCCATTCACCTTAAACTTTTGGACCCTGTGGTCAGTTGACTCCTTGTTTAGTTCTGATCTCATAATAGCATAACAAAAGGTTCATCAAAAAAAGATACAAAATTTGCCATGACATTGACCTTGACCTTAAATCAGTTGATTTCTTGTTAAATTCTGATCAACTTTACTTTATAATTTTATTACAAAAAAGTTCATCAGTTAAAAGATAAAAATTGGAACTTGACCTTTGACCTAGTGTCCTTGACCTTAATTCAGTTGTCTCCTTGTTAAAATCCAACTAAAATTGCTTCATAGTGTCATAACAAAATTTTTATTGATGAAATGATACAAAATTTGACCTTGACCTTTGGCATGTTCACTCTTTGTTTACTCCTGACCAACATTTCTCAAAAGTGTCATAACAAAATTTTCATCAGTGAAAAGCTACAAAGCTACATTGCCCTTTGACCTAGTGACCTCTGACCCAATGATCTTTACCTTTGGTCAGTTGACTTCTTTTCCAATTCTAAACATCTTTGCTGCATCATGCCATGACAAAATATTCATCAAAATTTTATCTTTGATCCTGTGACCTTGACCTTTAGTCAGTGTACTCCTTTAATTCTAACCACCATTTCTTCAAAGAAACATAACATTGACCTTTCACCAAGTGTAATGACCTTTGGTCAGTTGAATCCTTCTAAAATTCAACAATTCTTCATAGTGTCGTAACAAAATGTTCATCAGTGAAAAATACAAAATTTCACCTTGACCTTTGACCCTGCGACCTTAATCTCTGGCTTCATTCTAACAAATACTTCTTTATAGTGTCACAACAAAATGTTCATTAGTGAAAAGTTGTAAAAAAAACAACAAAGAAGTGTTTTCACATCTAGAGGCCGTCAGTGGAAATTCCTCAAGGTTGTTGAAGATCTGACTGATAATTTTCGAGAAAAGACTCAGAACATTTAAAGAGGAATGACATCAATAAGTTTAAAACTATGTTTGGTGACCTAGTAAAGTAACATTAACTTTCTATCTACGTGAAAATAAACAATATTAGATTTACAAACATCTTCTTTTTTAGCATTTTTGTGTCGATTAAATTCTGGCAAAAATGACATTCCCGGTGGTCATATATATACGAGAGACCATCGGAGATGTCATTTTTGCCAAATTTGAATCCATCCCCATAAAACGTCTCAAAATGTGCTATTCACTCCAGAGGTCCAAATACATGTCGACTGTAACTAGTTCTCAAGCCCCTGTGGTACACTCCAGAGGTCCAAATACATGTAGACTGTAACTAGTTCTCAAGCCCCTGTGAACAGATCTACATTATCCACTATGTTTTCGCTAAGAGAATTCGTAGTAGTGAAAAGCTGGATTACTTCGCACTAGTTAGACACTATATAACGTGTTTACGACTTTAGCTAATAGATCTTTGAAAGCAAAACGTATGTGTTATTTTGGTATTCATCGTGTTGGTGAAAGGCAAACTTATTTTACAAGACACATGAATCCGTGTGTGGTTAGAAATCATATTTTTGATAACAGCCGGTGCTTTGAACAGTCCGGCCCGTTGGCGATAAAATTACTAACCACTAATTAATACAAGGGTAATTAAAACCACCAATTATGTTTATCCCGTGTAGAAGTTCGTAGAACAAGCGGAGCTCTTAAAGCTTGTGGCTGTTTCGAGAACGCGTCATTGTAGTAGACGGGTCCAATTTGCCATTTCGTCCGCTGTTCCCAGCAACATATTTCGATTTTAAATTTTATTGTTGGTATCTATGTGTAAATCCATGGTCAAGTGTGAATAATAAGTTCGTCAGACATTCCGTGTGACTATTCGCGATGTCCGAAAACATTCAGAAATGCAGAAACCACCTTCACGCTCCTTAGATCTGTCGCCATTTTTTACTAGTCTGTGCTTTGAAGAACAACAGTCCGGCTTTGGAACAACAGCCACGGTTTTTCTCTTTACCAGTGTGATTGTGTACGTTATTTAATGAAATTTCAAATTCAGGATAGTTTCAGGTTGAATTGTCTACAGCCGTGATTACTCCAGTGGATAAAAAGGGGAGATAAATCGAATCCCAATAATTTCAGGGGTATAAATTTATTGAGTAAATCATTCATAACAATATAAAATCTTAAGGTGTTGAAATGGAGTGAATCACATGATATTATATTTGATGCTAAATTCGGGTTCTCGGCCTGGATTGAGTATATATATATGATTGGTGCTATTTTTGCATTACATTCAATAGTTACATGGACAAAGTCTTTTATTAAAAATAAACGTTTATACTGCTGTTTCGTTAATTTTCAAATAGCATTTGACCGTGTTGATTGTATAAATTTGTGGTACAAGTTATCAAAATTAGGAATACGAGGAAAACTTCTGAATTTGATCAAATCTTTATTTAGACACGTAAAAATCGCGTGTAAGTCTCGGATTTCTTCTATAACGAGATTGGCCTCTTCCTAGAGGAAATTCTCTCCTCAATATTTTATTTCTTTGTATGTTAATGATTTTGAATCTTTCTTTACATCGCAATGTAATTCACAATATGAGTTTAAATATCTCGGTTTATTAGCTCACCGGTTACGAGTAACCGTGAGCTAATGCTGTACCCCCGGCGTCCGCGTCCGAGTCGGCGTCCCACCCCACTTTAAAGTTTTTGAGATCAGTGTTTGGAAAGCTTCTAAGTCCAAAAGTATATACCTCACAACCTTCTAATTTGGTTTATACATTCATTATTAGAGGTTCAGTAGTGGCAAAATCATGCAGAAAAAAATGTGATTTGTTTTGGCATTTTACCATTTAGTGGACGTGATTTTTTTTTGGCGCCAAAACCCACTTTAAAGATTTTGGGGGTAAGTTTTGGAAAGCTTGTATTCTTATTTGGTTTATACATCCATTAGAGGTCTAGGAGCGATATTATGTGACGTACAATTTCAAAATTACACGCTTATATATACATAAAAGTGTGATTGCTGCCGCCGGTTAGCTTCTCGTTACTTTCGGTGTTTGCAAGATCTACTCGATAATTTAGAAACAAATGGAAACTGACTGTCAATATAGCAACAGAAAAAAACAAAACAAAAAAAACCGAAAGTTCTTGTTTTCCTAAAAAGGTGGAGTAAATTGATATATCAAGATAGTGATGTTACTTGTGTAAATGAATTCACATATTTAGGAGTAAATCTAATAATGCATTTAACAGTATTCAAATACATCTATCAAATCAGGGTCGGAAGGCTAATGTTTGGACATTTTACCAAATGTAATCACATGGAATTAAATATTGAAACGTTATGCTTCATCTTTTTGATACATATGTTTGAAGTATTCTAAGCTAAGTTTGTGAGATATGAGGGTCGCCATAGGGAAAATTACATTGAAAAGGTCTTAACTGATTTTTGCAAACGAATACTTAATGTAAAAACAATCAACTTCAAATTCGATGATACACTGTAAACTGGGTCTTTTACTCTTGAATGTTAAAGGAAACTTAATTAAGTACTGCTTTAAGTTAATGACTACACGAAATTAATTTCCGTCGTGCATATGGATTTTTAAGAGATGTTTACACAAGAAATTCTTTCAACCATTTAAGATAATTTCGTTTTGTTTAAATAATCTTTTTCCGATTGGAATTATGTTAATTATTCCTTTGTCGCATAAATATATTCAATTGCTAAACAATTTTGTAAGTGATAAGAAGAGCAAATTTGCAAAAAAAATATTTGTCTATACGGCATAGTTCTAGCCTACAATATTAAAAAAGATTCTAGTACAAATGTACATACGATGACAAAATTACAGACAAAATAAAAATAAAATTATACAATGGTGTTGGCAATGATCTCTGTTGCATCTCATCTTCATGATCTTTAACAGGTTTGGATAAGTATTTTTAATGTCCTATCAACAATTATTAATCACCTTCAACGAGGGACGTTTAATACCAGTCGATCTCAGTATACATAACTTTTGGTTCACTTGATGAATCATTAACGCGTATTTAATGGTGCATCATGGGATCGGCAAATACCGGAAGTTATTCGTTACCTACGAAAACAAACTCACAAAAACTTGAGCTAGGTCAAGCATGTGCCAACAACTGGAGGATCATTAGGATGTGATGCATTGATAATCGATCATCAAAAGCGGACAGAAATATTTCTTGTTTTTGAAATGAGGGAAATTGATGATTAACAAGCGAAATGTAAACTCATATGCCTGTGTACCTGTTACTTGTTTGACAGTTGTTTGATTTTTGAGTAACACTGGGCCGACTACAAGTACATCATTCTACGATATACCGCATATACACTTAAAACAATGAATCTAAGCGACGAGGCACTTACGGATTTATACAAATGGGTAGATTCGATACCTTTGTCCAAGCCAAAGAAAAATATAACGAGGGACTTTTCCGACGGAGGTAAGTAATAATATATATATATATATACTGTAGAATAAGCCATAGATACATCATAGGATTTATTTTTGAAAAATTAAAGCTTATTTTCACAAAATAACTAGTTTCGGTCATTGGTATACGCAATATACAAGTTCTGTTCAAGTTTCTTTTAAAAAAAGATATATACTTATTGAGAAAATCTATATTTCGTGTAGCCTCCATATTATATTATTCAATTAATATATGAGGTTAACACGACATGAAACTTTTGACAGGCTGGCGGGTGGAATAAGAGCTCATACGTATAAGATTACCTTTATACCTACGCTGCCTATACTTATCTCTTAGCCCCAGTTTCCTCTAGCCGTGAAACCATCAGAGCCAGAGAAAAGTCTGGCTAACTTATTACTGTACTCCACTATACCTACACTGTCTACGTATATACTCATCTCTATACTTTACTATCCCCCGTAATACCTACACTGTCTATATATGTACATTGTATATACTCATCTCTAAACTCTACTATCCTCCGTTATACCTACACTGTCTATGTATATACTCATCTCTATACTCTACTATCCTCTGTTATACCTACACTGTCTATGTATATACTCATCTCTTTACTCTACTATCCTCCGTAATACCTACACTGTCTATGTATATACTCATCTCTTTACTCTACTATCCTCCGTAATACCTACACTGTCTATGTATATACTCATCTCTATACTCTACTATCCTCCGTAATACCTACACTGTCTATGTATATACTCATCTCTATACTCTACTAGCCTCTGTTATACCTACACTGTCTATGTATATACTCATCTCTATACTCTACTAGCCTCTGTTATACCTACACTGTCTATGTATATACTCATCTCTGTACTCTACTATCCCCCGTTATACCTACACTGTCTATGTATATACTCATCTCTATACTCTACTATCCTCCGTAATACCTACACTGTCTATGTATATACTCATCTCTATACTCTACTATCCTCCGTTATACCTACACTGTCTATGTATATACCCGTCTCTATACTCTACTATCCTCCGTAATACCTACACTGTCTATGTATATACTAATCTCTATACTCTACTATCCCCCGTTATACCTACACTGTCTATGTATATACTCATCTCTATACTCTACTGTCCTCCGTTATACCTACACCGTCTATGTATATACTCATCTCTATACTCTACTAGCCTCTGTTATACCTACACTGTCTATGTATATACCCATCTCTATACTCTACTATCCTCCGTTATACCTACACTCTCTATGTATATACTCATCTCTATACTCTACTATACTCCATTATACCTAGCTACACTGTCTATGTATATACTCATCTCTATACTCTACTAGCCTCTGTTATACCTACACTGTCTATGTATATACCCATCTCTATACTCTACTATCCTCTGCTATACCTACACTGTCTATGTATATACTCATCTCTATACTCTACTAGCCTCTGTTATACCTACACTGTCTATGTATATACCCATCTCTATACTCTACTATCCTCTGTTATACCTACACTGTCTATGTATATACTCATCTCTATACTCTACTATCCTCCGTTATACCTACACTGTCTATGTATATACTCATCTCTATACTCTACTATCCTCCGTTATACCTACACTCTCTATGTATATACTCATCTCTATACTCTACTATCCTCCGTTATACCTACACTGTCTATGTATATACTCATCTCTATACTCTACTATCCTCCGTTATACCTACACTCTCTATGTATATACTCATCTCTATACTCTACTATCCTCCGTTATACCTACACTGTCTATGTATATACTCATCTCTATACTCTACTATCCTCCGTTATACCTACACTCTCTATGTATATACTCATCTCTATACTCTACTATCCTCCGTTATACCTACACTCTCTATGTATATACTCATCTCTATACTCTACTATCCCCCGTTATACCTACACTGTCTATGTATATACTCATCTCTATGCTCTACTATCCTCCGTTATACCTACACTGTCTATGTATATACCCATCTCTGTACTCTACTGTCCTCTACTATACTCCGTAATACCTACACTGTCTATGTATATACTCATCTCTATACTCTACTATCCCCCGTAATACCTACACTGTCTATGTATATACTCATCTCTATACTCTACTATCCTCCTTTATACCTACACTGTCTATGTATATACTCATCTCTATACTCTACTATCCTCCGTTATACCTACACTGTCTATGTATATACTCATCTCTATACTCTACTCTCCTCCGCTATACCTACACTGTCTATGTATATACTCATCTCTATACTCTACTATCCCCCGTAATACCTACACTGTCTATGTATATACTCATCTCTTTACTCTACTATCCCTCGTAATACCTACTCTGTCTATGTATATACTCATCTCTATACTCTACTATCCTCCGTTATACCTACACTGTCTATGTATATACTCATCTCTATAACCTACTATCCTCTGCTATACCTACACTGTCTATGTATATACTCATCTCTATACTCTACTATCCCCCGTAATACCTACACTGTCTATGTATATACTCATCTCTATACTCTACTATCCCTCGTAATACCTACACTGTCTATGTATATACTCATCTCTATACTCTACTATCCTCCGTTATACCTACACTGTCTATGTATATACTCATCTCTATACTCTACTATCCTCTGCTATACCTACACTGTCTATGTATATACTCATCTCTATACTCTACTATCCTCCGTTATACCTACACTGTCTATGTATATACTCATCTCTATACTCTACTATCCTCCGTTATACCTACACTGTCTATGTATATACTCATCTCTATACTCTACTATCCTCCGTTATACCTAAACTGTCTATGTATATACTCATCTCTATACTCTACTATCCACCTTTATACCTACACTGTCTATGTATATACCCATCTCTATACTCTACTATCCTCTGTTATACCTACACTGTCTATGTATATACTCATCTCTATACTCTACTATCCTCCGTTATACCTACACTGTCTATGTATATACTCATCTCTATACTCTACTCTCCTCCGTAATACCTACACTGTCTATGTATATACTCATCTCTATACTCTACTATCCTCCGTTATACCTACACTGTCTATGTATATACTCATCTCTATACTCTACTATCCTCCACTATACCTACACTGTCTATGTATATACTCATCTCTATACTCTACTATACTCTGTTATACCTACACTGTCTATGTATATACCCATCTCTATACTCTACTATCCTCGGTTATACCTACACTGTCTATGTATATACTCATCTCTATACTCTACTATCCTCCGTTATACCTACACTGTCTATGTATATACTCATCTCTATACTCTACTATCCTCCGTTATACCTACACTGTCTATGTATATACTCATCTCTATACTCTACTATCCTCCGTAATACCTAAACTGTCTATGTATATACTCATCTCTTTACTCTACTATCCTCCGTTATACCTACACTGTCTACGTATATACTCATCTCTATACTCTACTATCCTCCGTTATACCTACACTGTCTATGTATATACTCATCTCTATACTCTACTATCCTCCGTTATACCTACACTGTCTATGTATATACTCATCTCTATACTCTACTATCCTCCGTTATACCTACACTGTCTACGTATATACTCATCTCTATACTCTACTGTCCTCTGTTATACCTACTCTGTCTATGTATATATACTCATCTCTATACTCTACTATCCTCCGCTATACCTACACTGTCTATGTATATACTCATCTCTATACTCTACTATCCTCCGTTATACCTACACTGTCTATGTATATACTCATCTCTATACTCTACTGTACTCCGTTATACCTACACTGTCTATGTATATACTCATCTCTATACTCTACTAGCCTCCGTTATACCTACACTGTCTACGTATATACTCATCTCTATACTCTACTATCCTCGGTTATACCTACACTGTCTACGTATATACCCATCTCTATACTCTACTATCCTCCGTTATACCTACACTGTCTACGTATATACTCATCTCTATACTCTACTATACTCCGTAATACCTACACTGTCTATGTATATACTCATCTCTATACTTTACTATCCCCCGTAATACCTACACTGTCTATGTATATACTCATCTCTATACTCTACTATACTCCGTAATACCTACACTGTCTATGTATATACTCATCTCTATACTTTACTATCCCCCGTAATACCTACACTGTCTATGTATATACTCATCTCTATACTCTACTATACTCCGTTATACCTACACTGTCTATGTATATACTCATCTCTATACTCTACTATCCTCCGTTATACCTACACTGTCTATGTATATACTCATCTCTATACTCTACTATCCTCTGTTATACCTACACTGTCTATGTATATACTCATCTCTATACTCTACTGTCCTCCACTATACCTACACTGTCTATGTATATACTCATCTCTATACTCTACTATCCTCCGTTATACCTACACTGTCTATGTATATACTCATCTCTATACTCTACTATCCTCTGTTATACCTACACTGTCTATGTATATACTCATCTCTATACTCTACTGTCCTCCACTATACCTACACTGTCTATGTATATACTCATCTCTATACTCTACTATCCTCCGTTATACCTACACTGTCTATGTATATACTCATCTCTATACTCTACTATCCTCTGTTATACCTACACTGTCTATGTATATACTCATCTCTATACTCTACTGTCCTCCACTATACCTACACTGTCTATGTATATACTCATCTCTATACTCTACTATCCTCCGTTATACCTACACTGTCTATGTATATACTCATCTCGATACTCTACTATCCTCCGTTATACCTACACTGTCTATGTATATACCCATCTCTATACTCTACTGTCCTCCACTATACCTACACTGTCTATGTATATACTCATCTCTATCCTCTACTAGCCTCCGTAATACCTACACTGTCTATGTATATACCCATCTCTATACTCTACTATCCTCCGTTATACCTACACTGTCTATGTATATACTCATCTCTATACTCTACTATCCCTCGTAATACCTACACTGTCTATGTATATACTCATCTCTATACTCTACTGTCCTCTGCTATACCTACACTGTCTATTTATATACTCATCTCTATACTCTACTATCCTCTGTTATACCTACACTGTCTATGTATATACTCATCTCGATACTCTACTATCCTCCGTTATACCTACACTGTCTATGTATATACTCATCTCTATACTCTACTATCCTCCGTTATACCTACACTGTCTATGTATATACTCATCTCTATACTCTACTGTCCTCCGTTATACCTACACTGTCTATGTATATACTCATCTCTATACTCTACTATCCTCTGTTATACCTACACTGTCTATGTATATACTATCTCTATACTCTACTATCCTCTGTTATACCTACACTGTCTATGTATATACTCATCTCTATACTCTACTATCCTCCGTTATACCTACACTGTCTATGTATATACTCATCTCTATACTCTACTGTCCTCCGTTATACCTACACTGTCTATGTATATACTCATCTCTATACTCTACTATCCTCTGTTATACCTACACTGTCTATGTATATACTCATCTCTATACTCTACTATCCTCTGTTATACCTACACTGTCTATGTATATACTCATCTCTATAACCTACTATCCTCCTTTATACCTACACTGTCTATGTATATACTCATCTCTATACTCTACTATCCTCTGTTATACCTACACTGTCTATGTATATACTATCTCTATACTCTACTATCCTCTGTTATACCTACACTGTCTATGTATATACTCATCTCTATACTCTACTGTCCTCCGTTATACCTACACTGTCTATGTATATACCCATCTCTATACTCTACTATCCTCCGTTATACCTACACTGTCTATGTATATACTATCTCTATACTCTACTATCCTCTGTTATACCTACACTGTCTATGTATATACTCATCTCTATACTCTACTGTCCTCCACTATACCTACACTGTCTATGTATATACTCATCTCTATACTCTACTATCCTCCGTTATACCTACACTGTCTATGTAAATACTCATCTCTATACTCTACTGTCCTCCGTTATACCTACACTGACTACGTATATACTCATCTCTATACTCTACTATCCTCCGTTATACCTACACTGTCTATGTATATACTCATCTCTATACTCTACTAGCCTCCGTTATACCTACACTGTCTATTTATATACTCATCTCTATACTCTACTGTCCTCCGTTATACCTACACTGTCTATGTATATACTCATCTCGATACTCTACTATCCTCTGTTATACCTACACTGTCTATGTATATACTCATCTCGATACTCTACTATCCTCTGTTATACCTACACTGTCTATGTATATACTCATCTCGATACTCTACTATCCTCTGTTATACCTACACTGTCTATGTATATACTCATCTCGATACTCTACTATCCTCCGTTATACCTACACTGACTACGTATATACTCATCTCTATACTCTACTATCCTCCGTTATACCTACACTGTCTATGTATATACTCATCTCTATACTCTACTATCCCCCGTTATACCTACACTCTCTATGTATATACTCATCTCTTTACTCTACTATCCTCCGTTATACCTACACTGTCTATGTATATACTCATCTCTTTACTCTACTATCCTCCGTAATACCTACACTGTCTATGTATATACCCATCTCTATACTCTACTATCCTCTGTTTTACCTACACTGTCTATGTATATACCCATCTCTATACTCTACTATCCTCCGTAATACCTACACTGTCTATGTATATACTCATCTCTATACTCTACTATCCTCCGTAATACCTACACTGTCTATGTATATACCCATCTCTATACTCTACTATCCTCCGTAATACCTACACTGTCTATGTATATACTCATCTCTATACTCTACTATCCTCCGTAATACCTACACTGTCTATGTATATACTCATCTCTATACTCTACCATTCTCCACTATACCTACACTGTCTATGTATATACTCATCTCTATACTCTACTATCCTCCGTTATACCTACACTGTCTATGTATATACTCATCTCTATACTCTACTATCCTCCGTTATACCTACACTGTCTATGTATATACTCATCTCTATACTCTACTATCCACTGTTATACCTACACTGTCTATGTATATACTCATCTCTATACTCTACTATCCTCTGTTATACCTACACTGTCTATGTATATACTCATCTCTATACTCTACTATCCTCCGTAATACCTACACTGTCTATGTATATACTCATCTCTATACTCTACTATCCTCCGTTATACCTACACTGTCTACGTATATACTCATCTCTATACTCTACTATCCTCCGTTATACCTACACTGTCTATGTATATACTCATCTCTATACTCTACTATCCCCCGTAATACCTACACTGTCTATGTATATACTCATCTCTATACTCTACTATCCCCCGTAATACCTACACTGTCTATGTATATACTCATCTCTATACTCTACTATCCTCCTTTATACCTACACTGTCCTTTCCTATTTAATCACCCATGGCACTAACAGTTAAATGTCGGAAAGTGAACAGAAACTTATTAGGTGAATATCGCAGAAATAGAATGGACACCAAAAATAGTGGTCAATACACTGGTACAATCTCATTTAGTGACAAATAACCATTATCATAAAATATGGTTTTAAGGCTGTGTAAGGACCAGGAATTGTCTTCTAAAAGTTAACTTGACTTCTAAAATGACGCCAGTCCTACAGTGTGAATTTTGTAATGTCACCTGAGAAAGTCACGGTTGACCTTATACGATTGTCTCTTTTGTCCAGCGTGGTCTGTAGTAAACAATTTACATTTTCAACTTCTTCTCATTATAACCAACAGACCCAGGGATCTGATATTCAGTCTGTAGCATGCAGGGCTACCAATTTTGTCCAAATGGATAACCTTGACCCCATTCATGGTCATAGGGGTCAAATATGCTGAAATCTTTAAACAACTTCTTCTTGATAACCAAGTAGCCCAGAGTCTGATATTATGTAGCATGCTCAGATGAAGGGCTATAAAGTATGTTCAAAGGGATGAACTTGACCTTCAGTCAATGTCATAGGGGTCAAATATGCTAAAATCTTCTTCTTGATAACCAAGTAGCCCATGGCCAGAGATCCGATATTATGTAGCATGCTCAGATGAAGGGCTATAAAGTATATTCAAAGGGATGAACTTGACCTTCAGTCAATGTCATAGGGGTCAAATATGTTAAAATCTTCTTCTTGATAACCAAGTAGCCCATGGCCAGAGATCCGATATTATGTAGCATGCTCAGATGAAGGGCTATAAAGTATATTCAAAGGGATGAACTTGACCTCCAGTCAATGTCACAGGGGTCAAATATACTAATATAAAATTGTTCAATTATCTATTCTTGATAATCAAGAGGCCCAGAGATCTGATGATATGGTCTGTAGCATGTTTACAGGACTAATTTTGTTCAAATGGATGACCTTTGTTCAAGGTCACAGGGGTCAAATATGCTAAAACTGTTACATTTCTTATAACCAATAGGCTCAGAGACCTGATACTAGTTATGTAGCATCCCCGGATGAAGGGCTACCACATTTGTTCGAATATATGACCTAGACCTTCATTCCAGGTCACTGGGGTCAAATATGCTAAAATCTTTAAAAGACTTCTTCTTGATAACCAAGTGGACCGGAAACTCAATATTAGGTCTGTAGCATGCTGGGGTCAAGGGCTACAAAGGTTTGCAAATGGATGACCTTGACCTACATTCAAGGTCAATGGGGTCAAATATGCTAAAATATATCAAAAACTCAGGTAACCATTAAGGCGCATGGGCCTCGTGTTATTTTTTTTCTTCTCTTTTTACATGGAGTGTAAAAAAAACTCAACATGTACAAACTAATTATTCTTCCATTTTTCTTCTTTTTTTTTTTTTTAGTGTGTATTGCAGAGATCCTGAAATATTATTTTCCAAAAATTATTGAATTGCACAACTATGGACCATCCTATAGTTTTAAACCGAAAATGGATAATTGGCATATGTTGAACAGGTATCTCAAGTTCAGCTTGGTTTATTATTATGCAGTTGTCACATTCACTGGTGCATGACGATTGGTCAATGCTGACTAATTCTGCTGTGGGTTTGCTTGAAGAATAATGTTTGATAAATAATACTTAATTACATATAAATGTATATGTATACTAAAGTCTAAAAAACTAAAAAAAAAACTTTAATATTACTTAGAATATTCTAATAGTAAAAGAAATAAAACATCAGTTTATCTCAACTTCCTTTGAATAATAAATGTAAATATACACATATAGTTTTAATTGATTAGGAAAATAATCATAATAATTAAGCCTTAAGATGGAATTACTAATTAAAAAGATAAGATCTTAAGTAATTACTATTGTAGTAATGGACTATGATGTTGATCAATATGAAAGAGAATCAATGGCTGACTTCTGATCGATTAAGAAAACTCATTTTATCATCAGACAATTTTCTTTTTCTTTTTACCACTTAAAGAGCACTTTAAAATTCATTTTTTTTTTTTTTGGCCCTTTGTGCATGAACTTTTGAAGTTGTGAACTGCAGTATGTATATTGTAGTGAGGATGCTGCATGGTTTATGTATATATTTGTATTTGAATATATTTTATTAGAATTTTATATAATTAGTAGCACCCAATTTTGCAAACCTTTAATAAGTTTCAGTTAAAAATGTTAAATGCAGTGCCCTTTTCTAATTGAATCCCTGGAATTTAAAGTAAAAAATAATTGCATCCCGAATAAATTTACGCATCCTGTCATTGAAATATAAAAAATTATATTGTATAAGTTATAAACTGTATTTATAAGTTTTGATAATTAACATGTAAAAAATTATTTGAATGTTCTTTGGTCGTTGGAGTATCTTGTTGAAAGTTGTATGTGTCAATGCTCGAGCATTTTAAATGTTAATTTTTTAAATGTTGATAATCAATTTCTATCATCCTTGCTGTCATAAGTAATAGATAAACAGCCAGCTGGCAGTCTATTATAATTTGATCGGAATAAGCCTGAAATTGATTTTAAAATATAAATAAGATTATTTTCAATATCAGTTCTATTGGTTGAAATGATTTATCCTTACATTGCAAGTGAAATGCAATTCATGTCAATTTAAAGTCAAGAGCATAAAAATTAAACGTTTGAAAAAAAAATGCCATAGTTTGTCATAACAATACTTGCATTCAGTTTTGAAATATTATCTCGAGGACGAACAGACATCCGTGATTATCTAGAGTAAAATAGATACACGTTTTTTTTTGTATACAATACAGTGGGTATTTGGTGACCAACTTTCAATGCAGCCTATTTCTATACTATCAATGGTATAAGTTACTGGGTTTTTTTTTCTCCTGGTTATATTCATTAATATAATTGACAATTAAAATCTTAAATATTTGCCAGTCTTACATTGCAATGATTCTTACATAGGATTCCGACAACAGAGATATATATATATAGTTACTTCAACTAACACAGTGTACTAGATAGACCCCATAGCCTGGTATCGATTACAGTATCATATTAACCTAGCATTAAGTCCATACCTGGCAATAAGCCCATTCATGTAGATTATAGGTATTTGAAAAAGATATTTCCAGGTTATATTGCATTGCCCATGGTCATTAAGTTTCTGATTTTTGGTTTTTGGTCGTTGGGCTTATGTTATTACAGGAAAGATGCAGGAATGAAATTTCTTCAGAAAGAACATAACAAAAAAAAAAGAAAAACAATTAAAAGCAAAAAAAAAAAAATAATGAATTAACAAATAAAACAAAAAACAAAAGGAAAATTAACCAAAAAAACCCCAAAAAAACTAAGCTATTACGGTATGTAAAACAGTGTTAAAATTAAAATTTAGTATTATGATATGTACCCGGGGGGTATTTTAATTTTCATAGGAAAATACAGGCCTCACAATATAAGCAAGACCTACCAGTTCAGTTTAATAAGATATGACCTGGTTAACAAATTTCAACAATTTTGATATAAAAAAAACAAAAACAGTATTGTTATTGCTGTTCATTTTTGTAAAAGCTGAATCAGTTTTGCATTTGATTACCCTACATCCTCTCCATTGAACAGGAAAAGCTTTTATAGGTACCGGTAATGTGATCATTCTTTTACTGTGGCTCGATTACAAAGCTTCAAGTCCTTTGAAGAAAAAGTTGATGTATTTGCAGCTAAAGATATTTCATTGTTTCCCTCTGGAAACTATGGAAAAGGTCAAAACAATTTAATTGATTTTTTTTTTTATAGCAGATTGTTGCTGCATGTAGTTACTAATCATATAACTTTCAATACCAACAAAAGTGTACATGTGTAAATATAGCTATATGGTGGTTCATCTAGATTGTACAGCTATATTTAATAACACAAAGAACGATATCAAATATTCTGCAAATCTGCATGTAATTTAACATTAATAGAAACAATTTTATTACTAAAAATGTAAAAATGTTTTTTTTTTCTGTTTTTAAGCAAACATATTAAGAAAAACTCTACAAAAAAAGGCTTTGCAGAATATTTGTTTGGCTGTGATGTGGTGTTGGTATATATGTAGGGTATGAATTTTGCATGCTTTGAATTTTGTGGTTGACTATGTTGTTCCTAATGCTGTGTTGCAGTCCAGGTTGCAGAGATAGTGAAACACTTCTTCCCCAAAATGGTCGAGCTCTTCAACTTTCGGATTTGTAATAACACCAAACAAAAAATGGATAATTGGGAATTACTCAACAGGTAATTAACGACTTTAATTAGATGGCAGCTTGTCAGGTAGAAAAAAACAACTGCTGTGGCTACATTTTAGCTCACCTGGTCCAAAGGACCAAGATGAGCTTATGCCAACTATGGCATCCGTCATCCGTCCGTCAAAAACTTAACAAGAACAACTTCTTCTGCTTAACAACTGATTGGAATTTAACCGAATTGATTGGAAACATCTGTAAGTGGCGGGGATTCAAAAAGCTACAAATGTTGGGACTGACCCTCCCAGGTAGCTGAGGGGTGGGGCCAAAATGGAGCAGTTTGGCTATATTGCTATGAACAACTTCTTCTCTGGAACTAAGCGATGGATAATGCTCATATTTCACTGGTAGCATCTTCAAATTGTGGGGCTGGCCCCTTGGGGCTGAGAGGCGGGGCTTAAAGGGATAATTTGTCTAAATTTCTATAAACCACTATTGAGATCCTGACCCCATAACTATATACATGTATAGCATTGACAATTTGTGTGGCATCAAAAGATATTTACATTTACACTGCAGCCCCACTATATAACTTTACCAAGCCCACTTGAAGGTTACGAGTCCATAACTTCCAAATCTCTATTATGACGTCATTATTATAGTGACGTCATAATTGTAACGTCGGCGATAACAAAAGATGGCTGTTGAAAAGGCTGTTCCGTCTTTGATGATAATAATGTGTTCATTCATCGTAAAAGCCAAATTCCTGGATATAATCTTTAAAAATCATTGTCAAATGTAAATATAAGTATTGAACTGCTTTCAGTTGAAAGTGAAAGCAGTTCAATGCTTAAATAAACAATCCTATCATGAAAATAGGCCCTGGGGTCTTTCCCCTACACTAGGTACTTAGTTTCTTGGTTATATTTTTGAAATAATATTGAGATTCCGACCCCATAACCATATAAAGCGGTGTTGGCTTTAAGAGAGAAAAAAATCAAATGATGTAAAAACAGGATTACATATCTTTGAAGCAGTTGAGATCCCCACCCCATAACCATATACAGCATTGTTGGACATCAACAAATAAAGCTATTAACAAATTAAACATGAACTTTATTTTGACGTTGGGTCAAATCCAACCAGGTGAGAGATACAGGCCCTTTGGTCCTTTTATTAGCTGATGCCTCAATGATAAACTCAGAAACGACTTGTTCAATTGAATACATACAGTTGATTTAAATGAAAAAATGAAGAGCACTTTTAGGTATTAATTAATTTAGTTAATTATACATAGTGTTAATTAGAATTAATTAATAGGTATGGTATATACCACATAGGAAATATAGATGTACACTGTTTTGCACCTGTAGAAATCGTTAGTGGTGTTACAGGTCAAAATTATGGAAAACCAGTAGGATTTATTGCCCCATGACAGCCAGGGTCATTTTGAGGCAAGTTTCCCTTGTAGTAGTTGGTGACTACCTCACTGAACAACATACTGGAGGACCGTCGCATGCCATTCAGAGCAATAAAAGTAAAATGTCTTGCTCATGGACACAACCACAAAAGCACAGACAGGCTCATTGTTAGGCTGTAAATATTGTAATTGTTGAGCTGGTAGACATCAAATTGATATCATAAATTGAATAGAAAATATTGTCATAAATACATTATATTCATCTTGAACAATTACATATTGTTCAAAAATGTTTCATTTTATTCCAACAGATTTTATTGAACAAAACTATTCAATAGGATTAAATAGGATTAAATAGTAGGCTATTTAGTGTATATAAATCTTCTCCGAATATAAATAGATGATTTAAAATCTCCATAAATAGAACAAATACCAAAGTTTATGATTGGTACTTGAATTTCATTATTCCTCACATAAAAATGTTACTTCTTTCTTGTAGATATTGATATTAACAGATTTCCATTCACATTTTTGCTAAAATGAAATGAAAAATTAAAAAAAAAAAATAGGAAAAAAATATACTGGAACATTTACTCAACAATTCTCTTGGATGTAACTTAATTCAACATTTACGATAAAAACGATAACTTATATTTTCACTTCCCATATTAAAACTTTGAAATAAAAATTTTGATATTTTTTACAAAGTTAAAGATGAAAATCAAATAATAATTTCGATATTTTTTACAAAGTTAAATATGAAAAAAAATTGATATTTTTTACAAAGTTAAAGATGAAAAAAAAAAAGATATTTTTTACAAAGTTAAAGATGACTAGATCTACCTTTGCTACCCAAATACCTCCTTATGTAAAAATGTAGAGAAAAGAAAAGATATGTGCACATATAGTCCTCCATTTGTAACGTGTATGGTTTGAGTACCTCACAGCTTTTTAGTGTGTTTTGTACATGTTTGCATGATACTGTGACATGTGACTTAATTTTTAATCTCTAAACTTGATTTGTTGTCAATATTTAATCTCTGAACTTGATTTGTTGTATATTATTTAACCTCTAAACTTAATTTTTGTACAATATTAAGTCTCGAAACTTGATTTGTTGTATATTATTCAAACACTAAACTTTATTTGTTGAACAATATCTAACCTTTAAACTTGATTTAATATAAAATTTAAATGTTAAATACATAATATGTACTCTTGTGTCAGTATTTTTCAATGACATTGATTTATTATAATAAATGTATGACTGAAAATTGATTTATTATAATAAATGTATGACTGAAAATAAATATATCCGTAAAATCATGGTTTTTATTGCTTACATTCTAAATAATTGTCAGGTTTATTACTCTGTGAACAACCAGTGTCATTTTGAGACTGGGTATCCTTGTAGTAGATGGTGGCTACCTGACTGAACATCATACAGTATGTACTTTCTTAATAAATTGCTAAATTTAATACATGGACAAAAATAGTTGTAAATTCATAAGGTGTTTATATCTATTTATTTATTTATTTTTCTTTCTTTTTTTTTTTTTTGGGGGGGGGGGGGGGTGGGGGGGGGGGGGGGGGATTGTAAGATCATAATTGTTCATTGAAATGAACACAAATAAAAATAAGACATAAATTAGGGTCACACAGATCCTTGCGACCAGCTAACAAAGTTCACAGGGTTTACTTACAGATACATTATACCAAAATTGCTTATTAAAGCTAATAATTGTTTGATGACCGAGCTTGTAGATATTTGATATATCTTAATTTCAATGAAACTATACAGGAATTAGTTTAATGTTTATGTATCATTATGTTAGCATGAAGGACATATATTGGTCTGCAATAGTTCTGCAGGTAGAACACCAACAACTAGCTGCAACATCCGGTGAAGATTTGAAACCCAGGATGCTTTGTGTTAATTCTTGGGAAAACGAGACAACAGATCATCCTGTACAAGAGAAAGTTGCCCTTGTCCCAAATTACTTTTGATTACAAGCAATACCTGGTGTTTCTGTATGAATTAGATATAGCACACTATATTTGACCTGATAAGTGCACACCCTGACCTTGTTCTCAGGTGCGCTAATTTTACATATAAAAAGTTCTGTACCTCACTGATCTGCTGATATAGTCTTCAGTCTTTTAGCCAAAGACTCTGAAATATATTTCTTGCTTAAAGATATGCAAATAAAAAAAAAATTCCACCTAATTTTCATTTGGTAACTTATCCCTGTACATGGTGTTTTTGTAGGCTGAATTCAATACATGTACATTGTGTATGGTGCAAAATAATGTGACAAAATGATGCTTAAAGATATGCAAATAAAAAAAAAATTAAAAAAATTCCACCTAATTTTCACTTGGGAACTTTTCCCTGCACACAGACATTTTTTGTAGGCTGAATACAATACATGCACATTGTGTATGGTGCAAAATGATGGGACAACAGACTCGGACTACATGCATACAAATCTTCTCATTTAATGATAAGACAGCACTTTTATGATGTCCGGTGAGGTAGCCACCAGCTACTACAAGGAAAAAATTCACCTTAAAATGACTCTGACTGTTCACAGGATGGTAAACTAGCAAGTAATTATGTATAAAGAAATTCCATTATCATGGATAAGCTAAAGTTAATTATCATTCTACCAAGGGATGTTTTAATTATTAGTTAACCATTGACTTGTTGACAAGCTGTATTGAACAAATATTTAAAGCAATCATAGATTGACTAATATGGCATTTTATTTTGAATATATTTTATGCTTGCAGAAAGGTATTTTGCAAGCTACGATTTGAACTTGACGAACAGGTGATGAGAGATATTGCCAATTCTGTGCCAGGTGTTTTAGAAAGTTTTCTAGATAAATTACGAACCAAAATAGATCATGCACTTTGGCACATGAAGATGCATCCTCCCCGACGGGAAAGTGATAAACCAGAGGCTGACCAGGTTTATGGTGAGTTGTCTCCCCTTTCTTAAATTATATATACCCGGGTATATAAAATATATTGAGTTGTCTCCCTTGTCTAAATCTTACTTTCTGTTTTGTGTATTTGAGTTGGTGTTTTATTCGATGCAAATACAGGGGATTGAAATACAAAGAAAAAGAAGAAAAAAATCGGGACCTGAACATTTTATGCAAATAAACGGGATATTCAAATAACCGATATGCAAATAAGTGGGCTCCTCTGTATATATAAAAAAAATTATAAAAAAAAACAATTTTTTGAATATTATTTTCAGTTTTCTTAAGATGTTTATTTTGTCTTTAACTAAAGAATATTTTTAGGTCACTTTTATTTTACTTACTTATTTTATTATTATTTTTACATTGGTCGCATTTAGAAGGAATTAAAGAGATTTAGATATATTAACTGTTAAATGCTTTGTTTGTGTTAAGTATTAAAAATTTTGAGTTTTTAGGTTTTTAGATATGTAATAAATGTAAAAGATGTACATAACTTTCATACAAATTGGTAATTGTGTACTAAATTTAGAAAACTAATTTCAATTGATAATCAATCATTTTTTTGAGTTGTTGATTATCAATTCTGAAAGTGAAAGTGATTCCCATCACTAGTCTTAATTTGAATTAAGATTAATATTCAGTATCAACCTTAAGTTGTAAGTATCAGCTTTTTCTTTGAAATTTTATTATCACAGATATGAATAGTTACAAATATTATCACCAACTAGGTAAGTTGTGTGGTTTCTTGTGCAAATACCAGATTTCATTTTCAGAAAGAAATTGAAATGACATCATGTAGGATAAATTCACATCACCGTCAAGTGAAATTTTTCAAAAAAGCTATTTGATACCCAAGATGAAAATTATCATATGAACATTAAAATAACACACCTGCTATTTCCTTTATTATTCTATTTTTTTAATGATTTTATTTGGGGTATCATTACTGAATAATGTATTGCTTAATTATTTACTGAATAATTTACTGTTTAATTATTTAGTTTTCTTTGATCCAACACACACAAGTTATTTTAAGAGGAGGGTTCAAGAGAGATTTGATTGAGAAGAATAAGGATGTGCTGATGAAAAAATTCAATTTTAATCTGTCAAAATAGACCATCAGATTCGATCCACTTGACAAAATGCATTTTCCTGAAGTTTTGATTTAAAATTGATAATATTTTTCAATTGTGAGTCAAGGGCCCAGGAAAAACTTTCAAAAGCACTCGTCCATCGGACTAGTGGCCTGGTTAAAAGTACTCATCCGAACAAAGAATTCACTAGTCAGAAAAAACAATCCAATTTTTCGTTGAGCCATTTTTATTCAGACATCCTCGGACGACACCCATTATACTTACATGTTATCCGGAACACTCGGAGGTTATCCATCATCGTACTTGGACTTCCGATCTACAGACAAAGATAGGCCTACTTACCTGCTACCATGCAGAAATTTTACTATTTTTCTGATAATGACACAAAAAAAATACATAACTAACAATGCATCGATTGTTAATCAATTTTATTAACAAATACTGAAATAACATAGAAAAATTCTACTCGTCCGACGGACAAGTTGGTGATCAAAATCACTTGTCCATCGGCAAAATCTACTAGTCAGGACGAGCGGACGAGTGCTTTTGACGGACCCTGGTGAGTTTGAAGCAGATTTATCACAAGGTCACGTCTTGTCACATGTGTGAAAGTTTTTATCGTGAAATCACTTCATATCACTCGTGTGGACTTGGGTCAACTTGATGTCATTTCCTGTCATATGTGTTAATGCTAATTTAGGGTAATTTCATCTAGAAAATGGACCTATGGTCCCAAAAAAGCCCACGGAAAAAACGTCTGCATGAGTAATTTTTTTTACATTTAACAAATGTTATATAAACTCTGTTATATTCAGATCAATATGGTAGCGTTCGATCCGGTAAGTAATGATATCCTTCAAGTTCCGTCAATTTTACCTAACAATTTTCCAGTGAAATAAAAATTCATTGCTGTGACTTTTGTTGTTGATAAAACAGTTTTTGTGAGTGAATATGTGTTTGTCTAATTATGAAAAGAAATAAATATGAAAGTGTTTTAAGATTGATCAATATGTATTATCATATCCCTGCAACAAAGTTAGGGGGATACACTGGAATCAGATTGTCCATATGTCCGTCCGGCTGTCTGTCTGTAGGCACATCTCTGGACAACTCCTCCTAAGCTGGTGGACTGATTTTCACAGAACTTCACATGAATTTTAGGGAACATGTGTAGATGCGTATGCATCTGTTTTAATTCCAACATTTTGGTTGCCGTGGTAACTGCATGGTCACTATTAACAAGTTTTCATTGTCTGGACAACTCCTTAATTTGTGGACAAATTTTCACAGAGCCCCACAGGAATTTTAGGAAACTAGATGCACATGCAGCTGTTTTTAAATTACTGGGTAAATTTTTGTTGCCATGGTAGCTATAGTCACTATTAACAGGTTTTTATAGTCCGGACATCTACGAAACTTGTGGGCTTATTTCAATTAAACTTCACAGAAATATTAGGGACCATGTGTAGATGTGCATGTCACTCTTTTTTTTTTTTTGAAATTTTGATTTTCAGAAATGGGGGCATGCACAGGATTTCTTAGTAAGTCTCTGAATAACAGTTTCAGTTGTCCATTGAATCATGGGGATTGCGAGGGATATAAGTCAGCCATCTTGGCAACAGTTCAGGTTTTTATCACGCTTTACACTTATGTAGAATCCTTTCAACTGTTTGAATTGTAAAATCGTCATATGGAAAAAATTGAATAGAAGAATTTTTTCAAACAGAAAATGATTATTATGATATATTGAAATAACCGGTCTTATTAACAGATGCAAAGAGTGGTAAAACGGTTAAAATTCCCACCCTGGAACCCTTTGACCCATACAGAGATGGTGCGTAATATCGAATATTTTATTAAAGTTTATATTTTTGTATCCTTTTATAACCTTGCCTCGGGTGTGTGCCTCTAGTTACCATTTGTATCCTGTGCTGATTAGCGTTTCATTAGTTTTAAAATGTTAAACATTTGAAACATTTTACTAATCTACGTACTGTTCAGATATTTATTTAATAATACATTGGTTTGTAGTTATACTAATACTTTACAGTTTATCAGTTAATTTTTTCAAGGTTTGTTGCTTTCGTAAAAATCCTAAAAATGCACCATTTGCAATTTTCCCTTTTTTTTTTTTTTGTGCGTGCGATTTCTATTTTTCAGAAAATAATGTACACAATATCTTCTAAATTCTACATGCAGTTACAATTTCAGCCTTAACATTGAATATTTTCCCAATCAATAGCTCCAAAGAATTGCTTTTCATGAAATTTATACTTTTAAGATTTTTCATATTGTCTGTCATCTTTCGTGAGCTGCTCTATTACAATGCAGCACGCCTCCCAGTGTTGAAATGAAGATTATATTCTATTGCGTGAAGGCAGATGACCTTGACAAACATGAACAAGGGAAGGAACTCATACTGATAGCAGCCACTGGCAAATTTTTCCATTTTTTGTTTCGCCTGCAAAAAGCGATATATAGGTATGTCTGAGGCAGCAGCACTGACTTGCACAGAGGTTTCTGTATGTTAACTCAAGTTCCCTTTGGCCGATCAAACTCAAACTGCATGCAGATCTTCCTTACCAAAATTTCTCACTTGGAATAGCTTTTAAGGTTCAAAGGTCAAAGGTCAAGGTCACTGTTACTGAAAAAAAAAGAAAAAATAATCCATGCTGTAATTCAAGTTCCCTTGGGACGATCAAACTCAAACTTCATACAGATCTTCCTTACCAAAAGTGCTTGCTTGGGATTCCTTTTCAGGTCCAAAGGTCAAAGGTCAAGGTCACTGTTACAAGAAATAGAATGTGAACCAGCCTTGTGCGTGCCGAGTTGCATCTCCAGATAATAAATAGAAAAGCAATGGTTTGTTTAACAAATGTGGAGATGTTTTACAGCGAATTCATGGTGGCTTTTCACGTTTAATTTAACCTATCTTTTAATTTTGTCTAACAGACTCATATTGGCTCTGTAAATCGTAGATGATATTCTGGTTTTGCCCACTCCTTTTCTTTGCCTTCACGGCAGCAACCAGTATATCTGATCAACTTCAGGTGCTGATGCTTGGCTTTGATCACCAGTCTGCTATTCTTCAAATCAATCCAGGCATTTGTGTATGACATATTTTCCGTTGCTCATTTACATATAGAGAGAGGAGCACCACATTAGAGATTTGATCCCCATAATCACAGGGCAGTTTACCAGTTTTGATTGCAATTATGAAAAACTACAGCATTGATTCTCACATTTTATCCTCATCACGGACAATGTTCAATCATTTTGTAATTTTGTCAGAAATTTTATGAAATCATAGAGAGGCTTTAAAATAAAATTGTGACATACATATTCTAAATACTATACCGAGACTTGTCATTTTGTGTTACATGATCATTAAGTAAGAATAAGTATATATATTCTGCTGTGTCCATAACACAAAATTCTTCTGATATATAAATAAAACTTAAAATCAATGTCAACATTCTGTGATAATGTGTGTTCATTTTCAGTGGTAACTTGTCACAGCAAAGCATAAAATTCTTTTTTGATTATTCTCTGAATTAAAAATTCAAATATTTTTTCTATGATAGTACTATTTTTCATCTGCATGTGACACTTGATATTACCCACAGTGCCACTGCTGTTTCCTTGACAACAGTAACAGCCATTATTTTGCGAGAACCAAAGTTTCCAATCCCTTTGTTTTAATGCCCGGTCTCGTCTTCCTGTTCTCACCTAGATATAAATTATCACTAATTTGAATAACAAAAAAGTTCCAGTTTCAAATCTTTACAAATTAAGAGATATATATATATACATGTAGACACAAAGTATTGACACCTTTAAATCCAAGGGTTCCAGTCTTGTTACCTTGTGCCAAATTTACACTTTTTGTTTGTCCCTCTAAATGAATGGAGTCTATTATGTAACTTTGATATTTTGAACCTGTATATATATATTCATATATAGGTTTATTGGTAAGCTGTATTGATTAATAATAACACAAGCATCTATAAAAGTAATCAATTTCAGACCTTTACATTTGAAAATACCTTATATGTTTCACCTCATTCTCACTTAGAATATGAAAAAACAAATTCATTTGGAACTCATCCTGGGAGATCAAACATCACTTATTTCTAAGATAAATCCAGAAGAGTTCAGGATTAGCGCCAAATAATTTCTTAAAAAAAACAAACCAAAAAACACTAATCTCCTATTTTGTATTATGATTTATACTTTTATATGTTTAAAGACATCTGTTTAAGATAAATAAATCATAGAAAAAATGTTGAAATCATGGTCAATGCAAATTAGTATGCTTGCTGTCTGGTTTGTGTGAGGGGAGGTAACTCTTACACACTCCAGTTGATACGATAATGGAAAGTCACCTCTTGGGTTGATAAAAATGGCCCTCACCTGTTGAATACTGTTTTTAGTCTTTGATTTTTTAATTGTCAATCGATAAGTGAAATTTTTTATTGTTTCTACATTTCATATTTGAAATGAAACTGAAAGTAGAATAAATCTGATTGGTTCTGGAGTTATTTCCAAGAAAAAGGCCTACAAAATGGCCTTGCTTGATGAGCTGGTTGAAGTGATTATGAGGCGAAATGTAGCTTGTTTTTGCAATGGAGATTCTCATAGCATTAAAAAGGTTTACATGGTTTAAATTGGACGATAGTGAAATATTTTGATCTATATAACATGATCGTGATCACGCAATATAAAAAATCACTGGAATGGAAAGGGTAGGCCCATATATCAGTATCAAAATACTAAATTTCCGAGACAAGTTTCATCCAACAGGGCCCGCGGTAGCAGTGGTTAATGATCCGGACACTTTATCACTAGCCCTCCACCTCTGGGTTGCAAGTTTGAAACCTACGTGGGGCAGTTGCCAGGTACTGACTGTAGGGCGGTGGTTTTTCTCAGGGTACTCCGACTTTCCTCCACCTCCAAAACCTGGCACATCCTTAAATGACCCCAGCTGTCAATAGGACGTTAAACAAAATAAACCAATTAAATAAACCAAACTTCATCCAACAAAAGTTATCAAAAATCAAATACCTAATCATGATCCAGATGAATTAATACATGAGGAAAAAGACCAGTAAATTTTTCGATGTAAGAAATTATTAACTTATCAAAGTACAAAAAAATGTATAGGTCAATGCAAGTGAGCTTTAAAAAAGTAATTCTGCATCTTTCAGCTGGACATTAACACAATCACGGCCTTTTTAAAAGTAAATAAAATGCCTTAAAATGACACAGGATCGTCATCATTAAAACATCCATAAATGCACAATTAATTAAAGGGGGGGGGGAAAAACCTATCTCCTAATTTCCTGCCATTTTTTATTTACATACTACATTCGGTATTCAGAGGTGTTCGGTTTTTAGAAGTTGCCCTGTACTTGCTTAATTTCTCCTTTTTTTCGATCCCTCATGCACATGCTGTACCTATGAGTGACCTTGGCACTTTGATTATTTATCCAAGCCTATTTCTGTTTGGCTAACTCAATTTTTTTTAAAATTATGTATCTTACTATAACCAAAATATATAATATCTTACCAATTATATATGTGAAAGCTTAATTTTCAAACTAACAAGTTTCTGTCCTAAATAGAGATTTGGAACTTTGACCTACCATATGTTCTTAGTGAAAATTGAAAATGTTCTATATTTTGTACATACAGTATACGTATCGTGTATTTGAATAGGAAAGTCTCAATCACTTTAACACTAAAATTATAACATAACATTCATGATCCCAAATTACCCCATGCAACTGTCTATAAACAATTGAATTTATTTCTCATAGGAATACAGTACTTTTGATTGTTTGGAGGGTATTATTACATAATATTAAATATAGGAATACGGTACTTATGATTGTTTGGAGAGTATTATTACATAATGTTAAATATAGGAATACAGTACTTTTGATTGTTTGGAGAGTATTATTACATAATGGTAATATAGGAATACGGTACTTATGATTGTTTGGAGAGTATTATTACATAATGTTAAATATAGGAATACAGTACTTTTGATTATTTGGAGAGTATTATTACATAATGTTAAATATGGTCTGACTTTCCTCAATTCTCATTGGCTAAAACATAGTCAGGTACAGGTTAATATTTTGTGAGATGTTAACCTGATGTTTTATTTTTAGAAATGCTGATTCAATATTGGTTTATGTAATTATTGTGACATCACAATGCCCAAATGTATTTCCTGCTACCAAGATAAATAAAATGCAATTCCAGCCTTCTGCAAATCGGATTTATATCTGAAATCAAAGTCAAGGACCTTTGATTCAGTCCATATGGTGTTACACAGCCCTGTTAATATCTAAAATGTTGATTCATTACCAGGTTAATAAAACCCAATATTGACCTCACCTAAGTTCCCTTATTGATAAGTATTTTATGCAACTATAGTAACAAATTGAATTAGAAGTGTACTTACTATTCATTGTATTAGAACATTTTAAGGAACAGCACAGGGAACAGCACAACTTAATATGATGATATGTTACTTACAATGAGTTTTAATGAGTTTTTCCTTCTTTTTCAGTATAAAATTTATACACATTCTACTTTAATTCTGCTAGAAATATACTTTTTTTGTGCTTTTTCATGCCAAGTTGTTTCAGTACTTTTTCTGTACTTTTTTGGCTTACCTGTAAAAGTACTAAAAAAGTATAAAAGTACTTTTAATGTACTTTTTTGTACTGTATATGTGCCTTTTTTGTGCTCTTTGATGACAATAAAATGTACGAAAAGTATACTTTTATTTTTTTTTTTTGTACTTGTGTACTTTTTTTGACTCAATTTCGAACCATGTAGAACCCTCGGTTCCAACTGCTTTTTAATCAAAATAGGATTCTATGTAGGAAATGTATTCCGAACAACTTATTTAAATTTTTTTCTGATTTTTTTTGTTTTTGTTTTAACATAAGTTATTTATTACAGAATCTCCTCAAAGAAAAGGTACACAACGTCGCAGAAGTCCAACAAGAGGGTGAGTGTTACATAACTTAAAAAATATATACTGTTACTATTATATACAGTTGAAATGCTTGTTTTAAATTGATTTGATGATGAATTATTATATAGGTCACATAAATGTCAATATACACTAGAAAGGTAAGTATTCTTGTCCCACTTTATACATTTTTTGCTGGTGATTGTTTGTTTTACAAGTGATTTTGTAATTTTGCAGTTTTGTACCATTAAACATGAGGAATATATATGATGTTACATGATTTTTATTACGAGTAATGTGGAAAAAACTAGACATAGATTTATCTGACAACTGTTTAGCTATCAAAATATTTCAATATGAGTGGATTATTTTAAGCTTCATCCTGTAGAAGATTAAACCCCACAAAAAAAGAAACAAGTCCAATTATTAACTGTTAATCAAATTGTATTGTTCGTGAAAGTGGTCCCTTAAGTAGCAATCAATTTTAGTTTTAATGGTCCAAGATGAATTTAATGTTAAGCAAAGACAGTTAATTACCCTTCCTTGTCTATCCAGTAGGTGGATTCCAATTCCATTTGACTTGTAAAACCCCTTTGGAATAACATGAGTTATCTCCCCTTGCCCCTGCAGGCCTTATAATGCAAAAATTAAAATAATGGCTGAAATATTGTATTTGCTGTAGATGTTGTCCTGTTTCTCTAAATGCAAATACATGGTATAATAGAAATACATTTATCCTAAACACATTGTACAATGCAGAGTTTATCAAATTGGGAAAATTTAAACTTATGTCAATCTTTTTTAGAGATAGTTGGGTGCATCTGTTGATGTGATTGAATTTGTTGAAATATTTCTTTTTTCAATTTTCACAAAATGTGCTTTCAAAATTGGTTTCAGTTTAAGAATGCATTGCTGTTGTGAATGCCCATGTTTAGAATCCACATACTTGAAGCAGTACAATTGGTGAACTTTTATTTCGGCATTGTATAATCTTTTTTTTTTTTATCTTACAGATCATATAATCTATATTGTCTATATTTATTTATTATGCTTGTTGACTATTTACTTTTATCTATTAACATAATGAATCCATGGTGAAATGGCAAATTATTGGGGTGGGATTTAGGGTAGGATTAACACTTACATGGTAGGGGTATTGAGTAGCTATAGAATAACAATAAGGAAGGGATATGGATAATCATTATTTCATTTTGTTTATTTTGACTTTTCATCAAGATCAACAATGTCAAATTGTGCTTTTATATGTGGACTGGATTTAATGTAGGTTTTTTTTCTGTCATAAACATACACTCCTTTCTAGTATAAGTTTAGAAATATTTTAATATGAACTAACAATCAAAAGAGAAAAGATTCAGTACGACAAGGAAAAATACTTTTAAACTTTATTAAATGGGATTGTATTCTTATTTTTTATTTGAATAATTGAAATATTATTTAATTCACTTTTAATTTTTATTTATTTTATTATTCAATTAATTTTATTATTTTTATTATTTTTCAATTATTTAAAAATATTTTTTATTTTTTCTTAATTTGATTTCAATTTCATTCTTTTTTTAAATTGATAGACATCCATATACAAAGTTAAATTAAGGATTATAAAAAAAACTAGACACCATTAATGCACCCTTGACATATGACTATATTTAGTAAAAATAAAGACAATTTGTAGACAATGAGTTTTCCTCCTTTTTTCAATTAAAGTTATAGCCATATTCACAACAAACACAATAAGCACCCCATTTTGTGGTTGATGGCAATAAAGAGAACGGAGAAAAAAGTTACCCCCAATACTCTTTAACTAGCTGTTTTCAATGGTATAACGATGTTTCTTTTCAACGCCACGTGCCTGTTTTCAGTGAATCCATAGATCTGATCACCAGTCAGAACCTTGGAAGGTAATCAATGATTTGAATTGTTGTGTATAGTGTTTCTTGGTCTGTCATCAGTGAGTGTTGGTCACTCATTGGCCAATCATAATCGTCAGTTGGTGTCACCTCTCCTCCTCAACCAATCATAATTGTCAATGGTTGTCGGTTTCTTTTAATCAACCAATCATGGTTATCAATGGTTGCCAGCTCTCATTGACCAATCAAATAATAGATTGTAACTTTGTTAGAAATGCTTGAAAATCTTGATCTAAATCCAAGATCTACGAGTTCAAACTTATGTAGCTTCAAATCTAAATTGATTATTAAAAGCATTTTGCTTCTGTAAAAAATACTATCTTTTTTTTAGAAAAAAAAATCAATAAGTTAAACAAAATGTTTATGTGTTAGTAATGAAATATATTCTGAAGTACGTTGAAGGAATGGTTCATCTTGATGGACAATGTTTTGGAGTGTATAATATGATTTGATGTTTTAATCACAATGTTGTTGGTCACTGTTTGTGAGTGTGGTAGTAGTCTTGGCCATCATGTTTGTTCTCTCTAACCTGAGGGTTTCCTTCATTCACACATTTGTGTCTTTGTCCCCTAACTCACACTTCCTCACGTTCTCTGTCATATACCAGGGTACCTATTGTTGTGGAGAACAGTAATGATACGGTGTCAAGTTGTAGAACTAAAGTAGACTTGTTATTAATCAATTATGTGAAGATTCTTATTGTTTTCACAATCTCTGCATATGAATCATTTCAAACCATTCCATTACTCATACAAGTGAAAAAAAAAGTTCAGAGTATTAAGTACTTTTTCCATTTGATGGAAACGAAAGTTTCCTGTGATTTGAGTAGTATATTACTTATCTCATCTCCGTGCTAGTTTCAGGTAGCAGTTTATTTGGATTCATCACTTCTGAATTTGAGCCTTTGTGATGAATATATCATAGCTTTAATGTCAACATGGTTTCTATGCCCACGCTATAAAATGGTGTCCTGTCCAGTCCCGCCCAGTCCCGTCCAGTCCGGTCCCATCCCAATGCAATATAAATAGTCAATCTTAGGAACTGCTGATGCAATCCACACCAAACTGTGTTTCGGGGTGTCATATTGCAGCGGAGGCATTTACGTTTTACAGACATTTTCTAGTTTTACTGCTCTTAGTTCGAGCTCAAGCAGATCGTTATAAATAATATAAAGTTAGGAAGAGAGTGGTATGATAACAAATTTTGGCATAACATTATTTAATTATTATTTTTTTGCACTTGCGATATTGTATCCATTATGCTATACGTGTACATGTTGTATGTGTGAAAAGCATGATTTCTGCTGCAGGTTGTACTGTACACATATTGCTTTTTATTGATCAGTATTTCTTAAGGTCATATTCTGTTCTGAAACATGTGACTACCTCGGATACTATACATTCCCAAACCAATTTTTTTTATGAATGCTCAAAACCTGGTAGACAAAGCAGAGAGACCATGGATACAGTATCTGGTTGTAAGGCAAAGCTGGGGTAATGGTATATATAAGGAGAATTGAGCGCTGATGCGTACAGAGATTTTGGGAAATAATGATATTATTTTTATTACCAGTTATCCATCTTCGGATGAATCGCATTCTGATGATGGCACACTATCTTTGTCACAGTGGTAAATTATTTTGGTTTGTTGTTTCTGAAAATAATCTTGATTTTAATAGCATGATGCTGCCATATATTTTCACCGAGATTTTGTGAAATACACGATCTCCCTAATCTTAAGAAGATGCATGAGTTGTAATATTTCTTTACATACTGTGTTGCACATTTCAGGGCTAGGCCGGATCACTGTTGTAGCTTTTAATTGTAGAAAATATTTGATATATCTCTCTACCAGATTAATAATTATAAAAAAAAACTTAAGACTGCTGCAATATTTTACATCACTACTAGAAATTTAAAAGAATAATCTCAAACTGCATGTGCCTGATATTTTCACAGATTACCGTAAATCCACTTGCATTAAACAACAGCTTCTTAAATAGTACACTGTCATCCATAAGAGTGTATAGTTTTTATAGATGGCAGTGTATTTACAAATATATTATTAACCTATAGAATCTTAATTATTATTTTCTTTGATTAATTGTACTTTTTTTTTTTTTTGAAAGAAAAAAATGAAACTGTATGTACAAATAATGGTTGGAAATAATGACTTCCCAAAATGTTGGTAAGCTCTTTTTTGCAAATATTATGTTCACCATACAGGAAGGATCCCTATTGAATACCACAATACATCCTTGCCAAGAAGATTATTGCCAGTTGAAACAATAGGAGTGTTGGGTCTCCTACCTGTAGTTATTTAAATGTACAAATGTATGCAAATTCTGCATGTTATATTTTGAGACTCGTTACTATATCATTACGTAACATTAGAATAGAATTTTAATTAATCATCAACATCAACACAAATAATTGTCATTTGCCCAGAACATCATCAACTGGCATGGATATTATTACTACTGTATTTGACTTATTCGCCAGTGCTTTGATTAAGTGCACATCCACCTTTTTGCGGAAAACGATGGTTGTGTTTGGTTAGTTTTTTAAAGCCGGTAAAAGACTGATCATCTCACAGATATGTAAATGCTGTCAATCTTCAGTCTTTAAGCAAAGACCATTCAGGAGAATGAAAAAAAAATCAGTTTTGTGTCAATCCCATTTGTAAGCACACAGGGTATTTATTAGGTTGAATTCAGTATAATAATATTCTAATCACATCTAATGATAGATATGCTTATACATGTATACAAAACATAATACTGTTGAAATTATCGGTATTTTGTTGTTGGTGGTGAAAAATAAGAATCACCCTTTTATTCCTAAAATTTCCATACATGAAATTTTGACAAATTGGAAGAAATTTCCGTTAATATCATTTATATACCTGGTATGTTTTATCAAATAAATATTTTCATTATAACAAATATTTGAGTTCATCAGCTGTAGAATATACAATACATTTATGTACATGAAACTGGAGAAAATTCATTTCACCTTGTAAGAAATGTTAATACTAGTATATTTCTGGATATTGTCATAAGTCGAAAATTGGTTAATCATTTTCTATATGTGAAAATGAGTTTATTTGTTTTAATTTTTTTCAGATTTAATATTTTGAATGGATATAAAATGATTATGTCTCCCTTGAGTTTCAAATTCAAGGCAACATTTTATAATAATTTTTTGACATGTATGTATGCGCAGGTCCGAGCCATTTGTGCCTCCTGAGAATACTTTGGGTGCTTCTCGTCCTGTAGTGCCTTATTTCAGTGGCCAACCGACTGAAGCAGTGTCCTTACTACAGTACCAGGGGAAATGTCAGGAGAGTTTAACAAAGGAAGAAACCATAGGGGTATTAGTCTAGCCTCATTCACACAGCTTATTGTATACCTATCCACCAATAAGTCGATTGTTTAGAGGAACAAGGACGTATCTCCATCATGGAGTGCTTAGAAGTAAAGGGCCGTATCTCAAATTTATCCATTTATCTAACTACGAGTGAGGTTTTCTTATATAATCTGTACATTTTATCAATTGAAATGGTCTAATTCTGTTAAAATACTGTGTGGTTTAAAAGAATTAGACATTTTCCATTGATATAAAGTACATATTCTATAAGAAAAGTTCAGTCGCCAACGCCATGTTGGAGATACGTCCTTGTTCCTCTAAACAATCTATTAGTGTCTGGTAAATTGGTAATAAGCCTACCCATGTTCCAGTCTGATTTGAATATAATAAAACATAATATATATCATCTTGATCATACTCCCCATTTTAGTTAGGGGGTATATGATAATCAGTGCCGTTGATTTATATGAGCCTCGGCTCTTTTTGGTTTTTATTTCCTACATACCAAAATCAAGTGGCAGACATCTGTGTTTAAAATTTGATTCCACATTATGCAATTGGCCAAGATTATTGTAGATTTACGATGTAGAGAAAGTTGCCTGTATACCACAATATCGAGACCCTTTTTCTGTCTGTAAACTTCACATTTACTTTAAAAAGAATAATGAACCTTTTGACTCCAGGGCCCAGTTGTTCAAAATGTGATTAGGCTAATCACGGTTTAACAACAAATTTTAAAATCCTGATAAAATAATTTCTAGTTAAACTAACTTGACAAAATTTCATAAAACTACAATACTCGTCAGTCTCTTCCTTACCTGTTTATTTCAAGGAATATACATGTATAGATTTTGAAGTAAAGGAGAAATAAGATTTTCACTAATCAAGTGATTAAGCTAATCACCTTTTGAATAACTGGGCCCTGGTTGTTAATGTACCCCGGTAATTTATTCATCTTTTTTTATACAGATTCTCGAGATTAAAATCCGCAAACTGGAGCACCTGTTGCACCTTAAGGATTTGAAAATTGAAGATCTTCAGGGCCAAATCAATCACCATCAACCCACCGTTAAGACGAAGAAGCCACAAAAGTTTCATTGAAATTGTGAACTTTCAACAAATGGTCTTCATTATCGCATTTTTCATGTGTGAAAATACATATATAATCAGAATGTCATCCTTAGAAAAATCAAATGTTTTACTGTCATAATACATATATATATGTATATATATATATGTATATATATATATATATATATTTATATATGTGTGTGTGTGTGTGTGTGTATACACATTGAATATTTTCCCAACAACATTTGTTTTCTTTCTTTATGTGAAATTAATCTTTAAAGACGTGAAGACTACATTTGTGAGGTGCACAGAACTAGAAAACAAATGTTGGACAGTCGTATTTGAATTGACAAATTTTAATATGTACAAACAAGATCATTAAAGAAGAGCAAACATTCAAGAAATGCAGGAAAAAAAACATCATTACTCTTAAATCTTAATATTTCCGAGAGCAAAAAGAAATTTTAAAATTTAAAAGAAATGGACCAGATATATTGATATAGGCAGCATTTTGAAAACGCATTATAAAGTTTGTTGTAGATGTGAATGTACGTTGGAAGCTTTAAACTTTTTCAAAATATTAATATAAATGGGATATCAACATTTTATTTCTAACCATCAAATCAAATTCTCAGTACCATAACCTTCATCTCTTTCGTAAGATTTCAATAACTTAACTTGTGTGATTTTGAAGCGCTAATTCAAGTAACATTTCAAATAATCATATTGTTGATTTGTTCATTTATATTCTGAAACTAATTGTGCCCATTATCAATCATAACTCAAAACAGATGTATATATTTTGTACAAGTAAATGTATCCAGTATCAGTATGATATTTAACAGAATTCTTGGTCTCTTGGTGAATTGGTCTCTGTAGCTTTTAGCTCATTTGTCACAGTGAGCGTATGGCGTTGTGCAGCGTCCGTCCCTGCAGCATCAACATTTCCTTTGAAACACATTCTCAATAACCAAGAGTTAAGGTACCCAGTTTAAATGAACGACATTGACCATCTTTCAAGGTCACAGGGGTCAGATGCGTTATTCGTTTTTTAATTGACTACCCTCTAGTTTACTATGAGACAAAGTTTTGGTCATGACATTAAGCCATTAATATGCTGGGATGACGGCTACAGAGTTATTTGAATCTATTACCCTAGCCTTGTCTTATATTTGAACGAAGTGGGAATCATCTTAACATTTGCATAAATAACCTTGATCAACTCAAAGATGCATTAAGCGCAGGTGAGCGATACAAACACATTGGGCCTCATGTTATATGACACGCATGCATTGTGCAAGCTCTGTGATTTTCTTTGGCTTGTATATTGAAGTGTTACCTGTGGCTTTTAGAGCAAATTGACCAAGTGTTCTCATATACATATCACTTTATATTTTGCATTTTTGGTGAGGTAATATTTTTAAATTTCAATCCTTTTGGGGATTTTTTTTTCTTTTCAAAAATAATTACAATCTGTACATAAATAACATCATCTCAGTAAGGAAATAATTGAACAGTTCGTGAATATTTTAATAACAAAGAGTGTCTAAGATTTTAAATTACGACCTCTAATGGTTCTTCCTTAACTCAGTGGTTGTATGATGTACGTAAGTTTTGAATTATCATCGGGAAAGAATCAACTGATGGATTGTATGTCACAGGTAATGTATATATCTGTCATTTGGCAATTATTCACAAGTATAAGTACAAAACATGTCAAAAATCAAGATCAGACTCATGAGATATGTTCGGTACTAAATCGAAGAAGATATCGATTTCAAGGTTTCAACAGTTTTGACAAGTTCTTATATCCTGTGTATCCAGTTGGCGTCTTAAGGACAGTAGAATATAGTTTTTTCACAGTGAACTATTTAGCAGATAATAATTTTCTTGTGTCGGAAATATATTCTTATTGTGGAGGTTTCCATTGTAACTGTGAGGATTTCCCATAGTGCCCATTTTTTTCTGTGATACTATTTGTCTACAAAAAAGACGTGTATCTATACATGTTTGTTTCATGTAATTTTTGAGTTTGTATTTACCAGGAACTAACGTTGGTTTGAATTTGATGTTTGTTTTCATATCAGAAAATTGCAATTATTTTTTGCGAATATTCATGCTTCCGTAAAGCAAATGCTTTTCCATTAAAATATGTTTATCAAAAAATATTATTTTCAATTATCTGTTACTAAACACTAAAATCTAAACGTGTTGTTTTGTATCTCAGATTTAAGATATTAGTAAAGAACATATTCTTATACAATTTTCTAATTATATTACGCTTTAAATTTTCATTTAATTAGATTTTTAAGTAAGACGGCGCATTATGCCCTTGATTTCTAGATATACAACAAATGTAGATATTTAGTTTTTTCCGTCCTCAATTTTAAGCTCAGACAATGATACTTTCAGTATTTGTTTTTAGAACTGGATAAGAATGTACAAATGTCCAGAATATTCATGTACCGTACTTGTAAATAAAAATATTACATTGGCACATCATTATTGTGTTAATTTGTGTACCACTCACAGCTCCGTATTTCTACTACTCGACTATATCTTCGTTATCAAATGACCAATGCGAGGGACACAACATAGAATTGAAGATTGTGTCAAATAAGACAGGACTTATTTGGGGGCATGTGCTTATTTGCGGATAAATACGGTAGATACTGGTAGACATGTAGGTCCATTTCTCAGGCATGATGTAGGATGGCGATTTTGGAATTGTGAAAACATTGAAACTTTTGGGTTGCTAAAACCGATTTTGATAGACGAATCAGCCAACTTCATGCAATAAATAGTATACCCGAATAATATCACACAAACATCTGTTTCGTTCAGATATTTTATTTGATAAAAATTTGCCCTGCAAAAAGCTATAGGTGTGTGTTATTTGAACAACAGAACATGAAAAATAGGTGACCATGTTGAGACAAAGTCTATAATTTTACTTTATGTATGACTACACAACATTTATACTCAAACTAGTAGTTTCTTACAATGCCATCTTTCATATTCAATCAGCATGCACAAATCAACATATTAATATTCAAGTTTGCCTTTAAAGAATAACAAGAATATCTACTTAACCATACACAACATTTTTCTGTGTCACAGAACTGACACCGTCTTTTGTTACCGTCATAGCTTCATCAGTTGTCATTTCACATACCTACATTCTTAGTGGCCCTGGTTCCATAATTCTTTCGTTTGTAGATATTATCTGCTTTTGATATGATTGTACTAATCAGAACACTCTTGTCATGTTTTCCTTATTTTATGCAAGAGCTGTACATGTATATGAAGCGCTGTCACTACTTAGATACATCCCATCAACTGTTTGCATCTTGTGTGTATATTTGCTTTAGTGTTCAACGATTTTCAAATCGAGCTTGTACACGTAATTCTGTGCGTAACGGTGGAAGCATGAGGTTTTGCATCCACAGTCATGTGCTGAAGATAGAGTGTACTTTCAAAGGATTTAAGGACGTACCTTGCCTTGACATATAGTCAGTGCATACATATCCACAATCACAAGCTACCAATATGGTAATAACATTAATCACATCAATATCATGTCAAGTTATATTCGTGTTATTTCAAAGAATTTCTCACATGTTGTATGATAAGCAGAATCTAACAATTGTAAACATCTTGGATAACAGTGATCGGATGAGTTCAAGAGGCCTTCATATGGCAATGAAAAGAATATTCAGACTGAATGTAGAGAATTGAGAGTCTTTGCAAATTTTAAAGATCATGCAGTGTGTCGACATGTGTCAATATCCCCCTAACTCCAGCAATCAATGGTTATTATCGAGGATCTTCAACAATATTCTGTTCACAACAGATTAACAAAATGATTGAAGAATTTTTCATTTTACAGAGCTTCTTGCATGGTGAAATGAAATAGTTAAGAAAAGGTTCCAAAGTACCACTGGAATGGAATGGAAATAAGTGTAAAGATTCTGTTTATCACATAACCAAGACATACAAACATACGCGAAAATAGTATATATGTCTGACGTGAAATCTAAAATGACGAAATTTTCACTCCATAGTTCTTTCTTTGGCAGTGTCATAGTGCATCACAATTAAGTCACGACGTCACAACTGATGAAGCACTAGTAACTAATCACATCTTAGTGTCATTACATGTGTGTAGGGTAGCTATGTGATCAAATGATATACCTGGTCTGAACTCACACTTGAACATTTCTCTAGCCACTTCTTTACCGACACAAACCGAAATCAAGCTAACATACATGTGACTGATTGTTCCAGGGACATTGAAAATATTCTGTGTGAGATATGTAAAGGATGATCCAAAAAACAACCAACTAAAGACGAATGTCAATCAAGACAATTCCCACAAACTGGTCATGTCGAGTGTTTCACAGACAATCTAAATATGCATTTGATATTTTAACCAGTTTTCAATAAGCTCTGTTAAAAAATCATTTTTAAAGCAGGTTATCACAAACCTATATCCAAGTTTTTGTCCCGGAGGAATTTACTGATAAACACTAGCCCTTCATACTGGGGAAACGGCAACTACTTCTTATTTATGTACAAATGCAAAATGTGAATTATTAAAAGTCTGTGTATGAACCGTCCATACTTATCAACGTGTTGCATGTGTGGCAACATAAATGCAAGCAGTTCGGTCAAAAAAGTGACATCTCAACAATAACGATGAGGAATAAAAAAAAAAAGTATATAAATTTAGATACATGTATATGGATTAATTTAAAAGTCTGTATGAATTTATGAGTAAACACGTGCAAGTACAATGTTTCCACGTGTTTCAGAAAATCGAGCAATTAGATATACTTCTAACAAAAGCATTATTTTCCAATTCTTGAACTGGAAAGCAATTTTGGACATATTTCTACGACTTCTGGGGATATTCCTTGAAAAATCAGGTATATTAAACTAATATTTCATTCTTCAGGGAAATTTTTTGTGTTATGTCGTTGACCAAGAGAATATCTAGTTAGAGCTTTTAGGTTATCCACACTTCTCATTATTTATATCATAAGATTTGTCACAAGAAGAAGCAGCATGAAATTTATTAACCAAGTTTATTCAGTTAAGTGCTCCCATACAGGGTTTCTCGGGAGAAACGGGTCGGTCTGTGTTGTCATGGTTCGTTGTGTCCTTTGGAAAGACACATGATCAGTATCCTAATTGTTCTGGATAGCATGCGACAGGCTAGGGAGATTTCGCCTCAAAATAACCCTGGCTGTTCATAGGGCGATAAACCCAGCAAACAAACAAACCAATACATGGAATAGTTATCTTACCAAGAACTATATTCAATAGACGGCTATACTGGAGACACTTGGTTAGCGTACAATATGATCGATATTGCCTTACACGTGGAAACATTATACATTATATATCATTTGAATTTTATACATATCTAATTATTATGCAAATTTTATCATGATATATTCTATACGAAAAGCTTAAAGGATAAAAAGTGAATTTAGCAAAATGAAAAAAGGCAAACAATTTCCAATCGGTTGAACCCCCTCGACCAGCAAGGAGCTCCAGATTTACTGTGTGGTGCTACAGACAGGTTGATGGTGTACCCATTCAAGATCAGCAAACAGAATTTCTGTATTAAGAGTGGTCTGTTTCTTTAAAGTCCAGCAAGAAAATGTGTATTCAAACACCAGCAAGAGTTATCTCTAATCAATGTCTACTAGAGAATCGTCCACCCAAAGTCCAGCAATGAGCTACAAATATTCTCTTTTGACAATGACCTGTTCATCCAAAGACCAGCAATGAATTGTCCGCTGAATATCCAGCAACGAAATCACTCATTAAATGACCAGCAATGAGTTACAGAAATTCTGTTTTGACAATGACCTGTCCATTAAAACCCAATGTCCAGCAAAGAATTGTCCATTTGAAGTACTGTGTGGAATCATTCACTCAATGACCAGCAATGAGCAAAGTCCAGCAAAGGAACCGTCCATTCAATGACCAGCAATGATTTACAGAATTCAGTAAGGACAGTGTTCTATTCAAAATCCAGAAAACAAATCTTCTACCCAAAGGCCAGCAATGGGAAAAGGACAGCAATGACCTGTCCATCAAAGATTAGTGTCCAAACTAAATACCACTGGAGGGAACTACAGAAATCCCTTGGTAACAGTGAGTAGGTACTCAATCTGTAAGGGGTGTACATTTTGAAGAGACATTTTAAAGTTCATTAAAGTGTTATACATATCAAATGTAGATTTATATAAAGATGCAGAAGATTAGGTTACATTACCTGTGAAGATACGAAGCTGTAAGCTAGCATGGGGTCCCCTATATACATTCCACTACTGAACAGTATCAGAAATACCAACCACAGAAATCTGCTGACATTGTAAAATACTTACATTTCTTGAAGCAAACTCATTACATGCTCATATTTGGAAATTTGAAAACACATGATCACGGTACTGTAATGAAATCAAAGACATTGATTTTAAAGAACTTCACGGTCAATGAATGTCCTACAATACATGTCAGAACATCAGGTGTGATTCTTTCTAAAATAATAAATAAAAAAGAGGCTCACATGGCCTGTATCACTCATCTGGATATTGCAGTGAATATGGCAAAGTTATTCTACTTTTCTTCAGAATTTGCTATATTTTCCCTACTTGGTCCTGCTCCCTAGGCCTCTGGGGGCCAGATCCACCATTTATATGAAATCCATTAATGTTCAGACCAAATACTTTCATTCCTATAGGAAAAGGACTATCTGAATAATTTTCTATAATATATATTTCTCCATTTGGCTTTGTCCCCTTTTCCTTGGTTCGCCTTTACCCAAGAATGCATTAGATCAAATTTGATCGAAATCCGAATCACTCTTGACAACTCATTATTACAAGCATTTTTTTTTCAGAAAATTACAGTGGGCCAACAGACGCCATAAGCTCTACGTCGTTTCAGTCCAGTTGTTCTAAACAAGAACTTTCTGAAATAAAAATATGGATAACAATTTTCCAGTCAAAATCGAAGATGGCCACTTCCTGGTCATACTGATTTCTTGATCCGACCCGAAACTGAATGGACACAACTAACGGTGACTTGTGACAGAGGGGAACCTACATATCATGTTTCAGAAATATCTTCCAGCACTAAAGAAAAAGTGATATCAAACTTTCATTTTCAAAGTAGAAGATGGCTGTCTGTGTTTGTTTTTCTGAACTTTACGAAAAGCAAATTTATGAGAGCACAACTAAGAACCAAGGGAAACTAGAAAAATATTCATTAAAGACTTCTGAAGAAAATATTGCAATAAGAATTGTTTAAGGATAGATAACTGACCACGGACGCTGATTAAAATTTTAAAAAGTTATACTGTACTTAAAAAATGATAATTTATACAGAATTCTTACGCATCAATTTCAATCATAAAAACTGCATATTATTTATCAATGTAACACCTTGTAAGGTTGAACCAATCCAAAACTAAAGTTGTAATGGTCGGACAAGCTTGATCTGATGTGAAAGACCCAATCATGTTCTCACATGAGAATTTTGAATTAAATTGCTTTTTTCTACAACTGCATTTAAACAATAATTTCGTATGTCATATATATGTATGTATATCGTAAGTATTCAAAAGGTAAATTATAACAGGCAGGTAAAAATTTGTACAATGACCAGTTACAGACAGATAAAGATGTCTATCGCACAGAAAAACATACACTAGACAATTATAAGTAAAACACCAATGTAGAATATATGATATGGATGATATTATGAAGGAAACAAAGTGTTACAATGTTATAAACAGTTTCTTGACTAGATAACAAGTCTACACCGTATCAGACTCAAACGCACACGAGACTGAGATTTTCAGGACATATTTGCAATCAAATATTTGAATCCTCTGCATTTCAACATGTTCTTCACATTCTTACACATGAAACTCTTCGCAAAAAGGATTCATACAAACAACACACACAAAACGTTACCAAGACTCCGACATATAGCAGGGGTCATAGTTCAATGCCTTTCGGTCGGAAATTGCTTCCTCCTGGAAAAACTTTCCTGTGTACTCTAAAAGGGGAAACAATTATACTTGTAGACAAATGAACTATTTACCGGTGTCCTTACGAGATGCTAATGTAACAGATGTTATCGTTTTTTTTCTAATTCCCCGATAGAACAGGGGATCTCTTGACTCGTAACTTAACTTTCACACTACCGAAAGGGCTAGACGTTCTCTAGTAAGTCAGTAGGAAGCCAATAGTATGTATCCGGGTTAAATACATTATACATACAAAACATTCTTAACTTTAACAAGATTCACACATACTAACACACAAATGTGTCATCAATAATCAAACATGTGTCATCAATAATCAAACAACAATGGCATTCACATCTTTGATGGAAGATCATCATCCATCAAATTATGTAACCCTTTCAATATTTCATCAAAGTTCATCAATTTATTAATCTTAGATTAAAACCTTTCCATCTTATGTCATTTTATGTCAATCTAAGATTTAAATTCATCAAACTAATATTGAAATCTATCATTTTCAGGTTAAAGCCCATCCATTTCAGGAAATATTATTCATGCATAATAGAATGAAATATATGAGGCATTATTTTATTATTCATTGACCATATTCTTGCAATAACTGTGAACAAACGTTATTGTTTAATGCCAAAACAGTAACCCTTTTGGTTAAATGTGGATCAATTGGTTGATATAGATCAAGGAATTGATTACAAACAATGTGAAACTGGGGAAAGGGCTCATCAGCTATACAGTTGGGACCTTATTTATGTCAACTTTCGAATATGCTAGTTATATCGTTCATTAGGCCAATTTCAACTTATGCTGAAAACTGGTACATCGACATAATAATATTATATGGTGTACACCAGGCTAAAGAAAACTCAGGAAATTCTATTGTCAACGCCATGCCAAAGTCGTGCAAGAACTAGCCAATCAAATTGATTCTACTTACGATTTCCTTAATCTTGCAGTTACCTCCCCCTACAATAGTCATATTTTCTAAATATCGGCTACAATTAGCAACCCCGATGTTTTGATGTCACAGTACATACTGGATTGAAAACGGAAGTAATATCATAGATGGCGTCATGGTGAAAAAGTCTCCATATATAAAGGTAAAAACACCCATTTTAATCTGGATTCTTATAAACAACATTAATATTCATTTTGAAATCCTTTTCTGATATAAAAAAAAAATAGTAAGTTACTTGAACTTTATATTAATTGTTTTCATATCAAGAAATCCACTTTTGATATCAAGAACTCAAATTCCAGGGGTGTACAATTCCACTAGCCCGATGCCCGGGGCTAGTAGTTCCAGGTCTGAGCCCCACTCGATTTGCACTCTTCTCAGAAGAGAATCCTTCTAAGAAGATCGCATTCCGTTATATGTAAATCGAGTAAACCGACAGAATATAACCCAAAACAAACAAGTTTTTAAGTTTTCTCAAACACTATGACACAAACATGTGGATGTATGTGTCATAAATCCTTCTCTAGTGAAACTCATCACTCGTATATGTAAAACATGGTCGCCGCCATGTTGAAAGATAAATCTTCCAGCTTCGAGACCGAAGAGGTAGAAAATCTTCCAGAAGCAGAAGAGCTACAAATCGAGTGACCGGAAGATATATTCTAGAAGGAGAAGAGTGCAAATCGAGTGGGGCTCGGGGCTAGCTGCTCCATGGCACTGACTAGCCCGTGGGCTAGGCCTAGTGGAAATTTCTTGTCATAAATCTGCATGAAAGTCCATTTGTTTCTATACCAAAATTTTCGTTATCAAATCTACATTAAAAGCCAGTTTGTTTCTGTATACAGTTCTGACAGTTATAAACTTAGTAACTGGTCAAGTTAATAAGATTTTACAACCACAGGTCCAACACACCACATTTCTCAAACGTAAATAATATCTTAATCTAGGTTTATCAAATGCTTAGGTATTGTCATTCGGGCAAGTACAAAACCCGGAATGCACTCAGGCGTGAAGAGATTTTTCATAATACTTTGTATTTATTAGGTCATATCTCATTAATTACAGAATGGATTTTTGTTCGGACACCAGCAGTAAAAGGGTTGATTTATCAGCTTTAAAATGATATAAGTTATATTTAACAGTATTAAAAATTAGAAGTGAAAGTGGTGGCCAGAATGAACGCAAATGAAATAAGAATGTCGATATTTACAACTGTTTTCGTTATAATAAATACCCATATCTCAAATGATGCTGAACAGATTTTTGTTCGGGAACCACCCAAAAACGGAGAATTTAGTACTCTTTCACATGGTATAAACTGTTTGAATACATTTTCGATATTACTTGCAAAAGTGGTGGCCGGAATGAATTGATGTGGTGTGAAAAATTGATAAAATAATCAAAGTTACATGTAAATTTCCATCTTTATTGGCCCATAACTCTCTTATTACTTAACCGATTTCTGTTCTGGACACACTTGATATAAAAAAAAATTGTGAATAAATAGTAAAAGAACACCTCATGAAATAGCACATTTCAACAATTTTAGATAAAAGGTTATTAAGTTTCCATAAATACTTCACAGACATGGGGTTATCGAAAACTTTCAAGTCACAGTCACCAAAACTCTTAGGCCATGATCAAGGCATCAGTACACAGTCAGGAACAAGTCTCAGGTTCTCCACAATCCACATTTTACAAGGTAGGATCAGCTTCTTCATAATAATGTAAAGCTACCTGGTATATATATGTAGGATAAGAATAAAGGCCAGATTCACTCCACATATCTACTATACCAATACTTGCACAAAGTCAATATATTTTTGGTAAGAATTAAATTACTGTGTAAAAAACACCATTAATTTAATCTGAATAACATTACATGCAATAATGTAATATTTTTTACATTAGTTTTAATAATGTTACATTACCTGTAAAAATGTAAAAAATATTCACATCACCTGTAATAATCTTATATTTATTACATTACCTATATGAATGTAATATTTTTACATTACCTGTAATAATGTAATATTTTTACATTAGTTTACTTGTAATAATGTAATATATTATTTACATCACTTGTAATAATGTAATATATTATTTACATTACTTGTAATAATGTAATATTTTTCACATTACCTGTAACCACAAGAGATAATTTATGATTATAACAGTGCTTTCTTGGAACCTCTACACAAATTCTAATGTCTGAATAAAAGCTTTAGTCTAGCAATGTATATAACATTGTATAAAATATTCACATATCTGTATATATCATCCTTTCAATCTTGTGACTTGCTGAAGCAACGAACACCAATCTAATCAATTTAATACCCAATATATAATTATGATATACAGAGATGTGTGTAACCATATTTTTGGTTCCGCTGTTTAATAAAAGGTTCTAAAACATTTTAAGTCCATCCTTCTCTATTGGCCTTTATCAGTACAGGTAGTTTTAGATATATATATAAAATAAAAAGCCAAACTCAGATCTGCTGTCTCCCTAGTACTTTCGCGGCTACATTCTGCCGCTCTTCAGGGGATTATAAAATATTCACATATCTGTATATATCATCCTTTCAATCCCCTGAAGAGCGGCAGAATGTAGCCGCGAAAGTACTAGGGAGACAGCAGATCTGAGTTTGGCTTTTTATTTTATTATTATTTACCGTCACATGGACATTTCAACTTTATTCTATATATATATATATATATATGTGCTATTGGGACAATTTCAGTCATGTTTGGTTAAATGCAAAAAGCAACATAAGCTTATATTTAATAGAAGCATACCTTCATTGAGAGATTACCTCAAACCTGGCCATGTTTCATTTGATTTAACACTTTCAACTATGTATTCGCTGCGGATAATTATTGACACATAGCGAATAGCTAAATGCCACATAGCTAACGCAAGAAATTAGTATAATAGGGCCAGTTTTCTTTCAAAGGAATGCCCAAGAAACTTGCTAAAAAACAAGGGCAGAATGGACAGACGGATGCATGGAATCATGTATAACAGTATACCCCCTAGTCTAGATCTTCCGGGGGACATAAAATACTGTTCTGTACAATAATCTGACAAGTTAACTTTTGATACAAAATACATTTTATAATAATTCTTGCAAAATTAAGAATAACTGATCTGTAGCTTGTACAGCAACTCATCATTAAATTTTTTTTTTCAAATGTGACGTGATACATAAATGTGCAGTGCAAGTTATATCAAATTTCTTCAGTTTAATTAAGATAAAATTGTTTTTTATAGCCACAGGTTTTACTCTTGACCCCTTTTTTCACATAATTCTACAGAAATATTCCATTATGTGAAAGACTGCTTACCTAGCTTGCAGTTTACGTACTTATCGTATAATTACAGTAACCTTACTCTTCTTCAAATCTTAGTAAGCACTTGCGGTTGATGTTTTTTTTTCCTTATAAGAATACATAATTCTGATACGGAAACATCCATCCACACTTTCAGGATATTCCAAACTCCCTTGAATTGTGGTATGAAATATGCATTGGATGTACTAGTGGTTTGATAACTGTATTTGAAGCAGCACAAAGCAGTTTTAATATCAAAATGTTAAATGCAAACATTAGAAGATTTTTATCAGATTATTATCAACTGACTTGTCAATTATCATGAAATGATGGTTCAGCTTTCCATGTGTATGGTAAATCGTCCTGCAGTGTACCTAGACTATACTGACCAGTGCTCGGACGGGACCAGTGCTCAAACACTTTGTTTATTTTTGCTTCTCCTTTCCTAAATCGTACTTTCCGTCCGTTCTTTCCACATGATTATTATGGGGTGTAACAGCACTTTCTTACCTCCGGTAGCGATAGCTCTAGATCTCTATCAAGGGCGATAATCCAAATTTGAGCAGACGGCAATGGTCATCATATAGTGTACAATCAAATATCATCAAACAAACATTGTTTCCGGAAAGGTTAGCATTCATGGAAAAATCTGTATTTTGAAAGAATTATAGCAAAATACATAATTTAAAAGAAAAGTAATGATTCAAATGTAGATCTGACACAGTTTTGAAAAAAATATCAAAATGACGGACGAAGACAGATTCTGGGTTAGGTGCTACAGGTGTGACAGCAGGTACCACTACGATTGTCTACCGTCACCTGTCCAAACAGAGGTTGACCTTAGCTTGATTGTCGACGAGTACCAATGGCTGTATAACAGATGTAGACAAGAGGAATAAGTTTTGACATTTCTAGCAAAAAATAATAGGTATGGACATCTTTACTCGTTAATGTTACTATGATCTGAATCGGAAGACATGCGCACTGGTTCAAAATGTCAGCTTCCGCTGTGTTCTGATCTATTTTTATCTCACGGGATGTTTGATAATCTGAAGAAAAAAAAATTTTTAAGAAAGGATGTATGTACATTACAATATAACCGACTTTACCACAAAAAAAACTGAAAACAAAAGTTTATAGGGGTGTTCGAGCACTGGTCTGTACTTACGTAAACACCCGCCATTGCACAGGTGTCCTGTGACCTGTTGCTAGAAATAAACCAACATGCAAAAGTCATGGTGATAGGCTTGAAATTACTAACGGTAAGTCTGTCCTGTATAATCACGACTAAACTTTAACTTTTCAATAGGTATTGTAAATAAAACAACAACAAACTGTGTTTTGTGTTCGATCACTGGTCGGATGAGTCTAATACAGGACGACCACATATGTAAAAAAAAAAAAGAAGAAGAAATGCACACAAACTGAGATTCGGGATTAAAACCATGATTTACAAATCTCTGGGATTGTATACATCATGCAAATCAGCACATGACAGTTTGACCATTCACCACACAACCATTGTTGAAACACATCATCACAGGCCACAATAAACCTAACTCATCATTCCTGTTGTGTCTTCGGCTGTGGTAAGTGGGAACATGGTACGAGATAAGTAGTTTTTAAGTGTAGCTGGTACAGGCAAACGCCAGATCATTTCCAACAGATTTCCACGCTCTTTCAAACGCTGCTGTATCATCTTACGGCATAAGTTCATAGAAAGAGAATGTGGAGAATTCATGTTGTTTTTATGCCACAAGAAAAACGGTTCATCGTCTGCTAAAAGTTCGTCTGGAATGCCAGGCCCCTTCCACTTCAGCCAGTCGACTAAGTTTAGCATATCACAGTCAGCTGCAAACAGGACCTTGATGCAGGGCACCTGATACTTAAGATCTTCTTTATATAGTCCAGTACTTAGGGAACTCACACATACATACAATGGAGTTCTCCCCATGTAGTCTAGCTTGTTCACATCAGCGTTCTCGTTCAGTAGCATTCGACTCATGTCTTTCAATTTCCAATGAGCAGCAACATGGATTGGTGTTTTCCCTAAGTTGTCACACCTTGGTAAATAAACAAAGGGGAATCTATTAGTGTGTTGTTTTTTTTATCTATATTAATATACCTTGGTAAAACTAGAAATATGGCAAGTACAACATGAACGTCCCTGCATTCCGCTTTATTTCAACCCCCACAAATACAATGTTTCCAGAATAATGAAAAGAAAAAAGAAAAAATTAATGATAATTGGATAAAATTTGTGGAAGTTATTGCATGGAACCAGCAGAAAACAAAATCTTTCATAAATCAAGGGCCGTAACTCTGCCAAACAATGTCCGGCAAAAGTGGCAATCAAATTTTGTCTAGCGCTTCAGACATTTAACCTTGTTAATAAGTTTGAAGAAAATCTGTTCACAACTGTTCCAGTTATTTCATGGAAACAGCAGAAAACAACATTTTTAGTTAAGGGGCCATAACTCTTGTCAAATATTTTAGTTAAGGGGCCATAACTCTTGTCAAATAAAGTCCAGCAAAAGTGGCAATCGAACTTGACTGAGTCCTTATATTAAGGCATTTGACCTAGATACAAAGTTTGAAGAAAATCTGTTCATAATTTTGCAGTTATTGCACAGAAAAGAAGTGTGACAGACAAGACAGACAGACAGACAGACAGACAGACAGAGGTATCCCCATTTCGGTGAAAGAGAGGAATATTAAAGATTTTAATGCAATAAAAACACAAGATTAATCTAATTGAATAGAGTAATTTTTCTCAGAGTAACAATAGATTTCAAAGCTAATATTCATTTTCTAAATATTACAATACCAAGTCAGAACAAGAGGCCCAGAGGGCCTGTATCGCTCACCTGGATTGTATGAGATATGAAACAATAAACAGCTCCTTCCTTTATGAAATTTTGAATCCCTACCCAAAAGGATACTACCAGTCAAATATGAGCTGTTTCAGAGAAAACGTTGTTCATATCAATTTAGTTAAATTGATCCCTTTTGGCTCAACCCCTCAGCCCCCTGGAGGGTCAACCCCAAAATTGGTACAATTTTGAATCCCCACCCCATGACCATGCTACCATACAAATGTGAGTGATATCCATTGCTTAGTTTCAGAGAAGGAATTGTTTATATCAATTTAACCAGATTGACCCCTTTTGGCCCGACCCTGAGCCTCCAGGGGGTTGGCCCTGTCAGTTGTACAATTTTGAATCCTTAAGCCAAGGGAATGCTACCAATCAAATATTAGAGATATCCATAGCTTAGTTTCAGATAAAAATTTGTTTACATCGATTCTGCCAAAATGCCTTTTTGGCCCCGCCTCTTAGCTCCCCAGGGGTCAGCACTGTCCTTTGTACAATTTTGAATCCCCACCCCATGACCATGCTACCAGGCAAATGTGAGTGATATCCTATGGTCTCCCCCCCCCCCCCCCCCCCCCCCCCCCCTCCCCCCCCCTCCCCCAGTTTTACTGGTAGTGGACTATTAATGTTTATTTAAACATAGAATATGTACCATGTAAAGGGATCATCTATTTTTTGTATCAATGTTACAATGTAAATGTGTACCTTTAATTTCTTTTCAGTATTGACTTATATATCATTTATTCATTAATTAGCCTATATATCTGTGAATGGATGTTTTAGACAGATTGGAAATGGTCTATATGCTGCATCTTTTGAAAATATTTTCTACGTATGACAAAGAGCAAAATTAATTTTTTTGGTAAACATCTGTACGTACAAGTGAATGGCAGCCCCAGCCTTTAGTAGTCTTTTCACTGCAGCATAACTTGAATGAACAATGGCGTTCTGTACACAGATATACAGGGGTGACTGGCCTTCTTTATCAGCTTTGTTTATATCGGCTCCTGAAATAGCCAAAACACAGATATATAGAGGTAGACTGTCCTTGTTAACATTGTTTATTTATGACAGCTACTGAAATCACCAAAACACAGATATTTTGACAGAATTAATTACCATTTCAATTGATATAGTGTACAAATTCTATAAGAAAATCTCACTCGTAGTTGTAATGTATTAAAATCTAAAAATTGATAAATTTGAGATATGGCCCTTTACTTCTAAGCCCTTCATGTTGGAGATACGTCCTTGTTCCTCTAAACAATCAATATATAGGGGAGATTGTCCATGTTAACTTTGTTTATGTCAGCTCCTGAAATAACTCAAATAGATGTACAGGGGTGACTGTTCTTGTAAATGTCAGCTCCTGAAATAGCCAAATTGAACCAGATCTATCTATGAATGAAATCACACTATCTGTGAAACAATCGTGACCAACTGTAAATGTGTTTTACACATTTTGATACATTAAAGTAAATATCATTTTATCAGTAATTCCATATTCAGTTGGTATTTCAACTGTAGGTACTCAGACATTCAGTATAAACAAAGATTCACTACAGCAAAGTGTATTTTTCACTGTTTGTACTTCCTTGTACTATCACACCAACTTCAGCGGAAACAAAATACGGGTGGCTGGCTTAACAGGCCTTAACTGTATTTATAATTTATTTCTTATTTATTCTTTTTATTTATTCTTATTTCTATGCAACCACCAATCTATGACATGCACCTTCTTCCAGTTGAAAAGCGATAATGACTGTTCTCACCTGCCTCCAGAAGCATGTCTATAAGGACAGGTCGTCCATGGAAGGCCGCTTTGTATAACGGAGTACAACCGTTCCTGTCGGTCATGTTGATATCAGCACCAGCTTTAAGCAAAATCTGTCAAATAAATCTTATTAAGTCAGAGAGATGATTTTTTTTTTTTCAGTTGGAGATGGTTAACTACCAACATTCATACAATTGTAGCAGTGCACAAGAATGTTTACCTCTTTGAACTGTAAAAATGAAATTGACATTGATCCCTCAAGAACCTTTTGAGAAATTGTGCACCAAATTTTAACTGTCAAAATTCAAAATGGCCAAATGTCAGCCATCTTGTTTCCCTATCAGTCTCAATATGTAACGTTTCAACATAGACATCCAGGGATCATTTTGGAGGGGGCCATGGGGTCATTGGTCCACAATTTTCCTGAATGACCCACATGATTCAGAAAAACCCTTTAAATTTCTATAAGTGGCCCGTAAATTATATTACAAATAGTTCTTTTTCTTGAAAATGACCCATCCATTTGGTAACCCAAAATTATCCCTGGACATCTGTTGGGCTAACAAGCATGCTGGGTATTGCTTAAGCAATACATCTCTCCTACCCCCCACCCCTACCAACTAAAAATAGTTTCAGTGACCTTGACCCAAAACCCCTAAACTCAAATTTGATCTGAAGCTACTCATACTGAATTTACATACCAGTTTTCACCAATATACTTTGAAGTATGGCTGAGAAAAGTGCGTAAAACTGAGTGGACAGACAGGGAAGAAACCTGTAGCGTACCCCTACCCCCCAGCTAAAATAGTTACAGTGACCTTGACCCAAAACCCCTTGAACTCAAATTTGATCTGTAGCTACTCATACTGAAGTTACATACCAACTTGCACCAATATACTTTGAAGTATGGCTGAGAAAGTGTGGAAAACTGAGTGGACAGACAGGGAAGAAACCTATAACCTACGGGAGGGGATCCAGATCTAGACCAAGAACTAAAACAATTTCCTCAACAGACCTGAGTAACTTCCACATGGTTGAGCGAGACCGCAGCCAGTAGAGGGGTTGTGCTGTCTTTAACACTGGGAACTGTTGGGTTGCTCCAAGGGTAGTTAATATCGGCTCCTTGTGATATCAACTGCTTCACGCCCTCCCGATCATTGGCCATCACCGCCAGGTGGAGCTCCCGCTCCCGTTGTGGCATTCCAAGAGATACAGTGTCACATTTTGTTGATTTGGAATTACCCATATTCAAACAAAACAGGTACATTAGGGCTACAACAGAGACAAAAGTACAAATTGTATATTTATTAAGGCATTATAATGGTGGTGACAAATCTGTGTATCTAAAACTTTCATATCCAATGGCATATCAAATCTGAAATCAATATTTGAAATATTTATTATTTTGAAGTACATGGCAAATAGTGGCCATGAGCAGTAGGCAAGGCATCAAACTCAAGTAATCATTTTAAAACAATCAAAAGTCAGGAAACAACAGTTACTTACTTATAGCTTGAAAAAAATACTGTAAAGAGTAGTATATTTAACATTTAATTAAATTTTCTTTTTAATTCTAATAACTATATTCATGGTATGAAACTGTTTTGGTTATTTTACAAAGCTCATGCATATGTACATGTATATACATGTATACAGTACTGCCATAACAATATTAACAGAGGCCGTCTGGGTTGACTTGCTTCTGCTCGACCCTCGGCAGTCTGAGAGGTTCATAATGATGTTACACTTGTTACCTTGCTGACATTATAACTAATTATTACTTCACACCACAATAAATGATTTTACAAGTTCTTGGTACTAAATTAAATCTGTAGGCTACATCTCTATGCGCAACCTGTAACATGCTGATGGCTACATCACTATGGGAACCTGTTATATAATGATGGCTACATCACTATGGGGTATCAAACCTGTTTCCAGGGCTTTTTCCGAGGGCTTTTTGAGGCTGTTAATGGGCCCCATTTCCAATTGGATTTTTTTCATTTCAAAGCCAAATACTCAAAATTTGCAGTTTACTCCTGAAAAAATCTTTCCCAATTCACCGATTTCTTCCCAAAATGAGACAAAAAGAAACCAGTGAGAAAAAGTCCTGGTTGCATGCTGATGGTTACATCTCTATGGGAACCTGTTACATGTCGATGACTACATCACTATGGGAACCTGTTACATGTCGATGACTACATCACTATGGGGAGCCTGTAACATACTGATGGTTACATCACTATGGGAACCTGTTGCATACTGATGGCTACATCACTATGGGAACCTGTTATATACTGATGACTACATCACTATGGGAACCTGTTACATACTGATGGCTACATCACTATGGGAACCTGTTTCAAGCTGATGACTATATCACTATGGGAACCTGTTTCAAGCTAATGGCTACATCACTATGGGAACCTGTAACATACTGATGGTTACATCTCTAAGGGAACATGTTATATACTGATGGCTACATCTCTATGGGAACCTGTTTCAAGCTGATGACTATATCACTATGGGGAGCCTGTAACATACTGATGGTTACATCACTATAGGAACCTGTTTCAAGCTGATGGCTACATCACTATGGGGAGCCTGTAACATACTGATGGCTACATCACTATGGGGAGCCTGTAACATACTGATGGCTACATCACTATAGGAACCTGTTTCAAGCTGATGGCTACATCACTATGGGATCCTGGTACATGCTGATGGCTACATCACTATGGGAACCTGTTACATACTGACGGCTACATCACTATGGGAACCTATTACATACTGATGGCTACATCACTATGGAGACCAGGAACCTGTTACATGCTGATGGCTACATCACTATGGGAACCTGTTACATACTGATGGCCACATCACTATGGGAACCTGTTACATGTTGATGGCTACATCACTATGGGAACCTGTTACATGTTGATGGCTACATCACTATGGGAACCTGTTACATACTGATGGCCACATCTCTATGGGAACCTGTTACATGCTGATGGCTACATCACTATGGGAACCTGTTACTTACTGACGGCAACATCACTATGGGAACCTGTTACATGTTGATGGCTACATCACTATGGGAACCTGTTACATACTGATGGCTTTGTCACTATGGGAACCTGTTACATGATGATGGTTACATCACTATGGGAACCTGTTACATACTGATGGCTACATCACTATGGGAACCCGGTACATGCTGATGGCTACATCACTATGGGAACCTGGTACATGTTGATGGCTACATCTCTATGGAACCTGTTACATGTTGATGGCTACATTTCTATGGGAACCTGTTACATACTGATGGTTACATCACTATGGGAAACCAATTACATACTGATGGCTACATCACTATGGGAACCTGTTACATGTTGATGGCTACATCACTATGGGAACCTGTAACATACTGATGGTTACATCACTATGGGAACCTGTTACATACTGATGGCTACATCACTATGGGAACCCGGTACATGCTGATGGCTACATCACTATGGGAACCTGGTACATGCTGATGGCTACATCACTATGGGAAACCAATTACATACTGATGGCTACATCACTATGGGAACCTGTTACATGTTGATGGCTACATCACTATGGGAACCTGTTACATACTGATGGTTACATCACTATGGGAACCTGTTACATACTGATGGCTACATCACTATGGGAACCCGGTACATGCTGATGGCTTTGTCACTATGGGAACCTGGTACATGCTGATGGCTACATCACTATGGGAACCTGTTACATACTGATGGCTACATCACTATGGGAACCTGTTACATACTGATGGCTACATCACTATGGAAACCTGTTACATACTGATGGCTTTGTCACTATGGGAACCTGTTACATGCTGATGGCTACATCACTATGGGAACCTGTTACATACTGATGGCTACATCACTATATATGGGGAACCTGTTACATGTTGATGGCTACATCACTATGGGGAACCTAGTTCATGCTGATGGCTACATCACTATGGGGAATCGAACCTGTTGCCAGGGCTTTTTCTGAGGGCTTTTTGAGGCCGTTAATGGGTCCCATTAATTTCCAATTGGATTTTTTTCATTTCAAAGTCAAATTCTCAAAATTTGAAGTTTACTCCTGAAAAAATCTTTCCCAATTCATCAATTTTCTTCCCAAAATGAGACAAAAAGGTCCCATCCGAAACCAGTGAGAAAAAGTCCTGGCTGCATGCTGATGGCTACATCACTATGGGAACCTGTTACATGCTGATGGCTACATCTCCATGGAAACCTGTTACATGCTGATGGCTACATCACTATGGGAACCTGTTACATACTGATGGCTTGATCATTATGGGAACCTGTAGCATGTTGATGGCTTGATCATTATTAGGGGGAACCTGTAGCATACTGATGGCTACATCAATATAAATTAGCTAAATTTTACTGTAAAGTCATTGTTATGCACTGTTGTAACTTCCCTTGACCTTTACCCTCTGCAGTAACCTGTAAAGAATATATGTCTGATGTATATCTTGTTGTATGTCATAAGGCCATACAGCAACTAATTGTTGGGCCTTCTGCAGGATTAATTGGAGGTGGTAAGGTTCTTCAATGTCTTCTGTTTAGGGGGCATATTGGAGAATCCAAGAAAAAGGCCTATTTATGATCATATTGCCTGTTGATCATAGAAAGCAAACTGTTAAAGGATAATGAAGACATTGACATAGATCTGAAGCCCCTTAATTTTGCAACAATTGAAATAATCATCCTTTCATGATCATTTGCCCAGTCTTTCCTATCTTTCTTGTCTGCTGTTTCTTTTTGCAATTTGTTTTCTGACTTCTAATGACCTTGGCTGTTGTAAGAACATTAAATCCATAAAAACAAACTCTACCTTATGTTTTATTTTATAAAAAGCCTATACCTCTTCTAATTGGAATTTCTTACAAGCTCATTTGATTCATATCTATTGAGTTCATTGAAAATGATAGCAAATGCAACTTCGATTTCATTGTCCTGCAATAATTCTGTCACAAAATTTGAGAAAAAAACTTCTCTCACTGGGTTATTCGCGATGGCATGAAATTAATAATTATATAATGATAATAGAATCGTCGATTTCATCACCCCATATAACTGAAAAGTCAGATAACTCTATAGATCTAGTTACACCTGCATTGTGCATGCCAATTAAACCAAAGTAATTGGTTTTGATTGAATTCATGTTTGTTAGCTGTCTAATATAACAGAATAATATATATTACTTAAAACGGGAAAAATAATAATTGCCAGACATTGCTTAAGAATTCTAGAATATATTTAATGCGAGATGTTTTTAATTATTTTTTTCATAATTACACTGACATTTTCCCACTCTGGATAATTGCCTATGTGTGATTCTGTTATCGATTATCATATGTCCCTTTGCATGAGACTCTTCAAGAGCAGACGCTCAAATATGACTGATGATGATGATCAACGCATTTAATTAAAAAAATAATGAAGATGTGTTGATATATTCTGCCAACGTCGCATTTCAGGAAAACAGAGCGGTCGGTCCATTACACCATCTTTTTGATGTTTACCTTTCAATGAGCAACAACTACGTCCCCTGTTCTGGTTCATCCATCGATCTAGAACTTCCTTTCACTCCGATAAATAAAATTACAATTAATTCTTCAACTATATGCACTGTCCACTTGTAGATAGGCCTAATATGTTCACTCTTCTGTCAAACGTCAAAGACACCATACTGTTGGGAGCCCGGATGCAGGGATCGTTCATTGTACATGTTTGTATTCTTTTGAATATTTTATCGGTTGGGTATCTTTAAAACATGAAATATATCAGATTTATATCTTATTAATATTTGAATATAGAAAATAACAATAAGAGAAATAATCAAAGGTTAAGTGTAATATATAAATATAATTACTTGAAATCGAAAAGAAAATGCGGAAATAATTGCCCGACAATGACTTGACATTTGTATTTGCATTACCCCGTCATTCAGACGCTTATTCTTTGATTGTATTCTTTACTGACAAACGTTCAGTTACGCTAGATTTTAATCCCAAACTGGAGAGATGGCGGACATTTCAACTTTTCAAGCACTTGATCTTCCACCGATTTCAAAGATTAAATTTGATTTGGTTCGCGCAACAAGGGAATGCTCACAGAGAAAACTCCTTAATAGTGCAAAATGGTTTGTATTTAGCGTTATACGAGAGCTGAATTCTAGTGCAAAACTACACTGCCTTCCTGCACTATGCATTGTCAGCTTATAATTAGAATCATCATATCCTTCCACAAGTCAATATGATCATGATATCGGGGCCCAAAGACCGACCGAAGTAGCCACTGCCTCCTTAAATAGAGCGAACAGCCATTGTCTAATTCGAACAGTATATTACCTCAGTGAAGCGGAAATATCTAAAAAAAAATCAAGAAATTAAAACTAGATTAAACAGGTCAGGGTGAAGTCCTGATTTCACTATTACTACAATATAGCTATTCGCTGGTTGGGGAAAACCACAAACATGCCTATTATACAACAATTCAGGTATAGCTTTGTAACTAGGATAACCAAAATCCTTATAAATTATCTTTGTAAAAAATTTCGTCCAAGTCTAATTTATAAAGTTTTGAAACACAAAAATGGAATTTATTTGTGTGAGGAAAATTCAAATTGATGCAATATTTCTGGGGAAGTAACACCAAAAAAAATAAAACTTTCTAAGTAGCCAATGCTTTCAGTAAATATCTTTTGGTAAAATATTTACCTTAATTGTCATAAATGAATGCGATATTAATTAATATATTGCAAAATTCATGGTTCAAGATATTTTGGCTATTATTAATAACAAATCCGGGATCCATACTCCAGCTGGTATGCGATAGGCGAGTAAGCATATTATATGGCAGTTGGTGCTTGGTGCTTTCCCTAACCTGTTACAGTATTACAAGTATTAGCTTTCCAAAAATGTAATAATGACCAAAATCCTTATAAATGAACTTTGTAAAAATTTCATCCAAGTCAAATTTATTTTGTTTTGAAACACAAAAAAAAACTAAATTTATTTGTGTGTGGGAAATTACCAAAAATTCAAATTGATGCAATATTTCTGGTGGAGTAACACCAAAATAAACTACTTTCCAAGTAGCCAATGCTTTCAGTAATATCTTTTGGTAAAATATTTACCTTAATTGTCATAATGCGACATTGATTAATATATTGCAAAATTTATGGTTCAAGAAATTTTGGCTATTATTAGTAACAAATCCATACTCCAGCTGGTGTCCGATAGGCGAGTAAGCATATTATATGGCAATTGGTGGTTTCCCCCAACCTGTTACAGTATCACAAGTATTAGCTTTCCAAAAAGGTTAAGAGGGCTAACAGTATTATTATTATTAGTAAGCAGTTATATATAGTAAAGTTTGAGATAGTTGGGTATCACGTAGTTAAGCTTAGGAGTTATTTATGAGATATAACTTGATATTAAGTGCATCCACGAATAGGGGCCGCGGTGGCCGAGTGGTTAAGGTGTCCCGACACTTTAACACTAGCCCTCCACCTCTGGGTTGCGAGTTCGAAACCTACGTGGGGCAGTTGCCAGGTACTGACCGTAGGTCGGTGGTTTTTCTCCGGGTACTCCGTCTTTCCTCCACCTCCAAAACCTGGCACGTCCTTAAATGACCCTGGCTGTTAATAGGACGTTAAAGAAAAACAAACATCCACGAATGGACAACTCTTAACCTGTTGGGCAGGTGTTGTGGAGTTCCTGTCATACACATGCTTCCATGATTTTATTGATTTCTGACCATGACCATAGTTAAACAACAGCAGTGCTGTGCATAGAATTTCAGATTTTGGTATATTTTATTGAAAACCACAACTTTTTGTTTATCAAAAACACTGCTGTTTGAAGACTTTTCACTGATTTTCACCAATTTTGATGTTTCTGAAATTGCCATTTTTCGAAAGCTGTAAAAACTAAGAAATTTGTCAAAAAATGAAAACTGTTCGAAAAAAAAGTTGTTGGCACTCTCAATCGTAAAATGAAAAGAATCTCACAAAATCTATACTGCTTTGACTTCTGAAGGAGTTCTCAAACTATTGAAATTAAAATGTGACATTTCAATTGATCATGAGCTGTTATTCTGGTGTGACAGTTTTTTCGTGTGTTACCGTTCCTAAACAGTGATAACTTTAACCTATGTATCATTGTGACATTTGTTTTCTTTAATCATTTTCAGGGCTGCTGAAATGTCATATGGTTTAGAAGTTCAGCTAGAACCATCTCAGTTGCGACATCAAGACAGGGATGTAAGTTTGTATGACATGACGACATGATGTTCTACCAAAGTTACACTTCCGGCATGATCAACCTGTATGATCTGGGAAACAGTTACTTTTGAATTGTAATGGAAGATAATTGAAACAATGATGGAGGACAACTGTTGTTGGTTTAGCATTCAAGTTTAATCCTTAATCTTTAACTATCTTCTATCTTATTTTGATAACTTTTAGAAAGGTTGTTGTATTGAAGGGGTTTCCCTGACACAGGTTTCCTGCATCTTAGATGCAGAAATATACATAAACAACTCCCAAACTAAATGTCTGTGTATCCTTGAGATGCATTATAATTCCAAAATCTTCCCATTCAGTGAAAAAATAACATTTAATTTCAACTGACACTAGTATTTTATTGCATTTGTGTATTATTACTTAAGGCAACAGGGTTATATATACTTAATGACCATCTTGGATGCTGGAACTGCTAATTAAAATTAGACTTGTTATTTCCATTCCTCTAAGATACTCTACGATACACTGCAATACAATTTTTCATAGAGGAATGGAAATAACAAGTCTAATTTTAATTGTGCTTTACCATGATTTTGTCTCTTTCAAAATGTCATGGGACTCCTGGATTTCAAAATGGGACTTCCAATTTTCACATCTGATAGTCTGTGCCACCCTGCATAACAAAATTACACGGAAAACCCTGGTATTGTACATGTATACTGTATCTGTTCTAGGACTTTCTGAAAGAGTATGACCAGTATACTCTAGCGGTTAGTTACTTTGACCTGAAGGAGTATGACAGGGCTGCCCACTTCGTCCATGATTGTCACAGCAGCCAGGCCTACTTTCTTTACATGTACTCTCGCTATCTTGCCGAGGAGAAACGCAAAAATGACAATGCATCAGACTCCATAGGTTGGTTGAATGTAGACTTAAAGTATTGTAAACTTAGAAGTGGAGTTAATGAAAAAGACATTAATGGTACACAGCATCAAATTACTTCTTAATGCAAGGAAGTTTAAGAAAATGAAGCACTGAAATCTCATCTCAGGAATAAGTTTCTTAAATGTCTTGTCTAAACTATTTTACCACGCAGAGAGAAATGATTATCCAATGGAATATTTTCATTCAATTTGGTTGATAATTGAATTTCTTTTATCTTTAACAAATCCGGTTTAATGATTTTATTTTATTTTATTTTATCTGGTTACCGGTCAATACAAGCATTAAAAATGTGTGGCAATCTTATTGGACAAAAACAGGTAATGATATATAAGGGGATTTGTACTGTATGTTACATCTTTTTCACACACAAAAAGTGTTAATACAGGTATTATTCAATAAGCACTCCTTGTTAATCTTATGTTCTAATTAGTAACATTGATGTTGCTCAGGTAAGTATCAAGACCCCATGGACCTCTTGCTATCAATACATTGTAAAACCTGGTACTCTGATCAAGGCAAATAAGAGTGATTAAGATAAGTTTAATGATAACTTGTTTTGTTGATATATATACGTGTTGCAAAACAATAAATCAAAAGTTTATAATTTTTAAATATTTTGGTTGAAATTTGTGATTGTTTTTTCTTCACACAAATACATTAGTCAAGGTATAATAGACAACTAGCTATTTGATTGCTTTACAACCCTGAGGTATGGACAGATGTTTGAAAATGTTTTTATCTTGATTTTGACAAAATTTATTATAAAGGTCCCCCTAATAAACTGGAAAATGAGCAGTTGAAGACCCTCAAAATGGAGCTGTGTAAAAAATATGCCAACAAGGAACTCGATGGATTTTGTTTGTATCTGTAAGTGGTGATAAAGTGTTTTTGTAAAAATATCTTATATTGTAAGTGATTAGTTTATAAAACGCAATAGTCTTGCTGTAATTTGATGTAAATGTGTTTTGAGAAGTTTAAGTTTAATACAGCTGTTTATTTTATGCATAATAATTTTATTTTACACTTTTTGGTTTTATTTGAATATTATATGCATGTCTCCAGGAAAAATGATTTTAATGCATGGTATTATTTATCTATTGATATTTGTTTGGATACCTGGTAACTACATACAATTCTTTGGTAGGGTTTAACCATTTTGTTTACTTACAGGTGTAATATTTAAGTAGTTCTATACAGAATTAGTTTCAATACTCACTTTAATCAGAGCAAACTTTCATGGACAACTAGCTAGCTATAAAATAGTTGTTTCCATTAAATGTTTGCCGCTGATTTTATCACCATCTCTTCGATTGAGTATGTGTATCATCAAACATATTGATTTCATGGTTAAAACAGAGTTGTTGCCCTTTGTGTAAAACATTACAGAGTTATTGCCCATTATGTAATACATTACAGAGTTATTGCCCCTTGTGTAAAACATTGCATAGTTATTGTCCTTTGTGTATATCATTACAGAGTTATTGCCCTTTGTGTATAACATTACAGAGTTATTGCCCTTTGTGTATAACATTACAGAGTTATTGTCCTTTGTGTAAAACATTACAGAGTTATTGCCCTTGTGTATAACATTACAGAGTTATTGTCCTTTGTGTAGAACATTACAGAGTTATTGCCCTTTATGTATAACATTACAGAGTTATTGCCCTTTGTGTATAACATTACAGAGTTATTGTCCTTTGTGTAGAACATTACAGAGTTATTGCCCTTTGTGTAGAACATTACAGAGTTATTGCCCTTTGTGTATTGAAGAGATCACAGAGAATATGGTACACTCAAAAATAAATGTCTTTTTCATCTGAAATAAGATGTCATATAAGCTCACAATTTACAAAACGATTTGTTTGCCTATTCGCTTAGCATATTGATTGTTACATTGGCAAAGAAGTATATCTGTAAACTATTCACCAGGTATGGAGTAGTTCTGAAGAAGTTGGAGCTGATTAAAGAGTCTATGGAGATATTTGTAGAGGCCATAGCACAGGAGCCATTACACTGGGGGGCGTGGCAGGAGCTGGCTGGTCTTATTACAGATAAGGAAACGGTAAGTGTTTCAGCAGTCACTGTTATAAAGGCTACACATTAGATGGTCTTCATGTGAAGCGATGATAGCTCAGTTGGTAAGCAATGTAGCCTTGAGTGAAGATTCATGACAAGTGTCAATCAAAGTTGAGACGGAAGACAAGCTTGCGTAGATGTAGTTGTGGTTGTGTCTTTCAGAAAGATACTTTACTCTAGTTGCTCTGGATTAGAGATAGCATGCAATAGGTTTTTTACATGTTGTTCAATGAGGTAGTCACCAGCTACTACAAATGAAACACTGTCTCAAAATAGCCCTAACGAATAAATCCAGCTAACTATCCTCTATAGATGATTTAATTCATTTGGACGATCAGATCAGATTCTATTTATTGAAATAATGTATCTATAAAAAAAAAGATAAAATAAATCTTAAATCTAAAATAAAGACATTTACATGTGTGGTGCTGTTACAGCTACTATCACTGTACCTGCCAAATCACTGGATAAAGAACGTGTTTCTAGCCCACATATACCTCCAGCTTCAACTCAACGAGGAGGCCATGAAGATCTACCAGAGCTTGGCGGAGAATGGCTTCGCCAAGAGTTCCTATATTGTATCCCAGATAGCTGTGGCTTACCACAACATGAGAGGTCATTAAATCATGTACTGTAAACGCTGAAATTAATGCAAGGGGGAAATCTACGCTAATTACGCTGACTCCATTTGTTCGCGAAAATTTCCCTCACATGTATTATTTTGATATCAATTTCAATGATCTTGAACTACAAGGAAAAGTGGATCGATCGCAAAAATTACCCCCACGCATATAGTTTACGTATTGAAATCGGGAAATTAACCCCCGCGAAAATAATGTTTACAGTATTTTGTTCCAACAAAAGAACTCCAGGTTTCATACTTTAGATATAGAGGATCCTACAGGCTAGTTGAATTTCGTAACAGAAGGGAATAATTCTGTGCTATCGGATTATTGGGGATTCTGTAGTTCAATTTTGTGACAGAAGGGAATATTTCTGTAATATCAGATTATTGGGGGTTCCGTAGTTTGATTTTGTGATGGAAGGGAATATTTCTGTAATATCAGATTATCGGGGGTTCCGTAGTTTGATTTTGTGTCAGAAGTGAATATTTCTGCACTGTCAAATTATTGGGGGTTCCATAGTTTGATTTTCTGACGGAAGGGAATGTTTCTGTAATATCGGATTATAAGTGATTCCGTAGTTTGATTATTGACTTTGACCTTTTTTTGTTTCAGATGTTGATCAGGCAATGACAGTGTTTACAGAGCTACAAGAAATGGATCCCTACAGATTAGAAAACATGGACATCTTCTCCAATCTGTTGTACATCAAGGTAATATTTAATACATTATAGTTAGTTATTTTCGCACTTAAAAAAATTCACAACTTTCATTTAAAATGAAAGAATTTATTAGAAAATTCAATAAATTTAATTTTGGCAGTATGGCTATTAAAAAGATCATTATCAAAGTTTTACGATTATTGATTGAGCATGCAAACACCAGTATGGTTCAACGAGATCGAATGATTATTTATGTTTATAAATTTTTCAGTTTTGTTGATGTAAACTTTCTTACTCATTCACCGTTGATATCTGTAGATCAGATGTAGTCACAGGAAAATAAATAATTAGTCCCCTACCGGTGAAACTTGGGGAGGTTATGGGTTTCCTCCCCTTCCTCCTTACCATCTTATGCATATGTACGCATCACCAAGTTTATCAGCGATCTAGTTGCTTCATTCCTTGAAGGATTTTTATAAAATTTCATACAATGATTAAGGACTAAAATGTCTTGGACAAGTTCAAGTTTAAGGGTTTTTGTGTCAAGGTCACTGTTACTGTTTATAGCAGGGGTCAGGGGACTTTGAGTCAAGGTCACTGTGACTATTTAAAGCGGGGGTCAGTAGGGGACATGTATTGCTTAAGCAATACTTACTGTATGCTTGGTTTGTTAAAAAAAATGTTACATTGTATGACAGTGTATGAGGTAGGTCAACTCACCAGCGCCATGTGGTGGGAATTTCCAGGGGCCGCGGTGGTTAAGTTGTTCCGACACTTTATCACTAGCCCTCCACATCTGAGTTGCGAGTTCGAAACCTAAGTGGGGCAGTTGCCTGGTACTGACCATAGGCCAGTGTTTTTTTTCCGGGTACTCCGGCTTTCCTCCACCTCCAAACCTGGCACGTCCTTAAATGACCCTGGCTGTTAAAAGGACGTTAAACAAAACCAACCAAATGGGAATTACAATTTATCCTAGCGATATGAGAACAAGTGTTGCTACGTGGCATATGGCCAGTGTACTGTTCGTTACTCTTTTCTTTTACAAATGGATAATATGTTGTACAACAATATCTGACATTACTACTACAACCCCTTACCTGTTAAGTCTGTGACGGTTCCTCTCTATTGTAGGAGATGAGGGCTGAGCTGGCCAACTTAGCTCACAAGTGCTGTGACATCGATAAATACCGAGTTGAGACCTGCTGTGTTATTGGTGAGTAATCTAGTTACTGACATACCCATACACCCACCACAGCTCTGGCCAGCCCAGTCATAAGTTACCATTAATCCAGTTTTCTTTTCATTATTCGGCCATCTTTAATCCAGTTGTCCCACTATCAACCAACCATTTTTGAGATTTTTCTTTCTCTCTACATTGTACCATCATTGACACAAAACTCAACAGTTTGAATCTCCTATTGTGCTTATGAATTTAATATCTTCTGAAATATTGGGATGAATTATACTGTAAGTGTGGACTTACACGAGGAAGAAAATTATGCTAATTACGGGGAGTCATTTTGATCATGAAAATTTCTCCACATATATTATGACTGTATTTGTATATCAATTTGCCTAATCTCGAACTATACTGCAAATGGTTGGATCAATCGTGAAAATTACTGCCTAGCATATAGTTTAAATATTGACATCGCGAAATTAACCTCCCCTCGAAAATAACAATGTTTACAGTTAATTTTCTTAGAACTATTTAATTTGATGTATTACAGTCATGTGTGTGTATGTTCTTGTTACGTGTGGTCGTTCTTGAGAGTGGTCGTAAATAGAGGACCACTGTACCAATGTATCATGGTCATTTGTATGTACTCCTTAATATTGTTTATAATGTAGGTAACTACTACTCCATACGACAACAACACGAGAAAGCTGTGCTGTACTTCCAGCGGGCACTAAAACTGAATCCACACTACCTCTCAGCCTGGACCCTCATGGGCCACGAGTTCATGGAACTGAAGAATACATCTGCCGCTCTACAAGCTTACAGACAGGCTATAGGTAAACCAGGAATTAATGTAGTGAATCCAATCCTGTTGTAATTGCAAGAGAAAAAAAAACTATTAAAACTTCAAGGTGAAAGAAACGCATTTGAATGTCATGCACCATGGAACATCCACCAGACAAGGAATGGTAAATAAAAATTAAGATAAATGTTGGCTGATTTGAACAGTAAGATAGCTGTCTTGGTCTTGTCCATTTTGCTAAGTGTGCCTGTTGCAGGGCTCAAAGTAGATATATTTAACAGGTGGCCTATTTGGCTACCAAGTCATAAAGTCCAGGCGCCAATTGGAGAAGTTAGTCGCCCGGCCAAGTTGTCTAACATTTGAAAAGAAAAATCTTTTAATTCTTTAGTTCAGTGCAACATCTCTCTGAAACTTTTTCAATTGTGAACGTCATTTTAGAACTGACTGCAATTTTTGAAAGATTAAACAAATCACAAATTTTAACGGACATGCAGTGCCTTATACGTCAATAACTGGTCGCCAATGGTGAATTTAAGGTGCCATGGCCACTAAAATAGGCGCCACTTTGAGCCCTGTGTTGATCCTGCTTCACAAGAGTTAAATTTACTGCCTGTGTTTTATCAGAGGTTGAGCGGAGAGACTACCGAGCATGGTACGGACTTGGACAAACCTACGAAATCCTCAAAATGCACTACTACTGTCTCTACTACTACAGACAAGCTCAGAAACTCAGGTGAGTCACCATATCATTGTCAGGCTCAGAAACTCAGGTGAGTCACCATATCATTGTCAGGCTCAGAAACTCAGGTGAGTCACCATATCATTGTCAGGCTCAGAAACTCAGGTGAGTCACCATATCATTGTCAGACTCAGAAACTCAGGTGAGTCACCATATCATTGACAGGCTCAGAAACTCAGGTGAGTCACCATATCATTGTCAGGCTCAGAAACTCAGGTGAGTCACCATATCATTGTCAGGCTTAGAAACTTGGGTGAGTCACCATATCATTGTCAGGCTCAGAAACTCAGGTGAGTCACCATATCATTGTCAGGCTCAGAGACTCGGGTGAGTCACCATATCATTGTCAGGCTCAGAAACTCAGGTGAGTCACCATATCATTTTCAGGCTTAGAAACTCAAGTGAGTCACCATATCATTGTCAGGCTCAAAAACTCAGGTGAGTCACCATACCATTGTTAAACTCTAAAACACAGGTGGGTCACTATATCATTGTCAGACTCGGGTGAATCACCATATCATTGTCAGGCTCAGAAACTCAGGTGAGTCACCATATCATTTTCAGGCTTAGAAACTCAAGTGAGTCACCATATCATTGACAGGCTCAGAAACTCAGGTGAGTCACCATATCATTGTTAGACTCTAAAACACAGGTGGGTCACTATATCATTGTCAGACTCGGGTGAATCACCATATCATTGTCAGGCTCAGAAACTCAGGTGAGTCACCATACCATTGTTAGACTCTAAAACACAGGTGGGTCACTATATTATTGTCAGACTCTGGTGAATCACCATATCATTGTCGGGCTCAGAAACTCAGGTGAGTCACCATATCATTGTCAGGCTCAGAGACTCAGGTGAGTCACCATATCATTGACAGGCTCAGAAACTCAGGTGAGTCACCATATCATTGTTAGACTCTAAAACACAGGTGGGTCACTATATCATTGTCAGACTCGGGTGAATCACCATATCATTGTCAGGCTCAGAAACTCAGGTGAGTCACCATATCATTGACAGGCTCAGAAACTCAGGTGAGTCACCATACCATTGTCGGGCTCAGAAACTCAGGTGAGTCACCATATCATTGACAGGCTCAAAAATTTGGGTGTGTCACCATATTACTGTTAGTCCCAGAAATAGTATTCAGGTATATATATCACTTTCACTGTTACCACCATAAGAAAGTTAAAGTCAATTCACTGTTACCACCATAAGAAAGTCAATTTAATAATTTCTACCAAAAAATGGTTAAGAAATGTTCCTTCGAATATTTGGCAAAACTGAAAACAAAGTGAACCATTCAAAGCATGCTTTACAGTATTGATAATTCCTTTAGAATACATTCAGGTAATTTGTATGGAGGTATACATATGTTGACTCTTGTAGCTATAAACTATGGAATGATTAATTTCTCATGCTTGTAAATGTTCCTTTCAGACCGAATGACTCTCGGATGGTGATGGCCCTGGGAGAGACATACGAGAAATTAGAGAGGCTGCAGGAGGCTAAGAAATGTTTCTGGAAGGCCAACTGTATAGGAGATATGGAGGGAACTGCCCTCATCAAACTAGCCAGGTCAGTAATAACTGTATAGGAAATATGGAGGGAAATGCCCTCATCAAACTAGCCAGGTCAGTAATAACTGTATAGGAGATATGGAGGGAAAATCCCTCATCAAACTAGCCAGGTCAGTAATAACTGTATAGGAGATATGGAGGGAAATGCCCTCATCAAACTAGCCAGGTCAGTAATAACTGTATAGGAGACGTGGAGGGAACTGCCCCCATCAAACTAGCCAGGTCAGTAATAAGTATGTAGGAGATATGGAGGGAACTGCCCTCATCAAACTAGTCAGGTCAGTAATAAGTATGTAGGAGATATGGAGGGAACTGCCCTCATCAAACTAGCCAGGTCAGTAATAACTGTATAGGAGACATGGAGGGAAATGCCCTCATCAAACTAGCCAGGTCAATAATAACTATGTAGGAGATATGGAGGGAACTGCCCCCATCAAACTAGCCAGGTCAGTAATAAGTATGTAGGAGATATGGAGAGAAATGCCCTCATCAAACTAGCCAGGTCAGTAATAACTGTATAGGAGATATGGAGGGAAATGCCCTCATCAAACTAGCCAGGTCAGTAATAACTGTATAGGAGATATGGAGGGAAATGCCCTCATCAAACTAGCCAGGTCAGTAATAACTGTATAGGAGATATGGAGGGAACTGTCCTCATCAAACTAGCCAGGTCAGTAATAACTGTATAGGAGATATGGAGGGAACTGTCCTCATCAAACTAGCCAGGTCAGTAATAAGTATGTAGGAGACGTGGAGGGAACTGCCCTCATCAAACTAGCCAGGTCAGTAATAAGTATGTAGGAGATATGGAGGGAACTGCCCTCATCAAACTAATCAGGTCAGTAATAAGTATGTAGGAGATATGGAGAGAAATGCCCTCATCAAACTAGCCAGGTCAGTAATAACTGTATGGGAAATATGGAGGGATCTTTCTCAAATTTCATATGTAGGTTCCCCTTGGTGCCTAGTTATGCATATTGCGTTTTGAGACCAATCTGAAAACAACATGGCCGACAGGCAGCCATCTTGGATTTTGACAATTGAAGTTTGTTATCGCTATTTCTGAGAAAGTACTGAAGGGATCTTTCTCAAATTTCATATGAAGGTTCCCCTTGGTGCTTAGTTATGCATATTGCGTTTTGAGACCAATCGGAAAACAACATGGCCGACAGGCAGCCATCTTGGATTTTGACAATTGAAGTTTGTTATCACTATTTCTGAGAAAGTACTGAATGGATCTTTCTCAAATTTCATATGTAGGTTCCCCTTGGTGCTTAGTTATGCATATTGCGTTTAGAGACCAATCCGAAAACAACATGGCCGACAGGCAGCCATCTTGGATTTTGACAATTGAAGTTTGTTATCACTATTTCTGAGAATGTACTGAATGGATCTTTCTCAAATTTCATATGTAGGTTCCCCTTGGTGTCTAGTTATGCATATTGGGTTTTGAGACCAATCTGAAAACAACATGGCCGACAGGCAGCCATCTTGGATTTTGACAATTGAAGTTTGTTATCGCTATTTCTGAGAAAGTACTGAAGGGATCTTTCTCAAATTTCATATGAAGGTTCCCCTTGGTGCCTAGTTATGCATATTGCGTTTTGAGACCAATCGGAAAACAACATGGCCGACAGGCAGCCATCTTGGATTTTGACAATTGAAGTTTGTTATCACTATTTCTGAGAAAGTACTGAAGGGATCTTTCTCAAATTTCATATGTAGGTTCCCCTTGGTGCTTAGTTATGCATATTGCGTTTTGAGACCAATCCGAAAACAACATGGCCGACAGGCAGCCATCTTGGATTTTGACAATTGAAGTTTGTTATCACTATTTCTAAGAATGTACTGAATGGATCTTTCTGAAATTTCATATGTAGGTTTCCCTTGGTGTCTAGTTATGCATATTGGGTTTTGAGACCAATCTGAAAACAACATGGCCGACAGGCAGCCATCTTGGATTTTGACAATTGAAGTTTGTTATCGCTATTTCTGAGAAAGTACTGAAGGGATCTTTCTCAAATTTCATATGAAGGTTCCCCTTGGTGCCTTGTTATGCATATTGCGTTTTGAGACCAATCCGAAAACAACATGGCCGTCAGGCAGCCATCTTTGATTTTGACAATTGAAGTTTGTTATCGCTATTTCTGAGAATGTACTGAATGGATCTTTCTGAAATTTGATATGTAGGTTTCCCTTGGTGCCTAGTTATGCATATTGCGTTTTGAGACCAATCAGAAAACAACATGGTCGACAGGCAGCCATCTTGGATTTTGACAATTGAAGTTTGTTATCACTATTTCTGAGAAAGTATTTAAGGGATCTTTCTCAAATTTCATATGTAAGTTTCCCTTGGTGCCTAGTTATGCATATTGCATTTTGAGACCAATCAGAAAACAACATGGCTGACAGGCAGCCATCTTGAATTTTGACAATTGAAGTTTGTTATCGCTATTTCTGAGAAAGTACTGAATGGATCTTTCTGAAATTTCATATGTAGGTTTCCTTTGGTGCCTAGTTATGCATATTGCGTTTTGAGACCAATCAGAAAACAACATGGTCGACAGGCAGCCATCTTGGATTTTGACAATTGAAGTTTGTTATCACTATTTCTGAGAAAGTACTGAATGGATCTTTCTGAAATTTCATATGTAAGTTTCCCTTGGTGCCTAGTTATGCATGTTGCATTTTGAGACCAATCGGAAAACAACATGGCCAACAGGCAGCCATCTTGGATTTTGACAATTGAAGTTTGTTATCGCTATTTCTGAGAAAGTACTGAAGGGATCTTTCTCAAATTTCAAATGGAGGTTCCCCTTGGTGCCTCGTTATGCTTATTGCATTTTGAGATCAATTGGAAAACAATATTTCTGACAGACTGCCATCTTGGATTTTGACAATTGAAGTTTGTTATCTCTATTTCTCAAAGTACTGAATGGATCTTTCTCAAATTTCATAAGTAGGTTCCCCTTGGTCCCATGTATTGCATTTTTGGACCAGTCTGTCCTGAAAACAACCTGGCAAACAAACAGCCATTATCGTTAAATCTCAAATTTCTTATATAGCTAGGATTCCCTTGTTTGAAAAGTACTGGAGGGATGTCTCAATTTGCACAGATTAGTAAAATGAAGGGAAAAGTAGAGAAAAGATCAATCTGACATGGAACCTATGAAGATCATTCAATGGTGGGCGCCAAGATCCCTCTGGGATCTCTTGTTTCTTTTCTTTTTTTTTAATTTCTGGTCATTTTTATGGCAGTTGTGTCTCTTTCGGTTATGATTGTAAAAAGAATCTTTTCCAGACAATTTCCTTGCCGTCTCCATCCAAACTTGTTTGGAAATTTCACTGATGTAGTCACCATACACTATGCACTTGCTGTTTTACTGTTTTAACTGTTTTATTATGGCAGTTATGGTAGACACTGTAATCATTAAACTAGCCAGGAGGGTGTAGTTAATGGGAAATTTGTGTGTGTGTGTGTGTGTGGGGGGGGGGGGGGGGGGGGGGGGGGGGGGGGGGGCTTGTTATATCCTAGAAACTGCAAATTGCAAAACCATTTTTGTCATGAATCAATATTTCAAAAAATTACACACATGAAATTGTATTTCAAATAGGCCATTCAAAATATTTGATGTGATTATAATAAACATTTCTATCATTGTCACAGACTTCATGAGAAACTACATGAGGAAGACCAGGCAGCCTCTGCCTACACAGACTACATCAACGAGGCCAGTCGACAGGGGGTAAGTCTACTTCATCAGGCGTGCTTTAATGTCACCTGTCATATATTGTCAACAGGGAGATAATGACATGTACTTATGATAAGTGCTTTGTTTGTCGTTAATGTTTATGGTGTAAATAAATGAATGTAAGAAATGTCATTTTAGTGTAAACGTGTATCAATGTATAATTCAGTAATTAGTAAGGAGATACTTTTGCCAAAAAACTAGACTGATTTTTTTCTGCCAGAACTACAATCCTGAGGACCAGAGTCAAGCGTACAAGTATCTAGCTAACTACCACCTAAAACTTGGACAGCTAGACGAGGCGTTCACTGCTGCCCAGAAGTGTTCTGAATTCCCAGAGGTTTGTAGTCATTGCCATCTTCTCTCTCTTCATGTTTACTGTAACAATGATGTGGTCGTTGACCATCACTAGATAGTGTTTATAATTCTACCCAAGTGAATTAGGTCAGTTCAAGCGTGATGTAAGATATATTTGGTTATATTTGCTGAGGATTTAGTTTCCTTATAACCGCGGTCATTAAATTCAACACGAAAATAAAAACCAGCGAAGTGTGCGTTAATATGCCTGACAATTGAAACAGAATGTAGTTAATGCTTAAATAAGCCCATGCCTGGTAAACAGAATATAGTGTAATGCTTAAATAAGCCCATGCCTGGTAAACAGAATGTAGTGTAATGCTTAAATAAGCCCATGCCTGGTAAACAGAATATAGTGTAATGCTTAAATAAGCCCATGCCTGGTAAACAGAATATAGTGTAATGCTTAAATAAGCCCATGCCTGGTAAACAGAATGTAGTGTAATGCTTAAATAAGCCCATGCCTGGTAAACAGAATATAGTGTAATGCTTAAATAAGCCCATGCCTGGTAAACAGAATATAGTGTAATGCTTAAATAAGCCCATGCCAGGTAAACAGAATGTAGTTAAATGCTTAAATAAGCCCATGCCTGGTAATAAGCCCACCCTGGTCTATGGCAGTTTATGTGTTGGCCCACTGGGTTGATTACAGGATAAATACGGTAATAATTAACAATTATAGCTTTTATACAAGTTTAGAGAAGAAAGATGTAGTTGCCTGGTAATTAATCTAAAAGTGAGTTTAACCAATTTTTCACCTGCAGACCAGAGAAGAGGCAAAGGGTATTCTTCGAGATATACAGAGTCTTCGTGCACAGAAGGAAGGCCTGAGTACTCCAATGAGAATGGACGACAGTATGGGGTCCATCACGACGGAGCGCTTCCACACCAACGATCATACGCCGATTGGTCGCCTCTCTCCTGTCAACCTCAAGTTCACACCCTGACAAAAGTTGTAGCTACAGACTTGAAATCTAACATTGCATAACTTTTGATAGTGTAACCAACAGCAGAGAGCAAGGATATTGTCAGAAAAAAAATGTAATTTGAATGAATTGAGCAAGGATCTTGTGCCATAACCAGTCTGGGCAAGTTGCAGCTATCCTTGTTAGATAAGTGAGGTTAATCTGATTGATAGCAAACGTACCCCAATCAACTTATATTCCAAAGTATGAACATTCACATCAAAAGATTATGAATCTCTTGAATGTTTCTACTGACGATTTTTACGGGAATCTTTTTAAACTTCCACCTAGTGAAGTAATCAGAAGAGAGGCTGTACCGACAACTAACTACTGTTCTGTACTGTGTTAGCGATCGTATACTTTTTTGTTGTTACTGTATTATCATGTTATAATAAAATATAACTACCTATTTTTGTTTTATTTCATTATCCTTATTACCATGTAATCTGATTACTAAATAATTTTATGTGTGTAGATATTGTCTATGTTAGAGGAAATTCCAGTCCTGTATTTACGAGGAAATTCTGAATAAAGTTTTGTACTCTTGAGGGAATTCCGGTCCTATATCCCCGAGGGAATTCCAGTCCTGTATCCATGAGGGAATTCCAGACCTGTATCCATGAGGGAATTCTGGTCCTGTATCCCTGAGGGAATTTCCAGTCCTGTATCCCTGAGGGAATTTCCAGTCCTGTATCCCTGAGGGAATTTCCAGTCCTGTATCCCTGAGGGAATTCCAGTCCTGTATCCCTGAGGGAATTTCCAGTCCTGTATTCATGAAACAGTTTCCTTTCTCAAGTTATGTGCTCTAAACATCTGAACACAAGTCAGAACAGCACTCATAATTTCACCGATAATTAAATATTCTAGTACGTTCTCACAGTACAGACTCCGAGGATGAGCCAAAGAGGGGCTACTCGTGTCAAAACGATGCTTCCACTGCCATATATGTATAAGACCACCCATGGTGATTCCGTTACCATGGAAACAGGTTATTCTGTTCATACAATATATATTTTATATATATCACTGTACACACACTATGTGTATTTGTCTATAACAAAAGAATAAGACACCTGTCATATTCAGATAATTTTATTTCGTTTAATGCTGCAATATACATACTGTATTTTAGCTGTTAAATATAAAACCACCTATTTCCCATGATATTCGGTTAGCCTGATAACCCACTCACTTATTTATAAATACTACGATCACTTACACCTCATACCATATACTTGTCATTAAGGTAGAGTCCCATCACTTACACACCTTCATCAGAATTGTTTTTGTATAAATTTATCTTTATTTCCTTATTCATACACAGTTTAATTATGTTATAGATTTTCGTCCCTTTACAGGGAAGCAACTCTTATTCAGAAATATTGGAACTCTTCTTTGTAGGAGATACAATAAAGATCACTGGGACATTCTACCTTAAGGCAATGTTGTTTATGATTTTTAACACCTATATAAAACTTAGGACTGGTATATCAGTATTAACTCAAAATAAATATATCTACTCCAGTATGGCAAGATAATAGTGTTCTAGACTGTAATTAAAAAACCTAGCTATAATGCTATTTATATTGAGTTTGTAGGTATATAGAGATATACATTATTAATTTCACTTTACTACAAATCTGAATGTTAAATTCAGAATGTCAGCCAAGTTTGTTCTTTATAAAAGTTGTGAATTTCTAGCATTTTGTATACACAAAATTTCACATGATATTTTTCCATAATTACACGCAAGAATATGAACTCGGACGGAAAGGTCATGCATTTCTGTAGAAAATGAAATAATCACTAAAATTTAATGATTCCGAATTAAATTAACTTCTACAAAAACTGTTAAGACTTCCTGAGTTTATACTTAAATTACAAAACTTTAACAAACATTATTCTAGCTAGTGTAAACAAAAACAAACATTTGGTGTATACATATACTGTATACAGAAATTTCTCTCCAAAGTGACATTTTCACAGTACAGTGAGTTCAAAGTGATGCTGAATGAATGTACTGATTTGAGTAAGACTACATATCTAGCACTCATGACACATGTACTACTACAAACTACTGTCAGTAAGGAGTAAAATAAAATTATTGATAAAACATTTTTGTCCTCTTGTCAAGTGATAGTTTCCCCATATACATTAAATTTGTGGTTTAAATTTTAAGGTTTCAAGATCATGCTGTAAAATCTGCTTCTCTATAAAACTGTAAATGTAGAAAAGTATATTAATTTTACATTATCATCTTGTAACCGTAAATTCAAACCACAAATTTTGGTAAATGTAAACTTTATTTTACAACAATTGTGAAACAAGATATATCAACTTAGTAATATATCAATCATGCTTGTTGGTCCAGTATAAAGCATGTTAGGTGTCTTACTGTGGGAGGAAACCGGAGTACCGGGGAAAACCCACGCGGTCGGGCAGGTGACCCCATACCTTTTCACGTCCAATTGGAAAATTTTAAAATTAGTACATGTACTGTATATATGAAAACTTTCACTTGAATAGAGGGCAACATTAGAAATAAAGTTTGAGGTTAAAGCTGAATTTTATTATTACCGATGGAAATCATTGAGAGCAATAGTAGACAAATTTACCACAGGGCCAAAAAGAATCAAGTTTATGTAAGGACGAAAAAAGCTTGGTGAATCTTTCATAATATAGAGCAATGCACTAATTTGTATATTCACAAATGTAAAGATCTCTGTGACATCCGCGATAAATAGACTAGTCCTTTTTTTATAAAAATTATGAGAAAAAAAATCAAGAAAAAAAACTGATTAAGTTAAATGTACATAATACATACTTATGTTGTATGAATCTAAACAAAGGATTTATCTTCTCATTTTCACATAACAAACAAAAAATGTTTAAGAAAAGGTACAGGCACCTTTCTGATATAAACTCCACGAAAACATGGTCCCATGTGCACACACACACACACACACACACATACACAGATATTGGCATATGTTTAACAATTTCAGATCTATAATTGTGTACTTCGGTCTCAGAACACTGTCTATATACAAAATTAATGTATTTCCAGGCCGCAAGCAAAATTTTCTAATGCCACTGTTTTTCAAGAATAGTTTTCACAAAAATGTTTTTGGCAATATAACGAAGAAAATTCATTATGTGACGGCAAAGGAAAACTATTTGACTTCCCAGCTGCTTGAGCACTATATAGGTACTGGTAAAATTCAGTGGTAGACAACATTTCCACTTTTGATTACTAAATACAATTATGTCAAGATTTTGACACCATATTTTAAGGCTAAGCATGTTATATATATACATATCACAGAAGTTAAATGTCCGAGACAACCTCATCCAAATTATATTTGATACACACAATATATCACAGACACTCACCAGCATATTTAAACACAAACCAACGTACACATGTAGCAAATTGTCCTTCTAACAGATGTTCTTGAAATTAACCGAAATATGGCACATTTTAAATTCATCATCTCATTTGAGAATTATTCATAATATTTCGTTTTCACAAAATGTTTATCCAAAAATATGTATGCCAATTTTTTCCATTTTCCATTTCTAAAACATATTTCACATAAAATTTGAATGATATTACTATCTTAAATTTTATGTATATTGAAGGAAATGTAATTTTTTATCGAGGATTTATTTACAAATCTGCCTAGTAAGATGGTCCTACACTATGAATAAATTAACTAACTTGTCTATGATGCTATGGAAACAAATTCTACACTGATACAAGAATCCAGGTCTTTTCAAAGAAGAGGCTAACTTTGTTTGTCAGATTTCTGTAATACAGTCCGCTGGACTTTCTACAACAAGAAAATAAAAACATTTCATTAAATAAATTTCATATCAGAATCGAAAATTTCAGCAGTTGCAGCAGTCAATTTTTATGCATGACTTTCTGGGTTTTCATTTGCATTTTTTATATTTTCGATTTGTACAGGACTTTCTTTAAACATTACTCATTTTGCAATTTACACATTACTGGTACAGAAGTCATGACACCTCAAGTATATATATACAGTATATATATAGATCACTTTGAAAGAATTCTGAACAGTTTGCAAATCCTAGTCATCCTGGGTTTTGAATCCAAAACGTGGGTTTTTTTGAAAACTTGCTGGGTTAATAAGGGTTATTTACTCTCAGACTGGGTGTTTTCAAAAACCAGATCAACCCGGGAAATCGCGTGAGTTATAAACACTACAAAGTGGCTTCTGATAATTTTCTGAATATATTATATGGACTTACAATTATGTGAACTAAAGTCACTGTACTTAATATGGTAATACATGTACTAAAATTTGCTAATTTAAAGGCAATTGCTGAGAAAATTTATTTCAGACACAGTTGCATTACTTAAACATGCTAGTCAGACAATTTTTTTTTTTTTTGGGGGGGGGGGGGGGGGGGGGGGGGGGGGTAGTTAGGCAGGAGGAGAAAAATATTAAGAAACAATATCTTTTAACTTTTTTTCTTGAAGCGTTTTAAACATGACATACCCTATTGAAGACTCTTGCTCTGAGACGATTCAGGGAGTAATCTTCGTCTCGTTTCTTTACATACTTCATGGCCTGCACTTCAGGGAGTTTCTTGTACAACCTGAGAGAAAAGATTTTGCATAAATTTACACCAAAATCATTAATGATTACTTCAGATAATTCAACCCAATGAAATAAATGTTCCAATTGTATATTTTATTTTGTTTTGCTGACGATAGAATTCCTAGAAACTTGGGTCAGTAAAGATGGAAAACGTTGCCTTTACAAGTACAGAGTGTATTTTTATTCTTTTTTTTTTTTTATAAATATTTTACAATTAAGAACTTGCTTGATTAATTTATATACATTAAATGTCTATTCATGTTACAACTTGCCACAATATTTATGCTTGAATTATTAAAATTTAATGAAATAGAAGAAAATCTTTTAAACCAACCTCTTGGTTATTTCTTTCATTTCCTTCTTGGACATGGATCGTCTTTTTGGCTTGTGTAGATTTTCTGGAAATGATACAAATGTAAATCTAAAGTTATCAGAATGTCAAAAATAAATAATTTTTCAAAGATGGTGATAAATTACTAGCGCCTATATGTGTCCAACAACAGTCTTTATATTAGATCTAGTGATTCGTTCGCTAGTAAAATATGATTCTTGACTACAAAACTGATTGCATTCATATTGACTATAAATGCCCTGGCCAGGCAGTTCAATGCTTAAGTATTGGGTTGTTGGCTTCACTTACCACTATAAGGATGTGCGTCGGGGTTCGACTCTTTCTTGTTGCCTTGGTTGTCAAACAGTTCCTTTCGCTCTTGTTCCAAGTAATGCTGCAGTTGGCGCTCGTGTGCTGCCAACAGGACTCTCTTCTGGCGCTCACCAACCCGAGATATCGTGTTTGGTTTGAAAGTCTTAAAGGCCTCCTGTAAAGAAATGGTATTCATGCGCTTATAAATACCATCTAAGAAATGTGTTTCTGACTCTCCAGTTCTAGAATTTTTAGCTAAACTTTTAATAATTTTCTATTTAAATGTATAATTTATATTTACAATTTATAATATTATAATTAACAAGTATTTCACTAACCTGCAAGGACATTTTATTCAAAGGCTTTGGATCATAATTTTCTTCGTCAGAGCTGTTGGCATCCACATGTCCGTCGTCTTTCCGATGACCTTTGGGGTCAAGGTCAAACTTTGTGTCCCGTGATTTATTGAGAATGTCACTACCGACGACAGCCTTCCAGTCTGCTGGGTGCATAGCTTTCGGTTGCCATGGTTTCTGTTTCACAGCATGTGCTTGCTGCTCCTTAAGAGGCTGTCTCCAAGGTCGGGATTCAGGCAAAGGAATATACCAGGACACGCCCCCTGAAACATTAAACACAACTAGTAAATAACAGTTATGATATTTTACAATATTTCTATAATATTCATGCATGTTGTTTTTCGACCATTTCTGGGAAGTTTTTTTTTCTTAATGCTTTACAATGATATCAAGACAAAAAAATGGTGTTTTCTGTTAAATTGTATATGTTTGAAAAAATGAAGTAGGTAATTTTTTTAGAAAAAATATCATGACTTTTAACAGTGCTTCCTTGAAAATTGTCATAAGAAAATTTAGGGTAGATACAAATGTAGTGTAAGGAAACTGGAAACATATTATTTCTGTTTATCAGTTGTTCTGAGCTCAAACATAATTTTAACAACCTATTTTTAGATTAATTAGTTACAGGTTTGTTTAATGACTACATATCTATGCCTATTGCTAGGTTTGGCCTTAACAACTTACTGTTAGGACTGTCCTGGAGTTTGGCTATACAGGTGTCTTCCGGAGTTTCCGGAGTAAACATCCGAGATTTAGGAGGTGGGACTGCCTTGGACATGTATCCATAATCAATGTCCGTCTTTGGAGATGGTGACCTTGGCCTCCTCCTAACCTCCTTTGACCTGTCGGGTGACATGCTTATCTCAAATGATGTTGTCCTCTTGTTTTCCTGTGACTTTGACCTTGACCTTGACCTTAGAGGTGAACGTGATGATGCAGTACTTTTGTGAGCTGACCTTTGCCTAATAGGAGAGCGTGTGGTTGACCTGGTGGGTGAGGTCGAGATATTCTTATGCCGTCTCTCTGGTGACATCAGAGGAACTGGGAATGACCCCTCTGTCGTTGTGAGAGGGGATATAGGGGCTTGTCTGGATAGCCTCCGACACCATTGTGACCTTCCCAGATTTTTTGCTGCGTTGTCGAGGTGGACTGACATGTATGGGAGAAGGATACATGGTTGACACAGACTTGTACTTTCGTGACGATGGTGACCTCGATTTCCTTGGCTTTTCAAACTCGTCCACATCTATACCATTATCCTCCATCTGTGCTAAAAACTCTTCCACGTTTTCTTTATTTCTGCGGTTGAGTTTCGGTTCCTGGTAGATATCGGCGGTACTCGTCTTCGTTTTCTTGTTTTTCTGTTTTCCTTTCTTTTCACTGCTGAACTTTTCTCCTCTTTGTTTGGCTGAGAACGGCCGATGAAAAATGCTGTCTTCATTTTGCGACTCTGAATCTTCTGTTTGTACAGGGCCTTTCATTGGGACCCTCCCTCTTGTTGGGCCCCTACCCTTATCCAGAAATGCTACTTGTCGACTTTTATTTGGAGGCTGGAAGTGTACATCGGTGCTACTATCTTTTGATGAAGTATCGGCGACAGCAACATTGGAATCTCCCTGCGAGTTGAGAGTCGAATCTGTATCTAAAAGAGTGGACGAATCTGTCATGGATATAGACGTTGTTGACGACACCAAGTCTAGTTCAACTCCAATAGCTTTGTCAGAAAGTCTGCCCTTCTGTTTAGCATTGAGCAACATTTCTAATTTCTTGAGTTTGTCCATTCTACGAATCTCCTTCTTTCTCTCTTTGTCAATTTTATCCCGTTGGTGTATGACCTTGTCGTGGAGTTTAGCCATGAGCGGATCGATGACATGACGGCGCCGGTTACGTTTGGCCTTTAACATCAGATCAGATTCATTCAATGCACTCGGTGTTGTTGCTTCAAAGCTTGTGTCCTCTGGTATAGAGTAAAGTGTGTCTGCACTCTCTCCAAGCTTCTGGGCTCGAGCTGGTTTTGCTTCCTTGTTTCGGTTATTATTCTCCTTATTTTTCTTTTCTTTTTCTGCACGCTTCTTCTTTTCCTGATGAGCGAGGATCTCGGCGTAACTGCCATTGCTCTCGTCATCTCCACTCAACCTCTTCCTATACTCGGCTTCACGTCTCAATCGCTCGGCCTCTTTTCGTTGCCTTGCTGATTTTTCCACTTCCTGTTTCTGAGTTGTCTGCCCTTCATCTGCCTCTTCATTCAATGTGTTAAGCTCTTTCATCAACCGGTTCTCCTTAGCACGTTCATACGTAACATCGTCCATGTACTTCTGGACAACATGCTTTGTGGGGTTCTTAATTAAGCTCGTAAGTGTATCCATCCGCGGGGTGTTCATACTGCTCTCGCTGGCATTGCTGGGATCCACATCCTTAAACCTCTGCCACATGTCGTTGATGTTTGGATGGACTGACTCACGATATTCCTTCTCAAGACTCTCACGAAGGATGACAACGCGCTTGCTGGGAGGCCTCTTGTCGAACTCTTCATCATATTCACTCTCATCGTCCACCAAGGGAACAAATTTGTGTTGAGACCTACAGATGAAAGAAAGATTTCAGTTGTATACAATTTTTTTTTGTCTTCCATACCAAGTCCCTTGAATTACATACTTTTTTCAAAATTCTCCCAAAATGACCTTTGACCTGTAACCTTTAAACAATGATCAACTGACCCCTGATCTGTACACTTATTCATCTGTTAGTTGACCCCTGACCTGACCTCACTGAATTGTGACCTTTGAAGTTTTAATTGACCCCTGTTTTGTGACCCCCAAACAACTATTAGCTGACCTTCGACCCTTTATGCACTTACCTGGCTTTCATCTCCAGGTCCCTGATCAGTTTGTCCCGTTTCTCCTTCAGCAGTTTTTCTTTCTCCTCATTTATAGCATCCTCAAAGTCAGAATCAGGCAGCTGTGTCAGACAATGAACAAGCATGTTATATCATGTGTTAATCTTAGTAAGCAATACTTATAGCAAAGAAAATATGTCACACTGATGTGATGTCATAGATAATTTATGATGTCATAATAAAAACATGGAAATCACACAATTGTCCATAGGGGAAAATATACCATCCAAGTCGAAAATGGCCTATCTTATGTAGAAATTGATTTGAGTTCTAATTTACATTACGCATAAATATGAGTCAAGTGATCAACAGAATCTTACACTTGTGGATATACAAACTGGACATGAGGAATTGAAATTATACATGTTTACAAATAATATTAAAGTGATTAAACATTTAACAACAAAGTAGAAAACTTTGGAGATAGAAAACACTTCAAATCTGAAATAAAAATTTAAGCCATGTTAATCTGGGCCGTTTTCGTTTTTGCGGTCCGAACGGTTAATCAAGTTGGACCGGTGTTGTTCGTTTATGAAATTAAGACGGACCTGGTGATTTTATATTGTTTTTAGACGAGCCTTGACAAAGACTTCCAAGGCCTGTATTAACATTTGCAGGTCTGTCAAGATATATGTCTGAAATATTACATTTAGAAAACTGACAAACCGGTTTGTCCGCATAAACGAACAGGCCCATGCAGTGTCTGGGTTAAGGGGAGATAATCACACTACCCAGCACACAGAGGTAATATATATGTGTATAATCACCTGCTCAAGCTCCCTAAACTGCCCATCTCCCTCTGGGTCCGTGTAAGCAGATCCTCGAGGATTATCGCGGTCCGAGTTCCTACCCATCACCTCAGCGAAATCTGCCCCTGGCTCCAAGGGTCGGGCTATCAGCCCTGGGCCTGGTTCAAGAGGTCTGTCTATCCGCGGTTCAAGTGGGTGGTCAGCACCTGGATTGTAGCCTCGGTCCACTGGTTGTCCAGTTTTATCACAGTAGGTGGCCGTGACCTCAACTCTGCCATCAGCCCTGGTTTTGATTTGCCCACGATGGACTCATGAGTCGCTGACGCTCAGCCTGGGTGACATACTCTACTGGTGCATTATCTCCCCTTGATCTGTACCGACCATCAATACCACCGTTATCTGATGTGCCCCGTCCAGTCTCTCGTCTATTTTGATAGATCTCCCTATCAGAGTGGTAGTTATCTCTTGCAGACGGGCGCTGATAGATGTCTCTTGCATCTAGTTCTCTGTAATGTTCTCCTGGTTCAAGTGACCTTGACCTCAATCTAGGATTGTAATCAATTTCTTTGTCCAAAGGATCAAATTTCTCTAGATCTTTATAGTCTTTTCCTCTCTCCAAAGATCTCTGTTGAAGCCTCTCTTCCATGTACTTTGCCATATGATCCTGGGCTTGACCTGGCTTGGGGCTTCCCCTGCCGCCAGCAATCGCTGGGGAATCCATTGTCGTATGATGAGAGAAAATTGGAGATGGTTGGCATGACAACTCCATTAACCTTGTGTTGTGAACTGGTGAGGAATTCCTGTGACTCTCTGGACTGAGGGCAATAAGATCTGTCTCTGACTTTGACCTTGACCTTGTGGCCCCGACAGGGTCCTGTTGGTAGTAGTTCCTTCCTTCAGAGTACCTGTCCAAAGGGTAGACAGACAGGTCACCCTCCCGGCCTGGGTGTGGGGTGAAGATGTCGCCAGGGTCCGACCTTGTAGTGACAGACAGGGGATCGTCTTTACTTTCTGTACCACTGTTAATTCTCTCCTTGGGTCGCGTCTCTGTGGAGGTCAGTCCTGAATAATCTGATCCAATACTTCTATATCTATGACTGCTGGTTCCTGTGTCAGCTGCGAATCGGTTGCCAAGGAAGTCATCCCCAGGCACCAGACGGCGTTCATCCCTGTGCTGACTTTCTGATGCCAGTCTGGAGGGATTGTAACTCCCTTGATATTCTCGGTCTTTCAAGGGCAGATCACTCCGTGAACGAAGGTCCGCAGAAGTTGGTTTTGAGCTCCTGTATGGCACAACCTCATCCTGGTCACTTTCCTGTCTCCCGGGACGACCTGAGAGGAGTTCAAGGCCACTGTCTGGACGTTGTTCTGTTGAAACAGTGTTATCTCCCCTTGAATTGCCGGAATGCATGGATCTCCTGTCTAAGCCACTGTCTGTCCCAGACTTATCCCGGTCATCCTGTCAACACAGAATAAAAAAATTTAAAATTTAAACCCCCACCAAAAACTAGGATTTTAAAGATTTACTTGAATGTATCTTTTTCACCAAACCAGCCTTTCAGTGTAACAATGTAAATCCACTTTGCACAAATATGGATTTTTTTTTGTAAATAAAATCATTTTTTCTCCTACTAAATAAGGAGTATACCTTTACCCTTCTGTGGTCAGATCAATGACGAGCAGTCGCACCATGTAACCTAAAATTATTTCTATTGGGCTTGGTGCTCCAATTAATAAGTGAAAACCCTTATTTTAGAGTCAGTTCACTATCTCTCTAATTTCAATATAATGATTCTTTACATAAGCAATTGATATGTTGTCCCATTATTCAAACATTTTGTACAGTCTGATAAATCTCTGATTGGTTGAGGTAATGGTGTTTCATATAATCTTGAAAATCAAAATACCCAACCCTCCCCCGCGGTGGTTAAGGTGTCCCGACATTTTATCACTAGCCCTCCACCACTGAGTTGCGAGTTCGAAACCCAAGTGGGACAGTTGCCTGGTACTGACAGTAGGCCGGTGGTTTTTCTCCAGGTACCCCAGCTTTCCTCCACCTCCAAAACCTGACACGTCCTTAAATGACCCTGGCTGTTAATAGGACGTTAACTGAAAACAAACAAACACCCCTCCCCCCTCCTAGTCTTCCATCCTATATACAATGACCACTTACCACCAAGGATTTCTCCTCAATAGTGGAGAGTCCATCAGATGAAGGTTTGTGATTACTGTAGATACCGCCAGATTTAGGGCCGTCCAGTCTTGATCCCAGGCAATGGGAAGGGAATGATGGCCCAATCGCGTCATCGGAACCTACAACATGGGCAACGTCGACAATTAGCTGAAGAAACAACAGTTCTGTGGTCTACATACACATCGACCATTCTGGCCCGAATTAGCACAGTGTGCTTGCAAAGAATGGTGTACTTATTGAAACTATTCTACGAGATAAGTTCTGTGTCAAATCAGGGTTGAAAGGAAAATCATGTATTTTTTTTTTTTTTTTTTTTCAGAAATTGAAAACTATGGATAATATCGGTAGATCAAGTCACACAAGCAACTTTTTCAAATGCGTTGAGCCTTTGATCAAGCATACCCATCCCCTTTCTTGTTGGAAAAAGTGTGTCTATGTTTGAGCAGTCACACTTAAAAAGAAATGAATACAACATAATTTGGAGTTTGCCTGAAAGTTGTGTTCAGACCACCATTTCTCTGATCTCCAGCAACGGGTAATCTTATTTGGTTGACAAATAAATATTTAACAAATAAGGAGCAAAATTATTTTACATTGAAATTAAAACAAAATAGCCGAACAGTTTTTTGCGACTTAATTCATTCTACATTTAATCTTGTAGTAGCTAATATCTCAGATAGAGGCAGCAGTTTCCAATTAATAACTTTGCGATATTCACGGTACCACTGTAATTATTTTATTAAGTTGACAGATATTACACATGTAAATATGAGGTTATTATTAATAGGCTATATAGATACATGCGAGTTAAGCACAATTATACAGTCAAGTTAAAAAGACAATAAATATAAAAGAAGTTAAGAACATTTTCCTAATTATTAACAATAAATCAAATACATCTCCTGCTGTGTTAAAATTAATTTTGCCAAATTTTTTCTCTCTCTTTCTGAAATGAAAATTAATCAACCTGTAATAATTGTCACACTTTTCCATCCCTTTTAAGCTTTAAAAACATGCATCCAGTACAAAGTTATGTATATACACACAAATATACATAAACAGGGCCTACAGGATAAAACACATACTGATATTATACATAAACTGGGCCTTCTCATACAAATACTAGTGCAGACTGTCAGCTGAAAGAATTACTTATATTACCAGGAATATACGAAATGTACATATAGACCTGCCTACGGTCAGATATACCTGGTATGAGTTTAAAGATGACCTACTCAAACACTTGCTATTATAAACAGGGCTTAATTCAGAGGAATATGAACAGACAGCTGAAGTTATTAAATATTAATAAGCAGACACCTGTCAAGGGTGTTTCAGGATATCTAATTGTATGGGATTAATATTGATCAATTCTTAGCTTTCGTAGCTCAACCTATACCTTCGTATCTACAGTAACAGACTGGACCTATTGAATATATCTAATAAACACCAAGTTATACAAAACTGACAGATATTGTTTACCATGCTCATTACTGGAAATGTATGAATTATCGTGGGTTCCAAATTTGATATTTAAAATCAGTTGAATTATACATTAAACAGACAGACAGTTATCGTCAGTAAATTACCTATCAATATTCTATAAAGATTAGACACAACTTTTGTAAATATAATTTTACCAATTTAAATTTGTTAAAATCTGTTATGTCACAATTTCTACGAAGCGGAAATAAAAACGACATTTGTTACAGTTACATGTAGCGATTATTGTTAGGCCTTGTATTATAGAAACAACCAACAACGGGATACCTCGGGGGTCCTTCCACGAGACGCTGTGTCGTCCACCGACATAGTCACTATGGAAACCATAATGACGTTCCTTGTAATCACCATGACGACCTAGACCATTCTGATAATCTTTGCGATAATCTCTCATGTAATCAGAAGAAAAGTTAGTTTTTCCGTGATCACGCTGGTATTCCTTCCTCTCGGAGTTATAAACATGTGATTTACGATGATCGTTTTCCGAATGAATATCACCGACAACATCGAGTTTGCTATTATTTTGTTTCTCGTAATCACGTTTGTGTTTATCACTGTCGTATTTGCGATAATCAGAATAAGTTCCAGATTTGTAATCCAATTTCTGTGTATAATCGTTAAATTTGTTAGGGGTGTCGACCGACGACGTATAACCGTTATATTTGGTTTGTGTGTCGACTGACGAGGTAGAACCGTTATATTTATTCTGGGTATTGGCCGATGGTGTATAACCATTATATTTGGTTTTGGTGTCGACCGATGGCGTACAACCGTTATATTTGTTATGGGTGTCGACCGATGGCGTATAACCGTTATATTTGGTTTTGGTGTTGACCGATGGTGTATAACCGTTATAATTGGTTTTGGTATCGGCCGACAGCGTAGAACCATTATATTTGTTCTGAGTATCGCCCGATGGTGTATAACCGTCATATTTGCTTTTGTAATCAGTGGGATAGCTCTTGTAAGTATCGGCGGGAGTGGTCTGGTCGTCACGGAGATATTTGAAAGTATCGTCACTATGGTCCCAGTTTCTGTATGCGTCGTCTGTAGTACAATAAAAATATTCTCCTGTACTGGCCACAGAAATAACTACAATGTCTACTCTACACTTATAATTAAATACGTAACTTCCGTTAACGTTCTATTGAATTATTCGAAGAAGGGCAATTATATAAATAAACATTGTTTTAGATCTACTGGCAATCAGTCATTTAGGAGGGAAATAATTTTAAGAAAATTTCCTGAAAGAAAATGTCAATCTTAATTTGCCAGCTTAAAAGTCTACAAGTCTCCAACTTAAATCAGCACATACACTCTCTCAACTTTTTTCACAACATAATCGAAATCCCAATACATAACAACTTTTCAAAGATACAAGATTAGTCCACTAATTTTGCAAGACTTTAATCTCACAGTACTGGGTAAAGCTTTAATCAATGAAAGTGAAAAGTGAATTGCACAGCGCAGTGCCTTAGCATTTATCTCGGAGTAGTTACACCTATCAATCAGTCTTTAGACCTGTCAATCATGATGCCAGGAAACGAAAAAGTCTTTAAATCTCACTAAAAAGCCCAAGCTGCAATGAAGCTATTTAACTAATACTAGGGGTGTAACCCTTGGATTTTGAAAATGGGAATTATCACTTGGAATGGTATTCATGATTTTTCCTGAGCTTTAATATATGTCCAATACATTGTATACTGACTTTCATTATACTGGCATTAATTAGCAGAACCAGAAATGTACCCAGGTAAGACTTAATGAATTTAAAAGGAAGCAGATCTAGATTGAAAAGACAATCAAATCACAAATAAAAACATAATTTGAAACAACTTGTGTGCTATTAGCACAAATGACTCAAACAAAAATGTTTGTTTTTGAAACATAAAAAAAAAAAAAAAAATGAAAAAAATAACCATGAACAAATTAGAATTATACCAACCATCACTCAGGATGTAAAATGGGTTATCTAAGAAAAAGAAATGAAAGAATGGCTCATTCCGAGGTCATTTACACACTGACACAGTGATTTGAAACTGGTACAAGGAACATCGGGGGAAGGATGACATGCTTGGAGTGTAAAATTAAAACCAGGTTTCTGGGGTCAAATCAGAAAAATTACGGAAAAAAATTCACAAAATTCAATCATGTCCAACAGATGAAAGCAATTTCAAATCTTTTAAGAAGTATTTCACACATAAGGAAAGGTCAAATGAAATTTATATTTGGTTTGTATACTGACTAGAGTATAAACACAAAGATTTGATATACAACAACAGAGATATTATGTACCTAGCAAGGTTAACTACAGATGATACGTATACAATTGTATATATAATATACACAGATATACTGAAGTAGAGAAGCCAAATTATAGGTATAATTTTTCAATTTCATAATGTCAAAATCTGTTTTTCAACATAAATTAAAGAAAGTGAATTCGAAGAGGCCAATTATAATTTCATAAAAAAATGTATCTTTTTAAATTGTTACTGTGATCTACCAGGTAATTTTATTTTTTGTCTACTGTAAACGTGGAAATTTACGCGAGGGGGAAATTTACGCTAATTACACGGAGTCCTTTTGATCGCGAGAATTTCCCCAACACGTATTATTTTGATATCATTTGAATAATCTCGAACTACAAACGAAGGTGGATCGACCGCGAAAATTACCCCAAGGCTAATAGTTTACATATCGAAATCGCGAAATTACCCCCCCCCCCCCCCCCCCCCCCCCCCCCCCCCCCCCCGAAAATAACCACGTTTACAGTATCTTAAATAAAAAGAAGTTAATTACTTGAACCTCTAAGAAAACTTGGACTCTGCATGTCACATGCCTCCAGAGATTTTCAGTATAAGATAATATTATAACTATAGTATAGAATATGTACCTGTGCTTGTATGAATATATTATGTATGATACTTAAATACATAAAGTGAAGTTGATTTGTTCAATTTAAAATTTCTTATCACTCAGATTGGAACATAGGAAGGATTAGCAGAGAAAGAAGGAGTGATAGACAGAGGGAGATTCACCTGAGTGTGAGCTTTCCATGGTAGAATTTACAGCTGCAAAGAATCGGCAATGGAAGATATATTACCAGTTTATACAACATGCGAGTCAGAGGATGAAGTGTCCAGTAAATAGTGTGTAAAGATGATATACCATGCACTTCTTTATCCATCAACTACATCATGAACATTCCTAAGAAGTAATGGCTAAACAAATGACTCATGCATGCTGTACCAAAAAGAAACAGGACAGAAATTTGTGTTTTTGCAAAGCAGAACCACACAGCAAAATATTTCTATATCAAACCCCTTATCACTCACAAGATCACTATTACCTATGGGCCTCTATAACAAATCCCTGAGGACCTGTGAGTTCACTATTGGCATATAACGAACTACTGTGGATCTTTAAGTTCAATATGGATCTGTAAAAAATCCCTGAAGATCTGTGGGTTCACTTTTAGCCTGTAACAAATCCCTGAGGACTTATGAGTTCACTATGGGCCCATAACAAATTACTGAGGATATGCAAGTTCACTATGGGTCTAAGAAAATTTCAAGACTCAAAAAACCCCAATTTTCTTTTAAAATTTTTTGAAAGAGTTATAATTTACTAATTTTAAACCAACTTTTCCCATTAAATTTTTTAACCTTTCCCCTAAAATTTTAAATTTTCCACAAACTCATCCCCCTTTTAAACTAACTCCAAAATTTTTAACAAATAAAATATATAAATTTAGTTTAAAGTTATCTATCTAAATTTTTAACTAAATCTAAAAAATCAATTTAAACTTTATTCCCCCAACATAATTTCCTACTCCCCTTCCACTTTTCCCCATTCTTCCCAAAATAAATTTTCCCTAATTTCCCACTAATAACGTTTTTTAAAAATTTATGAACCCCAAATTTCAACAATTAAATTAGGGATCTATTCCACATCATCTTAACCCTTTTTCTCAACTTTTTTAAAACAAATCTCCAAAAAACTTTGTTTTAAAAAAACAGATCTATTTTAAAAATAATTCCAAAACCCAAAATTTTTCGAAAAAATAAAAAAAGGTTTAAAAAAAATAAAAGAAAAAGAAAAATTTAATTTAAAAACTAAAAAAATGTTTAAAAAAAAAAAAAAAAAATTAAAAACTGACATTAAAATTTAAAAAATTAAAAGTTTAATGAAAAAAAAAAATTGTAAATTAACCGGCTTAAACAAATACCAAAAAATATAAAAAATTAATACTGCAATTGAAATTAACTCTAAAATTTAAATTGTTTTAGAAAGGAAATTTGGTTTAATTTTTTTTAATAAGCAAACAATTTCAAAAAAAAAAAAATTCAAAAATTAAATCAGTAAAATGAAAAATTATTCTTTTTAATAAGTATTTCACAAAAGGGGGTAATAAATTTATATTTTTTTGAATAAGAAAAAAAAGATTGAATAAACAAATATTTATAAAATTATTTTTTAATTATAAAAAAGAATTAAAATTCCAAGGGGAAATTTAAAAATTTCAAAACATCCTTTTAAAAAAATTAAAAAGAAAAAAACCAAATTAAATTCAAAAAAAATTTTAAAGAAAAAACCATTAATTATATAATAAAAGCACTGAAAAAGGAAATACGCAGGGGGAAATTACGCTAATTACAAACCGGAAGATCACTTTTACCCACAAAAAATATATACAACAACCAAAACCCACACCCCCCCCCCCCCCCCCCCCCCCCCACCCCCACCCCCCCCCCCACCCCCCCCCCCCCCCCCACCACACCCCCCCCCCCCCCCCCCCCCCCCCCCCCCCCCCCCCCCCCCCCCCCCCCCCCCCCGAAAATAACCACGTTTACAGTATCTTAAATAAAAAGAAGTTAATTACTTGAACCTCTAAGAAAACTTGGACTCTGCATGTCACATGCCTCCAGAGATTTGCAGTATAAGATAATATTACAACTATAGTATAGAATATGTACTTGTGCTTGTATGAATATATTATGTATGATACTTAAATACATAAAGTGAAGTTGATTTGTTCATTTAAAATTTCTTATCACTCAGATTTGAACATAGGAAGGATTAGCAGAGAAGGAAGGAGTGATAGACAGAGGGAGATTCACCTGAGTGTGAGCTTTCCATGGTAGAATTTACAGCTGCAAAGAATCGGCAATGGAAGATATATTACCAGTTTATACAACATGCAAGTCAGAGGATGAAGTGTCCAGTTAATAGTGTGTACAGATCATATTCCATGCACTTCTTTATCCTTCAACTACATCATAAATACTCCTAAGAAGTAATGGCTAAGCAAATGACTCATGCATGCTGTACCAAAAAGAAACAGGACAGAAATTTGTGTTTTTGCAAAGCAGAACCACACAGCAAAATATTTCTATATCAAACCCCTTATCACCCATATAGATCACTATTACCTATGGGCCTCTATAACAAATCCCTGAGGACCTGTGAGTTCACTATTGGCCTGTAACGAACTTCTGAGGACCTGTGAGTTCACTTTTGGCCTATAATCAATCCCTGAGGATCTGTGAGTTCACTATGGGCCTATAACAAACTACTGAGAGTCTGTGAGTTCACTATTGGCCTGTAATGAACTTCTGAGGATCTGTGAGTTCACTATGGGCCTGTAATAAATCCTTGAGAGTCTGCGAGTTCACTATGGGCCTGTAACAAACTCCTGCAGATCTGTAAGTTCACTATGGGCCTATTACAAACTTCTGTGGATCTGTGAGTTCACTTTTGGCCTATAATCAATCCATGAGGATCTGTGAGTTCACTATGGGTTTGAAACAAATCTCTAAGAACCTGTAAGTTCACTATGGTCCTAAATTGAACTTTTTTGGACCCCTAAGTTCAATTAAAGCCTATAACGAGCCCATGAGGATCTACAAGTTCACCATTAATGAGTTCACTAAGGACCTGCAATGGTATCATGAACCCCTACTAGCTATAGATTTGGTTGGTGGTGGGGCAATCACTTGATAGATAATCTTATCATATAATTTCATTTCTGCTCAAAATCCCTTTTATTATGAACACTACCAGAAGAACATGCATTCATAGGCAAGTGAATGCAGTATTATCAGTTTGATATTGGCTATGATTATATATTGCCTTTTATGGAGTTTTGGTTTGAAGTGAGTTTAACATCCTTTCAACAGCCATGGTGAGGGAAAGTCAGTTGCATAATTTACTCTTGAAGAAATCTTTCCCAATTCATCGATTTTCTTCCCAAAATGACACAAAAAGGCCCCTTCCCAAACCAGTGAGAAAACGCCCTGAAGATTTGTGTTTATAATACACATGTTTTACGGAGATGTACATAGCAGTTGTGAGATTTTAAGAGAAATGCTGTACCTGTGTTGTTCAATATACGGTTAAGGTTAGCAGTGTACATACCTGTGTGTGTACTTTCTACTGTGGCGATGCTGTCCATCAGTGACCCAGAGTCGTCATTGTCCTCGGTATAGTACAGGTCACGGCTCCCGTAGGGTCTGTCAGAGCAAATCATCACATATTACTTACCAATTCTTATTCAATCAAAAACTGCTGACCATATTTATCTTGAACATAAGCCCAGGCCCAGCAATAAGCTGACTGAAATCTACTTTGCTGTTTAGTAAAATATTAAGAGTGGAATATTGCAATACCAAATATCCCAATTTCAATATTCAATATAAACCAAACTACTGCCACATACCGAACCCCCAACCCCCAACAAGATTATGTGATATTCTAGTGTACTATTATATATCAGTAAAATGTATTGTCCCATAAAAAGTACCCACCCAAACCCCAAACCCCAAACCCCCAACCCCGATTTTGAGTAAGAGGTTATGTGCTTGCCCCAACGTAATTTGAGACAGTTATTTGTATTGCCCCATAGAATTTGAGACAGTTATCTGTATTGCCCCATAGAATTTGAGACAGTTATTTGTATTGCCCCATAGAATTTGAGACAGTTATTTGTATTGCCCCATAGAATTTGAGACAGTTATTTGTATTGCCCCATAGAATTTGAGACAGTTATCTGTATTGCCCCATAGAATTTGAGACAGTTATTTGTAAAGTATCCAGATAAAGATAACCTAGGGATTAAAATTTACTACCATGACATCTTGTATAAGACATCCCTGTTATGATGTAATGTTGTGTACAGGTGTTTAACACTACATGCATAGATAACTCCTTAATTGAGTTTTAACAGCAAGAAACATTCAGAGAAAATGACCGATTACATACATCAGGTGGTAAATCATATCCCAATCCATCATATCAAACATAAGGTCAAGGTCACGGATGGTCAAGCCTTGGTCAGATTGTACCCAACGATGTAGACTGCACATCATATCACTATGACAACGATCCAATCAAACATATCCTATCACTTCTGTTAACGATCCAATCAAACGTGTCCTTTCACAACCGTCAACGATCCAATCAAACGTTTCCTATCACGACTGTCAACGATCCAATCAAACGATCACGACTGACAACGATCCAATCAAACGTTTCCTATCGCTTCAGTTAACGATCCAATCAAGCGTATCCTTTCACAACCGTCAACGATCCAAACAAATGTTTCCTATCACGACTGTCAACGATCCAATCAAAAGATCACGACTGACAACGATCCAATCAAACGTTTCCTATCAAGACTGTCAACGATCCAATCACACGTATCATATATCACGACTGTCAATGATCCAATCACACGTATCCTGTCGTGACTGTCAATGATCCAATCACACGTATCCTATATCACGACTGTTTATGATACAGTGTGTACATTACAGTCTTTCTCAAGTTTTTAGTTTTTACAGAAAAATTCAAAATCTCATGGCCGACAATGCTCCTGATTATGTAACACTTAAAAACTTCATCTCAAGGTCACGGATGTTCATCTCAAGGTCATGGATGTTGACCTTGAGATGTCCCAGCACCAGTTACACAGTAATACAGTGAAACTCTCCCAAAACTGTTACCAATATTTCCACATCACATGAAAATGGCCATCTTTTTTTCTGCAGAAGTATTTGAAACTACCCTAACTAAACCTCAGCTTTGGAGAAAGGATGTCCAACTTTCCGAGTCCTTCATAACGTCAGAAGATCAATGTTACTAAATTCACTTATTTGTAATAAATTATAACCCAATGTCAGGTCTACTTCCAATTAATATCAGAATTTAGGATACTAGTAATGCTTCAATCAACAAATTTATACTCCTTATAGTAACTGATACAATATGGAACTGACGAACGAAAACATTGTACAACATGGTGATCAGATTGATGAGGCTTCCAGCATCTCCACTGTAACATATTTGGTATGCAATGGATCTCATTGCCGTCTGCCACTCTGATAGTCATCAATACACCTGCTTTAATTAAATACCAACTCAATTTCCCAGTACTGTCCCAGGGGATGAATTCTACAACTAGTCTGACCATCTCCCCAGAGATTTGGGTGAGTCCATGTGCAAAATCAGATTAGGTATGCATGTCCCAGAAGAGTCCATTATTCAAATGTCTGGGGAGGGGGGGTTGGTTTCTGAAATTGGTTACACTTTGTTACAGGGTTTTTACCTGTATATCCCAAAAAAGTCCATTTCTCAAAGTGTCTGGCCGAGTATTTCTCAGGGTTATGAAATTTTTTTAGAGTGTCTTACCTATATGGGCGGAGCCTTGAGCCCTCCCGGCGACGTGAACTGTTGTCAGAGTCGTTGGGTGAAATCACACCTCCACTGCTGGATGGACTGCCCTCTATAGAAAATCCCAACAAAACACCAATAAATGGCCAGTAATGGTCATTGGATTGAGGTCAATCATGTAGAGGTCACCCATTAGAAGAGTGGTGACCACACACAATAGGACAAAGGCATTGTCAGAGATATAATGGTACTTGTTCTAATTACCATATATATTACATGAATATTATAATTTTATTTTATTAGGTCTGATTGGTTATGGTGGTATTTCATTTTCAGATGTCAGTAAGTTGGAAATCAAGGATATTTTTACCATGGACAATTTTAGCTAGAAAATGAAATATTGAAACTTCTTGACATCTAGAGGACCTCATTACCCTGGATTTAGCATGCAGTCCATAGAATTTTCATGATTTCATACAATTTAAAGCAAAAAAGGGTGCAGTTTTTGCTAAAATAATCAAACAGACTATATTTTTTTCTATTTAATGAATTCTAATTATATCTTTTCTCACAAAATTTTACTCTATCTTTGAAAATACAGGAAAACTGATAGGCTAATTGAAAAAAAATATCTTCTATTAACACTCGATCATCCAGTTTCTGTCAAGTGGAACTCTTTTTACAATGGAGGCATATATTCAAAATGTATCATACACCCTTAATGTTTAATATGATAAGTACCCTGTCATTTAACAATATCGACTAGCTGATTTCCCATGGGTACTTAACACCTAAAAGATACAGTCTTTGTCCTGACAGTACAGTTATAGCCTCCTTTAAAGCTATATGTCTGGTGCCTTACTTAATTATGCATGACCACAGCTGTTCTGAGTCACTTGCTGGTATTTCTTTGGAAGCTGATTTCTCAATATTTTAAAGGGTCACACAATCATGTATCACAGGTTTATTGACTGAAGTATTTCCTTTTCTTTATTTATGTTTTAATTAAGTTTACTACTTGCAACACTGAAATGTATCTTGGGTACTATATATTTGGAACAGACAATACAAGAGAATACAAAACAAATGGTAGTCTGTCAATTTATTTAAACTGTATTATTGAAATTCTACATACTATTGTTTTTTTGGTTTTTGTTTTCTTTTTCAATTTCAAAATATTCAAACATCTTATATTTTCAATTTTAATGTTATTTTCAATAAATCCTACAAATGGACAACAATGTCACTTTAATTAAATCACAAACATTGAGTACATAATTGAAGATTTTCGGAAGTTTTTTTTCTGAAATAAAAGTTTTAGTCAATATCACATTAATACACACTCATTGTTAACAAAATTCAAAACTTTTTTTCCAGAAAACACACAGCAGACAATAAAAGATTAAATTAGGTTTTCTCTTTTGTGATAAAATGATACATGTACAAATCGTTTAGTTTTAAACAATTGTATTGTAAGATACAATCTTCTGTTGTTTGTTGTCGTTGTTGTTGTTTCTGTAACATTTCACAGGAATCCTTCGAAGTCATAGGATCAACGATATCCACATGACAAAAATTTGTCCAGTTTTCAGGTGGGCAACTCTCAAGACGAATAAATGAATATAGTAAGAAATCCCAAAGGGATCTTGGTGCCCACCATTGAATGATCTTCATTAGCTCTATGTCAGACTGACCTTCTAACTACGTTTCCCTACTTTCTTCTTTTCCTCTTAATAATCTGATAACAAGAACAAGTGGAACCTATTTGTGAAGTTTGAGGAATATCCCTCCAGTACTTTTCAAGAAATAGCGATGAACAAATTTCAATTCTCAAAATTCAAGATGGTCGCCTCAGCCATTTTGCTTTCCTGATCAAATATTAAAATCAAATTGGCATAAATAGGGACCAAGGGGTCTTAAACATCAAATTTGAGGAGTATCCCTCCAGTTCTTTTCAGGAAATAGTGACTACAAACTTCAATTCTCAAAATTCAAGATGGTCGCCTCAGCCATTTTGCTTTCCTGATCAAATATTAAAATCAAATTGGCATAAATAGGGACCAAGGGGTCTTAAACATGAAATTTGAGGAGTATCCCTTCCAGTTCAGATGGCTGTCTGTCAGCCATTTTGTTTTTCTGTTCAAAAATCCAAATTGAATTGGCACAAATAAGGAGCAAGGGGAACCTACAGGTGAAAATTAAAATGATCCAGTTAATTTTTAATATAGATTTCCCACCTGTAGAGACATGTCCACTATCAGTGTTAAAATTTCCTATACCACAATCCAAAGGAACAAAATTGTGCCATGGATTACAGCAAAAACACACAAATTAAATTTCTCAAATACATCCATGATTAGTCAAAAAAACATATCAATAGGCTTCTTCTTAAATGTTGTTTAATTATGTGAATGTTGGTTTTTTTTCCTGTAAAAAGAGTCAGTGCTCAAAAATCTCAATCAAAAGCACATGCACATGTCACACAAGGTTACATGTAAGTTACATATGTACGTGTTAGGAAAATCAATGTTGTGTTATATAATTAGCGCACACTGTCTACCTCTGCGATGACGACGGTATCTTTTCTTTCTACGAGCTGAAAATATTGTAAGCATTGGCATGCACAATATGTAATATGTATATACATGTATATTCAGATACGAGCTGAAAATATTGCAAGCATTGGCATGCACAATATATAATTTGTATATATATATGTATATTCAGATACAACATAATATTGTTACACACTATCAAATTAAAACTAACTACAGTCTCCGATTCACTTACCTGGTATGAGAAAGCTCATCATGATGGCGTACTTATTTACATCACACAATTTTTACAGTACTGTAGATGTTTATAATTAGAACATTAGTCTTAGGCATGAATATTTTCTCCAAGCCGAGAAAAATAGATGAAAAGAAGAAAATATCAACGATGATGTTAAATGAGAAAAGTTGCTTGTCTTTTTAACATCAGCAGCATTTTTATTTTTAGCGAGAAAAAATTCAGAACAACAAGCATAATGGGCATTGCTGAAAAATATATGTCCCCTTACCGGCCCCTGCTAGAAATAGCAACAGCGACCTTGACCCCAAATCTCTGAAACTCGAATTTGATTGAGAAATTATTGTCCTTTGTCATTGTGTGAAGTTTTATCAAAATCCCTCAAAGAATGAAGCCGCTAGAGCGCTGACAAACTTTGGCGTTACACAAGTACATACAGGACGGACAGAGAGCTCGAGGAAACCTATAGTTCCCAGGCACATCACCAGCCGAGGATCTCTTGGACTTATAATGTACTATATTTTTCATGCAAAGGTTGAAATTCAAGGACTTTTTATAACTGTGTGAACCATGTGTTAGGTGATAATTATAGCCTGATGATCTACAAATTCTACGAACAGAGAGACGGAGAAAGGAAGAACTAAATATAGAATAATTTCAAACAGCAAAACAGCTAAGCAGTAGACATGTGACATGCTATAATTTGTGTGTGTACTGACCATGCTGTGGACTGTTGCCTCCGTAAGTTTCCTGACGGTCACTACTTCCAGATCGCGACAGACGGGCGCTCTTACTACTGGAAGGACGACCATCTTCTCTGAAAAACGCAGGGAGTTGGTGAAGAACAGTGTTTCAAAATTATATCAATTAATATCTTTGTAATTTTCTTTTTTAATTTAAAGTTTATGTTGTTTTTTTTCAAAGATCACTTTAATAGATGTTAATGTAATGTATTTATATATTTTGCAAGAATTGCAAAACAAGTTATATCAATTTCTGTAGGCCAATGACTGACTAATACCCATCTCTACACCTCATTTTTAACCACAGCAACTAAATGACATCTATTGTTTTGTAGAAAAAACAACACAATTGTATCCACTGTCCCTCAAAACACTTATATACCAATTTTCAGCTAAATGAGACAATATCTCAAAATATCTCATCGTTGAAGGGGGTCATAGCGAAAAACTGAAATTTTCCAAATCTCTAGGAAGGTGAATATTTCTTACCCGTGCGGTGATGAAGAAAATCTGCGATCAGTTGGCGAAGTTGAGTTGTTGTCATGACCTAACGGTGCTGCCTCCTCCGACCTACTTCTGATATGTCGTTCCCTAAATATAGACATCAGTTTATCAGTAAAACTTTCTATTAACAAAAATCTATTTCAATGAAAAATTAAAGCATATCTCATTTTTTTCTCATAAAAAAAAATGTTTTAAGCAAAATATTTTTGAAATCTCAAAAGAAATACCAAAGATATTACTATCAGGACAAAAAAATATTTAGGTAGGACATAATGCCTATTCAAAAATAGACTTCAGTAACTAGCTTAACTGGAAGGTCTGTTCAGCTATAATGAAAAGGCCTATAGGGCCTGTAATACTTACAAGGATATTTCAGAAATAATTGCAAGATTCTTGAACCTAGAGATTCTATAGTTCTATACGAAGTTTTCAACATTGATTTCCCCCGTTACCTTGAAAGAAGGTCAATTGGAAGGTCACTTACAAAAGAAAAGAGAGAAAGTAACTCTGTAACACACACCCGATCCAATGTACAATATACCTACTGGCCAGCATTACTCTAGCAAGATCTTCTGAACTTGTGAGAAAAATTGTTACAATTTTTTACTAAATGTGAAATTTTGACAAGCTGACCCTTGACCTAAACACAATTTATCAGAAAAAGATCTGCACTATGGCTTTTTGCAATACACCTACCATAATATCATCACTATTGATGATTATTGGGCCTTCAAATAATGTTGTTCGAAGTTTTTATCATAGTTAAACCAAGTGACCTTGACAGTAAGTCAGGGTCATTTATATATAAGTTAGTTTTTGTCACTTCAAACCAGGAAATTCCTGGACAAAGACGTCGACGATGACTGTGGCCGGGAAGAAATGCTTTAACAATTAATGACCACGTCCCTGTGACCTCTTAAGTAGGTCAAGGTCATTTACTTGAGGAAAGGAAAATGTATCAAATACCAAGTTCTTGGATCTTCCAAAACTGGAGAAGTCATTCCTGCTAAAATTCTTTTATAATGTACTAAACTTACTGTGGTAGACAATAGTGAAAACAAATATGAAATATAAATGGATCCAATGAGGCAAACCTACTGAGGTAGAAATAATGACACTTGAAAGAATCAATGTCACTCAGAGGTGAAAGCCAGCAAGGTATGAATAAATAGACTGAGATTTCTGATTATACCAATAAATAAATAAAATAATTACACCGAGATATCAATACACTCTGATTACACCAATAAATAAATAAAATAATTACACCGAGATATCAATAAACTATGATTACACCAATAAATAAATAAAATAATTACACCAAGATATCAATACACTCTGATTACACCAATAAATAGATAAAATAATTACACCGAGATATCAATACACTCTGATTACACCAATAAATAAATAAAATAATTACACCAAGATATCAATACACTCTGATTACACCAATAAATAGATAAAATAATTACACCGAGATATCAATACACTCTGATTACACCAATAAATAGATAAAATAATTACACCGAGATATCAATACACTCTGATTACACCAATAAATAAAATAATTACACCGAGATATCAATACACTCTGATTACACCAATAAATAGATAAAATAATAACACCCAGATATCAATACACTCTGATTACACCAATAAATAAATAAAATAATTACACCGAGATATCAATACACTCTGATTACACCAATAAATAGATAAAATAATTACACCAAGATATCAATACACTCTGATTACACCAATAAATAGATAAAATAATTACACCAAGATATCAATACACTCTGATTACACCAATAAATAAATAAAATAATTACACCAAGATATCAATACACTCTGATTACACCAATAAATAGATAAAATAATTACACCGAGATATCAATACACTCTGATTACACCAATAAATAGATAAAATAATTACACCGAGATATCAATACACTCTGATTACACCAATAAATAGATAAAATAATTACACCGAGATATCAATACACTCTGATTACACCAATAAATAGATAAAATAATTACACCAAGATATCAATACACTCTGATTACACCAATAAATAGATAAAATAATTACACCGAGATATCAATACACTCTGATTACACCAAGAAATAGATAAAATAATTTCACCGAGATATCAATACACTCTGATTACACCAATAAATAGATAAAATAATTACACCGAGATATCAATACACTCTGATTACACCAATAAATAAATAAAATAATTACACCGAGATATCAATACACTGAGATTTCTAATTACACTGATACCGATAAATAAAAAAAATAAATACACCAAGAAATAAATAAACTGAGATTTATGATTACACCGATAAATAAATAAAATAAATACACCAAGATATAAAGTTCAAATAGCCACTGCAAATGGACATTGCAAAAGAATGGATTCTGATTGAAGCATGCAAATATGTACTTAGAAATGCACCGGTATGTTGATTATTAAAATATCTCAGACAAATATATATCATGTGATTGTACATGTACATACATCAAATATACATTGATATACATTATTCCACAAAATGCTTCAAGTGCATCAAACACCTCTGGAATCTTGGGTGGGGATTATATGAGACAAGTTGGCCAATGAAATCGCTGCATAAGTAATGGAATGATTTATAATTATATTGAATAAGCTTAAAATGTCGATCACTAAACCTACTCAAGGCACTAAATTATATATTTAAGAAATAATTAACGATGATTCGTGTATTATTGCAGGATATACAACGAGGACGAGGATATTTTGCAATTAAATTAACATTGCAAAATATCCGAGTCCGAGTTGTATATCCTGCAACAATACACGAGTCAAAGTTGATTATTTCTATTCTACCATGTACTGTTTAGTTCTGAGATCGACCTCTTTCTAATAGAAAAACAGCAAAGAAACCCTGGGAAAACCTTATTTCTTGAGTATTGTATTATTTGTTGATGAAATATACAGGCAATAAAGTAATACGATCAAGAGCATCTATCATATGGCATTGATTTTGAAAATTTAATCAAAGTACTGAAAGTACTGAAGACACAAACGAAAACAAATTATTTTAACTGCTTTTGTTTAGTGGGGACATGGTCAACTTTGTATGGAACATCACCAATACCTGATTAGGACTAGGACAAAATATTGGCAAGAAAAGAAATTCATATCTACTTTTGATTGCAAGTGCGTCTTGGCAGATAATTGTCAGAATAGGTACTCAGGTAATCTTATTTGACATCTTCATTGGGTTAATGTATACGTAGTTGTAGATGTAATATGAAGGTCCTAGATTACCTGTAAAATTAATGAGGCCTTTCTTTTCAAACTTTTGAGGATCCCATGCCTATAAGCGTTTCACAAATTATCATTATCATTAGCCATTGAAAAGATATTTATACATTTGATGTAGCGCCCCATCTAGCTACCAGCTTTTAGATAAGAGAGAGCTCAGGTTAAAAACTCTTGTGTGATTGTTTTAGGATTTTATCGTGTGTGTGAGCCCTGGTTTGAATGATGTAATGTCAAGGTTTTGAATGATATTTTGTGGCAGATTGTTCTATCCCTTCAGTACCTTCTGTAAAATAGCGATAACAAACTTCAATTGTCAAAATACAATATGGCTGCCTGTCGGCCATTTTGTTTTCCGATTAGTCTCAAAATTCAATATCCATACCTAGGCACCAAGGGGAACCTACATATAAAATTTGAGAAAGATCCCTTCAGCACTTTCTGAGAAATAGCAATAACAAACTTCAATTGTCCAAATCCAATATGGCTGCCTGTCGGCCATATTGTTTTCCGATTGGTCTCAAAATGCAATATGCATAACTAATGTTAGCACCAAGAGGAACCTACATATGAAATTTGAGAAAGACCAATTCAGTGCTTTCTGAGAAATAGCAATAACAAACTTCAATTGTCAAAACCTAAGATGGCTGCCTGTCGGCCATATTGTTTTCCGATTGGTCTCAAAATGCAATATGCATAACTAGAAACCAAGAGAAACCTATATATGAAATTTTAGAAGATCCCTTCAGTACTTTGAGAAATAGCGATAACAAGAATTGTTTACGGATGGAGGGACGGACGGACCACGGACGCAGGGCGATTTGAATAGCCGATGGTGGGTTAAAAACACCTGGGTCTGATAAACAGACTCTGGAGGCGTAGAATGTGGATGTAGACAGGGCAGGGTATACCATCACAACGGGCACATTAAACTAAGCACTATATTCAAAACTTAGAATTATATGCTCATATCAGCTCAGACTTGAGAGAGTTTCTTAATCGCTCATTAGAGTGAACATGATTTTCATATAGCACTCTACGTTATATGTTTACACTCCATACTGTGTAGCTACAAATAATCTATACAACAAAAACACATTCATTCACATGTACAGTTCAAATCAATTTGAAGTGGAATTTTGTTTTTCACTTATGTACATTGCATCAAATATTCTCCGCAATAGTATATGTACCATATACATAACTGTAACTGCATGATACATATATATATGTATGGTATATATATCATGTTAATTAATGTTAGTGAGATGTGAATGTAGCTATATGTATTGATATCATCGATTTCAAAATCAGAGGTTTTTTTTTAATCTGCAGCATCTGTCAGATGAAAATGTAGTTCGAATGCCCAAACTGGATGAACTGTACATGTAGTAGCATTCTTCAAAGTCCGTTATGAATGCTTTTCATACAAATGTATTTCTTTCAATTGTTCATGTGTTTAAAATATTAGAACACTGAAGTAATTTTTATTTTCATAAAAATGAAAGTACTGCTTATCTTTAAAACTAAATTGGATATTGATAAGATAAATTTGCCAAAATGTTAAAAATCAAACCTTATTAAGTAGAATCTAAACAGTTGTAAATGGCTAAGCCCACTATTCTTAACAACAAAATTACTAATTTTGATTCTCTGTCAAATATAATCAGGTTACTTGAAGACTTTGTCAGAAAAGTTAACACATACATTGTATATACATTATTAATAGTTGCTTTAATTAAATTAATCTGAATTTGAACATTAAACCGACTTAACAATTTAAATGAAAAAAATGTGTTTTCACCATTGACCATAATTGATAAGAAAATAATTATTTAACTCAACCTATGATATAGTATGTAACAGCCATCAAGACAATACTATTATCTTTAGTCATGCCAAGTTATTTCACAATAGGATATATGCACAACACAAAAAAGTTTTACACATTTTTGTTGTTTAGAAGAATAATGAACTTAGTAATTTTTGCTGTTCTTCTCAAATAATATGTACTAGTGTTGTAAAGAAAAAAAGATTAAATAATAATAATAAATCTAAGTTATAATAAATTATTTGCATTGATTTATCAATACTTTAGTGTGCATTAGTTTAAAGGTTAATTTAATTCAGAAGCTGAAATGATTTAAGACAGAAACAAGAGATCCCAGAGGGATCTTGGCGCCCACCATTGAATGATCTTTATAGGTTCCATGTCAGATTGATCTTTTCCCTACTTTTCCCTTCCTCTAAGTCTTACTTATCTGTGTAAATTCAGAAACAGCCCTCTAGTACTATTCAAACAAGGGGAACCTATATATAGAATTTAAGATTTAGCTATAATGGCTGTCTGTCGGCCATGTTGTTTTCGTATTGGTCCCAGTATGCAAAACTAGGCACTGAGGGGAACCTACATATGAAATTTGAAAAAGATCCCTTCAGTACTTTCACAGAAATAGCGATAACAAACTTCAATTGTCAAAATCCAAGATGGCTGCCTGTCAGCCATGTTGTTTTCTGATTAGTCTCAAAATGCAATATGCATAACTAGGCACTGAGGGGAACCTGCATATGAAATTTCAGAAAGATCCCTTCATTACTTTCACAGAAATAGCGATAACAAACTTTAATTGTCAGAATCCAAGATGGCTGCCTGTCGGCCATGTTGTTTTCTAATTAGTCTCAAAATGCAATATGCATAACCAGGAACAAAGAGGAACCTGCATATGAAATTTGAGAAAGATTCCTTCAGTACTTTCACAGAAATAGCGATAACAAACTTCAATTGTCAAAATCCAAGATGGCTGCCTGTCGGCCATTTTGTTTTCCGATTGGTCCCAAAATGCAATATGCATAACTAGGCACCAAAGGGAACCTATATATGAAATTTGAGAAAGATCCCTTCAGTATTTCCTCAGAAATAGCGATAACAAACTCAAATTGTCAAAATCCAAGATGGCTGCCTGTCGGCCATGTTGTTTTCCCGATTGGTCCCAAAATGCAATATGCATAACAAGGCACCAAAGGGAACCTACATATGAAATTTGAGAAAGGTCCCTTCAGTATTTCCTCAGAAATAGCGATAACAAACTCAAATTGTCAAAATCCAAGATGGCTGCCTGTCGGCCATGTTGTTTTCTGATCGGTCCCAAAATGCAATATGCATATCTAGGCACCAAGGGGAACCTACATATGAAATTTGAGAAAGATCTCTTCAATACTTTCTCAGAAATAGAGATAACAAACTTCAATTGTCAAAATCCAAGATGGCTGCCTGTCGGCCATGTTGTTTTCCGATCAGTCCCAAAATGCAATATGCACAACTAGGCACCAAGGGGAACCTACATATGAAATTTGAGAAAGATCCCATCAGTACTTTCTCAGAAATAGCGATAACAAGAATTGTTTACGGACGGAGGGACGGACGGACGGACGGACGGACGGACGGAGGGACGGACGGACGACGGACCACGGACGCAGGGCGATTTGAATAGCCCACCATCTGATGATGGTGGGCTAAAAACCACAGATGTAGGAATATAACATTTCAACTGCCTTTAAATATCTCTGGTTAAATTTAGCAATCAGTACATTTTCATGAAAAATGGTGTTTTCTAAAGAGTTACTGCCCTTTAACCGTCCCTGAAGCGTTCAAAACTCCACCAAAGGTCTATGTAGATGTACATCGTAGACCCCTTTCTTTTTTATAATATGCTTCGACTGTTATGTAATATTTCAAATGATAATGATAGATCATTTTCTATTTTTTTTAAACCATCACGAATATTAGAAAAAAAGAATCAGTCGCTATAATTAGAAATGAAATTTTCAGTGACGTCTACATCTGCATGCAGACAGCCACGTTAATGCGGTACGCGTTCTGTAAACGAAAAACTTCATGTGCATTACGTAGGATATAATCAATAGATCCGAAGTCAATATTAATATTCACAAGTCCATTTGACATTTCGAAACCCTATTCAGTGAGAATTTATTTAACTTTTTATTTGCAAACATGCGTATGGTACTGGTATGGACTGCCGTTGTTGTGATATTGTCATGATGAATAGACAACTTTTTTTCTTTCGTAAAAAAACATCTATATAATCTAACCATCTGCAGACTACATCAATCACATGCAAGTTAATATTTCAGTGAGAAAATGACAGTCAAAGTTGGGTTTGATCACCTACTCTTGCTTTTATTATTGTTTACATTACTGAAAGATGGCGGACAAAATCGGATGCTGGATGAGTGATTTTCAATGTACAAAATAACAACGATATTCCGACGAAACTTTATCAATATTATAACCCATTCAGTAACATGCCACCGAAGAAAAAAAACACATAGATGTCGATGATGAAAATTCAGCGTGATGTTAGTAGATTTTTCTTCCGGGTCACAGGTAAGCAGCAATATGGCGCCAGCGAAAAGTCGATTGTATCATTCCGCGTGAAGTCTAATGCGTTCAACGCGGAAAAATATTCTTACGTATCATCGACAGAACATACTTAAATTAAATACTTTGAAAACGATCTATTTGTGAGGTTCTGTTGTTTTGTCATATATCTATCGAAACTGCAGTGTTGCATTTGACTCCGTAAGTCACGGGACTATTTTTTTTTTTGCGATTGAATATGATTGTGAAGTGGCAGTGGAAGTTGTGTCAGAGCGAACGAAAATGCCAAAAAAAAAACCACATTGTCCTGTGAGCTTCTAAAATACAACAAAACAAAAGGTGATATTTTTTAATAGCTGAACTTCATTGTATGTCATTTTTTATCGTGAAGTTAAACAAATATTTACTGCATAACATTACGGAGTTACTGTAAAGCAACGTTTAGATTGGCCAACAGCAGTATCCGCCAGAGGGCATCGTAGATTTTGTCAGCTACCCTCAAAAGCGCTGACATAGACTCAAACTTACGTTTGTGTCTACGGTTGTGTCAACAAAACAAAAGGTGTTTTTTATTTACTATATGTCATTTTTTATCGTGAATATTTACGATATTTACAAATATTTACTGCATAGCATTACGGAGTTACTGTAAAGCAACGGTTAGATTGGCCAAGGCAGTATCCGCCAGAGGGCATCGTAGATTTTGTCAGCTACACCTCAAAAGCGCTGACATAGACTCAAACTTACGTTTGTGTCAAAAAAAAAGGATAAAAAAAAAAGAAAAGAAAAAGAAAAAAAAGGAGGGCCTCCGTAGGATTCGAACTCGCGTCGTGATAAAAATATATTGAAAGACTAACCCATTAGCCCACTCGGCTATAGTAACCTTTTATGAAACGGGTGAATATTAGATATTTAAAATTGTGACAGCCTTGACTCACGACCGTGTATTATTGGCACGAGCGTGGGTTATTGGAAAATAATACATGGTTTTAAACCAATCAAAACCGGCGTTACATAGCAAACATGGTAGAATAGGCAGTAATTAATTCGTTAATGTGTAATAATGAATATGCTACAGGGATAAATTATTTATAACATATATCATATTGTTGATCAATGTCCAGCTTTGATTAATCATTGTTTGAAGTACAAGTTTTTAACATTCTTGGAGATTATAATTATAAAATAATTAGTAATTCTGTATGTAACTAAATAACTTAAGGCTCATTGAAGGCTCTTGTTACGAGTGTTACCAATACATATACACACTACAACTAACAGCAGATCATGCCTGAATTGATTATAATCTACAGTAGAGTACTGTTAAAGAAAAACATCTTTAACTAAAAATATTTTTAATTGAATTTCAATGGTTCCAGTAGACAATCACGGATATGTTAAATGTAGAATTTCAGTTATTAAGAAAAAGTGCATTATATTGGGTGGTGTGTTAATATATGTAAGACATGCATGCTTGGGAGTCTAAAGGCAAATACAAATGTACTCGAGTATAAAGAACTGTGGATGCATATTGTAAAACAATATCAAGAATGTCCCTCACTAGACAATTCCTTTGGTGGCCTTGTATCACTACATTTGGTATATTTATTTAAAAGCACTCCATTTTGTGTCTCATGATCATCGATCTTGAAATTAATGTCATTTTGAAAAAACTTAATGCTTTTCCAAATAAAAAAAAAAAATTCCTTTCTGGTACCTGTTTCCCTTAATGAAAGTTTATTTAGGTGCATTGCTCTCTAAAGGAAAACCCCTTAAAGGTTCACTGACCAGGCAAGCAACCTTTTGGGGGCCTCATTTTATAAAGAAGGACCCCTTTGGGAGCCTCACTGATGGCCACACACTGTACCTGTCGGGACTAATCCTGAAGTCAGGCGAGAGGTCACGAGGGTCACTGTAGCGTCGTTGTTGGTCCCGCTGCTGGACCGGGCTGTTGTCCAATTCATTAAGAAAAAAACGTTCACTGCAAAACAGGATTGGTGGTGATAGGTAGGAGTGAGGGGTACACTCGGGGCACACAGGGCAGGCAAATCTCGAAAACTCCATGCTGCTTCGAATCTTAACAAGTTATGATATGAACTAAAAATGGTCAACCTTTCTACCCTGTTGAGCTAGTTTTAGGGGTGCATTACAATCAATAATAATTCTTTTTTTTGATAATAAATTTCTTAATAATTTAATAAATTTCTTAATAATTTAATAAATTTCTTAATAATTTCATAAATTTCTTAATAATTTCATAAATTTCTTTGATAATTCTTGTTTATCTATGAAGAAAATACTGTATAAGAGAATTTGATAAACAAAGTGCCACAACTTATATCTATAGGTAATAATGAAATTATCCACCCTAACAAGGTGACACTTATGTTTATTAGCTCTATGACTTAGTTTTAGTATTTGATTTTGAGCTAGATCTAAGCGTCCATGGTAAGAAAGTGACATGAAACATTTTCTTTAGAAAATTCATCTTCTATCTTTTGGTAATCATATCAAAGTGGTTTGGAAACAAGGTCACAAACTTAATTACTTTAGGTAATCAAAATTCTGTGTTTAGGTAAGTAGTCTTTGTTAAGAAGTTGCAATATCGGCTTACTTTAGGAATTTTTATTCTATATTTGGGTGATTATCTAAGATTATCTAAAGCAGATTTCAAAAGCTGATATGTACAATGCTCCATAACCAAATTATATATTGAATGCTTAAATATTGACAAAATCCAAAAGCCGCAAGCAAGCCCAGGCCAGTTAACAGAAGTCGTATTGTCAACTGATAACGAAATCAAATGATGCTGGATAGGATCACGAATAGATAAATATTTTATGCGATTACAAAATATGACTGTCCCAACCATGACATAAATCAAATATGCAAGCAATGGTATATACATGCATACCTATATGAAGAACATTAACTTCCAGTACATAAATTAAGTACTTTATTCACATTTAGCTATGTCTCGATTTGAATTGCCTCATGGTCAGTCAATGTTAAATACATGTATAATCATTTAATTTGATAGATGATGAGTTTACTGTTTTAGATTTAAAGAGATACTTAAAAAGAAATATTTAGAAATTAAACTCAATTTTTATCAAACTAATTTCACATAATGACAAAAATTAAAAAAAAAAAAAAAAAAAAAATCACTTAAGAAAATATAATATATAACAGATGATTTTGTGTGCAAACCATATCACCAACTTCAAATATATGAAGAGTGTTATTTATGAGTTCAACATTTTTTAGGAAGTTTTTCTCATTTTTAGTGTTATTTATGGTTTTATATTTCTATTATATAGCAGTCATGCAAGCCTCTTGCCCACCCTGTTGCCATGGAGACATGCACTATCTGACCTTCAAACAGTGACACATGAACATGTTCGAGAGAAAACACACACAACACCAATGTGACAAAAAAATAAAGTGATTCAATACATGGCCAATGTCTGGAGCTAACAAGCACAAATAATGGTAATTACATTTAAATCTTGCCTATATAAACTAAAAATTCTGCATTTATTTGAATTTCCTTAAAAACTTAAAAAGTTTGGGTTTTTTTTTTGTCAAATTCATGATCACCTTTCACTTATAATTCTATTTCAGTAATATTAAAAATTAATTTCTGTATATAGTATGTGAATACAAAACATTAGTATAACTCAAAGTTTCTTTATAAAATCATGAAGATTTTTATCATTAAGAAAATACTTCGACAATACTATAGCTACAATACTTCGAAAGCACATTTTGATCGTTAGAGTAGCTTCGTTTTATATCTATATATAGACTACACAATCGTTAGGTCCAGACAATGCCATACTGGGGAACAACACATGATGAAACACTCGTAAAACAGGTTGTGATGTGATACAGTGAATTAAATCAGAGAAGTCAACAATTGCATGAATACCACTGGTACTAAAATGTAAATCTGTAGATCAGAATTAACTCTGATTAACTAGAACATATACCTACACATCCTATCTATATATGTGTGAAATTTCCCTAGAGACTGACCATAAGCAGTCATGCATATTCATTATTATGTCATAAATATCTGGAGTCGTCATGACAACAGACCAAAACAACTTTTACAAGGGAGTTAACTCTTTCTCGGATATATTGATACATTGTATAATTATTATGCAGTTTATTCTGTAACCTATAGATCTTTGAGTAAATTATATCTGACATACACCCTTAACCGGTCCCGAATACAATGCAGTTTTGGATCTGAAGCAAGAATTTATTTACCTAACGTAATATTATTGATATTTTTCCATAAAATTACTTTTATTGTGTATTTATCAAAGTCTATGTTTTTATAGCTAAAATGCGAAGTGATATGTGAAATGAAGTGTATGGGTTGAAAACCTGTGAGCAAATGACTGTGCAGCAATGAAAATTGAGATGTTTGTGTTTGTTGAAAATGAGAGTGATTTCATGATTTAAGAAAACGCCACAGATGTAGATTCTATTTTCGTTGATTATTTGTTTGGATCACATTTTATTGTGTGAAGTGAAATTATGTGGATCCCATTTAAATGTGAGATGAGTCTATGCCAAGGTGATACATTACAACAGCGAATGTGAACAATGAACAGTAAATATTAGAAAAAGTTTCAGAAAATCTGCTAAAATGAGAAAATGAAATGAAAATAAAGAGACACAAAAATTAAAAAGTGTAAAATAATGGTGCAAATGAAAATGTTTTACGATTTTTTTTTTTCATTGTTCTAAGCAACAGTACTAGTGATAGACACTACTAATTATAACAGTTTTTTCGGCAATATACGAAGAAAGAAAAGATTTCACAATGTATGAATCTAAGGATGCATCCTATATATATGTCTACTGTAAATCTATTGGTGAAAACAGAACACAAAAATAACTAAATTGAAATTAAACAACTGAAGAAGTTGAACCTTATAGAAATAAATTTCAGTTATATTTCTACGGTGCAAAAAAAGAGTCAATATGGTATTCATCCAATTTTTCTCTATATATAGCAAAGAGGGAGATCACTCATAAAAACACTTACTTGGCAAGCTGTGGTGTTACGGTATCTTTGAGTTCCAGTTCCCTCGAGGGTCGCGCTGGTGATGGTTCCAATTCACGGTAAACCTCTTCATCTTTGCTCTCTGTATCGCCCCGACTTGCACCCTGGTCTTGCCATGCCTCTCTGGTGACGCCTGGAGTTACCTGCCCTTGGTTGTCACGGTACACAGGGTAGCAGTCGATGACCTGACGGTATGGTGTCCGTAGGTTTATACTATGGTCAAACGTACGGTCAGTAGTTTTCTGGATCTGAGACGATAGGTACTTTTCCGCATTCCCAAGGGCATTGAAGGGCGCATGCTTGCCGCCCTTCAGGAAGGACAACTCCGATGCAGCTGTTTTGTCAGGATGCATACTTCCGTTCAAAGAACTCATCTGCGACCACTCCAGTTGTTTCTTTATGTCCCTGTCACGAACTATAAAACTGCCGTTTGGGGATTCGTAGCTGTCGTAGCTAGAGTCCATCTTTGGCCGGTTAGCAATCCTCTCCATCATCACTCGTTCCTGTTGCATAGCTTCCTCCAGTATACCAAACACTTGTTTCTGGGGTGGTTCTTTAGTGAGAATGGTGAAAACACGACTCGCCAAGCCAGAGGTGTCCAACGCCTCTTCATCTCCTTTCTTAGACTGATACTTTCTAATAATCTCCTCCACATCAGGTGCAAGGTTTCTTGGCCGACCATCCGCATCCAGCTCGGGTTCCGAATCCAGTTGGTCACCTACAATATCCACTTTCCTGCGTCCGTGATCGGGCGACGGCCTCTCATCGTCTGTGTTCGGCCTGGATTCCCCAAGTGCAGTCAGACCTAGTGTATCAGTTTCGGTTTCTGTGTCGTTTTTCATAGTCCCAAGGAACACCCCTGCCCCACTGACATTTATTCCAAAGTCAGCTGCATGGTCCCAGAGGAGTTTACGGTTTCGTGCACTCTCAGGGATTTGAAGAGAAACTTTCACCACTTCTGTCCATATCTGGGCCTCTAGACCTCGGAGCCTGACTGCTGTACTCGGTCTCCCCTACCTGATGGTGGAGGCTATTCTGAATGTCCTGAAGGTCCCTCTGTAACATTGAGTAGTCTATTTGTACAGGATTACCATTAAATGGTTTATCGCTATGTCGTGTTTGTTCCGGAGGTGGGTACTGCATTTTTTCGACGTATGCTGTTTTTGCTAAAACATTCTGGACTCTTTGACCAAGAGAATCTCCTGAATCCGTACTGCGATCTGAATTAAGACGAGCACGCGTCTCCTCAAGAAGCCTCTCAGTCTCTCGTTCTTGTCGATAGTAGCGCTGCAAAGACTCCAATTCAGCAGCACTTTCATTACTGAGGTCCCTTTCCTCTGTCACAGACTTGAGGTCAAGCTTCAGACTGCCAGCACTAGCAGAATCTCCCTTCACCAGCAGTTTAGCCACTTCTTCACCGAGGGAAGAGGTCATGCTCTGTTCAGATTTTGACAAATTTTCCGTATTTGACCCTAAGGAACCAAGACTTCGAGACTGACTCTCCAGGTTTTCCTTCACTTCCTCGATCTTTCTCTCGGCCTGGACTACATCGTAGGGAGGTGGAGGTGGTCTAGAGTCTATGGGACATGGTAATGGCCTATCCATGGACCCTAGTGGTCTAGACTCCAGTAATGGCCTATCCATGGTCCCTAGTGGTCTAGAATCTAGTAACGGTCTGTCTTTGTTGTGCTGGTCGCCGTCACCAAGACCTAACGACTCTCTACTGTACAATTGTTTATGAAGAGAAGCCCCTAATGAACTGGCATCATCAAGAAGTTTTGCGACACGATGTGACATGTCACTGCGGGACTGCGTATCTGTCCCTTGAGTTGTAGTGGCAGTATCTGTAGTTGCTAGGGGTGCAGTCATTGTCTGACGATGACCGTTTTCTGACGTCACACTCTGAAAATTTTCTGATTTCTGTGTTTCCGAGTCGGCGCGAGGCAGCCCTATCAAACGTTCTCTGTCAAGTACTGGAACATACACAACATCTTTCCGTTTTTGTCCCGTTTCTGAGTCTGCTGCTGATGAAGACTTCTTCAGAGCATCATTCAAACCTGACTCACCAGGTTTGCTACCTACTAACCTAGAATCAGATACAGAACTCGTCTGAGATTTTGACTCTCGACCTTGAGACCTGTGATTATTATCTGAACCAGAATTTCTGTCATTCTCCTCCAATGATCGCCTCAAAACTAGAGTAGGCGCATCAGACTTTCTTTGTCCATTTTCTGATTTGAATTCTGGTAGGGCCTCTCCCGAATCTCTCCTGGTTAACCTTTGACTTTCATAACCTTGACCCCCTGGCACCTGCATGCCTCCATCACGACTTTGGTCAGAAAATATTGCATAAAACTGCTGGGTAGAAGGTTGGGAAGATCCGCTGGTTTTGTCAGAGTCTTCACCTGATCCAGTGTCAGAGCCTGACTTAGCACTCGGAGCACTGTCAGTGTTGGATAAAGCACTAGCCATAGTATTAACAGTCTGTGTGCTGTGGTACCCAGAGTCCTTGCCTCTCTGTGTATTTACAGAGGCCATTGTGTCTAACATTGGGTTTCTTGCAGGACCTTCACCTTCAAGTGACCTTGGGGTTGGTTCAGGGTTATAGTCTGATTCATAAGGGTTCCATTCGACATCCGACATCCCCGTCGCGGATTCCGGGTAATTAGCATAAACAGCCCCCCTGGGATCACCAGTCGACCCCTTATGGTCTCCATCCGAGTTGCTGTCACTGTCCCCAGAACCCACCACACACCTCATGGGGGAGAAATTCCCTGAGATAAAGTCCTTAGATACTTCTGTTATAGCGGTAGACAAGGCCTCATCATTAATACTTCCACCATCATGAGCCGAGTCATATCCTGACTTGTCATCCAAAGGGTACTGTGACAAACTAAGGTTACCTAAAACAGAAAAAGACAACACCGTTACAATAAGTACCCGGTACCATGATTTCATATACATGTACTAATAGTCTGCAACTAAATTAACACCCCAACTTCCATATAAAAATGTATGCACGGAAAATTATTAAAGGGATGTAACCCTCTGGCAAAATGAGACATCAGTAGCTGCTTTAGGTATTGATCATGTGTATCAAGTTTCATAAAAAGTTTGCAAGAGATTAGGGAATATTACCACAGACAAATTTCTGATGTCTACTTAAGCATTGAACGGCTTTCAGTTGGCATTCATATTGACTATGAATGCCAACTGAAAGCCGTTCAATGCTTATATTTACCATCTGCGATTTTTTATTTGTCGTGCGATTTTTTTTTGAAATTTTCAAATTCAAATTTCAGTTGGCAGTTCATAAGCTGGTGAACTCGCAACTGAATTGGTAGGGTTATATAGTGGCAGTGCCATACAATGGTAAATATAGATGGATGGACAAACAAACAAACATCATAACTCTAATATAATCCCCATATCCTGTTGCCAGAAGTATGATAATGAAGCAAGCACTTTAACTCTTCTGCCAATATCTATCTAACTCTAAATAATATTGCATTATCTGCAAATAATATATGCCCATTTCTTCATTTATGAAAAATCGTTTGATTTCAAAATAGTAAGCTATATCAAGAGTGGTTCACAAAAATGCCCTGAAGCCTTCCCAATCAATTCTAATCTTCTAGGATATGGGAGGGGGTTTATTTAAGCATTGAACGGCTTTCAGTTGGCATTCAGTCAATATGAATGCCAACTGGACAGAGGCAAATTCAACATGAAGCGTAGCGCGCTTCATGTTGAATTTGCCTCTGTCCAGTTGGCATTCATATTGACTATGAATGCCAACTGAAAGCCGTTCAATGCTTATATTTACCATCTGCGATTTTTTATTTGTCGTGTGATTTTTTTTTTTTTGAAATTTTCAAATTCAAATTTCAGTTGGCAGTTCATAAGCTGGTGAACTCGCAACTGAAATGGTAGGGTTATATAGTGGCAGTGCCATACAATGGTAAATATTTGAGGATAAATGCGGTTATCAGCTGGCATTGAATCCCCAATACACTGAATATATATACATCCATATTTTATAAATTTCTAAATTAAATTTTCTGGACACAACCAAAATGAACATTGAGACTAGGAGGAACAAAATCCCTTGACTAGTCTATTGATTGTAACATTAATCTAACCATCTGAGGTTTCTGTTTCTGATCTCCATCCTGATCCCTCGTCAGAAGAAAATCCTCGATGAGCAGACGGTGAAGAAACTTGGTTCGAGCTGTCATCCCTTCCACTGTCATTGGTAGAGCCCGTCTACAAAAGCAAAGAACATTGAGTACAATTTTTAGTTAATATCCCTTTAATACATCACAAGGCTATAATATTCAGGATTTTTTCTGTAAGTCTTTTTGGGCCAGTTATGGGCCACATCCCCAACTAAATTATTTCATATTTAAGCTTCCCAAAATAAGCAGTTTACTTTGGAGAATTTCTTTCCTGATCCACCAATTTTCTTTTCAAAATGAACTAGGCAAAAAGTCCCAATCCCTGTTTAGGGGGACATGTAATCTGACCATATGATGTATATCCTGCCATAAAAGTAGAGCATAAGGTCATCTTACTAGCTCAGACTAGTGGAAATTTCCCTTTAGCCTAAGGTGGAAGGGTGTTTGCCTTGAGAGCAAGAGGTCCCTCATTCGAATCCCAGCACGGACAGTGCATTTTTTATTATATTACCCCTTTCTACTACTGCTAATTAAGAGCTGGGTTGTGATTGTGGGCATAGACTTTGTGAAGGAGGGAGTATATATAGTGTCAAAAGTATAGAGTATAAGGTCGCCTTACTAGCTGAGACAAGCAGGAATTTCCCTTTAGCCTAGTGGTAGGATATATTGATGTTTGCCTTGAGAGGGAAAGGTCGCTAGTTCAGAAGCCCGGCATGGGCAGAGAATTTTCCATTACTCCTTACATATATGCTTCCTATTACACTGTGATAAGCCAACTCCTCAAACCTGACTCAAAAGTTGGGTAAACATGCAGGGCTCAAAGTGGATTGTTTTACTAGAGGGCCTATTTGGCTACCAAGTCATAAAATCTAGGCGCCAATTAGAAAAGTTAGTCGCCAAAGTACCCAAGTTGTCTTAACTCTAAAAGAAATATATATACATATAGTTCAGTTTAACATCTCTGTAACTCTTTCAATTGTTAACATCATTTTAGCATTGACTGCAACCTTTGAAAGATTAACCAAATCGCAAATTTGCACAATTTTTTAGTGGCCATACAAGCGCCTTATACGTCAATAACTGGTCGCCAACGGTGAATTTAAGGCGCCATGGCCACTAAAATAGGCGCCACTTTGAGACCTGACATGCATGGGATTATATTATTTCCAGATTGATATGTATAGGTCATTTATTGATGTAATGTATGACTTCACATTGGAAATGAATCAAATTGAGGCCTAACATTATATCATGCCAGTGTTGACAGAAGTAGGTTCTCAATGATTTATGACCATTTATGGTTCGGCGGTTGTTGTAATATTGGAAATGAAGGCATGGCATATAAATCCCATCTTTAAACTAGATCCATCATTTTACCTGGTTATGATGACCAGATGCTGCCCCGTCCATCCTTGTATATTGTGGTAATGCAGAATATGCAACTTCTTCAGTCACATCATCAATGCCTAAATGGACACCAGAATAGCGTAGTTGGAGGCCCTAGGAGTAAAAAGGAACCAGCTTTAAAAAATTAACAAGCGTGGAATATCCAATATATAGCAAATAATTTAAACAGTCTAGTTATTTTCGCTCTCCCAAAATTTACTCGACATGTATGCATTTTCATGTGTAAAAACATTTACTTTGAACCGGCTTATTTTGTTTTACTGCGGTTATGAGAAAGGAATATGGCAGCTCGACCACTTGCACATCTTGAATACTGATGTGATTATGTTAGAATATATAGAATTCTTAAACTTACCAATTAAGGTATCCTGCAAACAACATTCGCCAAGTATAAACACGACAAACGGAAATATAACACTGCGCAAGCAGCGCGGGCGGCAGGAATGGACATGTTATATTTGTATCGCAGGCTTGTTTTCGACTGTGATTCTTCGTATTTATGCCTGAACAAAGGCAGCGATTTTCATAATAACATATTACATAGAATCATAAAACGTAACAACATATATTTTGCCATACCTTTGAATCCATTAGATCTTGAAAGATGTTTTATTTCATAAGTACACATTTTATTTTTGTTGTTGTTTTGAAATTGGCGGCCATGTTTGATCTCGGATCAATCTCGCGTGTACGATCAAAATTTTAAAAGGAAATTGAAGAATTTACAACATGTCTCTTATTAGGTTTCATGAAAATAAATTTTTAAAAATGTATTTGATACAAACTTGCCGTAATATGCATCATTATATTGTTCCACAATAAAATAGAATATGGCCTAAGTGAGGCACTTCGGGGATCATCTCAAAAAGAAAACAAAATATCTCGAGTGGGCACTTCGGGGATCATCTCAAAAAGAAAACAAAATATCTCACTCGATTACATTTTATTAAAAGAAATTATTTCAGCATTATTACATAAACAACATATATGTCAATATTGTTTGTCTGCTTGTTGTTGATAAAAAGCAGAGGATATATAAACTGTCTTTTTATATACATGTAGGCCTTGGCCGTCTAGCTTTCTTATGTCAATTTCGAAAATTCTAAGATCAGCCGAAAGGTGTTCCGAAAGACCGCTGTACAGTAAACAAACTTCTCGGCATTTACCTTACAGTTCATACTGAAATGCTTAGTTCCGCAAAACTTGTTCTGACGGAAATGATTGCATTCGTTGTGAAATAGTTTTTACGCGTGTGTTAGCATTTTTGTCGGATACTGCACGTTCACTGAGAACATTTTAATTACATGTTTAGTTCCAAGTCGGTTAACGAACTTAGGATATTTGGTAAGTTGCATTTTATACTGCGAGAGATGACCGGGTGAAATATGGACTTTACCTGTTCAGGTTGTTTAGGCTTATAGACAAGTCTACCGGTGAGATTACGTGTGGAATCTGTTCAATAATTTCAAGAAGTAGAACCCACTTCAGAAGTGATATTGATATTTAAAGCATCTGATTTATATAGGGAAAAAAGATGTAATGATTATTTTGATGCCTTTGATTTTTATCACTGATGTAAATTTGAGAATACATGCATTTCAAGATAATATAGTTCCTCTTCTTTTGTAGCATTTGTGAGTTGAACACAACACAATGACTGTGTGAATTCTCCACAAGTATGGATACATCAGGTAGCAAGCTTGTGTCAAAGTGGTCAGTCAAGCCTAGCCCAGGTATGTATTCAACACACAAATATCCGTATGTATATTAAATAAATATATGAGGATAATATATTACGTTTACATGATCAGAGGCATAATAAAATGCAGACACAATTCATGTAATGCCTTCATTCAAAACAGCAGAATAGGTAGGAATATGACAAAATACAGATACAAGATAGATAATTGTACCCTGTATGACGGCTAGGTGTGCTCAATACACAGGTGTCTTATAATTAACAGGTAAACTGTTGTACCTCTGTGACATGCCTCAACGTCCTTAATACACAGGTGTCTTATAACAGATATATAATGTTGTACCTCTGTGACAGGTGTCCTTAATACACAGGTGTTTTATAACCGGTATATACTGTTATACCTCCGTGACAGGTGCCCTCAATACACAGGTATCCTATAACAGGTATATACTGCTGTGCCTCTGTGACAGGTGCCCTCAATACACAGGTATCTTATAACAGGTATATATAATGTTGTACATCTGTGACAGGTGTCCTTAATACACAGGTGTTTTATAACAGGTATATACTGTTCTACCTCCGTGACAGGTGCCCTCAATACACAGGTATCCTATAACAGGTATATATACTGCTGTACCTCTGTGACAGGTGCCCTCAATACACAGGTATCTTATAACAGGTATATATAATGTTGTACATCTGTGACAGGTGTCCTTAATACACAGGTCAACTGGGACAACTGTGAATTATAAGTCCCACAAAATTAAACAACTTTACAGTATATATGTCCAATGCCTTCTAATGCATTGAACATGTAGAGGTACCTGAAGATTTTATGAACTGATGTACAGGTACATGTACAAAGGTACATTCAGCTTCAAAAAAGCAAAGGGGCCGAAGTAGTTTATGATCAGTCGGTTAGAGCGTCAACCACGTAATCTCAGATGATGATCCAAGGTGCGTCGTTGTGTCCTTGGGCAAGACACTTTACCCTTATTGCACTAGATGGTATGCGACAGGCCTCCTGTATGTTGTTCATTGAGGCAGTCACCAACTACTACAACGAAACCCTTCCTCAAAATGATCCTGGCTGTTCACAGAGCAATATACCCAGCAAACAAACAAACAATCAATTTGCAAACAGACAAACAATAAAGCTATGTCTTGAAATTGTTTAACAATATGCTTTACATGATATGACTTCATTTACAGCAATTTACCGGTAATCAAGAAGAGATATACATGCACAGCACTGGTCTGATGTATCGGGTAAAAACTTGTTAAGTTGGACAGTACCATATAGACATTATATTGACTGTTTAAAAATTGTGATAGAATAAAGGTAAACTTTACCTAAACTTGTTTTTAATTTGCTTCATTGTCGTATTTCAGGCCTGACATTGGCAGGAGGGAGATCTACAGGCCTCTCACTGACTGGAGGCAGTACCAACTTGCAGTCTCCGCTGTTGTCATCATTACAACAGAAGACGTCCACTTCCGACTATGGCAAACTCGGAAAGCACAAAAGTTCCACAAAGGAGACAGTCCTTACTGACAAGAAGAAAAATAAACTGCAAGACAGTCGAGTAAAGACAGCGCCATCTTTACTGTCAAGTCACCTTGGAGACAGTTCTCTTCTTAAATCTAATCTTCAGAGTAAACTGGTTGGATTAAGCTTGTCTGGGCAGAGTCCACTGCTTTCAGCCTCCAGCCTTAGAACCCAGTCAGCAACTAGCTATAGGACACCTCTAATGAGCATGACCGATGGCTCATCGAAATTGCAATCACAACTGAAACCACAGTTGTCCACGACACTGATAGGAAAGTCATCTTTGACTGGATCATTATCGACAGGTTTCTCCACGACTCATGGATCAATTGTTCCGGGTAAATCCAGTTTACTGGGTCAGCAATCGTCTGAGAAATCTAAACTGCTTGACGCATCAAGTTTGTCCTCAAAGACGGTTTCGGGTGCCACAAAGAGTAAGAAACCAGGCAAGAGGTCACATGACCAAGTGTCTGAAAAGAAGGAGAAAAAGACAAAATCCAAGGGTATTATTAGCGAGGAACAGATGCAGATGCTGGCCATGAAACGGTACAAAATAGTGACCCCGGAGTATGACCTGAGCCAAGTCCTTGAGCTTCCCATGAGTGCCCAGATGTCAAACAGGGATGAATTTCTGGATGTGGACAAAGATCCTTTCCTGAACAGAATCCACGTGCCTCTCCATGATGTAAATGGGATGAAGGTATGGACTTGTATATAAATGTCTGATGATAAGCCCATGTCTGGTAGTAAACCCATGCCTGGTAATAAGCCAATGTCCAGAAATGAGCCCATGTCGGGTAATAAGTCCATGCCCAGTAATAAGTCCATGTCTGATAATAAGCCCATGTCTGGTAATAAGTCCATGTCTTGTAATAAGTCCATGTCTGGTAATAAGTCCATGTTTGGTAATAAGCCCATGTCTGGTAATAAGTCCATGTCTGGTAATAAGGCCATGCCTGGTAATAAGCCCATGTCTGGTAATAAGTCCATGTCTGGTAATAAGGCAATGTCTAGCAATAAGCCCATGTCTGGTAATAAGATCATCCTTGTCTATTGTAATTCAGTATAAATTCCAACTAATTAATGCTATCTCAAAGTCCTGCTTTAAGCCCACCCCCTTTCATTGGCTCAGAGATTATATGTTAGCCTCCTGGGTTTGTTTCAGGATAAATACGGTACATGTACGTACATTTTACATTACATTTAAACACTATTCTCTATACAGCTGGCGTTCATCAATGCTGTCAGTGGGTCCCTCATTTGCCAGCCAAATTTCAGGAACGCCAATGACTTGACTAGGAAATCATTGACCGTTATGGCTGAAAGGGTTGTGCCCTTTGACCCAGAGTTCATCCTCAAGGTCAGTAATATGTTGAATCACATATAGAAATTGTGGAATGGTTTAATTGATCAAAAAAAATTTAAATACCAATGACTAACATTGAAGAATATTTCAACAGTAATTGTCTTCATTTTGTTTTAATATCCAGGAATTTCAATTCCTTTCAAATGATTTGTTCAATATGCATCCAGAAAAATAAATGTTGTGGTTTATAAAAGTTACAATAAAAGAGAATTACATTGTATTCATATACCATAATGAGAAAACAACTTGGCAAATCTAACACCACTATCCCTCCCTTCCAAGAAAAAAAAAGAGTTTTTGAAAAGTTTTGAAACTTTGAGATAAAGAATAAATAATCCGAATCTCTATAAATATACTAAATGAATTTTGTGACCACAGAATTTATAAATTTAATTTTTTGTTTCACAGGTGGCCTTATACACGAGGAAGGAGCTCAACATCCGTACCACGGCAAACTTCCTTCTGGCAATGGCCGCCAATGTTCATCCATGTCGACCGTACCTCAAGAAGTACTATGTCAAGTCTATTGCCCTGCCTTCGGACTGGATAGAGGTAGCAGAGATCTACCAGGTAGGTAATATTGATAGTGAAACCTGTCTTAATTGACCTCTAATTAGTCTCCTACCGGTGAAACCAAGGGGACTGTAAGTTTGCTTCTCCTTCTCTGTCAGTCCATCTGTCCTTCCACTTATTTTTTTGCACTTTTCTCAGTCAATGGCTTGAAGGTAAGTTGGTGAAAGTTGGTATGTAACTTAAGTATGAGTAGCTACATATCAAGTTCAAGTTTAAGTGCTTTTAGATCAAGGTTAAGGTCAAGGTCACTGTTACTATTTTAAGCAGGGGCCAGTAGGGGACTTGTATATTACTTTAGCAGTACACATGCATGCTTGTTGATTTAGATACAAGATGAAAATTCATTCCAAATCTCAATTGTTTAAAAGAGAATCTTAATTGGTTCTATGGACCAAAAATAATCTTGACTGAGAAAAGTTGGGATATTTTTTGCTTCTGGCCAATTTTTAAGTTTTTACTTACTTCGAAAGACCTTTCACTGCACAGAACCTTTGATCGGATCTGATGATTTTTTTAAATATATTTGAATTATTATTTTCAGGCCTTCCACGACAAGACCATCAGCCAGGGGGCTATACCAGCCGCCCTAAGGAAGGTTATGATCACCAAGTTTCCCAGTTTTGACAAATACCAATTAGGTAAGGGCAGCTTAATTATGATGATGACCTAGTTTTTATTTCCGTAAAATTATTATTTTTGACACAAAGTTGTTGTATCATAATGGTACTCACAGAAATGATAAGTACATATATATGTAAACCTGAAATGTAGTGATTTTAGTCGAATTTAGACTACGTCTTAAGTGAAATTTTAGATGATTAGAGATTTTAGATTTTTGATGCTTGCATGAAATAACCACGATCATACCTCTTTCAATACACATTTGATTTTGAGGAAACGTCCTTTAAAATGATGAAATAAAAAAAATATTTGTCTTTTTTAGAATTTTTTTTTTTTAAAGAATATAATTATATACATTTATATAAAAAATTATGGCAGTACATGTATTATTTCAAAAAAGTTATATATAGAACTAACACTAATTACTAGTGCTAATTGAAACTGATCTTATAAACTTGACTTTTAAAGTTTTTATCTTAGGTCTGATAGTTCTTATCTCTTGTTATAGCAAAATACAACAAAGACAGCTCGAAGAAAAAGAAGAAAAAGAAGACAAAAGAAGATGAAAATACCACCACTTCAGCCACAAGAGGCGGAGGTCAATTTAGAGGTAGAGGTAGAGGTCGCGGTGGAGGTCGTGGTAGAGGTCGTGGAGGATTTTCTGCACCTGAACCAGTCATAGAGAAGAAGAAGAAAAAGAAAAAGTCAATGTTTGATTCCGATTCATCAGATTCCTCCGACTCTGATTCAGAGGATGAGCTATTGAAAAGACAGGTATGAGATATTTACTTTAAATGTTTGTCTGTGAATGCCTATATTGGCCAAAACTTTGATTTTAAATCTGAAGACTTGATAAGGTTATGAAAAATATGACACATTTTGCTGTAACACAATTTGTTTTGCCATGATAATAATTTTTTTTTTTAAATCATCAAAGCATTTCTTTCAGATTTCATACTATGTCAAAGTAGTTTTTCATTACCGGTATTTATCTGATATTACATATACCACATGTACATACATGTACCATATTAACTCAACATTAAGACCATGCCTAATCATTATTATAAGCCCAATCAGTTTAAAATCAATGATCATTTTTGTAATAATTACAAGCAAAGATAATTATTTTTGTCCTGTATTTCAAGTCAGAGATTTTGTGTTGGTCCTCCGGGATTATTGCAGGATAACTTGTAGATACATACAATGTATACCGAAATTTCTTCAGCTGTTTAAATAAAAAATGTCTGTTTGACATTTAATACTACCTTGTATAAATCACTAAAAGTGTTACTTTGTTGTATTTACAGATCAGTGACATAGTGTATGATGAGAGAGAAAGCGAATCGGAACTTTCCCAGGCCAAATTTTCCCTGAAGCAACTGATCCGGAAACTTCACATCGTAGAACCGGTGGAGCATGTCATGTGTTTGGTGGGGAAAAGGTAAGGATATTCCATTGGTGTTGTAAACACAGAAAATTATTTATGACATTTAATTATGTGTAATCAAGCTTTAGGTCGATCTTTAAAACAATATCAGAAAGTAAATAAAATTTTCTTGAAATACTTTTGATGCTTTCAAACTCAGCAGTCGACAGTCATTTTGTTGGCATAGCTTAGTAGTCTTACCTAAAGCCCTTTTAAGGTTTCCTTAAGTGTAAAACTGCTTTACACAACACGCATGTGTAGCGGGACCGGACTAGGTCGATCATCGGTGACCAGGTAGCTCAATTGGTAGAGCATCAAGCTTGTGTCCGGAGGTCCTGGGTTCGAACCCCGATCTGTCCGCTACATTTTCTCCTCTCCTGTTACAAAATTGGCACCCAACTAAAATACCCACGGTGGTGGTATAAGGGTCTCGTGTGTCTTCGAGAGCGAAGACTTGGGAAAAAAGGAGGGAGGTGTGTAGCGGGACTGCATTGGGTCGATCATCGGTGACCAGGTAGCCCATGATCAATTGGTAGAGCATCCGGCTAGTTTCAGAGGTCCCGGGTTCGAACCCCTGTCTGGCTGCTACATTTTCACCTCTCCTGTTACACATATATGATCTCTACAGTCACAGACCTACCTGCTATTGTTATATATATGTTTGACTTGCCCCCAAATGAAAGTGTTGATAGTGTTATACATCGTGTAAGTATTGGCTTGGCACATTTGCAGAATGTGCATCAATATTGCTTCAAAATGTTTCCATATTTATTCTCCAACAAGCCCAAACCTGATATAAGCCCACCAATTGTAAATTGCTATTAAGTAGCTAGTATTATTATCATATGCTATATCTCATTGTCTTGTGATAAACCCACCTGTCTAATCCTAGATTATGTGTTGGGATCCCTGGGCTTCATGAAAAATTTAATTTACAAAAGAATATGAAACTAAATAATTAAAAAAAAAAAAATTTAATTTGAAAAATAGTTATTACTGTGCAGTTAATAAAATCAATGCAAATGATCATTGTTTTGTGTTTTCCAGATACCCAGACAATATGGAAACTTTTTATCAGAGTCGTCTGCCTGGAACATTTGAAGAGGAGAGAGCAGGCAAGAGGATGAAGCTACCGATCCCGGAAACATGGGAGACTCAGGTGTCTTTGAAGGGCAATAAGGCAAAAACATGGGAGGATCTTATAGGTAGGTTCTCTTCCTCTTCATAAATATCTTTTTAACAGAAAAATGTATAATATACTTATGTATTTAAACAGTGATATGTCAACTTTAAAAATATGTATTTAGATGTTTAGCAAATTGAAGGGGTTGCGATAGCTCAGTTTGGCAGAGCACCAGCCACGTACCCTCAGGTGAAGATCTGAGGTGCGTGGCTCAATGCTCGCTACACGTGTCCATTTGTGTTTCTCGGACAGCTGAGAAACAGACTGGTCTGTACTAATGTTGTTGTGTCCTTTGGCAAGAAATTTTACCCTAATTGCTCTGGATGGCATGTGACGGGCCTCTCGTATGTTGTTCGGTGAGGTAGTCACCAACTACTTCAAGGAGACCCCGCCTCAAAATGACCCTGGCTGTTCACAGGGCGACATTATTAAACCTAACAAAGAAATACAGATTTAGCAAGATTTTTTATTTAAAAAGGAGTTTATTTGGATTTCTGGAATAGTTACGGTCTCTAGCAAGGCTAAGATTTTACCTGTATCAAAGGTGAAGAGCTTCAGGGTTATTCCAGTAAGATATCTATCCCACAGGTAGACTAAAGGAGTATAAAGACATTCCATGCATGGTGTTTGTGCGATAAAATAGGACCTCTTATATGTTAGTGTTTTAACTAATTACTTCTTTGGATGGAAGGGGCCGGGATGGCCGAGTGGTTAAGGTGTCCCGACACTTTAATACTAGCCCTCCACCTCTGAGTTGCAAGTTCGAAACCTACATGGGGCAGTCGCCGGGTACTGATCGTAGGCCGGTGGTTTTTCTCTGGGTACTCTGGCTTTCCTCCACCTCCAAAACCTGGCACATCCTTAAATGACTCTGGCTGTTAATAGGACGTTAAACAAAACAAAAAAATTCTCTGGATGGATCCTGTTTGGCAAACCCTGTTCGATAGATATTTTACTGAAATAGGCCTCAAAAGTTCCACAACTAATAAAAATCTTATCAATTTCCTCCTTTCTAATGCTGTACTCAGTATCATCCTCTGTATTCTGATGTTCCTTCCTGAATATAAAGTCTAATATTGTTTCTGTTCATTAGATCACAATAAGCTCCCCTTCATGGCTATGCTGAGGAACCTACGGAATGTGATCAAGGCGGGAATATCGGAGAAACATCACACAAACATCCTACACAGATTGACGAATGAGGTTTGTGGTAATCATTATATTCGTATTTCAGATCGGAAATTTAAATACTGTGTAGTTGTTTGAATTTCCCGGGGCTAATATTTCACAGTTGTGCCATTCAGGAGCATTTACACAAGCATGATTTGTAATTCAGCAGTAAGCACTTCTATCCATTTGTGTGTAAATTTTTGGGGGGTATTTATTTTAGCGCTATATTCAATGACTGGTATATGGTAAAATAAAATGCCCACTGAATATTACCAACAATACAGTAAGTTCAGAATAGAACATTACTACTGGAAAATTAGATGTAATGGCCGTCACACTGTTCATCGTACTTTTGTCATTTTCATGAGACAAATAACTTAAAACTAACTGTGCTCACAAGTGGGTGCCTGGCTATACTGGTCATACTTAATGAAATAATTACCAGTAAAATTCATTAACAAGAGGCTTATCGCCAACAGATATGACAAATTTATGTCGGTTTGTTACTTCAACTGTGTCAATCATAAAATGATTGTTGAATGAATTACAATCTATATTTAGATATTTTATTTTGATTAAGAATTTTTTTTTTTTTTTAGAGGCAAGTTGTGAATAGCAAGCAGTTTCCATTCAGATTTTTCTCTGCGTATGAAGTTCTAGGAAATCTGGAAAAGGATTATGAGAAGAGTCGTAAGTATTGTTGAATGGCAGTGAATGAATATCTTATAGTTACAATTTATTTGTTATGTGTCTTTTCCAAACCATATAGCATAACAATTCAAATAAAAAAGAAAACTTTTTATATGTAAATGTCCACCAAAATAAAAAAAATTATCAATAAAAAAATTAAATTAATGCTCTTATAAATTTAAAAAAAAAAATTTCTTTGAAAGTTCTGTGATATTTTGTAAATCTAAACAATCTCTGAATGATGATAGCTTAAACAATCTGTCAGTCTCAACAATTGTAACCTTATCAAATATTTGTGCCTTTAATTATTTGACTGCACTTCTGACCCCTTTTCTATCGTAAAAAATGTTTATTTGGGAAAGATGATATGTGTGATGAATGAATGGCTGTAAAATGCTTTTTAACGAAATGATACAGAAAATGTTTTTTTCCTGCAATTCAATGTTACCTGTTTGTAATTACACAGACACAGAGAACATGGTGAAACCTACGTCAAATTTTATTGGAAGAGTGACTCTTTGTTTAATATTTTGGGTCAATGTTCAAAGGTTACAGTTCAAAGGGAAGTTCATAGTTATGTACATGTATCAAACTGATAGATCTCAAGGAAAAACGGTCAACCAGTATTAGAAATCACAAATAAAAAACGTATGAAGCAACAGGTATTGCAAAAAGTGTTACTTTAAAATGTTTATTGTATAAAATCCTTTAAGAATTCAATTAGGGCTTAAAAAAGGCCTTGAATTCAGTTTGAGTAGATCTCGATGCACACTGCATAACAAATTTGTTTAAATTGTTTTACAGAATCTGAAATAGTAAGAGCAGCAGAGATCGCGACCGGCACTACCAACCCTTATGACACCTCGACCCCTGTTACACGTGGAAGAGGAAGGGGCCGAGGGGCCAGAGGTGGAGCCCTAGGTGGTAAGAAAGCCAATCCTGAGATGTGGTGGCTGGATAAGAAGAAGAATAAGAACAAGGGGCCGCAGTATGTATTTTTGTTTCCTTAACTCTTTCAGTACTGATGTCGACTATAGTCGACATAAAAATGTGCTCCCTCTTCCCCGTTGTAGTCGACATAATTTCAAGCTCCCTCTTCCCCACTGTCGACTATTAAAAGTCAACAGGCTAAGCTGACGTTATTAAAGTGTTGATTTGTTGAAAACTTCACCTGACATATACAACTATCCAATGTAATGACATATAAAATGCATTCAAAACTTTTGGTTAATAAATTCAGTTTTATTTTGTTTGGGTTACATGTTTTACCGTTTGCTTAATAGATGGTATTTTCTCAATATTTTGTTAATGTAAACAATATGGCGGCTTGCTACATTTGCATTTTATATAGCAAAGTCTAGGACGTTTCTGAGTGTTCAATCTGACATCTAGAACTTATTTTGTTAAATATTCCTTAATTATGTACAAAAATAACACTAACCTTTCTGTTTCTATATGACAAAACAACACACCGAAAATGCACATGTAGTCTGCCATTTTGTTTAAACTCTGGGGGCGAGCCTAATAACTACTTCCGGTACGGAATCCGGAATATTTTAAGATCTTCAGTAGAAATATTGGAATGTTTGAATTAGTCTGCAATATTTCACAACTCTCACAGAGAGGAATAATGACACTGATATACAAGTTATTTATCTGAAGAATATTTTTTATATCTATTGAGTCAATAAAATTTAGTCAATAAAAAAATGTCTTCAAATATAATAAATTTCCATTGTAAAATAACTTTTCGAGAGTTTCCAATTTGAAGTCGAAATACACTGAAAATGAGTAAAGACTAGCACAAGCAAAAAGTTGTTGCTGTTATGTGTAGTTTTGAGACTGGAAGAGATTTCAGAGAAAATTGTATGGTTCTGATACAAAAAGGCTACAAAATTGGTCTGTAAACAAGGAAATTAGTCTGTAAACAAAGTAAATACATGTAAAGTATATTGAATGGTTTCCTGTTGAATGTAATATTTAATATATTTCATGAATATGACAGAATATTGATATTTTCATGAGTGCAAAGCACGAGTGAAAAATATCAATATAGTCTGTCATAAAAAGTGAAATACAGTGGAACTTCGTTAACTTGAAGTCGACGGGACCACGAAAAAACTTCGAGTTATCCGAGTGTTCGAATTAAGCGAGTTATCGTTTTTGGTGAAAAGTTTGGTCAATATTTGTCAACATTATATAATCATTATAACTTCGCTCTGTCGCTCATCAGTTTAGTGTGAAGACTGGTCAATACATGTAAATATATATGTAATGTTTCGTTATGTCACTTGTAATTTGGTGTAGTTTTGCCGATATACAGTCACGATAAAGTTTCTTTCACTTAGTCACTTCAATAACGATCTGATGTGCAAGTCATGTTTGCAAAAGGTAAACGATAAAACGGAATTCGACAAAATAACAAGTTATTAATGTCAAAACAAATAACCGTTTAAGTTTAACACAGATTGCTTACAAAACGTAACAGAACCATTACCTTTTATTGGACATATATAAAATACTGTTTGATCGGCCTACTTACTTTTTATTGATAACCACGCCATTTCCATGTGTATTAGCACCGGAAGTTGGGCTGCGCATGTGCGTATAAAATGTTACTGTAACTGAGTTGGCGTCTTATCCGATTTAATAGACAGCACTGACCGTTACAGTTGTACTCTGAACACCTCGGCAGTAATTACGCTATTGTTTCAGCAGTGTAATGATTTAATAGGCGCCGGTGACTGTGTCATTTCTACACCTGTAAAAACATCAGCCGGGTAGATCTACCGGTGTGTCAGAGATTAGTTCCGCTTGAGCGAACGGTTAGATGAGTTGTTGACTATCGTGTGTACTGATATCGGCGACCGCCTTGGGAAATTACCTGATGTAAGTAAAGCAGTACTTTTTATCACCAAGACTTGTTGTTATAAGATTCAACCGACAATTTCTTTTATGAATTTATGAAACACTTATAATAGCATGTAGGTTAGTAGTGCCGATATGTTCAGTATTACAAACGGAATTTAGCTCTTAAAAAATGTCGGCGTTTGCCACCGATCGACGAAAATTATACTTCGAGTTATTCGAACATTTCAAGTAGGATTTTTATTGTTGGGACCAAATGTTTACTTCGTATTATCCGAGTTTTTCGAGTTATCCGAATTCGAATTATCCGAGTTTTTTTTACTAAGATAAAGAGAGAATTCGGCCGGGACCGGCGAGGTACTTCGAGTTAAGCGGGGTATTCGAGTTATCCGAGTTCGAGTTAACGAAGTTCCACTGTATATGTTATTTTTAGTGAAAAACCATTCAATTTTCTTTTTATTGCATTTTCATGCTAAAATAAACAAAATTAAAAACATCGAAAATTAATAGTGTAAACAAAGTAAGAAAATATACTTCTAATGTTGAAATTTCAAAAGGAATGTTATTGATATCTTTGTGTATTCTTTACCTAAGTCTCTTCTTTCTACATTTAGGGAGACCCTATTTGACTTGCAACTGATCACAAGGTACAAAAAAGCCCTGGATAAGTCGGTGAAGATCGCCACAACATACAACGTCCAGCCAATCAGGGGCCGAACTATAGTTCTGTGTGACATTGGACCTAGCATGGAAGTCAACTGTACTGCAGCCAAGGGACTCGGAAAACCAAGACAGGTACTTACACAACTTTTAAACGAGATGTAAAAGTGTTGATGTACAGATGTCAAAGTAAGTCACTCTGACCTACATTTTTACCTTTGACCTACATTTTCACCTTTGACCTTCATTTTCACTGTTGACCTACATTTTCACAATTTGACCTACATTTTCACCTTTGACCTTCATTTTCACTGTTGACCTACATTTTCACAATTTGACCTACATTTTCACAATTTGACCTACATAATCACATTTGACCTACATTTTCACCTTTGACCTACATTTGGTAAGGGACTGTAATTCTCTGAATTGTCTTGTTTTATCTTACTTGTTTTTAAACATCCTAAACACCTTTAACTTTTATCTTGGTTGTAGATGAAGGAGGTTGCTGTCCTGCTCGGTTTGATGTGCAAGTATTCCTGTGAGGAGTGCGATCTTATGGCCTTCACCCCGACGACTTACTTCAATGTCCAGCTTAAGCCTGGTACAATCCTGGAAAACATGGATGTTGTTTTGGATCCAATGACTGTAAGGATGGCACAAAGAATTTTCTTTTTCCTAAAGCTTCAGAAATGTTTGTGGCAAAATTTTCATTTTTGGGGAAAAAAATAAGGAAAAATAACCTGTTGGAGATGCGATATGCATATGCCAGGTTTGAATATTTCTGAGATGTTTAAAAACCTGACTGATGGACATCATGTTTCTGACAGAAGTGATTAGCATTAGGTATTCTTCACACAGACTTTAAAAAATAATCTTTTTCAACTTCAAATAATTTAGCAAACTAACAGACCTGAGAATTTCATATGTTTCTTACAAGTATAGCTGTCGCCCATGATAAGTGATTAAATTTAGGAAATTTTACTAAGATATTAATGGTCAACTTGTTAATTTTCCTAACATCTGGCAAATTTCAGTTAGAACTTTCCCATTAATAATAGTTAAAATACATTTTTATGCCCCCGCCATAAAAATGGGGGTGGGGGGTGGAGGCATATAATGTTACCCATGTCCTGTCCCGTCCCATCCTATCCCGTCCCATCCTGTCCCGTCCTGATGCAATGTAACTAGCTAATCTCAGGAACTGATGATGCAATCCTCACCAAACTGTGCCCCGAAGTGTCAAGTGGCAGCAAGGGCATTCTATGTCTGACAGACATTTTCTAGTTTTAATATAAATTATATAATTTTTATTGGGTGACAAACATTTGAATGAATGGGCATATTTCTGAGTCATCAAACATTTCTTCTAATATGGTATCAATTTTGAATATAAATACGAAAATTTCTGAAAAGTAAAAAACATGGAATACTTAAGCTATACATGGTAACCCTCTTTCAAAGGAAACTTTTTGAAGAACTGTGCTGTCACATTGATCGTTTTCCTCTTATTCTTTACAGCTTACCAATGCTGAATTTGCATCTACTGAGTCTATGCCATTTATGTTACCTCACAAAATTCTGTCGGATGCTTTGAGGGACAGAGTACAGGTTAGTACAACATCAATATTGTCTGGAGTGTAACACAGTTACTGTATGCCAATTGTTGTTTTGTAATTATTGATATTGAAAAATTCCAAATATTTCTTCCAAATATTTCTGTTATTGAAAAATTCCAAATATTTCTGATGTTGAAAAATTCCAAATATTTCTGATATTTCAAAATCCAAATATTTCAAATTCCAAATATTTCTAATATTGAAAAATTCCAAATACAAAAAATGTATATCTGATGTTGACAAATTTCAAATATTTCATATATTGAAAAATTCCAAATATTTCTAATCAAATATTTCTGATATTGAAAAATTCCAAATATTTCCAATATTCAAAAATTCCAAATATTCCTGATACTGAAAAATTCCAAATATTTATGATATTGAAAATTTTTATATACAGAGGAGCCCACTTATTTGCATATCGGTTATTTGAATATCCCGCTTATTTGCATAAAATTCTCAGGTCCCGATTTTTTTCTTCTTTATCTTTTTATTTTAATCCCGTGTATTTGCATCGACTAAAACACCGACTCCCGCTTATATGCATATAAAAATTCCAAAAAACCGAAAAATTTTAATTGATTTTAGGGTATTTTTGTGATTTTTCCGTAATAAAAGTGTTATGAAAAGTGTTTTTAACTTACATATTGATTCGACACGATGTACAACGTTATCTAATCATTGGTTCCCACTTCGTCAAAACAGGTTATGTTCGATGCATCGATATCGACATTTAGTTATTATCAAGACCATATCAGTAGCATTGTGAAGAAGAATTACTGAATAAAATATTGATATGTCTCATCTTTTGATGAGATTTGTTTATTTATTATAGCATCGATCCAAACCTGTGTTCTGTACACTTGAACACTCGCTGAGGCAGGTTGCGATCGCCATGATTGTTTACTAGGCGCGTTGCATTGTGGGGGCATATGTGTAAGGAACGACAACTCTTTATGTGTGTGCGCCATTTTCCAAAACAAACCCAAACGCCAATGCACATCTCACGGTCATTTAAGACAGTCTATTGCTCAAGCAGTTCATCATCTATGATCAAGCAACTAATATACTCATAGCAGGAACAAAACACATCTCAAGACGATAATGAATGTTTATTGAAACGATCACATTGTACATCGTAGTGCCAACCCACGCGTGTATGACCGATTTCGGACCCACAGACTCGGAGTGACAAGTAGTAAACGATGAAGTACAAATGTATATGCAAATATTTGTACATTTACAAAGAATAACAACCCATTTATTTCGTATTTACTCTTATATTTTAAATTTTTTTTTTTTTAAAATATGTTTTTAATGCAAATAACGTAAACAATCATATAGCGCCCATTTTGAGTACCTACCTGACGATCTACATAGTGTATAAGAGGGGCCAAAACCCAACTCCGCCTATACGAATACTCCGGTTATTTGCATATTTTGTCATGGAAAAAGGGCTATGCAAATAAGCGGGTTGCTCTGTAAATTGTCATTGAATACTTGACTCATAGAATCTGTGACCTGTATGTGTTCAGGTTTCATGGATTATAGTCGGGGACTGATATTTGAAACGTCATTTGATGAGATCTTGCAGAATGTCAGCCAATGACTGAGATTTACCAATCTCAAACAAAGTTAATGAATTATTTCTGTTGTATATCATTGTGTCAAAATTGCTGGAAATCTTAAAGAACTAATTCTATTTCAAAACGTTTATGAGGCCAAACCGGTTCATCAGTTTTGTAATACAGTGTATAATATTTCAAATATATTTCTTGACAGACCTGCAAATGTTAATACAGGCCTTGGAAGTCTTTGTCAAGACTCGTCTGAAAACAATATAAAATAACCAGATCCGCCTTTATTTCATAAACGTACAACAACGGTCCAAGTGGTCTGACCGTTTGGACCGCAAAAACGAAAACGGCCCATTTGAAATACACTGTCACTTTTCACGAAATGCCACTTAAAGGTGCTGGACATATCAGACAATACAGAAAAATCTAGTATTGTGTATGTAGTGTGTGAGATTCCTCAGCCCGAAGTACATGAATTATTTGTTTTTGTTTACATTTAAAACTTGACATATTTATGTTTTTATTGATGACCTGGTTTTCTGTTTAGGTTGATAACTTAATCTTCCTGAGTGGCGGAGACAATGTGCCCACCCAGCAGCAGTATCTCTCAACGTTTCTGAAAAAATACAGAGAAATTGTCAACCAAAATCTTCTGTATGTCAACATATCCTTTGCAGGCAAGAATTGTGGGTAAGTAAAGCATGAATTATGGGTAATTTCATCTGGAATTATGGGAGAGCTTTTTCTGAAATCATAGACATGGATAACAACCTATGTAATCTACCTGTGTTAAAGAGATTGGAATATTTTCTGTGAAATATTTTCTGAAAGACTTCAGAATGATGCTTTAGATTTGAAAAGCAGTTTAGAAAGTTTTAGAAATACAGCGAGAGGTACATTCTGGCCATCTTGGCTCAGTGTGTTCTGAAGGTACCCTGTGATTAGATTAGAAATAACATAAAATTGAATAAACTACAATATAAAAATTGATAGCCAAAGTATCGTAGAGGAACTGGACTGGCCCAATCGCTGGTGGCCAGGTAGATCAAATGATTAGAGCACCTGGCTAGAGTTCAGAGGTCACGGGTTCGAGTCTTGATCTGGTTGCTGCATTTTTCCTTTCTTGTTACAGTATAATTATAATTTAATGATTATCAGAAAATAATCAAAGTATGTAAGATGTAAATTCACTTAAATTAGCTCTGTTTGAATTTAAGGACTTGCTGTTGATTTGAAAAAGAAATATTTCCGGTGAATATAGAAGATGATTTACAGATATTATGCTGTTGTAAGAAGTTTTGTTTTTTATCTTTTTTTGTAGATTTTCAGAGAGTATCACTCCAGAACATGACAACGACATCTACATTTCTGGTTACAGTGATCAGATACTCAGGTAAGATGGTTACTCCTGACTCATGAATTATGGGTAATTTCATCTGGAATTATGGGATACAGATATACACAGATACTAGGCAAAAATGAAGTTTGTCTTGTGAAGTATAAATTTGATTGGTGTAGGTCTTCATTTTAACCCCAATCCCTAGTGTCTGGTTAAGTATTCAGACTTCACTCATCAATTTTGATAGGGTGTTACTATTTTACATGAAAGTATTTGGAATAAACCAAATGCTTTCCAGAAAATAAGTAAGATCTTTTTTCCAAATCTTGACATATTTTAAACTTCTGTTACATTTTCCCCAATTCCAAGAGAGCTGGAAAGGTTGCATACATGTTTCTCTAGTTATGTTTATCATTTGATTGGCTAGGTAAATCTAAAATTCTTATCTCATCATTTGATTGGCTAAGTAAATCTAAAGTTCTTATCTATCATTTGATTGGCTATGTAAATCTAAAATTCTTATCTAATCATTTGATTGGCTAGGTCAATCTAAAATTCTTATCCAATCGTTTGATTGGCTAGGTAAATCTAAAATTCTCATCTTGTCATTTGATTGGCTAAGTAAATCTAAAATTCTTGTCTAATCATTTCATTGGCAAGGTAAATGTAAACTTCTTATCTAATCATTTGATTGGCTAGGTAAATCTAGAATTCTTATCTTATCATTTGATTGGCTAAGTAAATCTTACCTAATCATTTGATTGGCTAGGTAAATCTAGAATTCTTATCTTATCATTTGATTGGCTAAGTAAATCTTACCTAATCATTTGATTGGCTAGGTAAATGTAAACTTCTTATCTAATCATCTGATTGGCTACAGGTTTATAGCCGAGAGAGGAGAAGGGGGACAACTTCGACATGTAGAGAAAATCGATGAAGCTTTTGACCTTCGACCTATGCCAGCCACCTCATCAGACCGAGGAAACAAACCAAAGTTGGAACGGCCTGCTAAGCCACTACCCATTGTTTCTAACTCTCCCAGGTAAAGCCTATTACTGTGCGACAACAATTTGGTTTTAATTCATCTTAATAAGTGGAGTTTAACATACTGACAAAACTGTATTTATCATGTTTTCCCTGTGCTGTGATACAATGAAAATTTAAGTGAAATATTTCTTTAACATGAATAAAAATAAAAATAAAATAAAATTGTCTGTATTAAGTATCCTTAAAAAAGTAGGTTGCGTCTATTCCTACCTCTGGTACTTCATATGACAGTGCTAGTATGCTTATCATTGATCATTCGTCTGTTGAAGGTGACAGTGTAGTCAATCTTCAATATCAAATTGGTTGTGTTATATAATATCTATCATATTTACTTTACCAACCTGAAGAAAATGTTCCAGAATATCTGTGATTCTTGTATAATTATTTACATTGTTTTCTCAGTCTATCTTATTAATCTTTACAGCTGGAAAACTCTCCGAGTGTTCATCTCATCGACATTCCGTGACATGCACGGTGAAAGAGACATTCTCACACGAAATATATTCCCAGAGTTGCGCGCCCTTACCAAGAAACACTTCATTAATATTTATGAGGTGGATCTCCGATGGGGAGTTACAGAGAATGACACAAAGACAAACAGGTATAAACCACTACCTGCTATATTAATTCTACCTTTCCAGGGCTTTTTCTGAGGGCTTTTTTGGGCCGTTAATGGGCCTCATTCCCAATTGGAATTAATTCATTTTAAAGCCAAATTCCCGAAAAAATGTTTCCCCAATTCACCAATTTTCTTCCCAAAGTGAGACAAACCAGTGAGAAAAAGCCCTGCTTTCGTCCTGAGATATTGGATCATTCTCCAAGGTACATTTAAAATCCAAGGGTTTTGTGTATGACACCTTGTTGATAATGCATCTCAACGTGTCTGGAAAGTGTTGCACAAGCATGTATATACCTGTAACATTTTTGATAAAGATGAAAGTATAAACGTAGATTTTAACCATCATTTGTTATGGTATGGCGGCTTAATAGTCTTGAAAATACAGGTATCAGACTAGTGATTGATAAAGTTTGTTTTGTAAAACCAATGTAATGAAAAATCATACGCCTTAATTTTTTCTATGGCATATTCAAAGGGTACTGAGAGAAGACATTTATTTCCAGAGCTGAACCCTTGGATTTTAAAAATACCTTAAACAATCTTAATGATATTATGAATTGTCATTGAAGAAATTTACAGCTTATTTTGTTTTAGCAAACATTAATATTTTTCCTGATATGGATATTTGCTGTAACATCTATAAACATTGTCTTTATGTTGTAGTCAGGGAAACATGAAACAATGCTATCAGAGTGATTTCACTTTTAATTAGTCCAGCACAAAAATTTTCAGTGATACATACTAAACTAATTACATCTACAGGGTTCACCCTGGACCCAAAAATCATGGGATTTTTGACAAGATTTCAGAAATCGTATGGGCCAAAACATAGAAAATTAAAGAAATTTGTGAGTTTTGGTTGGCCATTTTGAAAAATATGGGGGAAATGGCCCCATGGCCCCCTCCAGAGTTATCCCTGGTGTTTTTGAATGAATTCAAGCTAATCTGGAATATTCTGAACATTTTTTGTCTCATTATTCCAGAACCATGGAACTTTGTCTCTCTGAGGTCAAACAGTGCAACCTGTTCCTGGGAATTCTAGGAGAAAGGTATGGCTGGATACCCGAGAAGTATATCGTCCCCGATACAGCCGAGTATGACTGGGTCAGAGAAAGCAAGCCCGGGATGTCGGTTACGGAGATGGAAATGTACGCCGGAGCTCTGAGTCAGCCGCAGGAATCACAACAGACAGCTTTCTTCTTTCTCAGGGACAGCCAGTTTGAAAAGTAAGATTGGAAATTTAAGCAGTTCTGTACCGTATTTATCCTCAAATAAGCCCCCTCCCCTAGTGTAAAAGTTCAGTACTGTATTTATCATCTAATAAGCCCTCCCCTAGTGTAAAAGTTAGTTACTGTATTTATCCTCTAATAAGCCCCCTCTCCTTATGTTGAAGTTTTGTATTGAAGTTTGGGGTGAACATCATGTAACTAATTTCAAATTGATGATGCTGCAATATGAAGAAGGGGGCGTTTTTGCAGATGAATACGGTAATCATATCATAAAAGGAATGCATGAATGAATGATTAGGATATAATTACAGTATACCTAAAGAATGAATCAGACTTTGGCTTTGACATTCGTGAAATTCTTGATTTAATAAATCATAAATTATTTTACCAATTTCTCACGTCCATATGATAACCTCGTATGTTCTCTCCTTTCATGAGTATAAGAATATTTTGTGGTTCTTTTATTTCTGAACTTGTACACTTTAAACCGCTGAACATTGCTTTTATTAGTTCATGTATATATTTTATATTGTATGAAAACCTCAAAATTCAATTGCAATTTATCTATGAAATATGAAATACTTCTATCTTTGATTTATTGTAAAAACAAATATCTAAGAAACTATCTATCACGAAAACAGTATTTATCCAAACAAAATCTTAAATATAATTTCCTCTCTCCTTATTTTAGGAACATTCCTCCAGAATTTACATCAGACTTTGTTGCTGAGAATGCTGAATGTAAAGAGAAAATGGCCGCCCTGAAATCAAGGATACGAAACAGTGGCTTGGAAGTATACGACAAGTATCCTTGTCACTGGGGTGGTGTGGCTGAGGACAAACCTCTTGTTTCAGGCCTAGAGTTGTTTGGTGCAAGAGTCCTTAACAACCTCTGGAACTCTATCAACAAACTCTACATTGAGCAGGTAAACTGGGCTAGTTCATAAGGAAAATTCGAAATCAAGAAAGTGAAATATATGAAAAATGAAAGATTTCTAACATGAATGTACATGATTTGTAAATTAGTAGATTTGCAGCTTTGGTCAAATATGACTTTTTTTAAATGGCTGCCTACTGTGTAGTTTTTTTCGTATTAAAATAATTTAGTGTTTCAATTTTGGTATGTCTTTCTTTTAAGTGCTACACATTTAAAATCATTAAAATTCGAAACTATGGTTAAGTTTTACAGTACAGCGCATTTTATGTTAAGATTACATATGATCATTATACCTACTTTACGATCTAGGACTGATAACTCTATACTTTGTATTTCATTTCAACAAATTTTATTGTTTTTAAAAATTGGATTGAACATCAGGCTTAAGCCTATTTTAAGTTCTCTCCGTATTATAATAATATTAACAAAATAAAAACATCCGGTATTAATAGCATACAATGTAGAGTAATATATAATATTACACACACACACACACACACACACTCGCACTCGCACATGTTATACATGTATATGTACAGGGGAAAGAAATTCAAATACTCTATGTATATAAACAGTGGGTTTTCCATTACTATTATGATTAGAATTTATAGATTTGTTTGATATTGCAATGTTATCTGCCTGGATGGGAGGCAGGTGCCTAGTCAAACCAAGAGTTTCCGACAAAAATGTCCATGAGGTGCTTACACCCAGTAGTCATCCACTCATGGCTGAATACACACCTGCCCCCCAACCCAGGCAGACACTATGCACATATATACTTTGTATTCTTCGAACTATTGACAAAGTCCCTTGGAGTTAAGAGTTATCAGGGTTTTACTGTATACACAGAGTTATGGCCCTTTCTTTATGCCCTTGCCATGAAATTGGGGGCATATAGTATTACCCATGTCCGTCCTGTCCCCTCCCGATGCAATGTAAATAACTAATCTCGGAAACTGCTGATACGATCCTCGCCAAACTGTGTTTTGGGGTGTCAAGTGACAGTGGGGCATTTATGTCTTACAGGCATTTTCTAGTTTATACGGGTGCCGCAGTGGCCGGGCGGTTAAGGTGTCCCGACACTTTATCACTACCCCTCCACCTCTGGGTTACGAGTTCGAAACCTGGGGCAGTTGCCAGGTACTGACCGTAGGTCGGTGGTTTTTCTCCGGGTACTCCAGCTTTCCTCCACCTCCAAATCCTGGCACGTCCTTAAATGACTCTGGCTGTTAATAGGGCGTTAAACAAAAACAAACCAAATAAAAATCTAGCTTATACCATAGTTTGACTCCATGTGTTGGACTAAGGAATTTTTACCAATTCTCGGTCTTAAACTTGGATCACACTGTTTGACCGTGGATATTATGTTCCTATCTTCTCACATCAGTATTTCAATCTATAAATTTACGGTATTTTATAGACCCCAGTCAAAAATGCAATCTTAGCTAAAAAAAATTGTAATGTTACAGGCAGAGGTCCTGGATGAGAATACACACACAACCAAACAGCATCAGGCAATGTTGGAACGTCACCAAGAAAACTTTGTGGGGCGAAAAGCAATGATCAAAGAATGCCTCAAGCAGCTGCAATCTGTGCCCTCTGGAATTCTGGGATTGGTCGGCAAACCTGGAACTGGGAAATCGGCTGTCATGGTAACCATTTTAATGATCATTTGTATAGTGGTTCCATTAATCAAGTTTGAAATAGTAAATTTCCAAGAGGTTCCATTAATCAAGTTTGAAATAGTAAATTTCGAAGAGGTTCCATTAATCAAGTTTAAAGTAGCAAATTTGCAAGAGGTTCCATTAATCAAGTTTGAAATAGCAAATTTCCCAGAGGTTCCATTAATCAAGTTTGAATAGCAAATTTCCAAGAGGTTCCATTAATCAAGTTTGAAATAGCAAATTTCCAAAATACTTTATGTTGGGAAGTATTTTCTGGTCAATCGAGGTGGGTTTTTATTATCTAAACACTAGAGGATGAGTTTGCATGCAGACAGCAAACTGTTGCATTTATGGAATTTTTTTTTTTTTTTGATAAAATCAAATTTAGCAAGCGCTATTCCTTATTAGATCAGATTATAACTGAAATAGTTCCAATAAAATTCACTCTTAAACAAGTTTATTTTCTATGTATGATATCAGTTCCAATTTTGAAGTAGACCAGTTATTTTAGATAGATTTAAAAAAAAAAAATACATACTTTTTTTTATATATTTCTCATTTAACTAATTCAAATCCTCATGAATAGCAGTAAACCCTGATTCCAAATACAAGTCGTAATTAAAAATAAGAAATTGAAGTGATATGCCATAGGATACTGTGTTGAACTTGATAACAAACCCTCTTTGTTGCTAGGCATCCCTAGTGCATAGTTACGTTGAGTCGGCCATGTGTGACAGTGCCATGTCAGTCTTGACCCACGTAGTTGGCGCTGCTCCAGGTTCCACCAACATTCTGGCCACTCTACGACGTCTTACGCACGAAGTCAAGCGACGATTTGGGCTGGTCAAAGAGGTCCCTGAGGATTTCAAGTAAGTACGCGACTCTTATAAAAGAAAATTCCAAATTTTACTGACAATAAGTCAATGCCTGGTAACAAGTCCACCTTGTCGATTTGTGTTCATTGATTTAAGATTTAAGCATAATTACTACCGGTACATGTAGTTCCTGAGATGGTTTCTTGGTTAAGACAAGTATTACCTGTACTTAGCCATGGTTAGGACAAGTGTTACCTGTACTTAGCCATGGTTAGGACAAGTGTTACCTGTACTTAGCCATGGTTAAGACAAGTGTTACCTTTACTTAGCCATGGTTAAGACAAGTGTTACCTGTACTTAGCCATGGTTAAGACAAGTATTACCTGTACTTAGCCCATATAAAATAAACTCTAAATTTTCTGAAATTTTGCCAAAAAAATCTTTATCATATTCTCCATTCTGAACTTAATATTGTTCGATGGAAACTTTAGATTCAAAAATATTTCGGTGAAGATTTGTATTTGTTGAACAACAGAAGCAGGAAAAATGAAAATGTGACTGTTTAAATGTAAGAATGATTGATTTATCATTATTATATGCTTGTTCCAGGAACCTGAGCCAGGTGTTTGGTGAAATGCTAGAGGAGGCGGCTAGCATGTGTGGGTCTCCATTGCTGGTGTTTATAGATGGAATTGACATCATGGAAAGTGCTTACCAGCCAGACAACCTGGAATGGCTGCCAACACCTGTACCAAAGGTATGTGGAGATTATTGTAAAATGATGGTGGCTTATCATGTATGTGTTCATATCTATACTTACGGTTTACAAATTATCAAATTAATGAGCCAAATGTAGACATGGTAACTAGTGAGTGTTGATATATTGAGTAAGTAGTACAGCTTCTGTGATAGAAATGCAGAACATCTCAACAGTTTTATAACACAAGAGCCTCACTCTGGAGTTTTACAACACACCAGCCTCACTCTGGAGGTTTACATCACAAAGCCTCACTCTGAGTTTTACAACCCAACAGCTTCTTTCTGGAGGTTTACATCACAAAAGCCTCACTCTGGAGGTTTTCAACACAAAAGGCCTCTCTCTGAGTTTTACAACCCAACAGCCTTTCTCTGGAGTTTTACATCACATCAGCCTCACTCTGGAGTTTTGCAACACATCGGCCTCACTCTGGAGGTTTACAACACAAAAGCCTCTCTCTTAGTTTTACACCCCAACAGCTTCTCTCTGAGTTGTACACCCCAACAGCTTCTCTCTGGAGTTTTACATAACAAAAGCCTCTCTCTGAGTTTTACAACCCAACAGCCTCTTTCTGGAGTTTAACATCACAAAAGCCTCACTCTGGAGTTTTGCAACACTGGCATTTTGCAACATAACATCGTCAATCTGGCATTTTGCAACACAACTGTCACTCTGGAGTTTTACAACATAGAAACCTCCTTTTGGAGTTTTTAACAAATATTTTCTGCAACATTTAGTTCCATAAACTTGTTTTAAGAAAAAAACTTTAAAAAATCTGAATTAGTGAAAAATTTGATATGCAGAATTCCAATTGTTTACAAACATTTTAAATCCTAGATGATGTCATGCCACTTAATTTACAATGTTCAGTAGTTGTATTACAATACATTCTTGTGTTGTATTATAGAACGTTACATTTGTGCTGACTGTGCTGGATGGTGGCAAATGTCACAAGTCAATCCAACGTCACAAAGGTCAAGAGGTCAGCGTTGGAGGTTTGGACATGTGGGACAAAGCTGACGTTGTCAGAACTACACTGGCTACTCACAGAAAGACTCTGGACGAGACACCATTCAACAACCAGGTACATTCACATGCTTACAATTAGATCTAAAATGCTGTAAGTCCCAACAGCCAGCATTATCCACGTATTAAAAGTTTATATTAAATGTATCAGATTACGACAGCATAATCATTTTTATATAGATATCCGAAAAAATATATACCAACACAGGTGCCTGACTCGTTTTATAAAATAATAACATACTATAAGAGTACATATAAATTTAGGAGTTCGTAACCTTTCTCATTTATATGTACTCTTAAATGTTATTATTTTATAAAATGAGTCAGGCACCTGGGATACCAACAGATGAAATTATAATTTTCTGGTTACATTTACTTTAGTGTTTTATGTACATTGTGACTATTTCTGTGTTCTAGCTGAAGCTCTTGCTGTCAAAGAAGGAAGCATCTGTGCCTCTGTTCCTGAAACTAGCTTGTGAGGAACTCCGGGTGTTTGGAGTGTTTGAAAAGGTGAGTTGTGTAAGCTAGCTTGTGAGGAATTCTGGGTGTTTGGAGTGTTTGAAAAAGGTGAGTTGTGGAAACTAGGAAATTAGCTTGTGAGGAACTTCGGATGTTTGGAGTGTGTGAAAAGGTGACTTGTGGTAACTAGCTTGTGAGGAACTTCGGATGTTTGGAGTGTGTGAAAAGGTGACTTGTGGTAACTAGCTTGTGAGGAACTCTTGGTCTTTGGAATGTTTAAAAAGGTGAGTTGTGGAAACTACTAAACTAGCTTGTGAGGAATTCTGGATGGTTGGGGTGTTTCAAAAAGTCTCTTGAGTCTGTAACGGTATGGAAATAACTTTTCGCAAACAATTCAAAATGACACAGTTAAATGAAAATATTATGATTGTTTTGTCCAGATCCTGGTGATGTCATCAGGATCCTTTCGGTGTCACAATGAAAATCACTATCATTACACATATCAAAGATGTTGGCAATGATGATCATGAAATACCCATACTGAACATAATTATTATTGAGAGGTACAAATACCTTGTTAAGGCAATTGATTATCTATTTACAGACTGTGTCTTCCTTAGATAGGGAAAATATTAAAAATTTTAAATATTTTCTTTTTGAAGCTAGGAAGAGACTCCCTGAAGTGGGTTTTTCTTCATTTTTAGGGAAAAATCCTATTTTCAGCTTACGTCACTGTTCTGTCTTTTGTAGGTTAGTAACAAGCTGAAGTCCCTCCCTCACACTGTTCAACAGTTATTACAGGAGGTACTAGCTCGATTGGAGAACGACCTTGGCAAGGAAACGGTTATCATGGCGATGTCTCTCCTCATCTGTGCCAGGGAAGGTAAGGCACAAAAAAACTGTATATGTATCTATAGCTTTGGTTGTTCTATTGGCTGTTAATTTAAACAGAAAATAAATTGCTGTTTCAAATCAACTTGAAAATTTGGTACACAACTAATTATTTAACTACAATGTTGACATGGTTTTTGCTAATTCAATCATTTTTTTTTTTTTTTTAATTTTGTGTTTTGGAATTTAGTCTTTTTTAGAGTCAATACAGGGACATTGAAAATAAATTGCTGTTTCAAATCAACTTGAAAATTTGGTGCTCAACTAATTATCTAACTACAATGTTGACATGGTTTTGGCTCATTCAGTCATTTTTTTTTTTTCATTTTTTTAGTGTTTTGGAATTTAGTCTTTTTAGAGTCAATACGGGTACAGTAAGACTAGTTAAAATCCCTGTTTTCAAGTCAATAAAAATAACTGAAGGAGTGAGAACGTAGAAATATTGTATAACTTGTCAAGTCTTAAGTACAATATTTCCAGGTTTGGATGCTGAGGAGCTGCATGAATTATTGAGTCTGAAGCTCCTACTTGGGAACACAAGGATCAGTGTCCAGGGAGTAATAAATATTCATCTGGGTCAGGAGAACTTGATACCGCCTCTTATCTTCTCTCAGATCAAAAGGTCTCTTCAAACTTTCCTCAACCCTCAGGATCGTTGGTACGTTTGACAGAAATACTTGATCTCCAGTCAAGCATTAAACTGAAGTGGAATAAAGAATGTTGACCTTTATAAATCATATGAGTGTATATTTTAGGAGTGTTTGATCAATAGGTCCTTCTTGATTTTATACTCTATGTTAATATATTCATTAAAATTTTCTGAAATGGTAGTATCTTAAATGTTTTATTGTTTTTGGTAAATTAAAAGATGACATTGTATTATTGTGAAAAGAAGTTATAGAGAGAATATGGTCTGTTTCACAACTTTGATAAAAAAATATTTTGTTTAAAATTTTGGTAAGACTTAAAAAAATTTTAATTTATGCCTATACAACGGCCATGAAACTCAAACTTAAACATTAATTTGATCCAGTATATGAATATAACAAGTCATTAGTACAATGGAAAATAAATCGCTTTTGTTTGATTTCCATACCTGAACCAGAGGTCTACTTTCACTTTGCCTATACTTTACAGGAGCACCAGACTGAGCCTGGCCCATGCTGATATAGCAACAGCAGTAAGACAACGCTATCTCCGAGGATCAGCAGCAGAGCAGGAGTTCTCTCTCCACAAGCTTCTGGCTGGTAAGTGAGGACTCTAGTTAAGGCATTGAACAAGAAAATGAACTCCAGTTGAGGATTTTTAGAGAGCTAAACTTGTATACATTGTTTATAATGAGAACTGGCAAACTGTAAAATATGGATTTCATAGTTACTTCAGATAGAAAAACGGAAGTTAACTGTCAGTGTAACATTTGAATAAGATTTAATTTACAAGCATTTGTTTGCGTTGGTTTTGAATTTAATTATTTAGAAAACGTAATTAAAGTTGTCTGAGTTTTTGGTGGATATCGTTCCTCATATTTTTTTTTTTTTTAATTTTCTAGGTTATTTTTACCGACAAGCTGACCCTGAAAAAGACCACAGTTTCCGTGGTAACAGTACACGAGCCTACTGTGAGCTACCCTATCACCTGGTAGGTCACTCTTTTTTTTTTATAAAATTGTAAACAGATTTATAAAACATATTTACATGATGTTACCAACAGCATAACTTGTAGATAGATGATTTTTTTGTATGTCCCGGTCACTAAGTGGTCAGAGGCATATAATGTAAGACTTCATCTGTCAATCACCAATTTGGTAAGAAAGTTTGAAGTTTGACATTTATCCATTATTAATGATATGATTTAATATTTTGTAAGAGTAAAAGTGTAGGAAAATCTCCAGTTGGAGAAATTCTCCAAGAACCAATGTCTAAGTTCATATGTGTGTTGCAATTCATCTACTAGACACCAGGGGGATCCCCAGTGGATACAGAGCCCCAGTGAATACATAGTGAACAAATAAATTAAACAGAGGAACAATCTGGCTTCAGGAATTGCTCCAAATTATATATTTTGTATGAATATTATTTTTTTTTCAAAATTTGTTCTGTATTGAGCTTTGGCTTATTGTTTTTATCTTCAAATCTGGCAAAGCATGCATGGGTAGAGCAAACATGCTTCACAAATATTCTACTAGCGATATATAGGAAATTGTGATATTTTTTTTTTTTTTTTTGGCAAAATCCTCACCATTTGTGTCTGATAGAATCATATATGTCTGTCATATATCTATCACAATAAAATGTCTTTTTGTATAATTTTAATTTATAATGATACATTCTGGTTCTTTCAGTCCTGTGCCGGAGAGTTTAAGGAACTACAGGACATTCTTTGTGACATCAAGTTCATTGACAGGAAGTTCGAGCTTGGCCTCGGGCCCAGGCTGATGGATGACTTCCAGGTCAAAGGTAACATGAATATGATTGGTCTTGTGATTGGTTTGGTTTGGTTTATTTTGCTTAACGTCCTATTAACAGCTTAGGTCATTTAAGGACGGCTTCCCGTGTGTGCGACATGCATGCGTGTGGTGAGTGCGTATGTGTGTTTTGGGAGGCTGCGGTATGTTCGTGTAAAGTCTCCTTGTGATAGGCCGGAACTTTTGCCGATTTAGAGTGCTACCTCACTGAAGCATACTGCCAAAGACACCCAGCAGGACACCCAACCCGGTCACATTATACTGACAACGGGCCAACCAGTCGTCCCACTCCCAATATGCTGAACGCTAAGCAGGAGTAGCAACTACCATTTTTAAAGACTGTGGTATGTCTCGGCTAGGGGACAGAACCCAAAGCCTTCCTCACAGCGGCGAACGCTCAACTAAAGGCCAAAAGTGAGGCATTGTCAAGGGAGACATTAGGAAGAAGAAAGTTGCTTAGATAGAATAGAAAAGATAAGATCCCAAATTTAGTCGCCTCTTACGATCATGCAATGGGGGCAGCAGGAACAATTCTTACGCCCTACTGGTCTTGTGACCCAGCAGTATTAAATCAAAATGTTTTGACACAAAGATGTTTTTACTAAGTTCGGTTGAGTTTCTTGCAATTTAAAAAATGTGGAATTTTCTTTCTCTGCATAATGACAGGTCTGTAAATTTCACTGACTATAAAATAAGACAAATTTTTCAACTGGAAAGTTCCTAATACATGTACCATATTTATCCTGTATTAGTGAGTCTGGAATCACCATAAGATATCTAATTCAAAGTCAGGGTGGGCTTATTACCAGGCATGGGCCTATTTCTGGTTAAATACTGTGATTCTTAATGAAGCCTCTAGGTTGTTTATACTTATCAAAGAGGCAATAAGTCATAAATCACTCTGTATGTTAAATGTCTGTATAATTGACTTTTAAAATGATCCAGTACTTGGCTGTGACCGACCCCTGTGTTAATATATTTACACTGAATATTGTTTTAACGTGAGTCTATAATGTCCTGAGTTGTCAAGTTATTTTCTCACATACTTCATCAGGTTATTGCACGGTTGCTAGGGAAAAGATAAATCGATCTCACACAGGGGGGGAAAGATAGCTGGCACGCGCTATATGACACTGATCACAATAACTCAACATCATCATTTTACGTTGTGTAACCAAGTCGTAAATGATGACGTCATCAATTTTGACGCTCATTCCAAGGAGGATTGAAGATGGCGCAATTAAAAACTTTCTTATAATAAAAACTTTTATTTGCTTGCAAGTATGTGAGAAAAGTAATCAAACATGGGTCTGTTCCGCAAACAAGGATATCTCAGCCCTCATGTAAGAGTTTGGCTGGCCAGCACTCGGCAAGCCTCGTGCTGACTGGCCAAACTCTTACACTCGGGTTGAGATATCCCTGTCCACGGAACAGACCCACGTTAGATTCTATTTGTCTAACCCAGCTGTAAATGTTTCTTTTCAGTCTTCGTAAATAAAACGATGGATAGAGACCAGAACAAGATGGTGGCATCCGATAGTTTCCAGCAGTTTAAGATGTTCGTGTCGAGAAACATGCACATCCTCACCAGGTTAGTGACCGTACTGTATATTGTTTGTGCTGTCCAGCCTGATCTGTCGAGTCTATTTCAGACTGATAATCTTCCCATCATTATCACTCAATGTTTTGTTTCTAATACTGAAAAATATTTCAGCAGTATTTAAACAATTCTGCCACAAAGTGGCCAGAAATAAATAGCATTACTGTTTGTCCTTTCGTCTGTCTTTCAAGCCCTGATGGTTTTGTAGAGATTGCCATGCACTTTTTGCATGGCAGTTCTTTGAGGGTTTAAATATGAATTAAATATTAATTCAGTTTTGTATATTAGAACATGTATTTCTTGTTCTTCAAATTTTGACCAGTATTTGTTTGATGTCAGGCTGAATTTTGCTTTTATCCATCAAAATTTAAGATTTGGTTTCAAACTTAAGAGCATACATGTTTCATACCAATCCTCCACCTAATGTTCATTATCTTAACAGCTGTCCTTTACCTTTTTAAAGCTACCCTGGGTTGACATGGCAACAGGCCATAAATGAACCTTCTGACTCACTGCCGGCCCAGCAAGCCGTCAGTTTACCAAGAGATGTCAATGAGAAACAGTACATAGAGTGGAATAACAAACCGGGGACCAAGGATCCATGTTACCTTACCATGGATAATCTGCCACAGGTAAGGTTTTAGTCAGTCTCACACAGGTAAGGTTTTAGTCAGTCTCACACAGGTAAGGTTTTAGTCAGTCTCACACAGGTAAGATTTTAGTCAATCTCACACAGGTAAGGTTTAGTCAGTCTCACACAGGTAAGGTTTTAGTCAGTCTCACACAGGTAAAATTTGAGTCAGCCTCACACAGGTAAGGTTTTAGTCAATCTCACACAGGTAAGGTTTGAACAATTTCTCACAGGTAAGGTTTTAGTCAGTCTCACACAGGTAAGGTTTTAGTCAATCTCACACAGGTAAGGTTTTAGTCAGTCACACAGGTAAGGTTTTAGTCAGTCTCACACAGGTAAGGTTTTAGTCAGTCTCACACAGGTAAGGTTTTAGTCAATCTCACACCGGTAAGGTTTTAGTCAATCTCACACAGGTAAGGTTTTAGTCAATCTCACTCAGGTAAGGTTTTAGTCAATCTAACACAGGTAAGGTTTTAGTCAGTCTCACACAGGTAAGGTTTTAGTCAGTCTCACACAGGTAAGGTTTTAGTCAATCTCACACCGGTAAGGTTTTAGTCAATCTCACACAGGTAAGGTTTTAGTCAATCTCACTCAGGTAAGGTTTTAGTCAATCTAACACAGGTAAGGTTTTAGTCAATCTCACACAGGTAAGGTTTTAGTCAATCTCACTGAGGTAAGGTTTTAGTCAATCTCACTCAGGTAAGGTTTTAGTCAATCTAACACAGGTAAGGTTTTAGTCAATCTCACTCAGGTAGGGTTTTAGTCAGTCACACAGGTAAGGTTTTAGTCAATCTCAAATAGGTAAGGTTTTAGTCAATCTCACTCAGATAAGGTTTTAGTCAATCTAACACAGGTAAGGTTTTAGTCAATCTAATACAGGTAAGGTTTTAGTCAATCTAACACAGGTAAGGTTTTAGTCAATCTCACACAGGTAAGGTTTTAGTCAATCTCACTCAGGTAAGGTTTTAGTCAATCTAATACAGGTAAGGTTTTAGTCAATCTAACACAGGTAAGGTTTTAGTCAATCTAACACAGGTAAGGTTTTAGTCAATCTCACACAGGTAATGTTTTAGTGAATCTAACACAGGTAAGGTTTTAGTCAATCTAACACAGGTAAGTTTTAGTCAATCTCACACAGGTAAGGTTTTAGTCAATCTAACACAGGTAAGGGTTTAGTCAATCTAACACAGGTAAGGTTTTAGTCAATCTAACACAGGTAAGGTTTTAGTCAATCTAACACAGGTAAGGTTTTAGTCAATCTCACACAGGTAATGTTTTAGTGAATCTCACACAAGTAAGATTTAGTCAGTCTCACACAGGTAAGTTTTAGTCAATCTCACACAGGTAAGGTTTTAGTCAATCTCACACAGGTAAGGCTTTAGTCAGACTCACACAGATAAGGTTTTAGTCAATCTCACACAGGTAAGGTTTTAGTCAATCTCACGCAGGTAAGGTTTTAATCAATCTCACACAGGTAAGGTTTTAGTCAATCTCATATAGGTAAGGTTTTAGTCAAACTCACACAGGTAAGGTTTTAGTCAGTCTCACACAGGTAAGGCTTTAGTCAGACTCACACAGATAAGGTTTTAGTCAATCTCACACAGGTAAGGGTTTAGTCAATCTCACACAGGTAAGGTTTTAGTCAATCTCACGCAGGTAAGGTTTTAATCAATCTCACACAGGTAAGGTTTTAGTCAATCTCATATAGGTAAGGTTTTAGTCAAACTCACACAGGTAAGGTTTTAGTCAGTCTCACACAGGTAAGGCTTTAGTCAAACTCACACAGGTAAGAATTTTGCTCTATAAAACTAGAAATCTTTCAAAGATAATAAAAGTAATTCCAGTAATAAATCTTTCATTAATTTTTCATGAGGTTAAAATTGTGTCACCAGGAAGTTTTTGATGATTGTGAACTGATGACATAATTTGTTGTATTGTAGCCTGTGATGTGTGTGGCCATCAGCCAGGACTGTCAGTACTTTGTGTGTGGAGGCCTGGATGGAGTCGTACGACTGTATAATATGGAAACTGGCAAGGTAAGTGGATTTACCAGGCCTTGATATCACAGGGGACTAGAACAGTGTAGTGAAGCTTGGGGTTGAAAATCCTGGTGAAAATAAAACTCTTCACAGATAACTCTATATAGAGTAAATCCCATTGTTGGGAAAGAATGTTGTCAAATCGTATTATAATATTGTTATATGACTTAGAACAGCTATAATATAGTACACGCCTATGTATGTTTTTATGAAAATATAGATAAATATCGTACAGATATACAGATTTTGGGGATAATCAAGACATGTTTTATACAGATTTTGGAGATAATCATGTTTTGCAAATCTTGTAGTGGAAGGCATGGCTTATAGGGCACATACAAAGTTTTAGTATCACGTTCCACTTTGATTATCCTGTATATCAAACGTACTGTATATATTATTCTGTTTCAGGAGGTGCATACATACCGTGGCCATTCGGATGCTGTCTCTGATGTCTGCTTCGTCAGTAAATCATTCCTCTGTAGCGCATCACACGACAACAGCCTCAGTATATGGCATGTCGAGGATGGACACAGGTAAATCTTGTGATTAATGTAGAGCTAGTTGTTATTTTCAGAAGTCCAACTTTTTGGCAGTTTTACTGCAATGTTTGAAGGGGCCATGGTGGCCGAGTGGTTAAGGTGTCCTGACACTTTTTCACTAGCCCTCCACCTCTGGATTGCGAGTTCGAAACCCAAATGGGGCAGTTGCCTGCTACTGACTGTAGGCCGGTAGTTTTTTAGCCCACCATCATCAGATGGTGGGCTATTCAAATCGCCCTGCGTCCGTGGTCCGTCGTCCGTCCGGCCGTCCGTCCGTCCGTCCCTCCCTCCGTCCGTCCGTCCGTCCGTCCGTCCGTAAACAATTCTTGTTATCGCTAATCCTCAGAAAGTACTGAAGGGATCTTTCTCAAATTTCATATGTAGGTTCCCCTTGGTGCCTAGTTATGCATATTGCATTTTGGGACCGATCGGAAAAAAACATGGCCGACAGGCAGCCATCTTGGATTTTGACCATTGAAGTTTGTTATCGCTATTTCTGAGAAAGAGCTGAAGGGATCTTTCTCAAATTTCATATGTTGGTTTCCCTTGGTGCCTAGTTATGCATATTGCATTTTGGGACCGATCGGAAAACAACATGGCCGACAGGCAGCCATCTTGGATTTTGACAATTGAAGTTTGTTATCGCTATTTCTAAGAAAGTACTGAAGGGATCTTTCTCAAATTTGATATGTGGGTTTCCCTTGGTGCCTAGTTATGCATATTGCATTTTGGGACCGATCGGAAAAAAACATGGCCGACGGGCAGCCATCTTGGATTTTGACCATTGAAGTTTGTTATCGCTATTTCTAAGAAAGTACTGAAGGGATCTTTCTCCAATTTCATATGTAGGTTCCCCTTGGTGCCTAGTTATGCATATTGCATTTTGAAACCGATCTGAAAACAACATGGTCGACAGGCAGCCATCTTGGATTTTGACAATTGAAGATTGTTATCGCTATTTCTCAAAAAGCACAGAAGGGATCTTTCTCAAATTTTATATGTAGGTTTCCCTTGGTGCCTAGTTATGCATATTGCATTTTGGGACCGATCTGAAAACAACATGGCCGACAGGCAGCCATCTTGGATTTTGACCATTGAAGTTTGTTATCGCTATTTCTAAGAAAGTACGGAAGGGATATTTCTCCAATTTCATATGTAGGTTCCCCTTGGTGCCTAGTTATGCATATTGCATTTTGAGACCAATCGGAAAACAACATGGCCGACAGGCAGCCATCTTGGATTTTGACAATTGAAGATTGTTATCGCTATTTCTCAAAAAGCACAGAAGGGATCTTTCTCAAATTTCATATGTAGGTTCCCCTTGGTGCCTAGTTATGCATATTGCATTTTGAAACCGATCTGAAAACAACATGGCCGACAGGCAGCCATCTTGGATTTTGACAATTGAAGATTGTTATCGCTATTTCTCAAAAAGCACAGAAGGGATCTTTCTCAAATTTCATATGTAGGTTCCCCTTAGTGCCTAGTTATGCATATTGCATTTTGAGACCGATCTGAAAACAACATGGCCGACAGGCAGCCATCTTGGATTTTGACCATTGAAGTTTGTTATCGCTATTTCTAAGAAAGTACTGAAGGGATCTTTCTCAAATTTGATATGTGGGTTTCCCTTGGTGCCTAGTTATGCATATTGCATTTTGGGACCGATCGGAAAACAACATGGCCGACGGGCAGCCATCTTGGATTTTGACCATTGAAGTTTGTTATCGCTATTTCTAAGAAAGTACTGAAGGGATCTTTCTCAAATTTGATATGTGGGTTTCCCTTGGTGCCTAGTTATGCATATTGCATTTTGAGACCAATCGGAAAACAACATGGCCGACAGGCAGCCATCTTGGATTTTGACAATTGAAGATTGTTATCGCTATTTCTGAGAAAGTACTGAAGGGATCTTTCTCAAATTTTATATGTAGGTTTCCCTTGGTGCCTAGTTATGCATATTGCATTTTGGGACCGATCGGAAAACAACATGGCCGACGGGCAGCCATCTTGGATTTTGACCATTGAAGTTTGTTATCGCTATTTCTAAGAAAGTACTGAAGGGATATTTCTCCAATTTCATATGTAGGTTCCCCTTGGTGCCTAGTTATGCATATTGCATTTTGAGACCAATCGGAAAACAACATGGCCGACAGGCAGCCATCTTTGATTTTGACAATTGAAGATTGTTATCGCTATTTCTCAAAAGCACAGAAGGGATCTTTCTCAAATTTCATATGTAGGTTTCCCTTAGTGCCTAGTTATGCATATTGCATTTTGAAACCGATCTGAAAACAACATGGCCGACAGGCAGCCATCTTGGATTTTGACAATTGAAGATTGTTATCGCTATTTCTCAAAAAGCACAGAAGGGATCTTTCTCAAATTTCATATGTAGGTTCCCCTTAGTGCCTAGTTATGCATATTGCATTTTGAGACCGATCTGAAAACAACATGGCCGACAGGCAGCCATCTTGGATTTTGACAATTGAAGTTTGTTATCGCTATTTCTGTGAAAGTACTTAAGGGATCTTTTTCATATTTGTTATGTAGGTTCCCCTTGGTGCTTAGTTATGCATATAGCATTTTGATACCAATCGGAAAACAACATGGCCGACAGGCAGCCATCTTGGATTTTGACCATTAAAGTTTGTTATTGCCATTTCTGAGAAAGTACTGAAGGGATCTTTCTCAAATTTCATATGTAGGTTCCCCTTGGTGCCTAGTTATGCATATTGCATTTTGGGACCGATCGGAAAACAACATGGCCGACAGGCAGCCATCTTGGATTTTGACCATTGAAGTTTGTTATCGCTATTTCTGAGAAAGAGCTGAAGGGATCTTTCTCAAATTTCATTTGTTGGTTTCCGTTGGTGCCTAGTTATGCATATTGCATTTTGGGACCGATCGGAAAACAACATGGCCGACAGGCAGCCATCTTGGATTTTGACAATTGAAGTTTGTTATCGCTATTTCTAAGAAAGTACTGAAGGGATCTTTCTCAAATTTGATATGTGGGTTTCCCTTGGTGTCTAGTTATGCATATTGCATTTTGGGACCGATCGGAAAAAAACATGGCCGACGGGCAGCCATCTTGGATTTTGACCATTGAAGTTTGTTATCGCTATTTCTCAGAAAGCACTGAAGGAATCTTTCTCAAATTCCATATATATAGGTTCCCCTTGGTGCCTAAATCTTAAATTTTATATATAGGTTTCCCTTGTTTGAAAAGTACTAGAGGTTTCTTCTGAGTTTACACAGATTAGTAAGACTTAGAAGAAGAGAAAAGTAGAGAAAAGATCAATCTGACATGGAACCTATCAAGAACATTCAATGGTGGGCGCCAAGATCCCTCTGGGATCTCTTGTCTCTGGATACTCTGGCTTTCCTCCACCTCCAAAACCTGGCACGTCCTTAAATGACCCTGGCTGTTGATAGGACATTAAACAAAATGAACCAAACCAAAGTTTGAAGCAGAATCTATGCATATTTTTTCTCAGAAATTATAAAGGAGACAATAAGTTAGTATCTGTAATAATTTCCTTTTCAAGATTTCTACTTTTGCAATTTTCTCCTATCCTCGAAAATAGCAGAAAACAGAACTCCTTCAAAACAACACAAGACAGAATTCTCATCACTGTCAAAGATTGGAATTTTTGTTTTCCTTTTACTTGTATAAGGTTGTATAGTTCTCCAAAGCAAAACAAGCGAGATATTTGACAAAATATACATACTTTTCTATATTCTGTCCCTGATTTTATTGAAACTTTCTTTCCCAGGGTACACCTCCTGAAGGGCCACACGCGGCGTGTGAAGTCATGCGCGGCAGACCCTGCTGGGAAATTGGTGGCCTCCGGATCCTGGGACTGTACTGTGAAAGGTGTGGGAAGCTTCCAAAGGATCTGTGTCCTGTACTCTCAACGTGGGCAGGTAAGAAACTTACAGGTGTTTTTTATGTATACAGAATAATAGAATCTTTCACCCCCTTGGGGGTGAGACAGGGTAATCTCAACCCGAGGGGAAAATTCTTAACAAACGGGTATCACGAAGCTTGCCGAAGCTTGCCGAGTGCTTGGCAGCTTAATCATCTTACCCCTTGGGGTTGGGATTCCCCTGTGTCACTTCCATGGGGGTGAATGATTATTTTTCTCTTACCCTGTTTACCCTCTTATGTATCTGATATTGACGTTACATCCATGCAAGGAAATGTTGAGGTGACGAGATTGTCGACGTGATGTCATGGCACTGTTGTCATGACATCATGATATTGTTGACAGGACCAAATACAGTTGTTGAGAACGTGAGAAGATCATGTGTAGCTTGTCTTTTCTTTAGGGTGAGATAAGAAAATCTCACCCCGGTAAAACTGCAGATATCCCTGTCCCGGGTAAGAAAAAAAAGATATCTTAAGATTTTTTTTTCTTCAGATAAAAAAAAGCTCCCATTTTAACTTTTTTTGTGTTCTAGAATTGTATCTTATAAATATACATATAGAATTTAACAATGCATTAAAAAAAAAAAAAATTTAATTTTTTTTTTTTTAAAAACTGTATCTCTAAATTACTTTTAAGTTACAAGTCAACAAAATGTTGACAGGTGCTATTTCATTGTACAGCATTTAACCTACACCTTCCTTTGAGTGAAGTTTTATATTTTGGCCCCCTGGGCATAATAAGGATAGGTATGGTAAGTAGGGGTCAATCACAACAGGCAAAGAAGACCTGTATGGTTCATCTATTTATAAGTTGACTAGGTTCGTCCGTGATTCGGCTTCCTCAGGACATCCTGTCCAAGGATAGATACTCTTATCTCAAGGGGCCTGTTCTGTTTGTTTATGCAGACAAACCAGTTCGTCAGTTTTTAAATGAAATATTTCAGACATATATCTTGATGGACCTGCAGATGTTAATACAGGCCTTGGAAGCCTTTGTCATGGTTCGTCTGAAAACAATATAAAATTACCAGCTGGTTCGTCATTATTTCATAAACGACCAACACTGATCCAACCATGTTTGCACCTCAAAAACTAAAACGGTTAAGGACTATCTTTGTAAATTAGGCAATATCACTAAAGCATTTATAGTTGACTTATACAAAATTTGTTTTTTTTTGTGTTTATAGCCCTGTAAATAGTGTGTCCTTCCACCCTGAAGGCCAGCTCATAGTGACAGGAAGCTGGGATGCTACCATCAAGATATGGGATGTTTTTCATAAAAAACGAAAGGCAGTAAGTACCAGGACAAAACTATCCAGAGAAACCAGAGTTAGTCTTGGCCCAAAGCTAGTCCTTCCGGGACTGGTAGTTATGTATATTTGTAAAAATATTTCATCTTAGTTTGAAAATTTTTATAGAGGAGTAGATGAGTGATCAATAAGTTCGGACCTGTTTGTTGTGTGATTGTAAAAGTGACATTAAGAACTTCATTCTGGTCAGAAGTTTTCTTCTGTAATGATGAGTGGTTAAGGTGTCCCGACACTTTATCACTAGCCCTCCACCTCTGGGATGTGAGTTCGAAACCTACGTGGGGCAGTTGCCAGGTACTGACCGTAGGCCGATGGTTTTTCTCCGGGTACTCCGGCTTTCCTCTACCTCCAAAACTTGGCACGTCCTTGAATGACCCTGGCTATTAATAGGACGCTAAACAAAAACAAACCTAACCAATTGTTCAAAAGGTGATTAGCCTTATCACTTGATTAGTAAAAATCTCATTTCTCCTTTACTTCAAAACCTGAGTGTGTGTATTCCTTATATAAATCAGCAGGTAGGAAGAGACTGACAAGTGTTTATAGTTTTATAAAATTTTGTCAAGTTAGTTTCACCAGAAATTATTTTATCAGGATTTTGAGATTGGCGTTAAACTGTGATTAGCCTAATCACCTTTTGAACAACTTGGCTGTGGAATCTACGTTATTTTTTATATACTGGATCACTGAAGTCCTTCCGAACTGTAAAACTGAATGAGAGCACGTGGATTTACACTGTATATTTTATATGTTTTTCCACTAAGCGAAGTTTCACTGGTTTTTCTGTACATATAGGTACTGCGTGGACACAGTACATCTGTGCGAGATGTCGCTTACTCTCCTACAGGACGCCATATCGCCTCTGCTGCTCTGGATGGCGACGTGAAGATCTGGGCAGCACAGAGCGGCACTCAGGTATATATCAATGTTTATCACTGTAATTAAAACACCAACAATCTTCAGTACAAGTATGCTTCATTGTCAAATGTTGTATAATTATTTTAAGCCTTTTGTTAAAAACGAACAATTGGGAAGCAGGAAACCTCTACTCTACATTTTCCAATCTTCAGTTTTGAACCAAAGTTAAACAAATATATATGAGATCTCTTTTAAAAAAGGATAATTTTTCCCACTTGTCACTACACCAGAAAACAATTTTCCTAATTGTTTGTTTAAGAAAGGATTTTATTGCTACTGTAGATTTGTAAATTATCATCAATGGTTCATTTCAATCATTTTGTTTTTTTATCTGGAATTAATGCAAATTTATCTTTATCAGAAATTAGAAATTTTAAATTAGATGTAAACTCAGTTGAGAGATCAGAGATGTTCTGACAGGTACAAGAATAAAAATTGACTGAGCTGTATACTATTATCAACAATCAAGTTTTGTTAATTTAATGCTTTCAACCCTATGAATCTTCAGTGGACTCTGCCATTCATTCATAATTTGAAGTCCAATACGGTCAGTAGGGGTGAAAGGGTTAAAATACCTCAAAGTACTAATGAGTTGCTCTGTTTGTAAGGTTGGGAGTATCCAGGGACATGCTGAACCCATTAACAAGTTGATTTACTCACCGACCGGAAAGGAACTCATCACCGTTAGTGATGACCACAAGGTCAAGGTAGGTCATAGGTCAAAGTGGCACTCGAAAAATGTTGTAATTTTCTTAATATGTTCAAAATTTATTTTAGATTAAAGAATCTAATATTTAAGTGTTTCTCTTACCTGTATGTGAAGCATAAATATTTGCAAACTTTTGTCATTTACGACCAGACTGACCTCTGACCTCTGATAATTTTAATCTCACTAGGTGTGGTCCGGACACTTAGGACTGACCCTACTAAAGCTCGGCGAGGAGGGAGGAGAACCCATCGTTTCTATCTGCCTAAACCCTGATTGTTCCAACGTTGCCCTTGGTTACCACACAGGAATAGTGAAGGTGTTCGATGTCTTTACTGGTAAGACTAACATCCATCGCCAAAATTTGTCGGTTTTTGCTCAAAATAGGGCGGTTAAATATTGGTGCGTCAAATCTTGGCGTTTACCATCATGTGTGTTAAATAGGCACTTACCTGTAGTCATGTAATTAATATGTTTGTTCATTACGCTATGAAAGTCTACATATTTAGAAGCCATGTCACGTTGACACGTACAAAGGGATTAAGCTATGTGGCTAAATGACAGGATTTTATTACCTACCTGAGATATTGTCTTTGTTTGAATAGTTATTTTCTAAGAACATATCAGTATAAGCCTTTTGTATTTCGTCTCACCTGGTTGCACAGGAAAACCGTCTTCACTCTGTAAGTTACACAAGTTAATTGATCGATTGAGATGCGACTTGTCCTTGAACACAGCTAATGCAACAATCAATATGAAAACGACGTGAATGAAATTTATGACACATTTAGATGAAAACATACCTTTATTGATGCGTTTTTATAAAAAAAATCAATATTCCAACACACATCAACACAAATTGCGGAAGCTTATAATGAGTATGTAGTAAATGAACAGAAAGTTGGTTGCTTTAATCCGTATATTGTTCCAACAGTTTTTTGTGTGAAATTTTGGTGTGTTTAGTTTTGGCTCATTCACCCCTGGCGCCAAATAAACCAAAATATGACCACATCCAAAATATCCCAAAGTACGGTAACCATCGTTGTTTATAAAATCATTTTATACAGTATTTCTTCTTTTTGTTTGATAATTTTAATAATTTAAACTTTAATTTGAAGAATTGAGAAAAAAGAATACAGAAAGATTTTTTTAATAGTAGAAGATTGAAGATGTTAGTAGAAAAATGTTTAAATTAGTTTTGAACTGAATACAATACAGTACAAGGACTTGTGAAAGCTTATGGATACTGTCATTACAGACCCGTCTGATAAACGTTCCTTAACATGTAATATCCCCGAATAGAAACACATTGTTGGATTAAAAGGCAAATATCTCGGTTGTGGAACTTTTCAGTTCTGTTATGCTTTCCAAATGGAAAATTTTTTAGTAGGAATTTCCGTAAGGACAGGAATGTTGATGAAAATGAGGTCAGCTTATATAACATTTGAATTAAGGGCAGCGACTTTTGTCAACCATATATTTCAAGATTCAAATTAATACATTACCGACTAATCATATGAAACATTTCAGGATTTGAATAATGAAAACCTTACCAATGACATGTTACAGGATTTGAATTATAAAAATCTTACCAATGATTTGTTACAGGATTCGAGTTAATACATTAATGACTAAATATATGAAAAGTTTCAGGATTTGAATTATAAAAACCTTACCAATGACATGTTACAGGATTTGAATTATAAAAACCTTACCAATGACATGTTACAGGATTTGAATTATAAAAACCTTACCAATGATTTGTTACAGGATTTGAGCTGTGGAGTACTCAGCTCCACACGTCCAGAGTAAGGGGCCTGAGGTATAGTCATGACGGTATCTTCCTCTTCACGGGAGCAGACGACTGTACAAGCAAGGTATGCCACCATTACATTGAAAGATAGATACAAATGTTCAGTCTTCAGTTAGGACTTAATTATATATTCCCCTCTATAATATCTGTTCAGGTAGATATTTAGTTTTCATGAGTATGTAATATATTGACTGGTATCTTTGGCCCACTCCTGTGAAATTTTGTCAGGGAGCAAAATTTACCCTTCGCCATTAACATTCTTTGATGATTTTTTGCCTGTGTGGCTCCACATATATTGCTAGATTTCATCTCAATGACTATAATGTTTTGTTTGAGTGATGCAGGCCCTCTGGGCCTCTTGTTAGTGTGATCTTGTTGCCTTTCCCTGCCCCTGGATTGTGGAACCATCTTGTCCTATGTTTATCGAAATCCATGTTTTGTCCTTACGAAGCGCTTAAGAAGTGAAAGTTTAACTACATGTAAAAGGAAAAAAAAAATCAGTTTCTAATATAGAATGTTGTGTTAAAAACAACACCGGTCCAACTGGTCTAACCGTTTGGACCGCAAAAACGAAAATGGCCTAAGATTCATACAGGCTCACCCAACATTAAAATCTGCTTTCACAGAATGATTTGAAAAATAAAAATTTACAGTATAAAAGTATATTTTTGGTTTCTTTTTTGGTTTTTGTTTAACTAATAGCCTGTTTTATAGCAGAGATAAGAATCCTGATTATATATGACTATTTTCCAGGTTGTAAGGGCTAATGATGGCAAACACGTGTGTGCCATGTCGTCCCATTCTAAACCTGTGATGTGTGTCGCAACAGTTAAAAAATACCTGGCTACCGGCGGTGAGGACTGTCAGTGTTACGTGTATCCTACAGTCTGGACAAAGGGTGGTAAATGGTACGTATAGATCCACACCTTGTATTTAAATTGTAGAACAACAACATTTACATACTTTTCTTCCAGCAAGCTTAATTCTGGTCATAAGCCTGTACCTTGTAACAAGCCTTCTCTGGTAATAAGTCCCATGTCTGGTAATAAGTCCATGTCTGGTAATAAGTCCATGTCTGGTAATAAGCCCATGTCTGGTAATAAGTTCATTGTCTGGTAATAAGCCCATGTCTGGTAATAAGCCCATGTCTGGTAATAAGTCCATGTCTGGTAATAAGTCCATGTCTGGTAATAAACCCATGTCTGGTAATAAGCCCATGTCTGGTAATAAGCCCATGTCTGGTAATAAGTCCATGTCTGGTAATAAGTCCATGTCTGATAATAAGTCCATATCAGGTAATAAGCCCATGTCTGGTAGTAAGTCCATATCTGGTAATAAGTCCATGTCTGGTAATAAGCCCATATCTGGTAATAAGTCCATGTCTGGTAATAAGCCCATATCTGGTAATAAGTCCATGTCTGGTAATAAGCCCATATCTGGTAATAAGTCCATGTCTGGTAATAAGCCCATATCTGGTAATAAGTCCATGTCTGGTAATAAGTCCATATCAGGTAATAAGTCCATGTCTGGTAATAAGTCCATATCTGGTAATAAGTCCATGTCTGGTAATAAGCCCATATCTGGTAATAAGTCCATGTCTGGTAATAAGCCCATGTCTGGTAATAAGACCATGTTTGGTAATAAGTCCATGTCTGATAATAAGTCCATGTCTGGTAATAAGACCATGTTTGGTAATAAGTCCATGTCTGATAATAAGTCCATGTCTGGTAATAAGCCCATGTCTGATAATAAGCCCATGTCTGGTAATAAGTCCATATCTGGTAATAAACACATGCCTGGTAATAAGTCCATGTCTGGTGATAAGCCCATGTCTGGTAATAAGCCCATGCCTGGTAATAAACCCATGTCTAGTAATAAGCCCATGTCTGGTAATAACCCATGTCTGGTAATAAGCCCATCTTTGGTAATAAGGAAATGTCTGGTAATAACCCATGCCTGGTAATAAACCCATGTCTAGTAATAAGCCCATGTCTGGTAATAAGCCCATGTCTGGTAATAAGTCCATGTCTGTTAATAAGCCCATGCCTGGTAATAAACCCATGTCTAGTAATAAGCCCATGTCTGGTAATAACCCATGCCTGGTAATAAGCCCATGTCTGGTAATAAGCCCATGTCTGGTAATAAGCCCATGTCTGGTAATAAGCCCATGTCTGGTAATAAGCCCATGTCTGGTAATAACCCATGCCTGGTAATAAGTCCATGTCTGGTAATAAGCCCATGTCTGGTAATAAGCCCATCTTTGGTAATAAGTAAATGTCTGGTAATAACCCATGCCTGGTAATAAACCCATGTCTAGTAATAAGCCCATGTCTGGTAATAAGTCCATGTCTGTTAATAACCCATGCCTGGTAATAAGCCCATGCCTGGTAATAAACCCATGTCTGGTAATAAGCCCATGTCTGGTAATAAGTCCATGCCTGGTAATAAACCCATGCCTGGTAATAAGCCCATGTTTGGTAATAAGTCCATGTCTGGTAATAAGCCCATGTCTGGTAATTAATCCATGTCTGGTTATAAGTCCATGTCTGGTAATAAGCCCACCCATGTCTATTGCAATTAAGGAAAAGTGCTAGCAAATTCAATTTCATTGTCCTGCATTAAGCACCCCTCTACTTTCTGTCAAAGTTTATATGCTGAACCCCTGGGCTTTTTTAGAATAAATACAGTAAATTATACCTTCTTTGTCATTCTCAAGGTGTGTCAATCACATTTTTGTTTCTTGTTTGAATTAGAATGTGGAGAAAACTTCTGCAATGTGAAACACAGAGAGAATTTATATAGACTTTGCCTGTTATTCCAGTTGACTATACAATCTTGTCAATAACGTTTGAGGCAATGAAAAAACTCTATTTGTGACATTAAAATGGTGATATACCATAAAAAAAAAAAAGAAAAAAAATCAGAAAAAAACAATGATCAATTTCAGCTGTATATACAGTCAGTAAATCCAATTAAGAATTATGTGCTGCAATATTTTCGAGCATCAGAATGCCGTGATAAGTTGAATGTTTGTTACAGCCCTAAGATGGTGAAGTCTGTTGCTTGTTTGGGTAATCACACTGGAGCAGTGACAAGTTGTGCTTTCAGTCCAAATGAAAGACAACTGGCCACCGCAAGTCGAGACATGGTGAGTGAAAAATAATCTTCTACTCTCAAATGAAGGTCATAGAAATTGTGGCAAAGTCAAACCTCAAAATGACTGGTTGTTGACTATGGCTATAAATGAAGGTCATAGAAATTGTGGCAAAGTCAAACCTCAAAATGACTGGTTGTTGGCTATGGCTAAAAATCCAGTAAACAAATAAAAAAAATTGTGTGTGATATTTACACATGGCAATGGATTGTTTTTCATGGATAAAGGTCAAGGTTGAATACATAGGAATTTAAGGGGGAAAAAATAGAGTCCTGCTAAATAAATTGTGTTCTCTTGAAATTCTGGATAATAAAACTCCATTTTCATACAGCATTTGTCACTGGAACACCAATTGTCAAGGCTGAATACATAAAAGAATAGAAAATTTCTGCACAGCAACTAGAGAGAGTTCACATGGGATATCAAATAGAAAAACTTGAAGTTCATGCAACAATTGTAACTGAAAGTACCGTGTACTTGTTCAGTATTTATTTAGATGTATGAACATCAAAGTAAATTTCTGTGAATTGTCAAAAGAAATAATTTCAGCGCTGCATAAAGCTCCGATTTAGATACAGAATGACCGTGGTGTAACATTAAGATTAATTTGAGAACATTCTAACATTGATGTTTTTAAAGTGAAGTCTATATCCATGTGAAAAGACCTGTTCAGTGTTTAACTGTAGTGGTGTCATCTTGACCTTTACGATTATTTCCAGTCGGTGATGATTTGGGAGTTGAGGATGAGTTTACTAGACTCCAGTACCGCGCCATTACAAGTGTTCCATTCCTGTCACAAAGACTGGGTCACCAGCTGTAGTTGGTTTGGGGATTTTCTGGTAAGTCAAACAATTTTGTCAAGTTTTACTTTTAGGATACTGTAAACGTGGTTATTTTCGCGGGGTGTTAATTTCGCGATTTCGATATGTAAACTTTATGCTTTGAGGAAATTTTCACGATTTATCCACCTTCGTTTATAGTTCGAGATTATGCAAATTGATATCAAAATAATACGCGCGGGGAAATTTTCGTGATCACAAGTACTCCGTGTAATTAGCGTAAATTTCCACGTTTACAGTATACATTTCACAATTTTGATATGTAAACTATACATGTTGGGGAATTTTTCGCGATTGATCCACCTTCATTTATAGTTTGAGATTATGCAAATTCAGGGGGAAATTTTCACGATCAAAAGGACTCAGTGTAATTATTGTAAATTTCCCCCTCACTTAAATTTCCAAGTTTACAGTATACATGACACCTACTAGTGAAACCATGGTGACTGTATATTTCCTCTCCATCCATCTTATAGATATGTACGTGTGTACATAACGCCAAAGTTTTTCAGCATTCTAGCAGCTTCATTCTTTGAGGGATTTTGAACTAATTTTATTTTTAAGGTAATTTTCCTGTTTTATATTAGCTGTGTGAATTAGAGCTCACAAATTACAACAAGAACTGTATGTTTTGTTTCAGGTGACCGCATCCAACGACTTCACTCTCAAAGTCTGGGATGTGAAGACTGGGACAGAGAAACAGAGCATGACTGGTCACATGTCATCTATATCATCCGTCACCTACAAGGTAAGATATAAACTCATTGTTATCTACCTACAAGGTAAGATAAACTCATTGTTATCTACCTACAAGGATGTAAGACAATAACTCATTGTTATCTACCTACAAGGATGTAAGACACGAACTCATTGTTATCTACCTACAAGGTAAGATAAACTCATTGTTTGGTACAAAATGTCTTTGAGAAAGAAATCGGGCATAACAGGATTAATTTGACAGGATTAAATCTAAAAGAATGAAGAAAGAGATGAATTTCAGAATTAAAAAAAAAAATATTTTCCCAGTTTTCATATCCATGTAAAGTAAATCTGTTCAGAACAAATTTTATGCTCCAGTTTCCAGTATTAATCAGTTCATGCATTAATTAATCATAAGTGCAAATTATTAGTTTAAGGTAGCTTTCTGGAATCAATTTTACCAATATGTCATCCTGTATGAAAAGACAGAAAAGATGCCTAAAAGAACTGGATACGGTATATTATAACATGGTTTCCTACCTAAAAAGAGTTCCTACAGTCAAAATTCATCTTGTCTTTTAATAATTTCAGTACAGTATTGAGCGGTTACAAGTAAATTCATTTTCTGTTTCCATGGTTTCAGTACAACTTTATTGAGTGCTTAAAACCTAATTCAATTTCCGTTTCCATGGTTTCAGTACGGCTGTATTGTCTCCAGTTGTAATGACGGCTCGGTCAAGGTTTGGTCACACAAAGGCACGGAGATCACCACTCTTCACTCCCACCAGAGGGCAGCACATGCGTGCGACCTGTACGTCCGAGTGGCTGAGAGCGATAAACTCAACATTTCAGGTCTGTTGTTATTTAAGATTTTCTTCGTCTCTGTCATAATTTCAGTTGTTGTTAAATTGATTATCAGTGTTAGTGAAATCTTTATTTTGTTGATTTTATAAAATCTGTTGTTTAGAAACTTTACATGTTGGGAATACATGTTTGTGTTAATGTTGGGAAATGATAATTGTATTGTGTAATGTCTAGTCAGGTACAGATGTGTATTTCCTAGATTAATTTTTTAGCTCACCTGTTACACCTGCTCCATACTTGCCAACTTTCCCGATTTAGTCGGGAATTTCCCGATTCCAGACTCCCTGCCCCGTCTCCCGATCGTATAGATAAAACATAGTGTATTCTCCCGATTTTGGAGAATATGTCTTGATAACCCCGTATGGAGCCCCTATTCATCTTGTTAGATTCACTAAGGCCTATGACAAGTAACGCTTGCTGGCTGGTGAAAGACATATGTGTGGGGCATTGGTCAGTTAACTGACCTGCTCACAGACCGTAACGAAATTCTGACACTTCACTGACTGCAAGGGTGACAATACCCCGATAAATACACAAGTAATTAAAACCAATTAAGCTGAGGGCGCGTGGTGATGGTTTTGTAGCAGGTCAGTCATGGTTGATTAAACGCTTGTAAATGGCTTCGTATACTGCCTTTGATGTCAAGCGCATAAACGACCTCTACTTGACAGTATATCTCGGACAGAAAAAGTGAAAACAACACTGGCAATGTTATCAACGGAGTATCAAATTTGACAGATTACTTATTGAAATGTTAACTACGTTTAAACATCGGCTGATCTTTAGATAATTAGCACAAGGAAATAAATTCACAATAACGACCATATAGACCGAAGGCCTGGTTGCCGGTAGGTAACGTCGTTTCAATCACCGTAGCATCAGCATACTTCGTGCCGAGAATTATTTTGGCAGAAACTTTCCCAATTCACATTTTGAAAGACAGAAACATGTCCACAAATACTCACTTTCTTAAACTAAATACTGTCATGTTAAAACTTTGAATTTAAGTATCAGTCCCCACCTACAAAGTACTGAGTTGTAAGCCTATATAGCAGTATAGTGATTACAACTGCTGGTACAACCCTTTTTATTTTTATTTTTTGTATTATTGTCTTTGTTGTAATCCAAAAGAAACATTTGGAATTTCATTTAGATGTTATATTGTACATGTACTCTAGATATTTATCGTGACAGTTTAGGTATTTTCTTTTGAAGATTACTGCTGGAGAGAAAGCTTGATAGAAAGACTGACATCTGTCTTACAACATAATTTTCATAACATATCGAAATAAATACTTTTATTTAGAGTGAACAGTGAGTTAAATCATTTCCAGAAATAATGAAAAATGATGTAATTTTGCAGTTTTTTTTTTTTTTGTAACTTGTTGCTTATATAATTATCTTTCCAAACTTGAATAAAAAAGATCATTGGCAAAGCTTGAAATAAGTTTTTCCCCCTTTTTCTCAGTGTTCATGCAAGGAATTTATTTTCAAATAGCAAATTATCTCCCCTTAGTTTTTGTTTGCTAAATGTGTCGCGCGTGAAATGTGTTTTCCGGTCAAAAATGTCGCTCACGCACTTTCTCCCCCATGAGAATTTTTAAAAGTTGGCAAGTATGCTGCTCCCCCATACAATCGTGTTGAATCTTGACTTTATTTATTGGGTTATATCTTTGAAGCAGTTGAGATCCCCCCGCAATATTATCATGTATCAACAAGTAAAGCTTTTAGCAAATGGAACATAAACATTATTTTGATGCTAATGCTCAAATCAAACCAGGTGAGCGATACAGGCCCTGTGGTCCTCTTGTTTGATTTATATATATTATACAAAGTATTTCCCTCTGCATTACATTCTAGATTTGTCCTATTAGTCCCCTACCGTTTAAACAGGGGAGACCCTTAAGTTTCCTCTCCGCCCATCTTGTACGTATGTACGTAATGCCAGAGTTTGTCATCTCTCTAATGGCTTCATTCCTTCAGAGATTTTTATCAAACTTTACATAATGATGAAGGCCCATAAGATCTCTGATAAGCTGGAGTTTCAGGGTTTTTGGGTCAAGTTCAAAGTTACTGTTGCTATTTTTAGTGGGAAGCCAGTAGAGGACATTTATTGCTGAAACAATACCCAGTATACTTGTTTGATATAAAGAGTTATCCCTCTTGCCTTATAGGTACTGAATATTTTTTTTCTACCTGGATGAAAATGAAAGGTTATTCCCTTTCTGAGTTTCATTAAGATGTGAATTTACCTGAATTTGAATAAAAAAAGTTATTTCTCCTTGCAGACGAAATGGACTGGAGTGCTGCCGTAACAGCAGAAGAATCGGAGACCAAAAAAGTTTACAAACCTGCGGTGAAACTAGAGGAAGTTATAGTAGCCACTTGTGGGGACGATGGCACTGCTGTACTGTGGAAACCACTACAGGTATGTCTCATTCAGCTTATCTATTTAACCAGAAACAGATTTTATGAAAATATGGGTGCTTTCTTCTCTTTTGTGGGTCGCAGGCCCTGAATATTGTCAATTGTTTTACTTTGAGACTCAGAGTTTTCATTTTCATTTGACAAAAATAAAATTGAAATCGCATCTGTATGCTGTAATTAAGATAAAATAATACATCTACAAAATATTTTCTTCTGGAGTGAAATTGACAAAAAAATTTCTTATATTCAAAATATATTTGTTGAATGAACAGTTATATGCATGTGATCTTAAAATGAGCATTGAGAATGTTTTCTTTTTGTTTGAACAAGATTCATTCATATATTGTAATTTAGATATTTATTACTTTCGTTACTTTCCACAGGCCAATGAGATGGCTAGTTTGACTGGTCACTCTGATCGAGTGGTCAGTGTAGCCGCCAACAAAGATGGTCACTTGTGTACAACGTCCCTGGACAAGGCCATCCGTCTGTGGGAGCCACAGTTGTCAACTGAGTCTGCTACGGGTGTCCATAATGCACCAGTGACCGTTGTTGAGACGTCGCCGGACAAGTCCATCCTTTTGACCGGTAGCAGGTCAGTAGATAAAAAAAAATCCTTAATCCTTTAATGTCGGACAATGATCAGCATTATTAGTGAAAAATAATCCCAACATACAAGCAAAATCATAATTCTAACTCAAAATTATTAAAAGTAATGAAATTTTTTTAGCAAAAGATGGATAAACATCGAGACTCTGGAAAAATTGCAAGAATTAGACCAGGGCACATATTCATGAAACCAATTTCGTCCTCAAGCATGAAATTTGTGCTCAACCCAACTCTCTTCAAACTCGCTTAATCATAAAATACCACCTTAAAAAATCAAAGCATCAAAATAATAGCTCACTTGAAGGCTTTCCGAAATTTATTCAAGTTATTAAAAAAATATTGATTCAGATATCAGATTTGTCACCAAAACTATTTGAGTCTAAACACAAAATATTTATTTGAGCATGAGTACATGATTATTGGCCCAGGTGTTCTGTAGTGGTCAGGGTCTCAATGATTCCAGCCATGTCAATCTATGTCAAATCTGAACTGTATCAGTTCATAAAAATGAAACTTATTGTTAGAAAAAAAATGTTTTATTTTACTTCTTAATTTGATTCTATAGACAACATGATTAGACATCTTTATATCAATATTGAATTGTCTTATTTGCAGAGATGGGGTATTGAAGATGTGGCATAAATCTAGTGATTCCAGTACACCAAATTGTGCCATGTCGTTACAGGTAAGATAGATTTAGTTATTTCGTTACAGGTAAGATAGATTTTGTTATATTCGTTACAGGTAAGATAGATTGTGTCGTGTCGTTACAGGTAAGAACGATTTTGTTATGTCATTACAGGTAAGATAGATTTGTCATTTTGTTACAGGTAAGATAGATTTTGTTATGTTGTTACAGGTAAGATAGATTTTGTCATGTCATTACAGATTAGAGAGTTTTTGTCGTATAGTTACAGATAAAACACTTAACTGAATTTAGCCTCTAAATAAATGGTAAGAATGAATGACCAAGATTCAACTCCCCAATTTGCCATGAAAAAGGTCACTTACCCAACCCCGTGGAAGATTTACCATATTATGTAATTTTTGTGAAACACAGTTTTGTAGTTAGATAATGATTCCTAATAATGTAAAATGGTTTAATCCCTGCGATAAAAGTATGATAAATCTTTGTTTAGGCCCACAAGAAATCTGTCAATGCAGCCTGTTTCCTGGCACCCAACATTTTCGTTACTGGAGGAGACGACGGCCAGATCATTGTATGGAACATTTACAAAAAGACCCGATCTGGTCAAATGTAAGTACATAAATAATAGAAGGGAGAGAAAAATGGAACACCCTGAGAATTGATTTCTACTTTAACAGTATAAAGATGGAATTAACCTTTAACATAAGATAATTACATGTATTGCATCTTCATTTGTATTGAACACATTTTAGATTTTTATCTTTGAAGATTTTAGTTTAACTTTGATGTAATTCTACGTTGTCAGCACTTTAAAATGTATTTCTGTAATGTGCAATCGTAAAGAATTTAATTATAGTGATATGCCATAAAAAATCACAAAAACAATATTTTTCATTTTGTAGATAATAAAATATTTCTTTTTTTGTTTGGACAGTGTACCTTTATGTCAGAAGCATAAAGTTTTCTCTACCATATCACCTGTCACTGCCTTGGCCACGTCTTCCGAGCTAGATTCTAACGCGGGTCATATATTCGTGTCAGGAGAATGGTGTGGAAAACTGACTGTCTGGAACACAGCACAGCAGAACAAATTGTCTGAAAGGTAAATGAAAACAGTCCCTCTGGAGTTGTATTTGATAAGGATAAATATAATGTAAGGGTTTGTAAAAGGTCCTGAAGGTTAGATGTTAAAATACTCTTTAAAGAATAAATTATCTGGAAAGTTAACTTCATGCAAATCTTTTTTTGTTCGTATCGTGCCGTTATTTTTATGGATTTTGTGGTCATTAAAATGTTTGTACATTTTTGTATCTGGATTTGTAGAGTAAATACTTTGCTGACTCTCTGCAGAATAAATTCCTATGTTGTGTTAAATTTGATTTTGCCTTTTGACAGCTTTGACTTTGGTAAATCTGATTGGATACTCGGAATTAAGTTCAGGACAAGTACAGCCACGCCCACTTTCCATGTTGCCACGGCGAATGGCTATGTGTGTAGAGGCACAATGAACAAGGTAAGATGCCACTTTTTAAGCGCTAGAAACTATTTTATCCTGATTCTCGATCTCCTCATCCCGAGGAATTCTTTAACACTACATTATAGAGCTCACTTGTGTTTCCATGGTAACAAACATTAATGTGTAATAACACTATTGTGATCATAAACAAAGATGTCACATGATCGTATGGTGGAAAAAAATATGCAGTATCGTGCATAGTACAGGAAAATGTCTTGCTATGTAGAATTTTACCTTGAAATAAATGCTAATGAATTGTAACTCTGTAAAGGACGGTTTGAAAAGAATTGTATCTGTGCGATTCCGCTCTGCCAAAAAACCTCATGCTTAAATTCTAGAAGAAAAAACAAACTTTTCAATACAATCGAGAGGGAAACCAAAGTACATTTCACGTTTTTGGACATGATTAAGCGGTCATTGGTCGGGTTAGCTGGGTGGTCGTTTAGAAGGGGTAATTTATTGTTGGAAAACGTCGGTGAACGAAAAAATTGGTCGCATACAAGGGGTGGTCGTTCATGAGAGTGGTCGTAAATAGAGGGACCACTGTATCTGTGTCATATATAATGATATAAAATATTATCCCAACATGAAATTTTTGTGACAGAAAATTTACTAAAACATATCAACTTTTACATTTTAGCTCGGACAGAAGCTGACATCTGTCGACTCGTATTATATTCCCCCGGCGTCCAGCGTCCCCGTACACAGACAGGTACCAGTGAGAATTCTAGGTCTGACAACCAGTAACAATGACAGCTATGCCGTCACTTCTACTGGGCAGATCAGTACTAGTAAAAGACAAATGAACAGCCACACAGAAACCAAGGTAGGGTTTCCAACATTACGCTGCATACTTTTTATTCAGTGGTTCATACTTTCAGAGTTATCATAGTTTGAAGGGTTTTTGTGGGTTTGTTTTTTTTTTTTTTTTTGCAGAAATCATTAAATGGACCAAATTTTTCTCAAAATTATGTTCTGTTTTCAAAGTCTGAAAGTATATACATCTATTTTGAGCAAACTTCGAAAAGATTAAACAAAAAAGAAGTAATAATAATCCATCTTGGAAATATTTTTTACAGTATCCTCCTAGATTAATATGAAAGGCCTGAAGAAGAGTATCAACTCACCCAAAAATACTCTAGATCAATTTGTGCCACAGCAAATAAAAACTAAATAAATATTTTGAGTTTAGAAGACACAATCACATACTAGGCAATGTTCTGTACCTATATCCTGAATTTTCAGCTTTCTTTTACCAAAGTAACTAAATATATATATCCATGCTAGATTTTGATTCTGTACATCTACTCTACAGATCCACAGTGCTGCCGTTACTTGTGTTGCAACCTCAGAACAGTTTGTATTCACTGGAGCGCACGACTGCACTGTCAAAGTCTGGCGTCGACAAGATAGTAAGCTCAAACAGGTGAGTGTTTGAAATAAGCCATTTTGAATTTAAAGTTTAATGCTATAGCTGTTTGTCAGAGGAGATCTGTATAACTTTTAGCCTTTAGTTGAGCATTCGAGCATTGAGGAAAGCATTGGGTTCTGTCCCCTGGCAGAGATATACAGGAGTCTGTAAATGATTGCTACCCCTGCTTAACGCTCAGTATATTGAGAGAGTGAGATAACTGCTCCGTCCATTGTTAGTGTGATTTGATTGAGTGGGGTGTCCTGCTGGTTGTATTTGCCTCTATGGTTCAGTGAGGTAGCACTATAAAGTTGATGTCAATTCCACACTATAACGAGGAGACAAACACGAACATACTGCGTCCTTCCAAACACAACATGTACACATACACAACATGCACACATACACAACATGTACACATACACGACATGTACACATACACAACATGTACACATACACGACATGTACACATACACAACATGTACACATACACGACATGTACACATACACGACATGTACACATACACAACATGTACCCATACACATCATGTACACATACACGACATGTACACATACACGACATGTACACATACATGTACACATACCGACATGTACATATACACGACATGTACACATACACAACATGTACACATACACAACATGTACACATACACGACATGTACATACACCATGTACACAAAACCGACATGTTCACATACACACTTACACAGACACGACTGTAACACATACACAACAATGTACACATACACGACATGTATCACATACACAACATGTCACTACACGACATGTACACATACACACGACACTAGTACACACACGACATGTACGGACGATGTGACCATACCAACATACACCACCATGTACACATACACGACTGTACACATACACGACATGTACACGACATGTACACATACACAACATGTACACATACACAACATACACAACATGTACACATACACCAAACATGTACACATACACGACATGTACACATACACAACATACACAACATGTACACATACACGACATGTACACACGACATGTACACATCACCAACATACACCAATGTACACATGACACGGACATGTACACATACACGACATGTACACATACACGACATGTACACATACACAACATGTACACATACACAACATACACAACATGTACACATACACAACATGTACACATACACGACATGTATATACAATTATTTCTCACACATTAAAAGCTGTCCTTAATTGACCTGGTGGTTAAACAATACAAAACCTAACTTCATCAAATTTGATATGTAAGTTCCTCTTGGTGTGTTTGTTTAATTTGTTTCGAAAGAAGGGAAGAAGAAATAGCCTTATAGGATTTTAAAATTTGATTATTGTAGAAGCTCTTTTGATCACTCGTTGTCCTCCATATTTAGGCCCTCAGAATTATTATGAAGTCCAATTGCAAGCTGCCAGTTTTAGAAAGTAAATTAAATGTAAAAATTTGTTATAAACTGCATTGTAATTTAAGGTAATGGGCAATATGACCACCCATTGTATTACAGGAAAATAACATGAGCCTTGCTAGTGATTCTATTCAAATCGCCCTTGATCTCTGATCTCCACTCGATTTGCACTCTTCTCGGAAGAGAAGCCTTCTAAGAAGATTGCATTCCGTTATATATAAATCGAGTAAACCAGAAGAAAATAATCCAAAACAAACAAGTTTTTAAGATAAATCTTCCAGCTTTGAGACGGAAGAGGTAGAAGATCTTCCAGAAGCAGAAGAGCTACAAATCGAGTGACCGGAAGTGATATTGTAGAAGGAGAAGAGTGCAAATCGAGTGGGGCTCCGGTCCGCCGTCTGACTGTCTCTTGTCCGTCTGTAAACAATCCTTGTTATCGCTATTTCTTAGAAAGTTCTTCATGAATCTTTCTCATATTTCATATGTAGGTTATCCTTAGTCTCAAGTTGTGCACATTGAATTTTGAAACTGAGTGGAAAACAAGATGGCTGACAGGAGGTCATTTTGAATTTTAACAGCTTGATTATATCTCTGAAATCTCGTTAAAGATCTTGCTCTAATTTCTTATGTAGGCTTGTATTGTTTCAATTAAGAGGACAAAAGGCAGGTGATAAAGTAGCGAAAATGTCAGTCTGACAGAGATCCAATTAAGATATTTCAATGGTGGGCACCAAGATCCCTATCAGATCTCTCTTTCATCTTTCTGTAATGCGATGGGTACAGGGCATCCAGAAGACCGTTGAGAGTATGTTTTTGACTCTCCAAAATCAGATTTGACTCTTGACTTTGGAGGAGCATGTCTTTTTGACATAATGTTTTAACTCTTCAGATTTCTGAGAAATAGTGATCTGACTTCTGAAATTGCTAAAAATCAAGGGTCAACTGGATGCTGTGGGGTAGTTGTAACCCGAATGGGAATGCTGTTTAGGTTTTTAGCAAATTTATCAACGGCATTTTCACACGACTATGTGGCTCACTTTATCACCCCTATGGAGATGTTCTTGACCTGGTATGTTTGTACAGGTATTATTACTTACCTAAATTTGCAAGTCACACCTGAGAAATATTTATGTTTATAATCTCGCGGGCGATAAAAATGAAAGTAATAAATTCCTAAAAATCTGTTGAAGATTCAATTGTATTATGATATGATTTGCCTCCATTGTTGAAGTACTACATGTACAGTGACATCAATAAAATGCTTGTTGAAGAGATATTGTCTGTCTCTGGTTGTTGACATTGATTTCATGGCAAACTGCCCAGTGTATTATTTGCATTAAGATTGTTGATTGTAAATCTGACATGATCGACGGGTCTGTAAATATTTTGAATTTTTGACACAATTGTCTTCACCCATTTAAGTGATAGTACAATGTTTCTGTATCGCTATAGCTCAGTTTATATCTGTTTATAAATTTAGACTTTCAAAACTTAAGGCATACATCAGTTTTATGATTTTTGAAAATTTGGGCCAGCATCTTTTTATGAACTTTGACCTTTGACTCTGCTGTAGATACTGTGGGTATACATCTTTGAAACATGAAATGCATTAGTGGTGATATAACATTAATTCCCCCAAAAAAGTTTGATTAAACTATTTTTTTTGCAGAAGATATTGTCCTGTGTTGATTTCTCGTACTTGTTGGAGATCTCATTCTGAAGTTTTCTGTTGGTTTCTTTGAAACTTAGTAGGTTTTAAAATCATGATATGAAGTTTAGTTTAATGAGTTTGGAGACTTTTGATTACCTGTTTTCCTCAAACAGTTAGAACATTTTAAATTGACTTTGTAGTGAAATTAAGGTACAATTTATAGCACGCCAGAGTTAGAACATATTAAATTGACTTTGTAGTGAAATTAAGGTACAATTTATAGCACGCCAGTTAACCACTCTTAAGGTGATTCAAATTCTTATTTCATTGTTAGATAGTACATAATAGTATATAACAATAGATGAGCACCTGTTGTTCTGCCCCGCGGATCCTTTGTTGATTTTGCTCTTCTTTCTGACCTTTGACACTGATGATGTAAGATGCTGTAGGTATACATACCGTTATATATATTTATGATGTATGACTTTTGACCTTTGACACAGATAATGTAAGATGCTGTAGGTATGCGTACGGTATGTATTTATGATGTATGACTGACCTTTGACACAGATAATGTAGGTATGTGTACTGGTATGTATTTATGATGTATGACTGTGTCCTTTGACACAGATAATGTATTTATGATGTATGACTGTGACCTTTGACACAGATAATGCAGGTATACATACCGTTATATATTTATGATGTATGACTTTTGACCTTTGACACAGATAATGTAAGAAGCTGTAGGTATGCGTACCGGTATATATTTATGATGTATGACTGTGACCTTTGACACAGATAATGTAGGTATGCGTACCGGTATATATTTATGATGTATGACTGTGATGATGTAGACCTGTTTACAGTCAAACCTCATTATCTTGAACTCTGATAACTCTATGACTCTGCTTAACTTAGTATTTCAGTATCTGAAGGTAAAATTTATATGTAAAACATATTTGGGGTTAACAGACCAATATTTGTTTACAACATTTGACATAGAACTTCTTGGTTGATCTGTGAACTTTGTCTTTTGACAATGTGGATGTACATCTATGCTTAAATCTCTGCATGTTGAACATGGATCTATTTTTACTTTTGTCCCTGGTCCTGTCATCCTTAAATGACCTTATAATTTTCTTTGGATGTTCGACAATGGGACAAAATCTAACCCTTATTGTATATACAGGAACATTTGAGTATTTTTGACCTTCAACTCTGTATATATACAGGTACATTTGAGTATTTCTGACCTTTGACACTGTATACATGTACATTTGAGTATTTTCGACCTTGACACTGTATATATACAGGTACATTTGAGTATTTCTGACCTTTGACACTGTATACATGTACATTTGAGTATTTTCGACCTTCGACTCTGTATATATACAGGTACATTTGAGTATTTCTGACCTTTGACACTGTATACATGTACATTTGAGTATTTTCGACCTTGACACTGTATATATACAGGTACATTTGAGTATTTCTGACCTTTGACACTGTATACATGTACATTTGAGTATTTTCGACCTTCGACACTATATACATGTACATTTGAGTATTTTTGACCTTGACACTATTTACGAGTACATTTGAGTATTTTCGACCTTTGACACTGTATTCATGTACATTTGAGTATTTTCGACCTTTGACACTATATACATGTACATTTGAGTATTTCCGACCTTTGACGTACACTATACATATACATCAGTAATTTCAAACCTTCGTCAATATATACAGCCATTTCTAACCATTGCTTCTGTATGGTGTTATAGGTCGGCCTGTTCTTCTGTCCGGCCCCTGTCGAGAGCTTAGTCGTAACCAACCAATCAGAATCCACGACAGAGAAATCCATGGTTCGTCTGGTTTGCGGTGACCAGTTGGGAAACATCCACTACCTCACCTGGCGACAATAGACACAGGTAACAACAAACGGCTGGAAGTAACCAATAAAATGAACAAGGATTACCGTACAGTTCGCAGTTTGGTGGAAGTGATGTACGGTCCGCAGTTTGGTTGTTGAAATCATTGGCATGGCTCATGTACCAAACCCTAAATTATCACCAGGTACTAAACATAACATGAAAATTATCACTAAAGGAAAAATATCATGATTGTCCGACGTCTGCTCCAAGGTGTTCCTTGTAGCCATGGCAATATATATATATAATATATAATCCCCTGAAGAGCGGCACAATGTAGCCGCGAAAGTACTAGGGAGACAGCAGATCTGTGTTTGACTTTTTTATTTTATCATATATATATATAAGTAATCCCTGTACATAACTGTGATATGTCAACACCTACAACCCAGCCTTTCTGTTGAAATTGTATTTCACAAACAATTGTTATTGTCTCTGAAAATATTAGATGTTGTTTCTTCTGAATTTTACTTTGTTTTGTTTTGTGAGGGGCCACGGTGGCCTAGTCGTTAAGGTGTTCCGACACTTTATCACTAGCCCTCCACCTCTGGGTTGCGAGTTCGAAACCTAAGTGGGGCAGTTGCCTGGTACTGACCGTAGGCCGGAGGTTTTTCTCCAGGTACTCTGGCTTTCCTCCACCTCCAAAACCTGGCACGTCCTTAAATGACCCTGGCTGTTAATAGGACGTTAAACACAAACAAACGAACAAAATTGTTTTGTTAGACTAAGACATTTACCTACAGTGATCATATATATCGGGCCCCTGCTTCATAATTTTTCTGGATTTAAGGAAAAAATCACAGATTAGGAACATTTCTTGAATTAATTATGCAATACTTTTCTATGGGAATTTATATTGTTGAAACCAGGGCCTATAAACTAAAGCGGAAAGGCTGGTTTGACTGGTCAAAAAGTTACAAGGGCCTGTACATTTATATTGTATTATTATAGTTAAGACATTTGCATTTAGATAACATTCTACTCAACATTTTAAAAATACAGTGACATTCGTGTAATGCCATAAATGAATATTGACTTTATTTATGTTTTGTTTTTTTTTCACTTTATTTAATCTATTTTTTATAGCCTTGTACCCTATTTTCAGTTCCTGGTCTGGAACATCTGTGACATTATAAATTAATTAAATTTTTTTTTTTCATTCTGATCAAAATTAATAAACCATCATATTTCAAGTCAATATGATAGGTAAAGGGTATTTTATGAATTAGGTGGTTATGATCGGCCCTTGGTATATTATGAATGAATATCCTCTGTAGGCTACTAGGGTTTGAATGGAACTCTTAAAAAATGTTTGGGGTCCTTTTCATTTCTGTATTTTAAAATGCTATTAGCTTAAAAACTTATCTCTAGTCGTGATTTAATCAGGCTGACCCAGTAACATTCTTTTAGTTGACATCGCTGGTAATGAATTTAAAATATGAATCTTTACATAAAATTTCAATTTTAACTGATGGCTTTTTGTGTTGGATCACTCTAATGCATTTTTTATACTGACCTCACACCTGAAGCTTACCTGTGCTAATTACGGTTAACGACTTTTTAGTGTGTCTCTTGTCCCCCAGGGAATTTTAAGTTGTATTAATTTATCAGGACCATTACAGCCCAGGATTGTCTTGATATGGTACATTAGCTCGGGGTGACGGCCTGTGTCTGGGATATTAGCTCGGGGACGGTACCTTATGTAATCATTAGTGCGAAGTACTTCATCAAGTGCAGTTCCAACTGATTTAATCTCAAAAATACTTTGTGTGTAACACACCTTACTATGCTAATGTTAGAGATAAGAAATTCCAAAGGTTTTCGTAGTTTAGGGCATTTAACAAAAAAATACAGATCAGAGGAAATTTCATACAATAGATAATTTTTTTTATTATGATGGAAGAGCTATCAAAATTTGAAGACAGTAACTATATTTGCGAACAGTTTTTTTTAACAATTTGGAGATTTAATGTTAAGGAAACAAGGTTATTTCATAGTTTAGGGCAGAGATCAGAAGAGATTTTATATAATAGATAATTTTTTTTATTATGATGGAAGAGCTATCAAAATTTGGAGACAGTAACTATATTTGCGAACAGTTTTTTTTAACAACTTGGAGATTTAATGTTAAGGAAACGAGGTTAATCGCAAAAGTACAAAATGACTCATATATCAATTCTCCTTAGAAAAAAAAAGGGATGTAATTGTCAGACATTTTTTTCTCTTAATTAATATTCAGTCATATCTCCATATATGGACATTGTGTATTCTATGAGAATTCTAGAAAGTAATATGAGGGATGAGTAATGCATAATTTTAGAATCTTAAATTGACATTTTCCGCAATTTGAATAGACATTTGCACTCATTCACTTTGGAGTTTGACAACATCAAAATGCATATTTATAGCACATAGCAGACAGCCGTGTGATGTTAACTCCCAGCTGTTGTTGGAGATGATCCATTAAGCTCAGGTGTAGCCTCTTCCTGGAATATGTTTTCTCTTCATTATGTATGTCCATACTACTTCTTACAGATGCCTTCCGCTCAGGTCATGTGACAAGGTCAGAAGAAAGGTCATATCTTTGTCAGTTGAAAAAATTGCTGCAATTTGTAGACATCAGCAAAAACTAGCTATAAGTTTGGGGGAGAATTTGTCATGGGATGACAGGGTGGCCTAATTAATTAATGAGATTAAATTTAACATCATGAAGCTATTTGTATCTGTTGTGTTTTTTTTGTTTTTTTTGTTTTTTTTTCGACCTGAGCTATGAAAATAGAGATGTTTTCACACAAAACATAATTTTTTATTTGTTGTTTGCCATACATGTGAAAATATTTCTTTTGTTGGGAGTTTCAAAATCCTTCTCTCCCTCTCTCTCTCTCTCTCTCTCTCTCTTGTTATAAAGTTAAAGACTGCACCTTAAATGTCATGTGTATCACTTTAGTTCAAGCGTACTAAAATCTCACGTCAAATTTATAAATGACAACAGTATGATCTATGTATATATCCCGGAACATGATGGAGTCACGGAAGCTTTCATCACTTCAAATCAAATTTTAAAAATAGAAAAAAGAATGTTAATAAAAGTAAAATGAATAAAATAGTGCTAATCTAAAACAATATGAAAAAAAAAATTATTACTCAATGGCCTTTTGAAAACATATTTTCACTTTTATTAGTCCCCTACAGGTGAAACCAGCAGGGACTATAGGCTTCCTTTCCTTTCGTCTTGTACAAATGTACGTTACACCAAAGTTTGTCGGCATTCTAGTGACTTCATTCCTTGAGGGATTTTGATCAAACTTCACACAATGATAAAGGACCATAATATCCCTGTCAAGTTCGAGTTACAGGGATTTTGGGGCAAGGTCACTGTTACTATTTTTAGCAGGTGCCAGTAAGGGACTTAAAGTAATGTTATGACCCGATATATGATCACTGCAGGCTACTGAATGGAAGTTTCTTTGTTATATTGATTTTGTATGTAATTGAGATATAAATTTGACTAGTGTTAAAATATGACTAATTTCTTTACAAGATATTGTTTCTTTTGTTGCAGTTTGATTTCATTGTTTTGTTTTCTTTTAAATCTAAATAATATGTTCATCACAAATGTTTTCAAGTTAAAGTTTAAGTCTTAATAATTCTTCTTTTTTTTTTTTTTTTTCTTCTTATGAATAAATTTTTGGCCATCCACATTTCATTCTTAATTAAATTTTATGATTTTAAATTTTTATAAATTTTTCAATTAAATTTACTACATTTAAATTTAACTTACTAAAATCAACAAAGCTGTGTACTACCTGACATGAGGTTTTCTGTTATTCGTCATTCTAATTATGACATTTTATTGTTACTTCAGTTCAGTCAAGATTTATCAAGAGGAATAAAATTAAGAATTTAAAAAAAACTTCCATTTCATCAAATTAAACTCAAAATGATTAATACAGTATCATTATGATTAACATATTGTCTATTTTTAAACTTCATTTAGTTTCTAAATCCATGAAACAAATCTAATTCTCAAAAAAACTTTTCTGTTAGATAGTAAATGTCAGGATATGAATCAGCCATTGACTGTATAGACATGACAGTTAATGGAGGCTAAGCTCACTTAGTGCCATTTTGTAACACCCTCACATCTTCCCCTGAGCGTATATACACGTATTTTTTGTGTACAGAATTACCTGTGACGTGGTAAGCCGTCAAAGCTCCCAGTTTTGTGTGACGTCACCAGCCCGTTACATCTGTGATATATGTGTGTCGGCATTTGACATCCTTCTACGTCAGATATGTAAATAAAGCAATATTGACGTAGGTGTGTTACTATTCATAATTTTGATGACCTTGTGATTATTTTATAAACATTTTATAGCCCAGGTGACAGCCATGTGCTCGTCAATTTACACAAAACAATAAAAAACCTTATACATGTAATTGTATAAAAAATTATTTATTGGTGAAAATTTTATCTTCAGAATATATAAAATAAAGATATATATGGCTTTCTGAAGGACTATTTCTATCCCTTTAACATAGTCATTATAATTCAAATATTGTAAATTTCTAAACTTCATTTAATTTCCATATAAATGAAATAAATTTGATTCTCAAAAAACTTTTCTGGTAAATAGTTTATTAGGATATGTCCTATGACTAAAAATCAGCCTAATTACTTAATAGACATGACAGTTAATGTAGGCTAATCTCACCCTCACCTCTTCCCCTGGGCGTCTAACACACATTTTTTGTGTACAGAATTACCTGTGACGTTTTAAGCTGTCAAACCTTCCAGTTTTATGTGACGTCACCAGCCCGTTACATCTGTGAGACATTCTCCTGCGTCATGTGTGTAAATAAAGCAATATTGACGTAGCTGTGTTACTATTCATAACTGTGATGACCTTGTGATTATTTTATAAACATTTTATTGCCCATGTGACAGCCACATGCTCGTCAATTTATATAAACAATAAAAATCTTATACATATAATTGTATAAAAAATTATCTATTGGTGAAAATTTATTTATTTATTTAACAGGTTTTACGTCTGCTATTACGGCCTTAATAGCAGATATAAAACCCGTTAAATAAAAGGAATACATTACACTTATATGTAGGCTTATAATGATATGGTGAAAAGTTTCATCTACAGAATATATAACACAAATATATGTATGACTTCCTCTGGGGCTTTTTTTATCTCTTTAACATCATTTACCTGTTCTGATTTCATTTTAACTGTACATAAACATGATAAATCTGTAAATTATAACTTAATGTAATATACATGTCTATTATTGATTAATTATTTATTGTACTTTAGATCGAGAAAACTCTGAGCTGTATTGTAAATAACATTATTGTTAATGGTCAAATCATGTAGCTACAATTTGAATTGCAAATATTATCCTATATGATATTGTTCCACAAGAAGATTTTGTACAAAATGATATAATGTTATATTTGTTGCTAGAATTTGTATTGTAAATATATTGTATCTAACCATAGCAACGTTTTTTTTAATGGTATTATGTAAAATTGTATAACTAAAATTGTATTTTAAATATCATCTTCAATTTCCATAGCAACGTTTTTTTAAAAAAAGTATGTAAAATAGTGTAACTAGAATTGTATTGTAAATATTTTATCTTTAATTTCCATAGCAACGTTTTGTAAAAAATAGCATTATGTAAAATTATGTTGTTAGAATTTGTATTGTAAATATTTTATCAATTTCCATAGCAACGTTTTGTAAAAAATGGTATTATGTAAAATTGTGTTGCTAGAATTTGTATTGTAAATACTTTATCAATTTCCATAGCAACGTTTTGTAGTATAATGTCATATTGTGTTGCTAGAATTTGTATTGTAAATATTTCAGATTTCAATTGTTAATGATATCAGTATTTTCATTGTAATTACCTATGATATTTTCAATTTCAAAAACAACACAATTCATGTATGATGAAGCTATGTTTTGTAATGATGATTGCCATCTGTTCAAATTCTTTTGATAAATGTTGTTCATATTGCATATAGTAGTTTAGTTAATTAAGACCATATAACACTGTTTGTTCTATAACAAATTAAATTGTCACCAGTTTTCTGGGAACATCTCTGTAGTTTTCATAGGAAAGCATTGATGGAGTGAAGGAACATCTCAGTAGTTTTCATAAGGAAGCATTGCTGGAGTGATGAACAGTTACCATATATAGCTTACAGGTACATCACTAAAGCTTTCAAGTAGAAAATTTAACGTAAGAGAAAATTTCTTAAGTTAAGAATCATGCATGAAATGTGAGTTTTACATTTAATACACCAGTATTTCCAATTTTGTCTTAAGGCTGTATGTCATACATTGACCTCATAAAATGTCAGTACGTTAAATTTCTTGAGAAAAACAATTCATAACATCATAAAGTATTCTTATGGTATGAAAGGGTGATTTGTGTTACCTTTAGTATAAAAGAATTTTCCTAAATTGCATAGCAAAGAAAACTGGTACTGTATTGTACATATGAATCCTTGTTCATATACATAATTTCATATAGGAGATGCCAGTGCGGTGTACAAAGGTCATGAGGTCACAGGGTTATTTTAACACACCTTTATCATGTATTCTCCTAATGAATATTCAATATGCTAAATATTTATGTTGATTCAAATAATTTTTGAACTCATTCACCAACCCCTACAGCAGCTGTATATATAGGTATATGTAAATTTTAATTATATAACGGTATATCTCATTGGCGAGCATTGCCCTCTGTAGCCTTCTCTATATCTGAATTCTATTTATGTCTATACCATGCATTTGTAAGTAGCTTTTTATGTACCTGTAAAATAATCGTAAATTCAGGCTAGTTTGAGTATTGGTCGAGTGTTACAATAAATCATGTAGATATTGTATGTTAATCTTCATATTTACACAACTGTTGTATGTACAATGTAGGTCAGGATTAACATTGACGCGTTATCAGATTATATATGATAAAATATGTATCAGAACTGTGATAAGACTATTGTATGTGGCTACGACTTTGATGAAAAAGACGATTATTTTCTGAATTCATTTCTGTATTCCTTTGGGTGCAATGACATTAAACTCATTGTGATCTTTTCCTTAGTGTTATAGAATGCTGTACATCCAAACCTCATATATTTTAATTTTCTTAACCCTTTCACCCCTACTGACCATATTGGACTTCAAATTATGAAAGAATGGCAGAGTCCACTAAAGTTTCTTAGGATTGAAAGGTTTAACATCCTTAAAACTGACCAATTTACTGTCCCAAAAGTGGTTGGATATGCAGTGTTAATTTTTTTTTTTTTTTTTTTTTTTAAATTTTGAATATTTTCTGTATAACTGATAGCTGTGATTTTGGACAAATAGATACATGCTTGTTTTCTATTTTAAATAATGTCTATGTGATAATTAGCATTTAACCTCAATGTCTGATTATGATGATGAAGTCTGAAGCTGTTGTTGATTATGACCATCAATTTGGGAGCGAAGCAATACTGTGGTATACTTTGTATAAATGGCATAATATGAGTGTTCCTTCAATAATTCTATATCGACTTCTTAAAACTTTTTTTATCTTCCATAAATAAGGGGGTTTTTTTTCGGAACAAAATGTTTAAAAACTGATCATTGATTATTATACAGCCTCAAGTTTGGTAAATACACATATTTGATATTTATTTCAGATTTATTTATTCACTCGTTCACGCTTATAACGGGAAATAAGAGGTAATTTTAAAAAGTAGATGATTTTGTGATACATGAAGTGATTCTTTCTTTCTGTCAATGATTTTTTTTAATTATTTCAACAAATTTTAGGGTGAATAATGTTCAAGAGATTTTGATTTTTTATCAGTCTTTCGTGCATTTTTAAACCAATAAGTACAATATTAAATTAATTCCTGCTTATTTCCTAGAAAATATTAAATTTCTGAATGGTCCAGGTTAAAATTCCTAAAAATAAGTAAATGTCATCTACATTTAAATTGTACCTTAAATATACTCTCTAAACCAAAATGCCTAAGATGAAGATCTAATTTAAAAACCCTCTTTGAGATTTTGAGATTTAAGATTCTATACACTTTTAAACCATCTGAACATTAATACAGTTTGTTAAAAATTGGCAGGAACCATCTGAATGAGAGTTAAATGTTCTGTGATATTATTTAAGGATATGTATGAAAGTTATGAATGAGAAGAATAGGTAATGAAATGAAGTGCAAGGTGATTGATAGCTGAAAAGGAAGGATGAATCTGACAGGGTGAAAGAAGAATGGAAGAATTTGAGACGGATACATGTATTGTGAATGTTTGAGTGTGATGGGTGAATGTACACGCTGTGAGATCGTATGATAAGCATGGTTAGTGCTGTCTGTAAGGATGTTATCCTGGCAATCCTTCAACGAGAAGGCAAAGTGGATAACGGTTCATGTCAGAGAATATGTTGTATATGTACTTTATTGGGACAAATTCATTTGTTGAAATAAAGATTTATATGAACACTTTAGTTGTCTTTTAATTTACATAACAAAATTTAATTGCACGATGCGGATTACTTGGAACGAATTCTCAATCCAGTCCATATACAGTGGCGTGCCAAAAGTCTTTCACGTTTTTTTCATTTTGCTATATATTTTTCGTATTTCCGACTTTATTAAAAAAAAAAATTCACGACTTTTACATACATGTATATGGATTTTGACAATTTTTGGTCATTTGGAACAAAATCATTCAAGGTTTCCTCTCATAATATTTAATTTTCTGTTGTGCATTTCTGGAGTAATACACAATTATCTACACTGCTAACTTCTGTGCGACGCCATTTTTCTTCATAACGCTAACAAAATGATGTCAAAGTGGCGTCCCAAAAATTGGATGTTGTAAATAAATTATGAATTCTCTAGTCATACACAAAAGAAAACGGTGGAAATATTACGAGATGAAACAGGAAACAATTCTCTAAGTACACATAATTTCATTAAAAATGATCAATAAACAAAGTCGTGAAAAAAAAGTTGGAAATACAAAGAAAATATAGAGAAAAATGACAAAAACATGAAAGACTTTTGGCATGTCTTTAATTTTATTAGTATCAAAGTGCAGAAGTGTCATCAATATGAAATATATCACAATTTGCTGTCCAAGTGTTTGTATTTTGAGTATGAAAGTCAAGCACAACGCAGGAAAGATCGGCGGGAATCTCCAATTTTCGAAAAGTCCTTATGGGGTTTTCGAGAATACGGATAAATGACAACAATGTGCATGATAATCAAGACCACATTCCATAAGTATGATAGTTTTTGGTTAATGTGGTAACTTTTGTAGTGGCCTAGATAAAACAATGTGCTTTTTGTGTGCGTTTAAAATTGACGATGTTTTGGTCGGACGTAATGGCTGCTTAATTACAAAACTTGGACATGTCGAATAGGACCCAATGGATTTTAGAAAATACGGATAAATGGCAACAATGTGCATGATCAATAAGACTATATCCCATAAGTATGATAGTTTTTGGTTAATGTGGTAACTTTTGTAGTGGCCTAAATAAAACGATGTGCTTTTTGTGTGCGTTTAAACTGTATATATATAGAAAACCGGACAAGAATGTTTAAAGTTGTATTTTCTATATATCATATACTAACATGCAGAGAAATGTTTAATCAATTGACAAAGTATTTAGCAAGTTATGAAATAACGAATTTGAAAATATAGATGGATTATACTAGGTTGACACTCATTGGAAAGATTCAACATTTCTAATTTTTGGTTAACATAATAAAGTGGGATTCACGACCCGTAATATATAGAGAATACAATTTTAAAATCCTTGTTTTGTTTTCTCTACCGAGGAGTTACTACCCTTGAAACTATGATACATATTATGCATATATATATGGACTGGTTTGGGTGTTCGGGCCAAGTTCTTGTGATGTGGTATGGATTTACAGCTGAAACTTTTCGACATTAATAAGATTAAAAGGAGCATCGTTGTTTTACCGTTGTATACATTAATTTAATAAAAACAAAAACACAAAAAAAGCATCAAAGACAACACAAGAACCGCAACAATGTGTAACAAGAGTCATCCTTGTGAAAAAAAATATGATTTTGTGGTTGTTAGGAAACACCACAAAATATTAACTGTAGTATGCAAACCTTGTAAGAATTGACTAACTACTGAAAAAGGTTACGTTTCAGATCGTGTAATTCTAGCACAATTCCAAATTTTAAGATTAAACAAAATGGTGAATTTTCGCACACCAAAATTATTTTCCAATGGAAAATGGACATAGCACATGCAATAAATGCATTCGAGATTAACTGCAATGCTTTAAGCGTAAAAATCAACCTTTTGAAAAATACATACCTTTAAAGGAATCCTAGCGTTCGATTTTAGAACTGACGGTCTTTAATTCTTGTGGTAGTTTTAGTAATTTCCAAGATCTGAAGAATGAAGAAGATAAATTATAATGATTTATGTAATTTGAGAACAAAATAACATCTAAATGTGATCAAAAATACCGATGATATCTAAAACTGCAATTTGAGCTCAAAATCTATTAACTTTGGAAGTATGAACCAAGGAGAGGTTTATTTCCTCCGGATAAAGTGGACAAGATATTTCGCATTGACTCGAGGTCCTTTTCAGTTCTTCCACATCCACACAGACCAGCGATTCCAATTCTGAAATACTCTGAATTGTTTGTAAAAAGATTAGAGGTATGTAGTAAAAATCACGCTAACCCTGTGTACAAATCCCATTTCGCCTTTACGAATTTCTTACCTTTTTTACATGATTTTCACAGCAGAGGAGAAAATGGGAACACACCTTAGAAGCATGCTTGTTTGGGCGACTACCTAAGTTCGCAGAAATATGTGCCAAGCCAAGTTACCGTTTGTTTGGTTCATGACGCGATGTCAATCCAGTATTGAAATCAATTTCTCTACGATATATGTATTATGATTGTTTTTGATATGTTTTATAACAAGGGCGTTTTCATTCTTTTAGAAGATATTTATACAGCCATCTTTGATAGCCAAGGTTTCTGAATGCGTTAAACTCGACAAGGGCCGTTTTCATTTTTGCGGTCCAAACGGTTGGACCAATGGGACCGGTGTTGTTCGTTTATGAAATAAAGACGGACCTGGTGATTTTGTATTATTTTCAGACGAGTCTTGACAAAGACTTCCAAGGTCTGTATTAACATTTGCAGGTCCGTCAAGATATATGTTTGAAATACTACATTAACAAGACGGCGAACCGGTTTGTCCGCATAAACGAACAGGCCCAAAATATCCGAATGCGTTACACTCCAGAGCCCCACTCGATTTGAACTCTTCTCAGAAGAGAAGCTTTCTAAGAAGATCTCATTCCGTTAGATGTAAATCGAGTAAACCGGGAGACTTTAACCCAAAATAAACAAGTTTTTAAGTTTTCTCAAACACTATGATACAAACACATGCATGTATGTGTCATATATCCTTCTTTAGTGAAACTCGTCACTCGCACACTTAAAACATGGTCGCCGCCATCTTGGAAGAGAAATCTTCCAGCTTCGAGACGGAAGAAGTAGAAGATCTTCCAGAAGCAGAAGAGCTTCAAATCGAGTGACCGGAAGATATATTCTAGAATGAGAATAGTGAAAATCGAACGGGGCTCTGGAACAAGGTGTGTAACACACTCGGAAGCCGTCGCTAGCGAAGATGATTATAATACAGTATACACCATGTTTTATAAACGATATGAGATAGCTTATAAAATAAATAATTATATTACGTACTAACTCGATATCGCACGGTTATTAAATAGCAACTTGGCTGGCCATATGTATATCTGCATTGTAAATTGTATATGTAGGTTCCCCTTGGTGCCTAGTTGTGCATATTGCATTTTGGGACCGATCGGAAAACAACATGGCCGACAGGCAGCCATCTTGGATTTTGACAATTGAAGTTTGTTATCTCTATTTCTGAGAAAGTATTGAAGAGATCTTTCTCAAATTTCATATGTAGGTTCCCCTTGGTGCCTAGTTATGCATATTGCATTTTGGGACCAATCGGAAAACAACATGGCCGACAGGCAGCCATCTTGGATTTTGACAATTGGAGTTTGTTATCGCTATTTCTGAGGAAGTACTGAAGGGATCTTTCTCAAATTTCATATGTAGGTTCCCTTTGGTGTCTAGTTATGCATATTGCATTTTGGGACCAATCGGAAAACAACATGGCCGATAGGCAGCCATCTTGGATTTTGACAATTTGAGTTTGTTATCGCTATTTCTGAGGAAGTACTGAAGGGATCTTTCTCAAATTTCATATATAGGTTCCCTTTGGTGCCTAGTTATGCATATTGCATTTTGGGACCAATCGGAAAACAACATGGCCGATAGGCAGCCATCTTGGATTTTGACAATTTGAGTTTGTTATCGCTATTTCTGAGGAAGTACTGAAGGGATCTTTCTCAAATTTCATATATAGGTTCCCTTTGGTGCCTAGTTATGCATATTGCATTTTGGGACCAATCGGAAAACAAAATGGCCGACAGGCAGCCATCTTGGATTTTGACAATTGAAGTTTGTTATCGCTATTTCTGTGAAAGTACTGAAGGGATCTTTCTCAAATTTCATATGCAGGTTCCTCTTTGTTCCTGGTTATGCATATTGCATTTTGAGACTAATTAGAAAACAACATGGCCGACAGGCAGCCATCTTGGATTCTGACAATTAAAGTTTGTTATCGCTATTTCTGTGAAAGTAATGAAGGGATCTTTCTGAAATTTCATATGCAGGTTCCCCTCAGTGCCTAGTTATGCATATTGCATTTTGAGACCAATCGGAAAACAACATGGCCGACAGGCAGCCATCTTGGATTTTGACAATTGAAATTTGTTATCGCTTTTTCTGTGAAAGAACTGAAGGGATCTTTCTCAAATTTCATATGGAGGTTCCCCTTGGTGCCTACTTATGCATATTGCATTTTGAGACCAATCAGAAAACAAAATTACTGACAGGCAGCCATCTTGGATTTTGACAATTAAAATTTGTTATCGCTATTTCTCAGAAAGTAATGAAGGGATCTTTCTGAAATTACATATGCAGGTTCCCCTCAGTGCCTAGTTATGCATATTGCATTTTGAGACTAATCAGAAAAAAACATGGCTGACAGGCAGCCATCTTGGATTTTGACAATTGAAGATTGTTATCGCTATTTCTGTGAAAGTACTGAAGGGATCTTTTTCAAATTTCATATGTAGGTTCCCCTCAGTGCCTAGTTTTGCATACTGGGACCAATACGAAAACAACATGGCCGACAGACAGCCATTATAGCTAAATCTTAAATTCTATATATAAGTTCTAAAATAAATTACGTATGAAACTGGTGACAGCTGGATTCCCACACCTTGTTGACAAATCCCCACACACGCGAAGCCATTGAGACATCGTGAAATTTTATTATAACATATTATAAACAGCCTTTTTAGTGACATGCAACTTTGATATACATATCTATATATGTATATGTTAAAACAAATGATAGTGACCTCGTGGAAGAAAATATATTGAAAATAGTAGAAACCCACACAGAGACACGTTAGCACTTTCGCTCCATCATTGGAACTCTTCAGACTTGGAATATCTAAGAGCTCCCATGATGGAGCGAAAGCGCTAACCAGTGTCGGTATCGGTATTTACTATTCTAAATATATATGCGACATTAAAAATACTGTGTTAATGAAAAATGATGAGTCAAAAAGGACACTTCCTTGTCTGTTATTTTATAAAAGGTAGTCAAAATGCCTCCTGCTGAGATATCGTTGAGCTGTTGGTGACAGGCGCACCTATAATCGCCTTCTGGGAATTCTCCGCAAAACCGCAGAGGTTATTAGGAACACGTTCTTCCTTTACGAAACTGAAATTAGGAAATGAATTATGCATTGCACACGGCCCTTAATAGAAAGGCACTCCATTGCAAAAGTACAAGGCGAATACGACCAGGAGCTCTGATAGAGTAGGCGTCGTTTGTTTCACCGACGACACCCGACACACCAAATCTAGGTCAAATCGGACAAGTATTCTCTACAACAGAAGATGGGTTAGAAAACACACGCCTACGATCTCCACTAGCTTTCCATCAAGGAAAAGAGGAGTTATTTCTCAGAGACCAATTAGACGCTCTTTGATATGTTGACATTGCAAAACGTACTATTAAAGAAAATGGAAAAATGTGAATAAGGATATGATGACATTATGTTCCAACATAACATTGACTATTTATTTTATCAGTTTAAGGAAACTCTTTCAAGTTAAATGATTTCCTTAAGTTAAGGAACGCTGAAACCTGGACATGGGAGCCAACCCAGTCAAGCCAGTCGAGTCACGATAAACGACATTCGCCCTGGCGAAGATCAATGTCACAAAATATGTATGGTTGTTGAGATATTCTAACTATCTTTTAAACTTGTCGTTTGTCCACTTCTGTTCGCACTGCCATGGAAATGTGCATTTGTTATTTAATAATTATATAACCTAATTTTCGGAATGTTTTCCTGTACGACGACTGATAATTTCGAAAGGTTTAATCTTCAGGTAAAAAGGCATATATAAGATATTTTTATATTGTATTTTTTTCCTGATCAAATACATGTAATTAGAAACTTCTTACTGATAAATTTCATGAAACACCGATCGCCTCATTTTCGGGTGGTTCAATTATATATTAACAGGACCTGGTAAAATACAACGGAACCACTTAAAAGTGTGACGGATGGGAACGCCCTAAACCTCTGATTTCCTTGGAAATACTGCGAGGTCGGCATCCCGAAGAATGTCAACCAATCCCTTACTTGAGGAAAGACCATTCTGCTTATAAGCTGATGAAAATATTGCGTTCAACTCTGAAGATATTTGTCTAGCAAGCACTTTAGAAATGAAAGAAGCAGATTTTCATAGATCCGTTCTTTTTCTCAGAATTGACATTTCTATCAAATAAGTATCAAGATGGCGGCAAACGGTTAATATCGATTGTACATTGGAAGAGTTATGTCACGTTTTAGACCTGACACGACAAGTCGCTTAGTTCACAGGCGTCTGCATCTTATTAGTATTTAAAGAAACATTATTAGCCCCTAAAATTTCTTTTTATATAAATACTAACCAAATGCACACGCCTGTGCTTAGCTCAGAGCATTCGGATCATCCTCGGATGTACCGTGTATTTTGAAGAAAAAACCCGAGGAGTTCCGGATGAGCACAGAGGGGCAAACTTACGTCACCGGAAGTGACATCATTCTTTATCAAAACTTATTAACAATATTTGTCCTAATAAATAAGGACAAAGGTATTGCATACTCAAGGAATAGAATTAATGAAATGTGAATTTTGAAGATTTCTATCAATTTTTTTTATTAATTATGAACATTCAATCATTAGAAATATGTCTTTTGTTAAATATGTAATTTACGACAGTTCATGTAAAACCGAAGGAATATCAGTGTTTTCTTATCAGGAGAGTTCTCTCGACGACACTGAACTATTTTGAACGTATAAGCACACGACCAAGATAAGCGTACTGGGATAAAATCGTGACCTGGCCGATAATAATTTGTGGTTGAGTGGCACAGTCTGTTTCTATAAGGAATACACTTCAGTCTCTCCTGGCCGATTTGTTTTTGTATTGCACTTGATTGAACCGTAAAAATGCATCGCTAAACTCTTTTAATTTCCCTTTTAGATATGATTATATGTTTTCTATCTTTGAATTAACAAGAATATGTTGACAACGCCGGTTATTTTACCAATACTAAACTTGAAATCAAGGACACTGCATAATCTTTTCAATTTATGGCTTACACAGATCCTTAATATACATGTATTTTGACATTTGATCAGCCCCATTTGGATTTCGAAATTTCGATTATGGCTTTCCACATTATTTTTTTTTAAATTTAGTAATTACCATTTTTTTTTTTTTATAAAACTTGGTTAACTTATATTGCACCTTCACTTCCATTTAACAAAAACCAATTTCGATTTTCATGACTCCCTTTCAAATATCATTCAGTACCAAAAGAACGAAACAGCTATACATGATACAGTTTTCTCTTCGTTCGGTAAAATGTTTCAAATTGTTTTATTCTTCTTGAAAAGAGCGCTCTATATTAAATGCGAGATGGATTTATCAAAACGTTTAATCTTCGATTCCGTCATAAGACGATACTTGATATTTTAACATTCTGAACAGGTTATTCTGTAAGAACCGTTGATATTTATGCTAATACTGTAGACGTGTACATTTACGCGAGGGGAACTTTACGCTAATTACGCGGGATGCCTTTTGATCGCGAAAAATCCCTCACGTGTATTATTTTGATATTAATTTGAGTATACTCGAACTACAAACGAAGTTGGGTCGATCGCAAAAAATTACCCCCACGCGTATAGTTTACGTATCGAAATCGCGAAATTAACCACCCGCGAAAATAACCACGTTTACAGTAGCAAAGAAACACAAATACTTGCGTTGATCCAAATTACAGACGCATTTATGTTAAAACAAACACAAAGTTCCCGTCCCCCACGGATGGTTGATACCGTTTATCTTTCACGCTTGACTGAATTTAACGAAACCTAACGGATAACGGGCGTTTTGCCATTGGCCAGGTGAGCTGAAAATCGGACAAACTTTTGGGTGTTAGTTGTTGAGATAAAACTCGTACTACTTCTTAGAGGTGTAGCAGCAAATGACCCGGGTATTTATCAAGGCCACGAGAGCCTGCTCTGACCTCTGACCTAGAGATATGTGACATTGTCACTGATCACTCTATGGGCGAGCCTCTCTCTGACACAGTTTACTCTGCCTACGTGCCAATATGCACACACGTCATTTGCTGCAGGAGAGCTACGCTCCGTTATAATGCACGTATTTACAACTGGTTTGAGTGTTTGAACCCCTTAAATAAAATATTTTAATTTACGATACTCTGTAAAATAAGCCAAACTATCATAACACATGGGTGTTTGTACAAACTGATAAACATTCAAATTTAAATTCAAAATTGACAAAATAGGCTTAAATATGAAGGAATATTTCAACTTTTATGCTTCAGTGTAAGGAGAATAAGCCTGGGTTGGCGTCTTAGGATTTATAGAGTGTAACTCTGGGTCGAATGTTGGGAGTGCAATGTTCTAAAATATGGGAACCGAGGTAGTGACAATGAATACAATAAAAAAATCCTAACGAATAGAAATTATCATCACACAAGAAAATACAACAATAACATCGATGCTTGATATAAACTGTAACATCCATTTGTTGTCTAATCGTGGTTGTGGTAGTTTGTGTAAACTTAAAGCCACCATTTGTTTTCTAATCGTTGGTTGTGTAAACTTAAAGCCTCCATTTGTTTTCTAATCGTTGGTTGAAGTTGTTTGTGTAAACTTAAAGCCACCATTTGTTTTCTAATCGTTGGTTGTGTAAACTTAAAGCCTCCATTTGTTGTCTAATCGTTGGTTGTGTAAACTTAAAGCCACCATTTTTTGTCTAATCGTGGATGAAGTTGTTTGTGTCAACTTAAAGCCACCATTTGTTGTCTTATCGTGGTTGAAGCTGTTTGTGTAAACTTAAAGCCTCCATTTGTTGTCTTATCGTGGTTGAAGCTGTTTGTGTAAACTTAAAGCTACCATTTGTTGTCTTATCGTGGTTGAAGCTGTTTGTGTAAACTTAAAGCTACCATTTGTTGTCTTATCGTGGTTGAAGCTGTTTGTGTAAACTTAAAGCCTCAATGCGTTGTCTAATCGTGGCTGTGGTTGTTTTTGTAAAGTTAAAAACTCCATCTGTTGTCTAATCGTTGTTTTAGTAGTTTGTGTAAACTTAACGCCTCCATTTGTTGTCTAGTCGTGGTTGTAGCTGTTTGTGTAAACTTAAAGCCTCCATTTGTTGTCTAGTCGTGGTTGTAGCTGTTTGTGTAAACTTAAAGCCTCCAAGCGACATTGTACAATGGATTCCAATGTCATGTCAGTATCAGATGACATTGTACAATGGATTCCAATGTCAAGTTTGTGTCAGTATCAGGAAGGAGAGACATTGTACAATGGATTCCAATGTCATGTCAGTATCAGGATAGAGACATTGTACAATGGATTCCAATGTCAAGTTTGTGTCAGTATAGAGACATTGTACAATGGATTCCAATGTCATGTCAGTATCAGGATAGAGACATTGTACAATGGATTCCAATGTCATGTCAGTATCAGGATAGAGACATTGTACAATGGATTCCAATGTCAAGTTTGTGTCAGTATCAGGAAGGGGAGACATTGTACAATGGATTCCAAAGTAAATATCGGTAATCGATTTCTTTCCTGGTATAAATTCAAATGTATTCCTCTTTTTCCATCACTTTTTGAAGTAAATGTTTTCATTTTTGCAAGCCTTGGCAAGCAAAACTTCAAAAATTTTGAGAAGAGTTTCATAAAATTGTAATGAAATGTTAGATACTTTCATCACATAACCAATGCAAGACAGCTTACATTTTGACCGATTTTAAAGTCAAAATGTGGACGGCAAAATCTCAAGTATGCACTAATTTTGTTGTGATATGTTGTGACATCATAGTCCATATTGTGATGTCACACATGACATCATAGTCTATATTGTGATGTTGCATGTGACATCATTGTCCATATTGTGACATCATTGTCCATATTGTGACATCATAGTCCATATTGTGATGTCACTTGTGACATCATCCTCCATATTGTGATGTCACAATCAATTTCTGACTAGCACAACCAATGGAAAATGTCCCAGGGTATATCACAAGAGACATATGCAAAAATATTACAAATTCACTGGATCACAGGCCAATTATGTGATGAAAATTAACAAGTCCTATTTTTTGAACTGCTGGCTGTAGGTAATAAAATCGAGCCACCTCTACACAGCTGAGCCTTGTTAATCAAGGCAACTATACTAATCAGGTTGTCCAGTCTGTACTTTTGTAGTTATAATTAAATTTTCTTGTCCAAAAATGTTCAAACATTAGAGCTTTCTTCATCACTTTTGGTTTGTTTGTTTGTTTTGTTTAACGTCCTATTAACAGCCAGGGTCATTTAAGGACGTGCCAGGTTTTGGAGGTGGAGGAAAGCCACTGGCGTACGGTCAGTACCTGGCAACTGCCCCACGTAGGTTTTGAACTCGCAACCCAGTGGTGGAGGGCTAGTGTTAAAGTGTCGGTACACCTTACCATCACAAATATAGATAGACTCTTCAGTAGTCATAACAAGGATAATCTGATTACAGGCTCAGATGTATGCATAAATCTCTAAATAAACAAAATTCTGAGATTTTTTTTCTGTTTTCAAACATTTTATTTTCATTCATATTCAGTTGCTGTTGGTCATCATCTTGTCATCGTCACACACTGTATACAGGACCCTAGGTAAAATAGCCTCCCTTATTTATAGCTGAACTGCAACTTAAAGGAATGCTTTAATATTTAATCTGTTTTACGATAAAACAAAGGCCATCACTTTCAGTAGCTTTACCGGCAGAAATCTACAGTGTTCATATAGGAGTGTATTGTGAGGCAAAATTGAGGACTTGTATATTATACATCTGTCCTTCAACAACATCAATACTCTCCAACATCTACTGTCTATGAAAAATAGCATTCGGGCGACTCCTCAACAACTAGTAAGTCTTCTAACAATGTCATGGCTTTCATATGATTTCATTCTGATTCTTTCTAATGCAACTAAAATGCCTGATGCAAAATTTCTGCTAAAATACACATAAAAAATAAAAGTAACAAAAATATGTTTTAAATAATTACTTGTCCATGGCCAACTACTAGTAAAATGCGAGTTACAAGCACAAGTTCGTAGTATTGAGCAAATTAAAAGATGTCAACTAATTTCTTTATATGTACTATTGTATTATTGTTAGCAAGTTTCATGAATTCATTACGGCCGAGAGGATTTTTTTTACCCACGTATACGCATGACAATTAATATTCATTAACCTGGCTTCTTTGAATGAAATCTGGGATCTAAACCAAGATTGGCCAAATTTGTGTATTGCTGTTAAAAAAATTCCTATTAGAATTTGCATTAAATTTAAAAACATTTAAAGTTCTGAAAATCTTAATATATAAGTAATTGAACTAAATCTTGAATAATCTGGCCAGAATGCTTTACATATTGAATCATTATGTATGATCCTTACAGATCTAGATGAAGTAATTATAATGCATTAAGAAAAAGAAAAACCCGAAAAGACATCTTAAGTTTTTTCCTCGCATCTTGCAATTCTTCAGACTGCTTATTCAAAGGAAATGTACTGTGACATCATAGGTTATGACATCACTTCGATAGCGATGATTATAAACATTTCCTTCACCAATGTCACAACAAATAAATGAAATAATGTTATAAGATTAAGAAAAATATCATTATGTGCTAAAAACAAACAACTAGTGGATTTTTGTTGTTGTTGTTGTTTGCTTTTTCCACACAATGCTCTTTGTATCAACCTATTGATGTTACTATTATTTATCAGTTTGACATTGATGAATCAAATGTTTATTACCATTGCTATGAAAATGATGCCAAAACATACAGTGTCACAATACATTTCCTTAATATTTACATTTGCTCCGTATTTCCCCATTGACACAATGCTAAGAGGCAGTTGTCACCATACGCCTATAACACCCAGTGTTGAACAGTGGTTTTAACGCTGTTATAGTCGATATGGCAGCAAGATGTATGGTGGGCAAATGTAGCATGGGAACCCTAACGGGTTGCTGCCATATCGACAATAACAACATTAAAACCGCTGTTCATTGCTTGATTAAACAGTCTAAGGAATTGCAAGATGCAACAAAGGAACTGTTGTCAAATTTTTTTGTTTCCTTCATGTATAACTTCATCTGTTGGAAGTGTCAACTCTAGATCTGCTAACAATAAATAGTGTATAAATGATGGTCTAATCCCATTTTCATGATGATAATGGAGAGAAATTTTCTAAAATTTGTCTTAATATCAAATATTCATGATTTTAACTATATTTGACAAAATATCACACACATGGTCATAATAATTGACCACACAATGAATTCTGAATATTGAAATGACTCAATCACATTAATATTTAATATCCATTTAGGTTTCTTTCAGGAGAGAGTATATTTAGGATTCAAATATATTTTGCTTTAAAATGAACAATTCAATAAAGCTACTTTTTTATATATAAATGAGACATCAGCGTTTAATATCCAATATATTCAAAACATAAAATCTGCTAATCAACTAGTTTAAATTTGTATAAATACATGTATATATATATTCAATGTTCACGAACTTCCACTATCATGATCACGATATGAATATATTTTGTCCACAATATGTTGGAAACAAATGGAATTGGTTCTTCATTCGAAAATTTAAACATTTCCTTTCTGCTACAACATACTAAGTATTCCACAGCCGAGAGGCTGGTGGTTTCGTTTCTAATATTCTACATGTGTTCATGTAGCATAAATATACATATATATGTATATATCTGATTTTTATATTTGCTTCTGTTTCTCTATAAAAGAATATTCATTTTAATTTGTAGAATAGAACAATTTTATTTTTGCTCTTAATTACATTGTCCATGTTGCATGCAACTTAAAAAAAAAAAGAAAAAAAATTGATGAGATGAACATTTTTGTATGATATAATTTCATCGGAAAGCTATAAATAGCCACTTGTTCTTTCTCCAAATAATTAAAAACTTTGATATAAAGACACGAATAAAGAGAGCTGGAACAGAACTAAATTTGATGACAAAAACAAAGTGAAGACAACATTTGTAGTGAACCAATACACACTCCCTACTTCACTTCTACTAACAACCATTGCGACAACTTAGAAAAGGACAAAAAAAAAAAAAAAAAAAAAATATTGATACATACTATAACGATTTTCATCGGTGACCACATATCGTGTGCAACTCCAAGACTAGATTTTGTAAATAAGACATGTTTGGCCTGAATTGCTAATTAAGCCGTAAATTAACGATACCAATTAAAAATCACAATACATTATTACTGACTATTCACTATCACACTCCGGTCTTTCACGTTTTCATCGACTCAAACATACTTCCTTCTGGTGGAAATTACACATAACCTGGTGTAGCAGAGCTTGCATTCGCCTCTCGCATCCTGAATGTAAATATATAACATATATCAGGTATATGTCTTTGTCTTTATGACTATGCTAATTGCTTGACGCATTACTGAGTGACCTGGACCACGACCCCAGTGTGGGACCTACATGTGATTACAAAGTAAAAGTCATATATATCAATATCTATATATTAATCCATTTTACAAAATTCCTTGCACAACTTATACAGAGCATACACGCGTAGAATTTGCACATCCGAAACTTCTTCATTCGATTCATCGATATAAAATCACGCCGGCACACGACACATTTTCTCATCTACTTTCTCTTTTTCGGATGATTTATACAACGATTATCCACTTTATGATACATTAAAGATAAAACACACAGTCCTCAGTTTCCAACTTTGAGCTGAACACATATGTAACCTTTTAACAAGCACCCTATTCTATGTGTGACAGGTAACAAGAATATGCATATGATCTCCTGCATACAAAATTCACATTGGGACCGATACGCTGGTCTAGTTTTCCGCTCGGGAATAAACAGCAATGTTCACACATTCATGTAGTTCAATACATTTTTGCATTTTTTTTCTCTGAAGAAACTGTCATTTCAGTTAGCATATATAGCACTTCCAAATTTAAATATACAATTTCTCATATACCCAACGTCACTCGAATGCCTCCATTTGCACCAAAGACAAAGGCTAACGGTCATTCTGGTAGTTGTAAGTTTGCACAGAAAAACGACATCACAAGGGTGATTGTCACTTAATGTTGAAAAAGTTTAACATGTTTGTGGTATAAATTGCATTATCATCAATCTCCAACAGCACAAAAGAATGAAGACTGTTCTCCAACTTCCTCGGAAATTGTCGGTCATGAAAATTTGGACAGTGTGCACAAAGCGACAGTCTTTCTGTACTGAAGATTCCTTGCATTGTAGCTGTCGGTTGCATGTACACATTGGCCCATTAGCCTGTGATGAATCATTCATGACTATGGTTTTCTGTATTGGACAGGTCCCTGGGATCCAAGGTGCAATAATCCCTTTTAGGGGCCTCAAACATTGTACATGTCCAGGATGCGGGCAGCCTCCCTCTTGCCAGTTTCCAGGGCACCGTGTGTAGTAGAGTAGTATTCCGAGTGTGTAGCTTCTCCGGCAAACAGCAATTGGGGCTGCAACGAAGGAAGAAATACAACATAAAATGTTAAATTTTAAAATGCTGTGTGTGGAATCAACAAGGAGAGATCAATATCGGATGAACATTAGCAAAACTTTTCAGTTTTTTAGTTAAAATCATCTAAAATCATCAACTCTTGCCTGCTGCATAATGCAAACTATTATCCCTATACAAATCCATTATGCAATATGGCAGAATTCACTATTTCAAATTTTCCAATTACGATCCTTATTTCCATGCAACAACACAATTGATTCTTTCATTTTTAGACTGTCTGTGAAAGCTGCAGCTTCTAGCTAATGTCAAACTGGCGAAGTGGCTGGAATATTCCCTGTCAACATGTGGTGACTAAAATTGCTTCACAATTGTAAAATGGCAATAAACTTTGATACATATTGTGACAGCCATCTTTGTTACTACTGGAAACAAGCCAGAGGAATTGTTGGTAACAATGAAATACAAAAGGTATTCTTGATACCAAGTATGGCGGTATATATCTTCCAATTCAGTAGGCAGATTCTGAATGTAAGAATGACAATGGCAGCATTTTCCACATGCCAGACTCCGAAGAGCTCAGGGAGGTTCTAAACTCCAGGGCAAGTTTTAACCCTTTCACCCCTACTAACCATATTGGACTTCAAATGATGAATGTATGGCAGAGTCCACTTAGGTTTCTTAGGGTTGAAAGGGTTAAGTCCCCAAATACCTGTATGTTACAAGACTTACCTTATCTGAAGCTGATCCGTACACAGGCTCAGCCAGGACCTCTGTGTCACTCATACTGGCTCCCACTTGGATAAAACTGTAGGATCCTCTTGTGTAACGGTTATTTCCCCATCTGGTTCTGAAAAAAAAAAAATCAGTACATGACTCTCTCTTCAACATTTTAACAATGACAGGATAATTTCTTAAGAGATTTCATACTTAAGAAATCTTGGTTCTCTCTTCATGATTAATATCTTAACAATAACAGGATAATTTCTTAATAGATTTCATACTTAAGAAATCTTGGTTTTCTCTTCATGATTCTTAACAATAACAGGATAATTTCTTAAGAGATTTCATATGTAAGAAATCTTGGTAAAAAGTGTTCTACACCACAATTTGTCATTTTTGGCAAGTTAAAATTAAAATGTGTAAGTACTGACATGGCCAGGTTTATTTGTCAATTCATAACCCTGTAATTATAAGTGTCAACTGACTGACATTTCATTATAGGTGACTTGCAGTATTTCTGCACAATCTGCATATTACTTCACACAAGATTCTTTAACCTTGTCTGAATTCTCAAGTGAAAAAAGTTTAAGTTTTGACATGCAGCTTTGCATGTGAAATGACAATGTCTTAATTAAGGATTAATCATGGTTAAGTTGTTTATTTAAATATTTCAATAATGAAATTTCAATTCATTAACCAGAATATACCAGTCAAACCCAACCATGATGCAGTATTTTTTTCATTTCATCCAATCAGAGTTCAAAAAGTTATATGTGGAGATTTTTCACAAGCTCAGCAAGTTTGAAGAGTAATTAATCATTTTTCATTTTTTTACAACTCCTCAGAAGCGTCTGATCTTCAATAAATCTGCCATACCTCATTAGAACAAAAGCATTCTAAATTTGCTTGCACTAAATCAATAAATCTTTACCATGGCACTGGCCTCTCTACATGTACAAAGTATCGGTGATCTTGGGTATTTATAGGCCCATGTCTGTCAACAGAGTTATTGACCCACACAATGATATATTCCTAGTGGCAATATATGTAAATCAAATTTTTTATATATATTCTAAATGTTCTGTGCATGGGAATCTAGCTTTGTTAGCTAAACAGACAGCCTTAAACACTGGTCAGGTATGACTCTGGGTTCAGCCCGCTATAAACCTGGTCCAGTTATTCTTGACACCTTTACGGCCAGAGCTCATATATATATATATATAGTACAAATGTAAAGTACTATAGCTAGGTATAAGTGTTATCGAGGACCTGCGGTTAGTTGTTTAGAAAAGAACAAAAGCAATATTTCTCTTGACATTTTCACAATAGTTTTGATGAGTTTTCTGACAATTCTATCTTAACTTCACAATTCAGAATTTTGTGAAAGACAAACATATGTACATGTCCTTCACAAAATACCTGAAGATGGAAAGAGCATATCTGTGAACCAAATTTAGTATAAAACCCAAGATTCTTTGAAATTTCAGAAAGGGGTTATTTGTGGACAGGGGCTTAATCGGGATGAATACGGTATTTTCAAATCTACAAAAACAAAAAGACAATTTACACATGATGCCCTGAACAAAATGAAACACAACCAGCTCTAATCTACTCTATATAAACCTTACTAATGGTAATTAAAATTGTAGGTAGTATATCAATCAGTAGCATGACAATGCCACTGAACAACAAGTTACAACCCAGACCTTCATCTTCATCTATTGAGAAAGATACGCTTGCTGGGAGTTGTTGCCAACAATGATGACAAGTACAGAGGGAGATAGGTGTAGGTGTGAAGTCTAACATTAATTTCTCTTGGCAACTATGACTGAATGCTTGAAGGTCAAATAGATGTCTCTAAACTCTATATCCAGCAAATATAGCCAGGATCAGCAGATCTAGATGGCCTACAGGTAACAGAGATCTATAGCTGTCGGAGAGTTCACATGTACTGTGCATATAGACATCAGCAGCAGGTTTTACTTAGTCTGCAGAAGCTAGTATAGCTATATAGCAACCTACACACAAATTCCACCCACAGACATCTTTTCTCACCCTCAATTACGGAACTTTAGTACTCCTGGACTAAATCTATTGACAAGTCACTCTAGGACTAAATCTATTGACAAGTCACTCTGTGACTAAATCTATTGACAAGTCACTCTGTGACTAAATCTATTGACACATCCCTCTGGGACTAAATCCATTGACAAGTCACTCTGGGACTAAATCTATCAATTGACAAGTCACCCTGGGACTAAATCTATCAATTGACAAGTCACTCTGGGACTAAATCTATTGACAAGTCACTCTGAGACTAAATATATTGACAAGTCACTCTAGGACTAAATCTATTGACAAGTCACCCTGGGACTAAATTTAAATCTATTGACAAGTCACTCTAGGACTAAATCTATTGACAAGTCACCCTGGGACTAAATCTATTGACAAGTCACTCTAGGACTAAATCTATTGACAAGTCACCCTGGGACTAAATCTATTGACAAGTCACTCTGGGACTAAATCTATTGACAAGTCACTCTGGGACTAAATCTATTGACAAGTCACTCTGGGACTAAATCTATTGACAAGTCACCCTGGGACTAAATCTATTGACAAGTCACCCTGGGACTAAATCTATCAATTGACAAGTCACTCTAGGACTAAATCTATTGACACATCCCTCTGGGACTAAATCTATTAAAAAGTCACCCTGGGACTAAATCTATCAATTGACAAGTCACTCTAGGACTAAATCTATTGACACATCACCCTGGGACTAAATATATTGACACATCACCCTGGGACTAAATCTATTGACAAGTCACTCTGTGACTAAATCTATTGACAAGTCACTCTGGGACTAAATCTATTAATTGACAAGTCACTCTTATCTATATATATATATTGAGTCCTTCTCGACTTATTTTAGAACTTCAGTAATGAGAGACTAAAACTATCAAAACAGAGCACAGTTAGTGTTTCAGCCATGCCACTGCTCACATTAGAATTACGACTGCAGGTAGACAACAGATGTTTCAGTTTATTACAACATCGTACTTACAACAAAACGCTGGAAATCATATGATCCTGTACGCGTTCCACATCACTGATTCGGGTCTAAAGTCTACCACGTTACCCCGTATCATAATACAGGAATTCACATAGAATTATATAATACACAATCTCAAATATTATTTTTTTAATTACTCATTTTGCTCAGTTTTTCTTTGAAGCATGTACAACAACTATGTTCACATACAGGTTGTAGATATTCTAATAGCTATAGGTGTCTTTAAAAGTCAGATGAAATTATGTGAAGCTCTGCGATTTTGCTCTGTATATGCATGTGTGTTTCATAGATTATATGTGAAGATCGATCTGCAATTTTGCTCTGTGTTTAACATATTTTATTCTGTGAAGATCGATCTGCAATTTTGCTCTGTGTTTCACATATTTTATTATGTGAAGAGCGATCTGCAATTTTGCTCTGTGTTTCACATATTATATCATGTGAAGATCGACCTGCAATTTTGCTCTGTGTTTCACATATTATATCATGTGAAGATCGACCTGCAATTTTGCTCTGTGTTTCACATATTTCATCATGTGAAGATCGATCTGCAATTTTGCTCTGTGTTTCACATATTTTATTATGTGAAGATCTGCATTTTTACTCTGTGTTTCACATATCACATTATATAAAGATCTGCAATTTCGCCGTGTGTTGGTTTCACATATCATATTATGTGAAGATCTGCAATTTTGCTATTATGTTTTCCTAATTGAGCAGAATACAATTTAATCAATATATATATAGTGATTAATCCACTGGAAATGTATTTCAGACTCGAGTTCTTTACAGTATACAGCAGTATAACACAAAATAAGTGTTAGTGATCAGGAGTATACATGGTGAACGATGATCATACAAATAAACTAACTATAAAAGTTCGTAAGTATGTGTCAACATCCAAGCATGATAGATAAGCTGCAACTGCTACCTGGTAAGAAAATATGTGCATCAATCGGCAAACAATTGTTCCCGAATGATCAATACACATTCCATACTAGATTAGCATGCCAATGCACTCGCAGGAAAAAACACTACATGATGCGTAACATGATCCAGTCAGTATCGGCCCATGTGGGAAACCTGCAACATTTATATATTAAAAGGTAGACTTCCTTCATACTTGTTGGAACCAGTAACACACCTGCTATATATATTTATAAGTCTACTACATTTATACACCTTAACATTTTATTTTCATCTTGATTTTGTCCATCTGTCTGTTAATATAATCGTAAATCTGGATAAAATATCAATTATTGTATTTACCTAAAAGTGGACAATATTTGAGAACATACCCAGGTCATATGGAGGTCTAGTCCCCCAGGGCTTTTTTGGGGGCTGATTTGGGGCCGAATTTCGGCCCCATTCCCCACAGCAAAATTGGATATTTTTCCCAATCCGACCAGTTAAAATTCCCAATCGAATGATCTATAAAAAAAGTATGTCTTTAAAAATCTGGATGGTGCCGTCCCGTCTATGTTTTATTGGTTATTCTGGCCTGATAAAGGGAGATAATGCTCTAGAGTCTAAATAAATATAGCATAGATCCATATTTGTGTCTACTTGTTATTTTTTCCATTATGTCCTTTTTTTCCCCAATTTACCTGTTGCCACGCATTTTTTCCCAATTCCAAAGCCATAAGGCCCCATTCCCAAAGTAGTGAAAAAAGCCCTGTCCCCATGCTAACCATCCTGTTGTACAGGTTATACTCTCTCGCCCCATCCCAAGTACAGTAAGTGCTACGGTATGAATAATACATGTCTACACAAAGGAAGTAGGACCTTTGATATTGAACCAAATCTGACACAGGAAATATATATATATAAACATACACCGAAAGTGTGAGGGTTCCATATATCCCACTGTAAAATTCCTCGATCAAGCTGGACTTTGTCATGTCTAAATCTCTTCATCAAAGAGCAGCCGTCAATACAGTAGTATATTAACGTATTTATCCTGTAGTACGCCCAGGGGGACACCACAATTTTTCACAAATCAGTTAGTTACTTAGATTTACTGCCTACGTATATGACTCGTTTTAGGTTTTGTCACACCAACTGTTAGCACTAAAACAAATATTTCCATGATGGTGGAATGATATTGCAGAGCAACACATAGCATTTGTCAGAAATTATTTCACTAAACTGTGAAGAATAGATATGGTATACAGAACGTTGAAACACTACCTATGACATGCATATAGCCCGATATAAAAATATACAATATAATTATACATAAACTGCCGTGATGTGCGACGCGACAAAAACCAAACCATTGTTATTCGTTTCAACGCATTCAGATCAATGTGTACAATTGTCTAGATTCTACTGGGAACATGTACATGTTTAACTGGATAAAAATTCTGATCCAGTGACTACCACGGCAGACACGAGCCTTCAATTTCCATGCTGTCTGCTTTTCACACACAGCACTTGATAGCACTTGACGTCCGACAGGAAAAGACCTTGAGAGAAAACATAAAGTTGCATGTTGTCAAAGACAAGCACGACCTGGTGGGGCCATGGGAGAGCTGATAATCCATTCTGTTAAAAGCTGATGAATTTGACAAAGGAAGTCTGTCAAGAGATATTGCTACCTAAAGATTAAAAAAAAAAACAACGTTATGACCTTCTTAACCCCCAAGGTGTACACATGTAGACCAATATTTTTTTTATAGAACCACTGACAGCAACATGGATAAGTGTTGGGAGGTCTCTGGACAAAAACATAATCAACACCAAAGGCATGTACATGGGAAGTGGGGGCTTGTTTTCATGTTAAATATGCCTACAGGAGCACTGAACTTCTGCATGCTTCTGTATTTACATTTTGGCCCACAGCTATTTATATACAGAAATTGTGGTATATATATATAGCTTTCCTGATGGTATCGAGTTCACCCACTCTCCCAGGAATGGTACAGTTGTGACATATCTCCTCTTTATTTGATATCCGCCATTTTTTTCTGCCACAGATACTGGATAAATATTTTTTCCCTTTTTGACAGTTCAGCGTCTGTTATTCCACAAGTAAAGTTGAATAAACTACAATTGTTGAGGATCGATCCCTGGTTTCAACCCAGAAGACAATTTATATATTTTAATTCCTACCTACATTAGCAGTTATACAATAATATTTTAGACAAACTACAAATATATGTTTTCCTATACCTATATTTGCAATTATACAATAATATCTTATACAAATTACAAATATATATTTTCCTACCTAAATTTGCAATAATATCTCAGACAAACTAGTCTCGAAGTTCATTCTTTCTCAACCCTCCCACCCAAAATGTATCATAACTACGTACAATGTGTCTAGCATTGACAGTGAGTAATACCTGGAGTCTACACAAAAGTATGATTGAGTAATATTTCCCCGTGACTAAGAATCCCCGACTCATCACCACCATTAGCGGTCCCACCTGTACCCAGTGACTTGCTATAACCCCAGTGTTTATATTTGTTTACAAGTCTGGTTGGAATCTAGGCCACCCCAATCAATAAACCCTATACAGATAACATGCAGTATATAATACTGCCAGCAGTCAACAACCCGAAACCAGTCAGAAACTGGGCTTCTGTGACTATTGAAACTGGGCTTCTGTGACTATTTATAGCTCTACACGCTTGACCAATGACCCCAAGGTGACAGGACATGCCAACATGGCTTCCTCATATCGGTATATATATGAAAGATGGAAACATTTTATATATGAGTGACCCAGACTGTGGTTTGCATGAGCCAGTTATACCAAAAGCTTTGATTGAGTGGCACACATTTTTCTCCTTTTTCTTTTACTCTAGGCCTCTGAGCTGAATACATCATTATAATGTATTTAGGTCTCCAGCCGACTGCCAGCCAGCCTGCCATACAGACTATATATGCTGTGGTGGCTGGCAGTAACACCAAAGCTTGTTGTGTATCACATCCAGGTAGATATAATAACATGTATCTCGGTCCACAGCTGTACCCATAAAACATATTGTACCACAGATATGCATACACATGTACATGTCCACCCCCCTTGCTTGGATACTGTTGTTGTTGACAGTTGTAAACAATGTTTCTGGGATTTTTCACAGATTTATCCAATGACGTAAACAAACAACATGTATTTGTACGGCAATAACACACCATTGCATAACCTACGTCATCCGTCCCTGATGAGATTCTGATATTTAAATATATATCCCACGTCCTTTAATCTATGCTATTACATGTATCTTACATCGATCCCTACATGCTACACTGAACATCCTGAAAAACCAGGTAGACATTTCACCAGAAGTACTCAATACCTTTGTAACACTGAACATTCAGTGATGTGTGTAAAATATTCTAGGTCTTAGAAAATGTCAGTGTGTTGTTGATGCAGTGAGTTTGAAATAACAGTAAACACAAATATCTATCATTAAATGTTGATGATAATATAACATTTCATGTTCCATGATAACATACGTCTCAAATTTCATTGATAAATAAAGTGACAGGGAAAGAAATCAAAGTCCACACTTGATTGACCTCCGGATGAAAGTAAACACCATGTGGCTTCTCGTGGGTGAACAGTTCAAATAAACAAGTAACATTGTTCCAGAATTTTCCTGACACAAGTCATGTGGTATATCCCAATCCCTATAAATGTCAAACCTCCTCCCCTCCTTCCCCCTCCCCTCCCCCCCGACCTTCCCAGAATACAGTGAGTAATTATATAAATTCACTCATACAATACACTCTGTACAGTATATTTAACCCCAAATTTTTATTTCCTTACTTAATTCCCTTTTGCCGATAAAGTGTTTCCTTCTTCCCGATCCTTTTAAAGCTACATACTTTATAAATTTCTTTCAATCCTACTGGACGATTTTTTATATTCGTCACATACATGTATGCATGCCTCCACTTCCTGTGAAATTATAACAGTAATTTGAAATAGACCAACGTTTCCTGTCTAGGTGGTTTTGTGGTGACCGCAAATGGGAACTTTTATTGTGTAATAAAATGCTTGCTCCTTGTAATTAACCCTCTGTAATATTAATGTAGCGACACCTTATCTAGTAGAACCAAGTCAGCAGTAGGTATTGATGTTTGACGGCGTGTTTTTGACGTGGTGGTTTGACGTGGGAGGGATTTACCACACCTAAGGCTAATCCCCCGGCAGGTAACAGCTACACACATGACGTACAGATCGTGGGCATCTCCAAATCAATATGGTGGAATTTCAATATAGTGGTATATAGGGTTGACAGATGTATTAGACAACATTGAAAACAAAATCTGGCTCTATATATAGACATAAACATGTGTATTTGTAACTGGAGTTGGAACAAACACTAATTATAACCTGAGAATAGAAGTATGTAATAATGTGATGCATATCATTTTACTGGTTGACGTCCTGATGATAAGATTAAATCATATAACATCAAAAGGAGTCATATTGACAATTTAAGGGCTTGAGTTGAGAAACCTTCACCTTCAAAATGGAGAAACACAACTTTCAATACAACATTGTAAGTTACCAAGCAATTTCCAACTGTGTAATATCCAGAGAAGCAATGACTTAAATCAATATAAACAGAGTTGAGTTACACTAACCTTCAAAACCGAGAAGTTTATTTGAAATACTCGTAGGGTATCGTCAGGTATTTGAAAACAAGATTTAAAGGCGAACTGTTTCACCTTGCCTAGTACAATGTAAATGGGTATTTACTTATGGTGTAAGCCAGGCCAACGTTCCTTCTATGTATAGCCAGCGTAAACAGACCACATTTCTTTATCAATAACCTGGATTCTACCTCCATCCACCTGTGCCAAAGGTGTGTCAGTTTACCTGGATCGTCACACGGATAACACTCACTCCCTAATAACAGGTCACTACAGATAAGGTCGACTCCGTCAAATGTTTCAATGCCTGGATAAAATATTACCGTAACCATATTTAAAAGATTTTTTTCCCACAAAGGTTACGACTATTACCTTTTTTAAAAAAAGTATTTAACATCAATTTTCTTCCCATATATAAAATACCCAAAAAGTCAATGAACTTACATGTGGACCACGCTGAGTTTTTTTGGGTTTAAACGGATACCGGACACCACTAAATGGCCTAATATCCTCCCCCTCACTAGAACTGAAAGGAGATTAATTCCATGGACATACTCTGGTTTTTCAAAACCTTTGAAATATCACATAAACGTCAGACAAATTACATAGTGTGGGCACAAACCCCAATGCTACCCTTCCTTCCTATAAGCCTAATCCAGACACAGGAAATTTAAACTATATATTGTAGCTTGAATCACTTCATTACAGAACACCATCGGACTGTTATAATAATGTGGCAGTCAAACATTTGAGGAAAATCCATCCCAAACCCACCCATACAATTTATATCAGCCTATTCATGGGAATAACCTACAAAGTAATATACTTGAACTTTGAAGCCATTGAAGACCCTTGCCTTGATCAGTCAGTGTTAGCCACTCCGCCTCGTAACTTAGAGACATTTCTACATTAAAAGATTAATCCTAGATATATTGATTTGTCATAATTTAAAAAGCCAGTGTTGTACTGTAAAAATAAAACTATCAACTTATTATTATTTGCTGATCAGATTTTGATGACCATGTCATTTTTGGATTATATTTACTGTAAAATCATTGTGAAGAAAACTTTTTATCTCTGGCCTGCTGCTATTGTTACGACATATGCCTACGTCATGAATATCATACGACATACGCGTGATAAAACTAATATGACATCAATGACGTCATGCATGCAAAAATATCTCGGTGGTAGAAAACTGATATTCAAGTTATGCTTAATTAAAATGAACAATATTAATGAACTTGTTCAATAATTGAATATGAAAAGCCTTTAAGCTTTGATCTTTGACATATTATCGCTACCATTACTTGTGCATCAGGAGGTACTTGTGACATTGTGATAATTTTTCCCACGTAAATCAAATCTATTTATAGGGAAACTGCAATTTTGCATTGTTAAAGTTGACAATGATTGACTTATTGGGGCATCAATACTTATGGGTCGTGCAAGTCTGAGATTAGTGGTCTAATTAAAGGAGCCTTCATTCAAACTAAGGCATGTTTCTGAAATGCAGGCTGCAGGTTCGTGAGTGCAAAACAGTATGTACATGTCTGTGCATATATAAGATTGAGCTTGACATTTATTGAGGCCAAACAAAATCTGTACATGCATTAATTATCAAATCTTCATAAAACCTGCATGCTTCGACAGCAGATTACCTTCAACCAACAGAGACGTATTATATATGACACTATATGTATCCAAAATCAAGTCACATTGCATACACCAGATACATATATAATCAGAATAGAATAATCTCGGGTGTTTCTACTAAGGCTTCATCAGGATACCTAGTGGTAGTTTAAATTATACATCAAATGGTTCAACTATAGGACATGAAGATGTAACCTGTCAAGTTTGAGTTTAAATTTATGATTATCAAATATCTCTGTAAAGTACATTCTTGGTTTCTTTTATAATAGCAAACTTCTTATTTTTTGGACGGGGTGAATTTTTTCTAATTGGGGTAGCAAAATGAGATATAAAATGGTGAAAAATCAAATTCAGACTGAAATAGAAGTTCTGTTATAATTAGCAAAACACCAAGTATATTCTGTATCATATGTACAGTTGTATGTCTTTGTGAACTTTGCTTGATGAATTTATCACCCCATGAACAGCCAGGGTTATTTTGAAGCAGGTCTCCTTGTAGTAGCTGGTGGCTACCTCAATGAACAACATACAAAAAATCTGTTGCATTGAACCGTACAAGCAATTTGAGCAAGCAACTGGGGTTATGATTTCTCATATATATATACTTCACAGGGAGATCATGTGGTTGCTTGCTAAAGGGATGAGAAAACTCTATAGGGGTAAGGAATTAAAAAGACAGCTGGCACACATGTACACTATGACACTACTCACATTAGCTATATAGATTAGCGTTGTCATCGGAGGTGTGGGCACTGTCGCCTGTGCCCAGAGGTGCGGGCATGATCACCTCATATATATATATATAGTAACCCATGTGTGTAGCCAATGAGAAGTCCATGTTTTGTCATGTGATGTACTGAATTATTTCAGATTCCTGATTTTGACCATTTTGAGGAGTAAAAGAACAATATGGACTAGGTACATATATAGCTGATATTCCATGGCACTTAAGGAAGTTACCTGATGACTTTCTTGGGTTGAGGAATGTCTTTTTTCTTGAGGAATTTCTTTAAAAATGAAACAATATCTTCTCCCACTTGTTCTTCAGTCAGAGATTCCATATACAGGGCCTCTTTTCCACTTAGCCAACCTGAAACAAGACATAGCTACATTGAATGACAAAAAAATATTGACATTCAACTAAAATTTTTTTTTCAGAAAGTCAGTTTTTATATTCCACACAACTACTAGTAGTAGTTCATGGATCATAGGGGCGCGCCTGTACTAAAGGACTTGATACATGTTTATGACCAAAAAAGTTCCATCACCTGATCAACGGACCAGACCACGGGAGCTGTTCCCAGGTCAACATAAATAAATATATATGAGTGTAATATATATCTGGGAACATAGACTGGTGCCCCAGGCGGATATATGCAGATAACGAGTCTTTGTCTTAGGTCAGTGGAGCAGTATCAGTCCGTCACCAGTACTTGTATACTGTCTGTGACACTAAAACAGAGGATTGTTATTTTCAAATTGCTGATTAGCCCGTCCCTTTGGAGGTGGTACAACATAAATTCATCTGTACAATTAACATGCAGGGTTCATATTATATCCTGGACCAAAAAATCATGGGTCATTTTGACAAGGTTTCAGAAATCGTATGGGCTAAAACATATCAAATTGAAGAAATTTGTGAGTTTTGGTGGGTAATTTTGGAAAATATGGGGCAAATGACCCCATGGTCCCCTCCAGAGTTATTCCTGAACATGAATAACTGAATTCTGTTGATCTTGCTGTCTGGTGTCCAAATTTGCAGTGATGGGCACCTTTATTGATAACTGGTAGTAATTATATTTAAACATTTATTGAATTGACTTTGACATGCGACTAATTCAGGAATTTATTTAACTTTCGAAAGATCAATTATGTAATATTATTCAAAGGTTTCAAGTTATAAGCTCTTAGATATATATATTTTTTCATAATTGATCTAAACTGTTCAAAACAGGTGTTTTTCTCAGCAGTCAGATTTTTTTTTAGTATGTATCTGATTTTATGACTACAGTAATATTGAACAAAACTTGCTTCCATGCATTAAAATCATAATTCAAAATGGTGAAATTTTCCCTCTTAGGATCTTATCCAATTAAAATAAGTTAATATAAAGTGTTAATCAACTATATATATGGACAAATCTGAAGAAAAGGAATTTGAACTAATATATGGACTACTGAGCAAGATTATTAACAACATTTACAATACACTACCTTTGTAGTACATATATATACGCCAACAATTATAAACTGACCATAACATTAAACTGACCATAACATTGAACTGACCGGTACAAGGTAACTAGCTAGTCGAAGTGTTTAGATCAATGTATCCGGCTAAATACACACATCCTGGCCATGGCCTAAGTATATATACATATACATATTTAGCAATGCAGATCTGAGAAATCTCCCAAGACGTCAAGTCTGGTCAAAACTCTGATAATAATTAGCTCAAATGTTTATGTTGGGGATCAAATAAAATTATAACTACTTCAAATGTTATCAGAATACAGAAACTTCAAGCTTCAGATCACATCTTATACATTTATATTACACAACTTTGCGATATTGGATACACTTCAGTAGTTTACAGATTCTCCCCAGAACTGTTGTGTAGTCTAGATCTATATATACGTATACCCAATATGTATACATGTACAATGTCCAGGGCCCTGAGGGATAATTCTAGGTCACAAGCATTTAGAGTGAATTTCTGTGCTTTGAAGAAAATAAAGTGGACAAGATTAGGATTTTAATTTTCCAATACCATAAATTTAACACATTCTCAAAATTATTGTCTAAATTTCCTAATCACACCCTAAAAAAATTTTGTGCCAATTATTGAATTATTGAAATGTCGAAAGAAAAGCAAGCTGGGTTTCCGAGGGGAAAAACTGATATTTGTATATAATGAATTTTATATCATAAGACATGAATTACGGCACTCATCAAATCACATGTGCAGATTTTGATAATTTTTCACAACATGATCAGACACATGTACATTATCAAAGTTACTGTTAGGTATGTCCTGACTTGACTTGTGAATGTATGCATGTAGTTCAGTATTATATCTTGGTGTTTCCATGGAGGGCAAGCTTAAGTCAGAAAAAACTCACCAGGTTCATGGTTAATTCCCGAATCAGGTATATGAAATATAGCTTTGATGGAGTATATATTTGATTTATTTTGTTTAACGTCCAATTAACAGCCAGGGTGATTTAAGGACGTGCCAGGTTTGGAGGTGGAGGAAAGTTGGAGTACCTGCAGGAAAAACCACCAACCTACGGTCAGTACCTGGCAACTGCCCCATGTAGGTTTCGAACTCGCAACCCAGAGGTGATAAAGTGATAAAGGTGTGTCGGGACACCTTAATCACTTGGCCACCATGGCCCCTTTTGATGGAGTATACTTTATATATGCTTTAAATTTCTGTATCGAGATATTGATACATGTATGTAAAATATACAAAGAACTAACTTCTATATCATGGAATTCTCAGAACTCACGATGATCTGTCAGATAGATAGAATTTTATGGATGTAATCATTATTTCCTTGTCTTCAATTTGCAAATTACCTGGTACAGTATACGTACTTGTCTTACCGAGCAAACATCTGGATAAAGGTTACGGAATTTGAAGAATGCTAGTTATTCAAATGTAATAAGTCTACAGACGCACCTCATAAATCTAAAACTTGCACAAAAACTAAACTCTGATTACAAGGAAATGGATCTTTTTGATTTTCAACCAAACAAAAGATATCGCTACAGCACTGAAAAATAATTAAATGATATGGAAACACTAGTTGGTCTATAAGCTTGCTGGCTGTTTGTAAATTATATGATTATATATATATACATATACTCCATCATCAGTCAGAGATCGGGGGTGGGGTGAAACTGTGCGCATGTATTTTAAGGGTGGGGTGAAACTTACAGCATGTATTTTATACATAACACACAGCATATCATTTATGAAGGTTAGATAAATTGGAACCCATTATTTCCTCTACACATCATTTACAAAACTTCTGTACTTTCAGGGTTGCTGTGTACAAATATATATATAACTTGATTCCCAAGAACTCAAAAGATTTTTTTTGTTTTATTTATATTTATGAAAGCAGTGATTGTATATATATGATGTCTTATATTATTTTGCAACAATACAGATAAAAGGAATCTTACAATGTTTAAATATATTCTATAGACAGTATACAATTTGTATGTTCCAGTATATATATATATATATGCTACACAGACAAGTTTTTGTAGGAGATCTAGATACCTAGAGTTTGCTCTGAAGTGCTGAATTATTGGTATGCCCAGAAATAAATGAGCCCACTTGCGTCAACAAGATATAATCTTACAAATTCCAACTGAACCAATGTAAACATGACCTATATATTTTCAGAGTAAATGTGATCAACTAAAACGCTGAACTAGTTTTCTATTGAGAGATACCAAACCATGACTATGTTTTATATATCTTTACAGTAGCTATAGCAACTCCAGGTACAATAAGATTTCACAAGTTCGTATTCCAGCAAAGTTTTATTTAAAACTTGAATTGAATGAAATGGGTGTTGCCATCATTTGCCTTGTTGTAATTATCATAATTACACTCCCTCTGATTTGTAAATTTTCCTTTTGCGTCATGCAACGTTCTGTGTGCAATACATAAACTGTACTTCGAAGACTTTCTGTTTTGTCAAATGTATGACCGCAATATGTTATGATTCATATAGCCTTGCCTTTAAATTAATAGTTACCACACCCCCGTCTTCAGTTAAATGTCTCATTATAATTATCAACTGATCAATTAATCAACCGGACAATTTTTTTATAAACTGGGTCATGATCAACTACAGCTTGAAGTATATATGGTTCATGTCAAGTTTACATGCGGAGCATTATATCATTTACCCCAGATAATTATTACAATCACAGAACATTGTTGTTATGCAATTAGAGTTTATCGTGTGCATGCATGCATGGCCATGGCCATGGGGCATGGAAGCTTATATAATTATAATTAAGACAATCTATTATACATTCTAAATATGAACTTCTTAAATATTGGTATTAAAATTCTATGCAAAGTCTGAATATTTGTATAATTGTATCAATTTAGATTTCAAATTACCTGTCATACTGTTTTGCAGTACAATTATTTGGTCAAGGCACTCGGCTGCACACAATTTAATTTGTATAGCATATATATATTGTAGGAGCCTTAAACAATAATAATAATACTTATTGTTTATAATTACACCATTTTTATGTACCGGACTCGTGTATTCCATTTGGAATCCATCCCAGGAAGACTACCGGACGTATAGAACTACCTACACCGGATGTTGGATCTCAATTTCTTTGTATTGTAGGAGCCCTTATAAGTTATATATAATTATGATTATCAAAATAAACTTAAATTATAAAACATTTACCAAATTTATTGTCATATATACCTGTAAACTTGCTATATTATTGTGTCAAAGGAAAAAAGTGACACCTCAACAAAAACAAATAAGTTTGGGTTGTGCAGGTTGCAGATGGCTGTAATTACTCGGCACCTAATTAATATATCTGTTGTGATACTATAAGCTCCTAATAACTTTCACCACAGTCCAGACAAAAAATACCTCACCCATCAAGGAAATTATCAATCAAATCTGCCCTAGTATGTCATGAATGAATTAACAACGTCAAAAATATATGTGAAGTGGACATAAATTATGGAATTTGTTCGCCTTAATATAACAATACGTGAAAGAAATGAAAATAACTATTCCTGAAATATGTTCACTGACACAATTGTCACCTAGATATGTAATTCAGACTTGAAATAACAAACTTCATCTCGTTAAAAGCTTTACTTTATTTTATTGTAAATGGATATATATATATATACATTTTGTACATACATGTATATATACCTATAGCTAATGCACAATCCCTATACCTGTATAATCGTACCAGATATTACTATAATCAGTTTTATGACACAAAGCTCAATGCCTGGTCATGGCCATGACCTCATAACCCAAGGTTCACTTATTATGATCTGATCATGCTAATTCACACTAGGTATATATATATTATATACCTGCAGTTATAATTAATTGATACTGGCTAGCTTTATTCATGATGGCTTCTGCAAATAGGTCATATTTCTCTGTAAGAGCAAATTTAATTATCATAATATTAATATTATTGATGTACAGGGACACAGCCCAGATCTCCCATTTTGAATCGTTTGATTTTATGACCGGAAATTTTATTTAAACACTTTGTTTTAATTGCTTTAATTTGCAGCAATTGCAATTCAAGTTGTTGTACGTAACTACGTATACGCTTTCATTAAAAGATCATGAGGTTGATGCAAACATGTCAGATCTAGAATTGGGTCAAAAAGCTTCCATTATTGTTATCATAGCTTGAAATAACAATTTTGTTAATTTCCTTTTTCCCCCTTTACGTAAATCATAAGCACTAGATACATGTGTGCTCAACTTGAATTTCTGAAACCAGGCCAAATAACTTCATAACTATAATCTCCCCACATTGCAACACATCCTGATCAGCCACATAAAACTTTGAAATATATGAATGCAATTGGTGTCTGATTTTCAAGTTTAACATCCAAAAACTTTTGGTATCACTACCTGCAGAACTTTGCTAATTAATCAACATGCACATGTATGAACATGTGCATGTACACGAGGACATAATATATCTGACACACTCCAGTTTCTTGGCCTGATTTCATTGTACCACTTTAGGGGCCATCTGCAGATGTCCCAAATGTACAGAAACCACCTGGTTGAATCCCAGGAACTGACCTGTTTTGAATTTACAAAGATCAAAATGTGCATGTTTAGCAATATCGATAGCAACATCTCGTTATGTGGGTGGTGCATTGAAGCCGTTGCATGGAACAATGTACAGACCGGCTCAACGATGCCAATGGTAAATGCTACTATAGAGCAGCTGGGAGCAGTAAAGTCGTTATTTTTGGATTTGACTTTTTTATGTCCTGATTAAGGCATTTGATAAAGCAGCATGTGCATAAAATCTCGAGCTCGAGATGATCATGATGCGTGGCCGCACGTACACCATAGTATATAGATGTAATTATTACTTATTTAGATTTTAGCTACCTTCTACGGATTTGGTAATCATCCATTTCCTGAAAGATCTCTGGAACGTGTTGCACTGTTGGTGTATGGTGGCCATGATGGCAGTTTTGGCAGACAAACAAACGGTAGGAAATGAAGGTACATATGTTCTTGAAACTCGGGATAGAATTTTATCATTCAATCAATTTTCTCATCATATAATTTTAATGGTGAACATGGTTTTTGTCAGTATACTTGGTTTAGCAATACTTCCTAAGCAGAAGTATTACACCATCGAAAGAATTCTTCATGCTTTGATAGATAAAGAGGAAATAAAAATATTCAACAAATTAGTCAATTTCCAGTACAGGATTAGTCAAGGAATATAAGGTCATATATTGCAATCGCCAGAATTTCACATCAAGAACTTGGAGTCACTTTAAAAGTCAAAATGAGAAGTAACGTTAAAGCAACACACATGTACACAGGACATGAATGTTTGGTGCCTCAATTTAGGATCGAAGAAAATAAATGTAGACAATTTCAGGAGTTAACTGCAGATTTGGGGAAAATGGTTTTTAATGTACATGAAGGAATGTTCAGTGCCGATAATCTAATTATCAACTCCAAAAAATCCATCAGAGAAAGCCTTGACAATGTAAATAATGTGATCTTTATCATTGTAGTTGCTATACCTACCCACAAGAACGTTGCCCGAGGTAACCTCCAAGGAGTAGATTTTGCGATACCAGGTATGTCGGAGATCTGGAATTTCCACCTTCGTCTTGTCCCATAACATTTCGACATGGAACACTTCTGGGGGCGTGACTGGCTCGTCAAACTGAACTATCACCTTGTCCACAATGCCAAATCCCACACGATCAATGGACTGGAGCTTGTCTGGTGGCAGCGGTGGGTCGAACATGCGATCACAGGCCGCTTTCAGAACACCGAGGGAAACAGTCACTAACACATGATTTGCATAGAACACCTCTCCATTCTCGCACTCAACTTTGACCTCGTACTGGTTGTCATCGGAATGCTTGCGATTCCAGTGCACACATTTGACTGGGGTGTTAAGCAGTATGTTTTCTGTGGGGATGTTTTTCTTAAGAATGTTTAACACTGATTTGAAGCCATTGGGAATGGAGTAATGCACTCCAGGTAGTTCTTGATAACCCCCGAATTCACTGAGCGACACTTCGTGTAGCGTGTCACAACCAGATATACAGCACTCCAGCAGTTTCCTTTGGTCAAATAAAACTTCGCGTACATGGCGGTCTCCGTTGGAATACCTTTCGACCATTGCTGAAAACTCACGTTCTAAGAATGCACCCACACTGTCATTTTCCTCTGGAGTAGGAATGTTGCTCTGATAGTAATCCTCGGCCTGGATGATAAGTTGTCCGTACATGAGGTTGATTTGGTTCACAGTTCGCTCATTGATTTCCTCTCCATCCTCTGTCAGAAATGCGTTCTTGTGGCACAGGCCTTTGTCACCATGCCGCAATTCCAACAGATTGTTGTCGTAGGCAATCTTAAAAATGGGATTTCTCTCGATGCCGTGGATCCAGTTGGCACCCAACTCCACTTTGTTGTGGTCATCATCTACAAAACAGTATCGGTCATAGCTTAAAGTGAAATATGAATTAATGCTGAGAACAGGTTTCATATAATATATACTATATTACTATAAATAGCACACTTCTGATGCCACGACAAAGCTAGAATATCTCAAGGAGAGTATCGTATTAAACACCCTTGGCTAGCGAAGTTTCCTGATTTAAGGATAAAGTGCACGTGGTGGTGTTCTAATTTTAAGACAAATTGTACTACTGATCAATTTAGCAACTAAGTAAGGTTCTGATTTATAGACAAAGCATTAACCTGCCATAATAGGTGTTACAATTTAACAACAAAGAAGCATTCAAATTCAAATTACCAAAAATGATTTCGTTGATTATGATTCCCAATGTCCAACAAATAAAAATACAGCAATAAGCTTTAGGTACCCACATACATTAGAAAGCTAATTTTATACTATATTTAAAACCATTTCATGAAGTGATAAGTAATGGTAATGCACAATTTCAAGAATTTATTACTGTATTTATCTATCAATATTTATAAAAAAAAAAATCATTTTTCTAATCACTCTTGCACATGTACAACTGTCAGCAGTACTAGTGTACATGTCTTGCAGTAAACTTACCCATATAAATCTCTGGGCCCCCCCTTAGGTTGAAATCCCATTTTCTCATCAAGAGGATGAAATATTCTATTAACCAGTTAGGTTGAAATCCCATTTTCTCATCAAGAGGGTGAAATATTCTATTAATTAGCAATGCAAGTTAAGCAAGTCTCTGACATATGAAATGATCAAGTTTCATTAAGTTTGGGTGTACTCACTGAAATTTCCTTATGTATATATACCTGTAACATCACAATGAGACGATACTATACCGATGTCAAATTAAACCCTTCCTATCATGATTCATCAAGAAAATGCAGTCATTTGGTACAATCATGACATTGAGTGATTGATGATTTTGAGTTTGGAATTCAGGATCAAAACCTCAAATTTAATCAACATGTAAAGGAATAACTAAAGAAAACATTACCTTTAAATCCTATAGAAATGGCTTTTAGCAAGCTATTTTGTAACAGTTTACCCAGTAATATTCAGAATCTTGAACTAAAGAAATCATTTAAGAATTTATACTTTTTTTGGGGACTATATGCAAAAATATGCAAAATCGTTTGAGCTTTTTGGATTATCTTGCGAATTGGCAGCAACACAGCATTGATAAAACCTCCTGTTCTCTAATAAAGATGTAATTTCAAAATGAACTTCGGTCACAGTATATAATGTTGGTGACCAATCTTTTGCAGCATGCACTACATATAATCAAATTTCATTCCAAATCTATATTGATCACATGCACACAGGGCCAATCAAGTTACCTGTATATGTCCCTAATTGAAGTACAACCTAATGTAGCTTTGCCTGGAACCTGTATAGCTATATAACTAATGGTATTGATTTGTACCTCTTCTAAGATTTACTTGACAATTTATTAAATAACTTCTAGCGATGACAGAACATGCTAGTGTGTGCTACAGCACCTGGTTGTCAGTACATGTCTTGTACCACCCAGGTTTAATATTACACTACAGATCTAGACAAGTAGTTTTTTAAATTGGACATCACAGAATTTAATACAATAAATTAATTCATTTCCATTATCATTAAAAGCATTTGCATTGATTTCAGATCACCAGTGATTTGTTGCTAAATATTATCACAACACTCAAGTCAATTTTCAAAATATATGCCTTTCATATTTTTTTGCTTCTTGCATTCCAATATATTTAAATAAATTAAAATCTGCACATGACAAGTATGTATATACAGGGAAATGATAAAGTATTATGAAAACTGACTAACTGTGCAGATGAGTGTACATGTAGAACAATCCAGTTAAAATTCAAGATTTTAATAATAGGTAGGACTAATAAAATTTTCAAAATCTGCTTGTTGGTGGCACTTAATCATGATTATGTAATTAGAATCGACTGAAATACTTAATACAAGACTTGCGAATACATATCTTTCACCATCAAATATTTATCTTATATTGATACAAAACTAAAACATATTTATTTGTGTTTATTACAATACAAGGTTAGTCCAACATCAAAGTAAGATTCTGCTTTTTCTCAAGGTTTGCCACTCATAAACACATGTGCCAAAGAACGTGGAAGCATGCTGAGTGACAGAGTAGTCTATATAGAGCTAGAGACAGTTACTTAACATTGTTCAAAGGAACACCTACCCATTCCTTTAACATCACAAATATCACTTAAATACCATTGTATATTTTTTTGAAAATTTGATTATTTGAAACTGCTTTTTATCATATGCAAAGGTGATCTCTCATAGCATATTACACACATTGCAGAAACTTACTATGGTACATTAATTAAAGCATAAATGTTGGCAGTCCACAATCACTGGTCGAACCCCACCTGATCTCGTATTTTAGCTTGCAATTTTGCTAGCAAGTTTTTATATAGTTCATCCAGCAAGCTCTCATGATCACCTGGCTTTAAAGAGTATTTTAGAGCGAGTGTTTTGACCTGATAAGCCTACAGAATTAAAAGTAAATATTGACATAATCAATGATATTCCATAAGGCTATTTTCATAAAGCTTTATATATGTGTTTCTGGTTGTCAGTGTGGATCTTAAGACAATGCCAATGGCCGCTCTGTAGACCTTTATATTAGGGAAAATCAAATCATTAGCAAATTCATTTGTCCGTTTTTTTAGACTTTTGGTACATAAAAGAGGCTGATAAAGCCCTCTATGTCAAGATACATCTCAAATTACCCAATAACATAATTTTATTTTGAAAAAAAAAACTGATTTTTTTTTTCAATATTAACTTCTGATCAATTCAAATTTGAAAAGAGTAACATCTGATTTTAATCAGATTGAGAGTATATTCTACCGAATGCTTTGAGACCTTCGTCGTCTGTCTATGTTCTGATTTGTTTGTTATAATAGTCCCTATTCCCGTTTATTAATTACCTACTTTCATTTTCAAAACACGTCACACGAACATGTGAACACACATATACATACAAATGTAATATCATTGAATGACATCACTGAACTATTTTGGTACTGAGTATTGTCATTTGGTTTACCAAGAAAATAATGATAAATGTTAAATTATAGTCGACAGGGAAGCAAACGACTCAAAGCAATATATTGACCCGCCATTGGCTGCCCCTTATTCGTCACGTAAGTGTACTACGTATACGTCTGCGTCCTTGCGTGACCTTCACACCAGGGGCAGTCATTCACAAAATTTAAACGTCATAGTCGCTGACAAAGAACAACACAAACAAAGCAAATACATCACACGCTCACCATTTGAATACAATCTACATTGATACACACATTATGGAACATTTTAAACATTCTAGTTGCTTCACAGACAGAAGAAACCTATTTGAAAGGCCCAATCACGCAGAGATACCATGACAGCTGATAGAGAACCCTAGTAGGTCATGAAAACTTACCGACGTTTATGGTCCAAATTCGCCCTCCCGTTCGATCAGAGGCTTCAATTATTTTGAAGTCTTTGAACCCGGCTTCTGTTAGATGGTTCCCGGCAGCTATTCCTGCTATACCGGCACCGATAATTAAGACTTTATAATTTCGTTTTTCATTGGTAGTGTCTTTTTCCGGCACAGTCGCATCCATATTCATGCAACAGTTTCAGACCAGCTGACCGAGAACGTCAGCAGTTGTTGAATGAAAATATATCTATAGAAGTGATATTTAAAATATAACTAAGCGTTATAAGAACCAGTCGAACACAGTCCTACTCTCCTCACATATAAGTCCACAGTGTTTAGAGATGTAACTCCACTGGTTCATGAACATCTTCCCAGATCGACTGCGACAAGATTTGTTTCACAACTGGAGCGTTTTCACAGCACATATTTTGATGACGTCAAAAGGTGTGGCCTCCGCATGAGGTCAGAGGTCAAAGTTCGCTATATTTTCTATTATGACAGGCGTTGAGAAACACGATGAAAAGGATAAGTATGTTTACTAAATGACAAATTTGATGGTATCTAACATAGATACAAACAATCATTATCTGTATAGCTTTAGGTAGCTAAGGTAGATGTATAGCTAAAAGGAAGAACGATAAACTCAACGATTGGTCGTTTCTGTAAAATGTCGTCTGCTCTGAAGTTTAACTGAGTGCAGAAACGGACTCGAATCTTGTAACATTTTCTTATCAAAGCAAATTATGACACGAACAAAACGAAAACGCAATAATAATGATTTATGTATTTATTTATTACTTATCGTGGTAGAAAAATTAATATGTAACAGAAAGGGGAACATTTGTATTTAAAACATTCTTACTCAACTCGACCACGCTCTGACTGTTGATGGAAATGAACATCTAATCTAATGAATATTGTCATGAAATATTAATTGGCCGATTTTTATAGAACAAATTATATGAAATGTTTACGTTCCATTTAAGTTCCCGTGGCATAATATTGTTTTTAATGCAACTAATTAATTTTATGAAGACGAGGACTGACAATATATATTAGACCTCATACGTTTTTTTCTTAATCCATACGCAATATATTAAAAGAAACCATTTAAATTTCAGAAAACAGCTAACTTATATTCTTAAACTTTGATGCATGACAGTTAAATCAAGCTTATGTCGTCTGTGTTGAATAGCTGCTGCCGTTTGATAACGAGTTGTAGTAATTAACTACCAGAGGAACGGATTTCATTTTTATATGATAGATATCTATTTGATCTTCCATCGGTTACTGAATCAATTTATCCAAATGATGAAATAATGGTATTCTATTTGATGGATGAGGTAACAATCAAAATAAATTGTGAAGATTGGCATCACATTGTGCTAAACATTGCTAGAGACGGATTTATATAAGTTGTAAAACATGTTTCCGAAACCAGCTAGAGCATTGTTTTTGTTGTATTTAATTCATTCCTCGCAGAAATGAAATCAAGTTAATATTAAAGATTGCAAAAAAATATGATCCAGTCATGAACAAAACGAAGGACAACGTTGAGGTTTATAGCCGCAAGAGTATTTTCAACTATGTCTAAATCATACTTGACTCGCGACACGACATCGTGTGATAGAGGAAAAATACACTGAATTAGAAGAATTACACATCAACATGTTTGACTTTGAATTAGCCACGTGACGCATTTATCTTTTATATATATTGTATGTTGTGTAATGTTCATCTTTGTATAATTAATTTGCATTGAGGGAATAAAAATCTTGTATTCGTTCTCTCTGAATCATACCATACTGGGAGTGTATAAACATTTTAACATAGGAAGTCTAGAATGCTGCTTTTCGATTGTCTGGTTCTGAGGACATTGCAAACATGTTGTGCTAGGCCTGGCGTTACGTAATATTTTTAAAGGTTTTCACGAGTTTCTAGCTCATGAATTCAATGCGTATTAAAAATATCTCACATTATTTCAGAGAACTAAACTGATAATTTGAGGGAAATTCCATAAATCTTATTAAATGTGTAGAAAAAATATCGCTTTATAACACCATAAGAAATGTTTGCAAGTATTGCCGCAAACATGCATGGTCTATTGTAATAATACAATCACGACTTTTCATTTTATTTGATGACGTCATGATATAGATTATATTATACGTGACGAGTTTATAGGCAAAAATGATTAAAATATAGCACTGTGTGTATCACTGATTAAAAAAACAAATAACAACAACGTTATTTACAGGACATTTGTAATTAGTTTAATAAGCTATAATTGTTTAGGACTAACAGGATGCGTGTACACAGCTTATACTTCTAGAACTCTCCATGGTTTCCTGTTGCAAGCTATGGTGTCCATCATTTTAATAGTTCTCTGAATTGTAAATACTGTTGTTGACATCAGAGCGACAGCTCTGTGTGTAGAATTGCTATCTTTATTTAGATTTTTTTTTTTATACATTCCGAATAATTTTGACTTACATTTTTATGCCGAGACAGATATGCTCTTTTTATGATTATTTATTCACATGAATATACCGTGGTCTAAATTAGGCAGTCTGTTTGAAAGTGATATAAATAATGACGTTTCATTACCAGGATATAAGTGTCACAACTTTAACAGACGTATATCAGAGGTGTTTACAAATTTAGTTTTCTTTAACTGGAAAGACGGTACATGAATAATTTATTTTCTTTTTTTAATGCACATCACAAACATTCCAACTGTTTCTAGCTCAAAGTAAAAAAAAAAAAGGTAATATTAATAATTAAAAAAAAAAAAACAAGAAACGAAAACAAAACAAAGAAAAAACAGGAAATGAAAACCAAACAAACAAATACGAAAACAAAGCAGAAAACAGCAACGAAAAAAAATAAGATTTACGCATGAAAAATATTTAAAAAAAACAAAACAAGAGGAAAACATAATCGAGAAATAAATTCACATGGAGAGGCTAGCATATGTTAAGATTCTTCTGCTCTATCGGCATTACTTTTTAGATTCGTATTTGCTCTTTACTCTTAATCATTTAATCAATTGAAATATCTTTATCAATTCTGGTTTTAGTTGCATTTGACGCTTAGCCTTCCGGAACAACTCGTCTCATTCTTGTGAATTCACGGTCTCCATGAAAATCTTTATTTTGTTCATATTTTTCCCTCCTTTTTTTTTTTTTTTTTTTTAGATTTTGAGTTAAAATTATGATTTCGTTTGCATGTCGTTATTCTCATTTTCCGCCATATTCGGCACCGAAGATCGATGACGCTACACTGCACTTCAGCGCTACGCTCTATAAGCTAAATTGAAGCGAATTGCAATGCAATCTACCGAGGACCGGCGATGTGTTTCTGCCTGTTCAGTATCTAAACTACTCTAGCTCATACCAACGGAACTGGCAAGGTTGACGTTTGCTAAATATAAGGCATTAACTTAATATTTTAAATCTTTTAATAACTAACCATCCGTCTTATCGAGATCTGACAGCCCCAACTAACCTAATACATTCTCGGCACATCGGCTGTCAAGCAATCGTTATAAAAATGTGAAAATAAGGGAAATAACTGTGATAAATCAGCATGACTTAATTTAACACGGTGTGCTTTAAAGTATATGTAACACCCTAACTCATCATCGCCTCAAGATTATATATTTACTGCTTTGTAATAATTATGGATTATATTACGTATGGATAATGTATAATAACACTATTGTGACGTCATAAATACTTGTATGATGTCACAATTAATATGATATTATGACGTCGCACGATTGTCTCTGCAGAGAGAGAGAGAGAGAGAGAGAGAGAGAGAGAGAGAGAGTAAGAGAGAGAGAGAGAGAGAGAGAGTACCGTCACTATTTGCCGTCTTATACAGAAGATAAACAGAACCTCGTAGTTGTGGCTATGTCATAAACGCTCGTACACAATCCCCTCTATCTACCCGGTAGTAGATGTGCCCGTGAACAATTGACTGATGCGGTAGCTTGTTTGTTTTACTGTGTGATAAGTTATACCTGGTCCAAGGTTAAGATCGGTCAAAAGTAGATATATATGATATACATGATACACAAGGTTCTTCACAGCATGTTGTTAATAAAACATCAATAGTTTAGAATCGAAATACCTTGATAATACATTTTTCATATCTTCGCCAATACCTATGTCATAGGTATTAGCGAATAGATGAAAAATATATGTGTAATCTTGTCAACGAGCTTAATCTGTTGACGTCTATGGGACTCAGGGAGCCATGCTGACCACGTTGTGCAAGGCATCTATCTACTTATAGGCGAGCCACATATAATGGTCTGGTTTGTTTAAACATTCGTAATATGATTTAAGTGTATATTGATAGCCAAGGCTATGGTGCCTGCGCCGACGAACGATATATTACATATGTAGCTAAAAACCTGGATAATTTTCCCAGAAAGGACATAATGATACATATACATCGAGATACATCCTTCTTATCACTAAACATGCATATCCGGCTTGCACGAAGGGGAACACGTGAATTGACGTCATCGACGCCTCTAATGACCAATCAAAATGTGCCACCCGTGATTAGTGGCCAGGGATTGGCTATTTAATTGGACTAATCACATTCAGCCGTGTTAACGCAGATTTCTAGTCGTTTAATTATCAGTGGAGTTTTGTTTTGGACGATTCATGGTAAAAATATATATATAGCTGTTATAATGTATATATACTTACCGAAATTAATTAATTAATAACCCCCAAAAGCTAGCAAGATAATTTATCGACCTTAATGTACAACATGTATATCAAATACAGAAGCTCATGTTGATATTATACAATATTATTTTTCATATTTTTAATGTTTAGTTTACTGATTTTCATTACGTCACATAGAAAGCTGTTCCAAAATATCTCAACATGGAATAAAATTAGCAATGTATCATACAATGTACAAAACAAAACAATAAACGAAATCCGCCCAGTAAAAAAAACAAAAAAAACAACAACAAAAAAACAAAAACAAAACAAAATGTGTAAACAAAATATGAAAAGCTTTTATCAAAATCCATGATAATATGAATAATGAAGGAGAACGACAATATAAGACCGAGTCTTTACTAGAATGAACGTCCTTTTCCTGTCAATCCTCACATGTTACATTTCTTATCAGTAGATAGACATTGAGTAAAAATTCCACATACTTATGACTTAAACCTAACATTTAGGCGTCGGACAACCCCGATGGAAATTAAAAAAAACCGTAAGGTGATATTTCTGTAGTACTTTACAAGGATATTAGTAAGACTACAATTTAATAAACAAAACGTTCTATTTTCTCATTCTTGAAATCAAGACTGATGTTCGAGTTTCCCCCAAACTGACAAAGTAAATGAACTACTACTAACCAGTATACATTCGTGATGTCGAGGACTTTTCTGTTTTGAAGGCAGGATTTAATGTCGTACAGTACAGGGATTCTGACAAAAATTGAAGTTCTCTATTTTGCATTTTTTACTGACGACACGTCAAGGAATTTTTCTATCTATCGGTCATTTGCTGGCGCGATATTTCTATTGATTACTTTCAAAGACATCACAAATTCACGAATTTACCTAGCCCGAGTTTCCTCTGGCCCTGACACCATGTCTGGTATAGGGCCCCTACCCCTACACCAGACACAGTGTCAGGGCCAGAGGAAACTGCCCTACACCAGACACAGTGTCAGGGCCAGAGGAAACTCGGGCTACACCAGACATGGTGTCAGGGCCAGAGGAAACTCGGACTAGATAGAATTTACCCTGATTGTATATCATTAACCTCAATCATTTTTATTTTCATTTTAGCACATTGATATCGGGACAGCGGAACAAGACAAACAAGATGACCAAGGTTAAAAGAGGAGCCAGGAAGCTGTATACATTTTCTACGCCATACAGTCAGTCCACGATAAGCCAGTCTGCCACAAATTCAAATCCACTCCAGCAAACACGGACGCAGGGAAATGACAAAGGGCATTTCTTTGACTTGTGTGATGTATTAGATGAAGTTGTATCTTCAGACAGGCAAGAAAATAAGTCACAATCAAATAAGCAAACTAGATTAACAAAGAAAGCCAGGAAAGAAGGACCGACAGAGATGAAAGTCGATAAATATAAACTGACAACATCCGCAATTGTAGTGGACGGATTGGGAATAGCTGTTCACCAGAAGTCAGTTTCAGCATCTTCGCCGAAAAAAGCAGCCAGGGCTGTTGAGAAGAAAATGGTAAGTGAGGTGTTGAAGTGACATTCTAACAGCAACCACCGTTAGATAATACGGCATTTATTCCGTCAAAAATATGTACTGTTCAAGTCTTGCCAAAGAAATACTTCGTTTCTTGTGAAACTCTGTGTACTTTGATAATGTTGAATGGTAACATAGGTCACTTTTATGTTTTGTGGTCATTTAAGGTGACCAAACGTGGTAAAATATTCAGGATTATTCACAGTTACAATTTCAGATTGCTGGTTACGCAGGCTAGCATTGGGATTCTCAAATGCCTCGAAAATCCAAGATTATTATTATTACCGTTCAAATTTGATCTAGTTTATTATCAACGTATTCCGCTGTCCTATTCGCCATCTTTCTTACGAAATGCTGTATAACTTCAAACAATAACATTGCGTCTATCGCACTTTGTATGTAAAAAAAAACCCCACATATTCTGATGCTGACTTTCCTTTAGTTTTGGCGTCTCCTCAACCTCAATTTCTGCTTCTGTCGTTCTGTTATGACGCTAGCCCGAGTTTCTTCTGGCCCTGACACCATGTTTGGTACTAGACATGGTGTCAGGGCCTAGAGGAAACTCGGGCTATTATGACGCTTGTTCGGTTCATGTTGTTGCCATTCTGTTTTTTCCCTTTGGCGTCTCCTCAAGCCTCGTATTGTCTTTATTTTTGTTTGACGTCTCTCCAAGTCCAATTGTTTTGTCGTTCTTTGCGTGGAGTCTTTTCAAGTCCTGTTGTTGTCTTTCCTTTCGTTTTGGAGTCTTCTCTGTCTCGGTTCCTGGTAATATCTTTTCTTTTCTTTTTTTATCCACAATACCTATTGTTATTGCTTTCATGCCGGCTTAGAACTAGCATTTTACAATGTATTTTTACGTCGTTGAATTATTTCCATGTTAATTTCATATTAGCAAAGTGATTTACTTGACTTGAAATCTTTTATTCAAAAGAATTAAAACAAATGGAATAAAAACAACATAGAATAAAAAAAAAATAGCGAAACCATGATTCTGAATAAAAATCGATAAAACGAGGACGAAATATGAACAAAACTATACATTTGTATGGCGACTCATGGTAAAGAGCAAGGATAACATGACCAGATGTTCCGAGAGAGTAAGCGTCTTCATCCACGACACCAATCATACAATTGTAGGTCAAATCCGGTTAATACACATCTCAAACGAGAAGTAGAGAGATGACAACGGGACCTCTAGGCACATCAATTAACACCGAACGTATCTGACTTCATATCGCGCAAGGAAACAGAATATTTCTAAATGAGATCTGAGTTGATTATGGTGTCGATCATAAATCGTTCTCATGGTCTTCATTAACTCGCATCTTTGGAAACCTTGTGTTGCTATTTTTTCGTCAGTCAGTAGCTGGCATCTTTCACGGAAATCGTGATAATGGGAACAAATCATTGAATATTTTATCAACTGGGACATATAACAACGTTGGTAGGGGGAGCAGGTATGTTACTATCTAGAAATGGAAAACCGCGCTTGCCATACAAATCAGTTAAAAGCTGCTCCTGATGATTACGTTGAAAGTAGAGATCGAGGTAAGCGGCTGAAGTTCGTAGTTCGTAATGTCATTTCAAATTCTACAGTGTATCTCCGATCGCTATGATCGATGATTTTGTTATTTAGATATTATACATCGTCAATATATCTAAGTGAAATTGAATGATTTTGCAAAGTCTCTTTTTCCTGTTCTGATAAGCTCTTCAATATAATCAGCTTCAAATGAAAACAAAAATAAAATGTTGGACCATTTTGTCACCAAACTCAACAAAGTTGGTGGGGTGTCGACAATATATTCAATAACTCTCAGAATTTCATCTTCGGAGACCTTCTAGGTACTCTGCTTGCAGGACCCAAAATTATTCAGAACTATTTGGTGAATCAACTGTTGCGTATTTCTACGTCAATTTCATGTAGATTTGAAACTATAAAAATAATGATGCCGAAACCCGGGATCGAACCAGGGACCTTTAGATCTTCAGTCTAACGCTCTCCCAACTGAGCTATTTCGGCAGTTATTGCAACATAAATCTGCTCAACAAACGTATATATAGAGCCTAGTGATAGTTGATCGATAATATGGCATAAGTTCCGTACTTTTCTTCAGCCATTTGTTACTGCTATAGAACGTAAGGAAAGAACATATTCTCAGGACTTTCTCATACTTGAAACTATCTTAAACAAAATACTCTGATCATCAATATTGATTAGCAATACTTAAATATTATTTATGAATGAAAACTTCTTCAATATGTAAATTTAAACATGCTTCCGTACATATTTTATATTATTTCACATACACAATATTATACAAGTTTATTATTCTATGCTTAACCTCTATAACATAATTCCAACTATGAACAAAGATAAAGTACAATGAGAATAAGACCGAGAGTTGTGGCAGAGTAAGCGTCTTCTGCCCCTGTCATACAAATCTAGGTCACGGCGACACAGGTCATACAAATCTAGGTCACGACGACACACGTCATACAAATCTAGGTCACTGCGACACCTGCCATACAAATCTAGGTCACAGTGACACCTGCCATACAAATCTAGGTCACGGCGACACCTGCCATACAAATCTAGGCCATGGCGACACCTGCCATACAAATATAGGCCACGGCGACACCTGCCATACAAATCTAGGTCACGGCGACACCCGCCACGCAAATCTAGGTCAAGTCCGAGTAAAGTCACATTCTCCAAATGAGAAGAAGGGTGGTGACAACATAAAATGTCCCTGCTACAGTTTTCACAACGGATATTGTATTACGATACAGTGGTCGATATAACAACTCTACTTATCGGATTTTTATTGTTCTTCTTGATTCATTGGCTTAGCTAAGTTCAATGATAAGAGTTGATTTTTTTTCGGTTGAATCCTGTAACCATTATCCATTACAATAAATAATGATCTCCAGACAAAAAGAGATACCAAAATTATTATTAGAAATTCGAAAAAAATAATATATCCGCAACGTAAATTTATAATTGAAACTTGCACATATTGCAGTTAATATTGACGCAACTTAATTAGCTTAGCTTGATGAAGGTCTGGATCGTTAATATTGGTTAATGTCTGTTATTATAGAAGAATATTCTATAGAAAAGTTTTGGTCTCAAAGGAGATGACACTATTAAAGATGCATTGTCCAGTTTCATAGGAGATAACACGTTTGAAGGATGTGTTGTCTTGTCTCGTTGGAGATAACACTATTGCAGGATTGTTGTCCTGTCTCAAATAAGATAGCCCTTTTGAAGGATATATTATCTGGTCTCCTAGGAGATAATCCTATAGGAGATAGCCCTATTGAAGCATTGTTGATTGGTGTTATAGGAGACAGACCCATTGAAGGATGTATCACGTGGTCTCATACGTGATGACTTAATTGATGAATCTACCGTCTGGTTTCTTAGACGAGAGTTCTTTTGAAGCATTTCTTACACTTCCTGTATCATTTAATAACTCATGTCCACACTGCCATTCACTGAGAGTTAAACCTAACGGCATATGTTCTCCTGCTGTAAATTCACATGCTACGTTCGTTCAAATTGATAATCAATCAAAGATTTGAAGCATTTGTTTCCTATTACATGTATTGTGAATATTTATATAAGATGTTTCCCATTGATTACGTTGTCAAGTAAAGGCAGGTTTGCCATGTTATCAGAGATATTGCATCTCATTGCATCAATCAGCTTGAAGCATAATTTCAATATCCTGATGGATGTTTTAAGGAATACAAAATTCTTCGAATGTCAAATGATTTTTTTAATTTGATCCAAGCTGCCAATTACTGTTTTCCCGGTCTCTACTTATGTTTAGTAGCAATCATGACTTCTGTCAACGTTGCTTTTATCTGTGTTTGTTTACATACAAAATATCTACAGAGGGTTCTTTTTTATTGAATAAGATTAGTAATCATTCTTGTACTCATCTTCACTATCTGTGCACGAGCTTTTGACAATTCATAAATATGTGATTTAAACATATAAAACAGATTGAAACAGCGGCTTATTGCAGCAGCCTTACTTTCGTTCTACTAAACATCTTCTCTACACTGACTATATACCTTATATCGTGAGTTCTCGATTTGATATGCTTGCTCTTTTTGATGAAGTTAGTGGTAGAGGAATGATACTGTACAATTGTTATATTTCACGGGGCTATTTTTTTTTTTACGTTTTTGTCGCAGTTGGACCTTTTTCGCGAGCATTGAATTTCGCGCAACGGGGCATTGTAAACATTCTGCAGTAAACATTTCAATCTGGACATTTGGTGGATATGAATATTCGTCTGGTATTCTTTGTGCTATATTTAATGCATAAATTTACCAACCATCCAACCCCAACCCCTAACCCCCAACCCCCAACCCCCACCCCCACTCCCACCTCCCGCGCGAATATTACCATCGACACTGTTTACAGTATATAAACAACTAATTTCATCCGAGGAAGATAGTAACTATTATGATAACCAGTTCTGATTCTTTGTATTAGAGCTTACATATCCGATTGTTCAATTTCATTTCAGTTACATGTTGATTTAAATTAGGAATATTGTCATATTTGATAAAATGGATTTATTTTAATTTCTTGATGCTGTTGTAAGGGTTGTCAACATGATGGATAGGAATTGCTGTTAAGTATTTCTGCTACAGGAGCTTTTAGTGGCCTGGACATTTTCAAAATCAAATTAGTAAAGATGTCATAATACGTTAATAATGCTACATCACGAACCAAACAGTAATTTTGATCAGCAGAAAACAAGAATATGCTGTCGTATATTGCAAAGACTACCAAAAATATAAAAGTTTGCGCTTTTCCTACCTTCTTAAGGTTTGAGCGTATATTTTGCTTAAAATTCAATGTGAATAAATGTAAAGAATTAAAAACTAATGCAATTCTATCGTACCCTACCTATGAGTGCTGATTGATAAGTCGTGAACCTTGTATTGAAGGAGGTACTCAAGGATGTTCTTTTTAAGTTCTCAGACTACATAGGGCCATGTACCCAAGGACTGGTCTCATTTGGTTAGTTTATATCGACGAGGTAGCACTATCAAGTAAACAAGACAAGCGGCTTTTGCAAAATGGACAAAATCGGTTAGGGTTAGAGTTAGGGTGAAAGAGTCTGTCATTGGCATGATTGCCATTCACGAGTTTGGCTTTAAATTGATAGAGCATCCGCCTTATTCACCTTATCTCGCTCCATCAGACTTTCATCTATTTCCAGAACTGAAAACAGCTATGTCAGGCACCCTAGCCTTAACTCTAACATGCAGTGGATGACTTTCTGAACAGCCAAGAAGAGGAGTTCTATAAAAGAGGCATTGAGGCTTTAAACACCGCTGACAAAAGTGTATAGATACTGAAGGAGATTATGTTGAAAAATAAAAACAATATGTCCGGCATGTCCGGTATAACTGCTATGTAGTTTTTGGTCAAATACGAATTTCCCTTTAGGACGGTGGTTTTTTGTTTGTTTGTTTGTTTTTTTCGTTAGTTGGTGTTTACGAGAGATGTTTCTATTCCTTGAGTGCCATTCTATGCCATTTTATGCATTTTTGTGACAAGCATTGCACTTTAATGGATATGCGATCAGGATTCTCAATTAATATAACAACAATGTTAAAACCTGCAATGATTTTTATTGACTTTATGCATGTTCATACAAAATGTAGTTTGATATTTCGCTGGCATCGTTAAATTATGTGTCCCTCTATCATGACGTGATCTTGTTTTGAACTCTTACAAGCATATTGCTTAGACTGCTGTGTCTGAACGAGCTGAACTTAAATCTTCCATTAATTATTTAAAGCTTATCCAAATATAACCAGTTTCAACGCGAATATGGGAAAGATTCATGTATAAGATATGAGAATTCGTTTAAACGCCAAATTGATCATAAATCTGTGTGATTCACTACCAAGTAAATGATGGTCCTTGAATGGATTCATTTCGTTGTCTATGAAAACAGTTTGTTTTAATATGTCTCACTATCACACACACATATATGTATTTGACAATTGTACATTAAATATATAGATTATTTCCTTAGATGCGGTTGAAGGTACTCGGAACCATTTTCAAAATGAAACAGGAGTTGGACATCTTAAGAGAACGCAGACTTAAATTGGCAAGTAGGTGTCAGTCACGTGTCTTGTAAGTGTCAGCTACGTGTCTTGTGGGTGCTAACGACGTGTCTTGTAAGCGACAACTACGTGTCTTAAAAGCGTCAACGACGTGTCTTGTGCCAACGATGTGTCTTATAAGTGTCAACAGCGTGTTTGGTTAGTGTCAACAACGTGTCTTGTATCGTGTCCACTATGTGTCTTGTATGTGTCAACTATGTGTCTTTTCAGCGTCAACTAATGTCTTTTATCAACTACATATCTTGAAAGGTGTCATTATCAATACATGTCTTGTGTCAACTCCGTGTCTTTTGTGGGTCAACTACTTGTCTTGTAAGTATCTACTAGTATTAGGCAATTTCAGACTTTTTGACGACTGATATTCGTTTTGAACTAATGCCCAATAAAATAAGAAGAAAATAAATGCAATTCAAATCACAAATTTTCTATAGACCTGGTCAGATCCATGACACTGGATCAGAAACTGTTCAAGGTATTGGTATATATATATACATTGTACTGTAAATCTGAAAAGTGATAAAATATTCATTAACATGAAATAAAAATTGGGGTTAAGGATGAGGTCAAAGTCGGGTGGACGTTAACAACATTATGATATAATCTCGCGGCTTGACATAGACATAGAACATAGTCCCAATGGGACTTGGTTTATATCACCTGTCACGATAATTACCAGGACGCTGTTGTTCATTATTAATCAACTGTTATTTTAAGAATTGTGACCGTGGCAGTAATGCACTTACAATAATCAATTTCTATCATGAACCGGTATTTATTGCATAACTGAGGTCACAGCAAGTGAACTTGTTTTCTTTTGATTTAGAAGATATGACCATATATCGCCTATTCGTTTACTTTACTTTAATTAAATTAACTAAATTACTTCATCGTACATTTTATGTTCAAATTTGCTCTCGTTTGATCAATTTGGAGTTAGAATTACAATTTTACAATTCATTTAAATGGGAACTAGTTCAGAGTATATCTCCTATTACATGTCTGATTACTATAAGAAAGACAGAAAGATAAATCACAACTTCTTCTAGAAATATTTCTTGTGAGAATTACTTTAAGCTGAAACTGACCCACAGAATAGCAGGCTCTTATTTTTCTAAACTCAGAACACATTTAATAACGTGTATTGGATGGTACCAGCATTCGTGTTGTTTTGTATGCATCTTTTTATACTGAAGTGCCCGTCAGTACGAACTCTACAGAAAATTCTTATACCGAATACACGTAAATTCACCCCCTCAAATAATAAGCCTACAATTGGCAATGCAGTTAGGTCACTGTAGCAAACCAGTAACATTGAATGCCGACATAATAACGAAACAGTAGCTTTAAAATCAAATTCAATAAAATGTGAGCAAAATACAAACAACAACATAGCTTTGTATGGAGACGCTTTACAATGAAAATTAGACCAGGCGTTCAGCTAGAGTAAGCGTCCTGTATTTATATAATTTAAGTTCATTGCGGGTCCATACAACACAAAACATTGATCCTGAGGAATTTTCATTTCTGCCTCTTGTGTTAGAAGTAGAGTGACGATTTGTAACGAGAAGAACGTTGGGCGATATCGACACGTGCAAACACGTGTATTCTTGGCACGCAGAACACACGTGTATATAATCCAAAACCACAGTGAGAGAATTTTCTCTAACTCGTATATAATGTATTTTGGAATGTAAACCATGAATTTTTTTTTTATTGCAGAAAAACTACGAACTGAATCTAAGCCACAAGAAGAATGACATTTCTATAAACATCTCGTGCAACACGTGGTTGGCGATCAAGAAACACACATGCGTTAGATGGAGATGAGGTTTTGTTTGAAAATTAGTCGTGACTTGATGCCATAAAAAGTTCCATTTTAAACTGAAACTGGTAGTTTTACAAAATTTCGTTTTGAAGTGCAAGGCTTGTTATTTTTGTTATACATGTATCTAAGTCCCTACATTTTTTATATATAAAACGTTTGTTTGATTTATATTAACATTGTAACATTATGTAACTTGTTATTTTGTTAAAATGTTTCAGTCACCATATTTTGTAGGCAACATGTGTTACATGTACGTAGCTAAAATATATAAAACGTTTGTTAGATGTACATTACCATTGTGACAGTATGTAATTGTTTTTATTGTTTTGATAAATAGCTTTGTTGTACGTTTAATATTACCTGTACTAGTGTATGTATGTCATTTTTGTTCTTAGTTGTCAATCCTCTTTTTGTTAAATTCCAAAAGAAATAAAATGCATTTACAAAATCACATTCGCCAAAAACGCTTACTGGCAAAAGTATTGAAGAAAACAAGATTTTGTCAACGTTTTGAGCTACTTGAAAAACTCCAGTGTAAATTTCAACATCACGACCGTCAACATAACAGGCTACGCTGATAATTGTTGGTATAAGAATTGATTTGAAGTTATAATCGCCGGGATTTGCTTGAAAGCTTCATCTTGTGTTGATAACTTTTCCTAGATCATTGATCACATTAATATATTCCTGGTTTTGACGAAAGAAAACATGACGGATGTCATTTGTGCTTGCAGGGTATGTTAGATAAGAAAACAAGCATTGTCAGAACACGTGGATTTTTCTTTCGGGTTTTTTCTTTGCATTTGATGTCTAGATTATCATTGCTGTCATATCGCGCTGTTCTTCAAATTCTATCATCTTTTCACATGTTTACTCTTAAAAGATAGCTACAGCTGTATAAGACTAGACTTTGGAATATTGCTTGTCCTTATGTGACCTTAGCTGTTGCGATGATTTCAATGCTTGCAAAAACAAAACAAAATTTTAATATTTTCAGATAACAATTTGTCACATCCATAAACTTATCTACGTTGCATAATTTCTGTGAAATTCTTTCCAATCAGTCTTTCCATAGAGCGAAATACGTGCATTCGTTGTACATACACAGTTCATTAAAAGACAATGTCCCTTAAAGAGTATTCAGCGAGACATCACGGTGCCAAATAAATAAGTCAATTTTACGGCAATGTTTAATGATGATATCCCAATGCAAAGGCATAACACTACAGTTTGTGTACAATTAGAAGAAATGCCATCCTCAAGCTACTAAACGTTGTTTCTACTCAACTTTACAGCGTCTGTCAGCAATTTATTAGTGCATTGCGTGCACGTTGATTTCTCGCGGAAGATTGCCTAGTGAAAGAACTGGCTACTTCACTAATCAATTGATTTTTCTTCGGCACGTTCTGGTCTTGCAGAGTTCGCTGAAGAGCGATTTGATCCGTTATACTACTTGCAAAATATGTATATGTAGGATTAGCAGAATTCCTGTGATTTCATCTTTTTTCAATTGATTGGTTTTCACCGCTTTCGGTCATTACCCACGACTTCCGTCAATGACCTCCATGGTGACGTTGTGGACATAAAAGTCAATAGTGCGCCGTGGTGCAAACTGATATCTGGATATCTGAAACATACTAGTGTGTCATTTTTTTTTCTTCGTAGCTTTTCTATCAAATTGGAATGGTAAGAACTTTGAACACGAAAACTCAGAAATATCCAAAAACATGGTTATGAGATGCTATTGAAGGAAACATTGCCATTTGATACATAGAATGTCTTGTAGAGGACATAAGAAGGTTAACGCAATCGATTGTTGCTTTCGTCATAGCCTTTGTTTGAGGAACTGATTTCTGTGCACAGATGATTAAGTGGGTCAAATGTCTTTGACCGCATTACTTTCTCTCTCTCTCGGTCCATGGTAAATTTTGTAACTGTTGCCTCTGTCAGTTCTGACTGGACATTCACATCGTTTCTTTTGTCACCTGGGTGCCATAAGTACATTTTATATTTCAACTCTCGTGTATAATCGATAGCATTTCTCGGCCTATACCACAAATGTTGTTAGAAGATAATGACACATTTCAACATTTCACTCTTTTGTTATAAGGACCGAAATAATCTCTTTTAGCCATTCTTAACCGAAAGGCCAAACGAGAAAACTATGCCATGACGTAGTTTCTGTCGGCTCAAGATGAAATATTCCAATAAAAGATTACTTGTCCAAAGCGGCCAAAAGGGTATTGGCTAAACAACATTTTCAAGTTAACACGTAAGGCAACATGAACTGGGACACAACAACAACGAGCAAAATGATACATTTTTATTAAAACAAGAGATCCCAGAGGGATCTTGGCGCCCACCATTGAATGATCTTTATAGGTTCCATGTCAGATTGATCTTTTCTCTACTTTTCCCTTCTTGTAAGTCTTACTAATCTGTGTAAATTCAGAAACAGCCCTCTATAGCTAGTATTTTTCCAACAAGGGGAACCTATATATAAAATTTAAGATTTAGCGATAATGGCTGTCTGTCGGCCATGTTGTTTTCCGATTGGTCCCAATATGCAAAACTATATATAGCTAGGCACTGAGGGGAACCTACATATGAAATTTGAGAAAGATCCCTTCATTACTTTCTGAGAAATAGCGATAACAAACTTAAATTGTCAAAATCCAAGATGGCTGCCTGTCGGCCATGTTGTTTTCTGATTGGTCTCAAAATGCAATATGCATAACTAGGCACCAACGAAAACCTACATATGAAATTTGAGAAAGATCCCTTCAGTACTTTCTCAGAAATAGCGATAACAAACTTCAATTGTCAAAATCCAAGATGGCTGCCTGTCGGCCATGTTGTTTTCCGATTGGTTTCAAAATGCAATATGCATAACTAAGCACCAAGAGGAACCTACATATGAAATTTGAGAAAGATCCCTTCAGTGCTTTTTGAGAAATAGCGATAACAAACTTCAATTGTCAAAATCCAAGATGGCTGCCTGTCGGCCATGTTGTTTTCCGATTGGTCTCAAAATGCAATATGCATAACTAGGCACCGAGAGAAACCTACATATGAAATTTGAGAAAGATCCCTTCATTACTTTCTGAGAAATAGCGATAACAAACTTCAATTGTCAAAATCCAAGATGGCTGCCTGTCGGCCATGTTGTTTTCCGATTGGTCTCAAAATGCAATATGCATAACTAGGCACCAAGAGGAACCTACATCTGAAATTTGAGAAAGATCCCTTTTGTGCTTTCTGAGAAATAGCGATAACAAACTTCAATTGTCAAAATCCAAGATGGCTGCCTGTCGGCCATGTTGTTTTCCCGATTGGTCTCAAAATGCAATATGCATAACTAGGCACCAAGGGGAACATATATATGAAATTTGAGAAAGATCCCTTCAGCACTTTCTGAAAAATAGCGATAACAAACTTCAATTGTCAAAATCCAAGATGGCTGCCTGTCGGCCATGTTGTTTTCCGATTGGTCTCAAAATGCAATATGCATAACTAGGCACCAAGAGGAACCTACATCTGAAATTTGAGAACGATCCCTTTTGTGCTTTCTGAGAAATAGCGATAACAAACTTCAATTGTCAAAATCCAAGATGGCTGCCTGTCGGCCATGTTGTTTTTCGATTGGTCTCAAAACGCAGTATGCATAACTAGGCACCAAGGGGAACATACATATGAAATTTGAGAAAGATCCCTTCAGTACTTTCTGAGAAATAGCGATAACAAACTTCAATTGTCAAAATCCAAGATGGCTGCCTGTCGGCCATGTTGTTTTCCGATTGGTCTCAAAATGCAATATGCATAACTAGGCACCGAGGGAAACCTACATATGAAATTTGAGAAAGATCCCTTCAGTACTTTCTGAGAAATAGCGATAACAAGAATTGTTTACGGACGGAGGGACGGACGGACGGACGGAGGGACGGACGGACGGACGGACGGACGACGGACCACGGACGCAGGGCGATTTGAATAGCCCACCATCTGATGATGGTGGGCTAAAAATAATAAAAATAAATATAAACCTTATTTGTTTTTTAACAACTACGAAACAAAAGATATCAACTTAAGCTAGTGAGCGAGGGGTCTTACTGTGAGAGAAGACCAGGTACCAGACAAAACCCACGTGATTGGGCTGGTAACCCCCACTTCCGATCGGGAAATCGAACCCTGGTCGTATTGGTGAAAGGCAAGTATGTTGCCTACCGCTCTAAGCCAGCCGACCACACTGCGTGTGAATTTTTATATACTTCATAATAAAAGTTTCTGAACAGACAAAAGGTTATTTACATGTACAACTGAACAATGTGTTATCTCCGTGTGCAGGACAGGAGACCAAGGAAATAACATGTAAATGCCAGACAGATCCTCGTGTACCGACTAAACCTCCTAACCTTTCGTCTATCCATATAACGCAGAAATGGGAACGTTGACACTCCGTCGCTAGACGAGAAGTACTGCATTACCTGTTTGACGTAAAGCAAAATTAATCAAGAATATTCTGATTGTTAATATTAGACGTGGCTGAACCTTTGATGTTAGTAAATTACTTTTTTCAGGACAAGTACATGTACTTAAGACACATTCCACGTATCATCTGTGTCTTTTGTTTAGTTCAATACATGCAGTCCACAATGAAAAAAAAGTATATATATACATGTAGAAAATACGAAATATGAAATAAATTTATTAAAGATTAACAAAACTCGAAATTATGGAAGGCGAAAGGTTACATTGTGCGAGGTCCGTCCCCCCCCCCCCCCCCCCCCCCCCTACTCCAACCCCCACCCCCATCCCCACACACGCACTTATCATCGTGTCTCCTGTCTGAAACAGGATTTAGATGACCAAGCAGGCTAAGACGTAGAATTCGTCGTAAAGATGAACATCAGTTTGGGATAGTCATGTAATGAACATACTGAATTTGATTCGCGTTCAGTGGGTTTAATTTCTCATTCAATATAGAACCATATAGTATCTTGAAATCCAAAGATAAGGCCCCGATTTCCAAAATACACCCAGTGATCTGCACAACTAGTACAAATCCTATACGTGCATGATAACATTTTCGAATGAGCAAACTACAGTTATAGGGATGCTTATGTTGTACATTCTTTCATAATACCAGCAAATGAAAAGAATACCAACCAATTTAGTATTAGATTCCGGTATTAGAATTCCGAAACTTCACAGAAATCCCTATAGGAATGTATCATTATTTAAGATATTTACTGGATCAAATCACTCCATGAATAAATGGCAACCTGGCTTGCCAAATGCGCGCATAACAGCCCAATAATCTCTGGACTATCCATAACTGTTGTGCCTATAAACTTACTAGAGAACTTTGTTTCGTAAACTTCAGATCGTTAAACAATTGACGGCGTCAAATTTCTTTTATTTTCCTGTGTATTATTAGTACATTAGGATATACTTTTTCTATTTTCAATTAATTCGGTGATAATTAATTATGAGTGATTGCTTGGACAAGGTGACATTCAACTCGACTTAAATCCATCACCGAGTGTATATAATATACAGTTATTCATTATTAATGTGACTAAATTACCAGTAGCCTCTCGCCGCTTTTTGTCTGTGTCCAGTTTATTGATGAGATACCGCTGTTAGGCTCAGACAAACATTGTATATCTTTCATTTATGTAGCCATCCTCTCGGGAGCACAGGGACTTGAGAATTAGTTACAGTCTTCATGTATTTGGACTTCCCCTAGTGTGTATAGCACATTTTTGAGACGGTTTTTTTGGGGGGGAGGGGGGGGGGGGGGGGGGGGGGGGGGGGGGGGCTAGATTGAAATTTGGCAAAAAAGACATCCCCGGTGGTCATATATACGAGCTATAGCCCCCCAAAACGTCTCAAAATGTGCTATACACACTAGGGGAGGTCCATATACATGAAGACTGTAACTTATTCTCAAGGCCCTGTGCTCGGGAGGGGTAACTTTACTGTCCTGCATGTAGGGCGTAAGAATTGTACCTGCTGCCCCCATTGCATGATCGTAAGAGGCGACTAAATTTGGGATCTTATCTTTTCTATTCTTTCTGAACAACTTCCTTCTTCCTAATGTCTCCCTTGACAATGCCTCACTTTTGCCTTTAGTTGAGCGTTCGCCCCTGTGAGGAAGGTTTTGGGTTCTTTCACCTTGCCGAGACATACCAGAGTCTTTAAAAATGGTAGTTGCTACTCCTGCTTAGCGCTAAGCATATTGGGAGTTGGACGACTGGTTTGCCTGTTGTCAGTATAATGTGACCGGGTGGGGTGTCCTGCTGGGTGTCTTCGGCAGTATGCTTCAGTGAGGTAGCACTTTAAATCGGCAAAAGTTCCGGCCTATCACAAGGAGACTTAACACGAACATACCGCAGCCTCCCAAAGCACACATACGCACTCACCACACGCATGCATGTCGCACGCACGGAAGGCCGTCTTTACATGACATTAGTTGTTAATAGGACGTTAAACAAAATAAACCAAACCAAACCAAATTTGGAAAATTTCTCCTAGGATTGAATAATTGTAAGTGCATAAGGCTATCTAAATTTATCCCCAGTGAAGTAAATTCCCAAGAATTACGTCGATGGGAACGTGTTAATTATAAGAAATAATCTCTTCTGATATAAGAAATCTTACGATTTTGAGAACACTATAGTCAACTGCTCCCTGTCTGACGGAGTTTTCCTTCGTTATATAGGATAAAGGGAGATAACTCGGATGAAAAATACGAAACAGAGAAGACTGACATGTAAACGAAACCATAATTCCAACTCAACGTCAATAAAACTAAGTGTAAATTTAAAATATGTGCAAAATAATCCAGATTTGCATGGAAACCAATGAAAAAGTACAAGTGTAAAAAAACAAAAAACAAAAAACAACAACAAACAACAAAAAAAGCACACAAAAAGCTAGGTGCTCTGGAAGGGTAAAAGTCTTTTGCTTCATCGACGACACCCGCCATGCCAACTTTTGTCAATCATAATCAAATTGGTAACAATGGAACCATTTTCCGATGAACTCGGAGTTGTACTGGGTAATCGGCGATTTACTTTAAGTATCAAAACGTTGGTATAGTTGATTATAAACACCGTGGAAGAGTTGAAAGAAATGTTTAACGGACAAAAGATATAAAGTACGACATAATTTAATTGCATATCAATGTTTTTTTTCTAAAGTTCAGCAACGTGTAACAGGCATTTATCCCTTCAGCTTATTTTCACGTCTCTTTCGGGCTGTCTCGATGGTTCGCACCGCCTTTTGTTTCCGTTCCTTGATCTTCATTTCACGGTTCAATTTTGCTCTGTCCAACTTCTCTTGAATTGCTAAGAGTCTCTCGACTTTCGATATCGTTGGTAGTACGACGGGTCGAGATTTTACGACAGTTAAACATTGTGGTACACCTGGTAATACAGAGGCAGGTAAATCAAGCGAGTTTTCCTTTGGATTGTTGTCGCCAATTTCAATCGTGAATTCCACACCGCCGTCTCGTCTTTTCGGGATGATGCCTTCCACCCACAGCTGCTGCATGACCATTCGCCCAGTCTTCCTTGTCACGTTTGACATTGGCGTCCCAGAATTTAAAGTGTCGCCTGCCGTATTGTCAGTAAATGGTTCAACCTGTCAGGAAAAGGGAAAATATTTCAATATTACCATCAATTTTTTTAAAAAGGGGTTTTGTTGTCGTTGTTCTTGTTGAATGACTTCTAGTTTAATGCATGTTGATTAAGGGATAACACTGTCCTCATATGACATTGGCTGTTGCGAGGAAGTTAAACCCCTGAAAAAAACAACAAGGGATATATCCCAACTTATGTTATCTTGGCTGTTACGAGGAAGTTAAACCCCTGAAAAAAACAAGGGATATATCCCATCTTCGTGTTATTTTGGCTGTTACGAGGAAGTTAAACCCCTGAAAAAAAAACAAGGGATATATCCCATCTTCGTGTTATTTTGGCTGTTACGAGGAAGTTAAACCACTGAAAAAAAACAAGGGATATATCCCATCTTCATGTTATCTTGGCTGTTGCGAGGAAGTTAAACCCATGAAAAAAACAATAAGGGATTTTTAGAATACATCCTATTTGGTCTAAAATCGTTCTAACTCGTTATGCCACCAGTACTATCATTACCTTGTTGCTCTGATGTAGCCTCCTTAATAGAGAGGGGGCCGCGGTGGCCGAGTGGTTAAGGTGTCCCGACACTTTAACACTAGCCCTCCACCTCTGGGTTGCGAGTTCGAAACCTACGTGGGGCAGTTGCAAGGTACTGACCGTAGGCCGGTGGCTTTTCTCCGGGTACTCCGGCTTTCCTCCACCTCCAAAACCTGGCACGTCCATGTAAATGACCCTGGCTGTTAATAGGACGTTAAACAAAAACAAACCAAACCTTAATAGAGAGCTCAATGTAAGTCTACGTTTGTGTTCGGCGTCTCCTTTAGATTCGATACAACCCATGGCGTCTGGTCACTATTCAGGGTAAACTGTTTGCCGCAGAATGGTAACCAATTGTACATAGAGACAAACATATGTGACGTCATAAATAAGTAAGATATTGTGACGTCATCGAGACGATATTAAATGTTTTGCGATAATAAGGTCCATTATATTGTCGACGTAAGTTCTGTTTTCTCCTTGGCATGACCTTGATCAATTGGTCATTTCAATTAAAGAATCTACAGATGGTTAACGATGATAACTTGTCAAATTAATGAACATCGGGGGTACTATCGAATTTTAATGTACCCCCCCCCCCCCCCCTCCACACACACACAAAGAAAAATTAATTAGTTAATTAGATAAATAAATAAAATAAGAAATAAATAGATAAATAGAAATATGAAAATGTGCTATGCACACTAGGGAATGTCCAAATACACGTAAACTTTGTAGTAAAGCGTTGGTGTTGGTTTGGAGCACTAATTGGCATAAAAAATGTGTTGAATTGTTATATGGTCCCTGTTAACTGATAAACCATTCTTCTCTTCAATACAAATATAAAACCTCTTACAAATATGTACATGTATTCAGATTTATTGAATATTGCAACGTTTGACATGCCGTACCAACATTCGGAAATTCATATCAAAAGTTCAAAGAAGTTCCCACAAAGTTGAATTATCAAATTGGTGAAGTTTTGCCTCGATCTGGATCATAATTGTGAAAAGGCGTAAAGGTAAAACGCGAACAATCAATACATGTTGATATTTACTCTTAAAAACGTGCTCTGCAGTTAATGTGTAATCTTGAAATATACTCCTGTTGCTCCCATTGCATGATCGTAACAGACTGACTAAATTTGGAATATTGTCTTTTCTCTTCTTTCTAGTTCACTTTCTTCTTCCTAATGTCTACTTTGACACTACCTAACCTTGACCTTCAGCTGAGCGTTCGCCACTTTGAGCAAGGCTTTGGGTTATGTTCCCTGGCTGAGATATATTGTACCAGGGTCTCTAAGAATGTCAGTTTCTACTCCTGTTTGTTTAGGAGTGGGACGTCTGGTTCGTCCGTTATCAATACAAATGTGACCGGGTGGGATGTCTTGCTGGGTGTCTTCAGCAGTATGATTCAGTGAGGTAGCACTATAAAGTTGGCAACAGTTCCGCGCTACCACAAGGAGACAAAAACACGAACGTACGCTTGTTGTTAGTGCTGTTTATCGAAGCGAACGAACATGTAACTAATTTCCTACCGTTTCCATTTTAACCCATAATATTGATAAAAACAACTATGAATTTCGACGTTCATCAAACGTACTGAACAGAAAATCGTGGTGATATATAGTATGATATACAATATAAATGACCGAGGTTTGGAAATTCGTACCAAGTCCCTATGGATTAATATTATAATGTGACGCGGCCCTGACTTCGTACTAATATAGTGCTAGATTCAGGGGAAGGAGTCATTAATGGGCGTAACAAAATTTCCGGATGTATTACCATGTCCGCTTCGAATTTTAGTCTCTGTAAAATAAAAATAAAATAATAAAATAAAATATACAATAAAATTTAGATAGTAAAAATAACATAAATGGAACAAGTAACTTTAAATTTAGAAATATGAATTATATAATTGAATGACAAATAGAATATTTATTCGCTCCGGCGCTAATGTATGAGGTCATGACCTTTGTCGTCATGGCACAAAAGACTCTCTAATGAAGTTGCTGGCCGAGATGAGGATACGAATGCGGCCTTACTTGGATGTGTAGCTCTCCTCTGCCGCCCTTACGGGTGAAACCCTGCATCTGCACCTAGATGTTTGTATATATTTATGCATTAGATGTGTTATTTAATTATATGTTGTTTTCAATCAGTCCTAAAACTTGTCGGGAGTGACAAAGTGTAGGTCCTGTACATTACATTTCGTGAAAGCCTTGTTATTTCAGCTGTCAAAACTCCTTTCGAAATTACCAGGCCACTGGTTAATAAATTTACACAGCTAAGTAATGCATAGGTTTTATTGATTGTAATATTTATACAGTGAAACTGTTGTATGGACATAAAATCTAAGATATATTCCATTAGGTGTAGCTTATAACTTTAGATATGCTCTGGTCTGTTGACTGAAAACTTTGGTGAGTTAATTAAACTCATATGTACTTTACAATCTGCGCTATAAGATTTTATTTAGGCCTATTGATGTACCAAATAAGCTAGCTAATTTAACTAACCTAATAAATCTAGAACCAGTCGATTGATTTTTTTTTTTATATAAACCAAAATTTGTCATTCGAAGATTGCATGCTAATATAGATCTAACATACATGTACATCTTCAGCTAAAATTATGGGACATTTTATTTTTAATGAAGTTGGGATTTTTTTACTTGTGCAGATTTATACTCTTTACAAACAATTAGAAAAAGACGCAAACTTCATGTGAGTTAATTTTATGCTTAAAAAATCTGGAATTCCTTTATGTAAACTTTATATATTTTACAACAAGTTATAATAACTTATATTAATCAAGCTTGATGGCTCGGGTGGAAGTGCCTGAGGGGTCTAAGTGTGGTAGGAAATCAGAGTATTCAGAAAACCAACATGGTCGGGTAGGTGCACCCCATACATTTTCATGTCTAATCAGGGAATCAAACCCTGACCCTGAGGTAAAGGCAAGTGTGTTACCACTGTGCCACCTGACCATCCAAATTCCTTTGTAATAGGAATGGGAAAATGCAGTAACCAGACCGGGACTTGAACCCAGGATCTCCATACATGACTCTTGATAAGCACTATATAAGCATTTGAGCTATATCTGTCCATTGGTGTTCAGTCTCGTCCAGTTCTGCTAAACCTTACATGTGATCTACGGAATGTTGATTGTCTATTAACTTATTTCCAATGCACAAACAGTTATCTATTATCAGTTAATAGAAGCTTATTAACAATGTCTCAATCATCAGCACAAATGATCGAGTGATTAATTTTACATTTGAACATACTTTATTTTTGCATAGGCTACATGAGTCTCCATTTACTGGCTACTTGTAGTCTTGAGTCATTTTACATGCATTTGGTTTTTTTTTAAGCAGAGATCATACTTTCCTTTAATTCTTATTGTCTACTGAATATATATTTTTTTATTTAGAATGATATATATTTTTTCAGTATATATGTCAAATTTTCCTTTTAAGACCTTAAACACTTTTCTTAAGTGATGCAATTAGTCATCCTTGACTCCAACATGCAGCAGAATTTATAGAATAGCTCTTGGGCAGAAACAACTACATGCATACACTATGGTGTTTATGTCTGAAGATACAAAACTTTATTTTACTATCAGCATAAATTTTACATTTGTATTTATATCAATGATTTAAGTCCTGTTACATTTAAACTTTCTTGTTAGAAATTATTTTGATTTTATTTGTTCCCTCTAGATCTTGCCAAATAGCTTCCGTGATAATATTAAACAATGATGGAGATGCCAATGGAAATCCCGGCGGAGCAAGTCCTTTCCAAGGAAAACAGCATCCTCAACGACTTAAAGCAGGAGACGCGGGACACTCCAGGATTTAACTCATTGACAGAAAATGAATTAATGGAAAAAGTTGAAAATATTTTACTTGAAAGGATAAAAAATGGCGACAAAAGAGCATTACTTCCAGCTGGCATTGTTTTATTACGAACAGGTACAGTTTTTATTTTTTTGATTAATTTTCTCTGATTTTCATTTTTTCATTTCATTGTCCACATGGAGAATTTTTTGTTTTTGTTTTAAATTATGTTGGTCTTAGTACCAATCAAATTTAATATGATAAAAGGATTAATTATGGACACAAGCCTGTGGCCTCTATGTATACACGCATCAAAGTTTAACAGTTCTTTAAAAATCATCTTTCCTTTCTTCTTGCGATACTTCTTGAATTTTATAAAAAAAATATCTTTTTACCAACACAATACCTATTGACCTATACATACTTCTAAATATTATAATATCCTTTGAAAAATAGAAAATCAGTCCAAAATGTTTAGAGGTCATAAAACAGTTTTCATCGATATATATGTAAGATTGTTCTTTTCCATGAAGGTTCTCTCAATGTAAAAATGTTTTAAATTGCTCTTCTACATTTCCTGGCTTCTTGTTTTTTTTATTCAATGCTTGCTTCTTTTTTGTTTTCTTTATCTTCGGTGCCAATTTTAAATCTCTCCATTTTATGAAGTTCTTTATATAAAATAAAACTAGGATTGGTCTGTGACTTTCTTTGGTGCCATACCTGGTTTTCCGATTCATTAATCCGATGTATAGTCTTTATTTCTGATTTACTCAATTTACATACCGGTATTAGACCCATTATTATTGTGTAATCTCCGAAACTCCTTCATTTGTTTCTTTGATACCAAATACGACAAATTTGTTTTCCTTTCTTATTCTGTCTTTTAATTCTTCAGTTTTATACGGTTGTTTGACTCCAAGTTACCATCATTACCTATGACCTTTGTTAACATTTGATCCTCTTTTTTTTTGAGTCTAGGCAATTTATGACAAGGCGAGGGTCTACTTTGAGAGAGCAAAGGATATTGACTTCCAAGCTTTGTTCATGTTGGCGGTCATGTTGTTTGACGGGGTGGGCGGAGAAGCTGACACGGTAGGCTCCCTTACGGGCATATTTATGAGAATGGTTACATTATCATGCTAATTGATTAATAGAATTCAGTAATTTTTTTTCACAAATAATATTTACATGTATGTGTTTTTAAATCTATTCTTTGATAAACATTGTGCTACCTTTGTAATCACATAATTTTTTGTCATGATTGAAGGAATAATATATCCAGGATTTTATCATCATTTTTGAATGAAGTATTGTCACCTTTTCAGCTGCAAATTTGTTATATGTGATATTTTCTAATTTTTGAGCAGAAGTTAGCTTTGGAATACCTGCTGAAGATTGAATCCTCAAAAGCCAGACATGCCAAACATCTTGTGAGAGCTGCCCAGTTTAATATCGGCAGGGCTTACTTCCAAGGATATGGTGTCCAGAGACAATCAGATGAACAGGCAGAGAGGTAGATTGTCACAGATAATCCTTAACTACTGTTTATTGGAATAATGCTTATTGCCACTATCTTCTTTGATTAATGTTACATTGGCTTACGCTTATTTCATTGTAACTCATAGTTATTATCACATGGGCTTATTGTCAAATCCCCAAATAAATTACACACAGAAAATTGAAATTTAAAAATTTGCTCAAAATTGCTTTAATTTTCAGCAAAGAAGTTTTCACTTCATGAAAGAGTTTCACCAATACTTATAATTCATACTTTGTTAATACATGTATATAATCATTTTGTCTTTATTTTGAAGAAAAATGTTGACTCTACGAAATAATTCCACAGTTGTACATTAAGAATATACTACTCACTACCTGGGTATAATGCAAGTTTTGTCATTTGATTGACAGATTTTATTTTTTTTTTTTTTAAGGTACTGGTTGATGGCCGCCGATGACGGAAACCCAAGTGGTAGTGTCAAAGCCCAAACTGCTCTCGGAATGTTTTATTCTCGGGATGATACAAAAGATCTGAAGAAAGCCTTTTTCTGGCACTCTGAGGCATGTGGAAATGGCAGTTTGGAATCTCAAGGTAATTCTGTATTCTGGAAGGTTAGAATCTGTGTTAGGTTGTAAGTATAGACTGTTTCTTAAATGTTTAATTCTTTGTGTGGTATCTACATGAAATAAGTATAGACTGTTTCTTAAATGTTTAATTCTTTGTGTGGTATCTATATGAAATGAGTATAGACTGTTTCTTAAATGTTTAATACTTTGTGTGGTATCTTCATGAAATAAGTATAGACTGTTTCTTAAATGTTTGATTCTTTGTGCGGTATCTAAATGAAATAAGTATAGACTGTTTCTTAAATGTTTAATACTTTGTGTGGTATGTACATGAAATAAGTATAGACTGTTTCATTAATGTATCATTTCATACTAACAGGAGCTCTTGGGATTATGTACGAGTATGGTATTGGTGTTAAGCCTAACCCTGATGCAGCCAATGCGTGTCTGAAAGAGGCAGCAGAGCGAGGCAATGTGTATGCCATGGGAAACCTTGTAGCTCAATATTACAGACGAAAACTGTACACGAAGGCGTCAGATCTTGCAGCGAGGTAAGACGTTGCCATGTTTTATAAATCTCCTTAAGAAAGTGCTCCCAGTGGTAGAGACACACACAATTTTATCATATTTGTGTTTTGGGGATAGAAAGTGTGATTTTAAAATTGGAGATCTCATGTTTCCATAGTTATCCCTTGTGGTTTAATCACAAGTAGCCTTAAAAAATACCTTGGACTTCTACCAGTCGATATTTCACCGATATTACCGGTATTTCATTTGCTTCGTTGATGAAATAATTGAAGTTTTTTTTCATTCATGCATGTGAAATTCTTAACTTCCAAATTGTCCTGACATCATATTCATATCCTACAATTTGGTATCTTTCCTTCCAGGGTTTCACAATTTTCTGACATTGATCAGATTGCTAAAGAGACCGACTGTTTACCAAACTATATCCGGAGGGGCATTAGCACCGGATGTTTCTACTATGCCCGCTGTCTGGAGGAAGGTCACGGTGTGAAGAAAGATAAAGACGAGGCTAAAATTTACTACTCTAAGGTAAAGTAGGATCCTATTGGCTCATTACAAAATACAAAGTAGGAAGCCATTGGCTAATAGTAACATACAAAGTAGGATGCCATTGGCTAATATTAACATACAATGTAGGATCCCATTGGCTAATATTAACATACAATGTAGGATCCCATTGGCTAATTACAACATACAAAGTAGGATTGCTTTGGCTAATTACAACATACAAAGTAGGATTGCTTTGGCTAATTACAACATACAAAGTAGGATGCCATTGGCTAATTACAACATACAAAGTCGGATGCCATTGGCTAATTACAACATACAAAGTAGGATGCCATTGGCTAATTACAACATACAAAGTAGGATGCCATTGGCTAATTACAACATACAAAGTAGGATGCCATTGGCTAATTACAACATACAAAGTAGGATTACATTGGCTAATTACAACATACAAAGTAGGATGCCATTGGCTAATTACAACATACAAAGTAGGATGCCATTGGCTAATTACAACATACAAAGTAGGATTACATTGGCTAATTACAACATACAAAGTAGGATGCCATTGGCTAATTACAACATACAAAGTAGGATGCCATTGGCTAATTACAACATACAAAGTAGGATTACATTGGCTAATTACAACATACAAAGTAGGATTACATTGGCTAATTACAACATACAAAGTTGGATTACATTGGCTACTTACAACATACAAAGTAGGATGCCATTGGCTAATTACAACATACACAGTAGGATGCCATTGGCTAATATTAACATACAATGTAGGATCCCATTGGCTAATTACAACATACAAAGTAGGATCCCATTGGCTAATTACAACATACAAAGTAGGATGCCATTGGCTAATTACAACATACAAAGTAGGATGCCATTGGCTAATTACAACATACAAAGTAGGATTACATTGGCTAATTGCAACATACAAAGTAGGATTACATTGGCTAATTACAACATACAAAGTTGGATTACATTGGCTACTTACAACATACAAAGTAGGATGCCATTGGCTAATTACAACATACACAGTAGGATGCCATTGGCTAATATTAACATACAATGTAGGATCCCATTGGCTAATTACAACATACAAAGTAGGATCCCATTGGCTAATTACAACATACAAAGTAGGATGCCATTGGCTAATTACAACATACAAAGTAGGATTACATTGGCTAATTACAACATACAAAGTAGGATGCCATTGGCTAATTACAACATACAAAGTAGGATCCCATTGGCTAATTACAACATGCAAAGTAGGATTACATTGGCTAATTACAACATACAAAGTAGGATCACATATTCTTATAATAACATACAAATTCATTTTTTTGGCCTAGAAGAAGCAAAGAAACTATGAAACTGTCAAAAAGTTTCTCTGCTAAATAAATATATTTTCAAGTTGTTTTTGTGTGGTTTGATAACATCTTAAGAAATAGTGAGAATATAACACACTTGAAAAAAAATCTTTTTCAGTAATTGTCCTGCAATTCACAATGTATTGCATATTTTCATTCATTGAAAAATCTAGAGACTTTCAAAACAACCTTAACTTTATTTTTAAACACTACCTGCTTTATTTAAATTTATAAAATATTTTGGTTGGATTGTTCTTGTATTGGTTATTGTGATTGAGCCATTTATACATGATTTTCCATTTTTCAGTCATACCAGTTTGAACCAGATGTGTGTGCACAGCTACAGAACGTCACTCAACACGGTGTTATATAAATCATCCTTTGTGTGTATCTGTCCAATACAAACATTTCAGCGATTCGGATGATGGTGGACCATCTAGCATACCAAAGACTGTTACATAAACCTCTAGTGCCTCTGCTACCCATGATGTAACATGAGAGACAAAGCTAGGTGTTTCTGTGACAGAAACAATTCCACAGTTTGGTTGTTTCCATTCTTACTTCATTCATTCTGTGTAAATGAAAAATATGATCAATTACAACTGATGGTACATATACGTGTGTATAAGTCTTTGTAAAATTTACATGCATCATTGAAAAACTTAAGGTGGTATAATGGTATGCTATCTTAAACTTAAGGTGGTATGCTATATTACTCTTAAGGTGGTATGCTATATTAAACTTAAGGTGGTATGCTATATTAAACTTAAGGTGGTAGGCTGTCTTAAAACTTAAGGTGGTATGCTATATTAAACTTAAGGTGGTAGGCTGTCTTAAAACTTAAGGTGTTATGCTATCTTAAAACTTAAGGTGGTATGCTACCTTACACATTCACACACTGATAGATTAAAATCCTGTAGAGTAGCATATCACCTTAAGTTGTTTGGGTTTTCATAAAGATATAGGTATACATGATCTCCATTGCATGTGATTGAACTCATTCAGATTTTTCCTTTATTTAAGAAAATGACATTCATACTTTAAAATGATTCCGTCCTATGTATGGTGTTGCCAGGGACCAGCTGAGGTCAAATTACTTAACTTTCTTTATAAATGAAAGATGAGCCAAACATTTCAGTCTTATATATATTTTTCCCTAAAATTATATACCAATCTAGTGTCAAACACATGTCTGTTTTGTTGTCAAATGACCTTCGCCAATTGTTACAATAGCATATCTGTGATTCTAATGAGGAAAAATTTTATTCCTTGACAAATTATGGATAATAGATTTGACAAATTATTGATCATAAATATTTTTTTTATGATAAGTTTCAAGTATTTTCAAAGTTTACAATACCCTGTGTAAATAATCCTTTAAATGTTTAATGATGCCAAATTAACAAATTTATAATCTATCCATATGAACAATAAAGTTGGATGTACACAGTATAGACCATGATAACCAAAATATGTAATTATGAACAATTAAAACAGACATGTTTCCTACACCAATCATTAATTATCTAACTTCTGTGATATTCAAATAAGATTAATCTGTGTTTTTATATTTATGTTTTATACACATCTAGCTGCCTCAATATTTACACTAGAATATGCATTTGCTAAATGTCTGATTTTGAGAAATTTTGTACAATTTTTATGGTAGAACTATAGTTATGATATATAGGGCTGTAGGTGGACCATATAACAAATTTCAGTCCAGATCAAATTTTAAAATCACAAGTGAGAAAAATAATCTTTTGTAGTAGTAAGTTCTCAAATATGAGGTGTCATATAGCACAGGTTCATAACACTGTGTATAAGGACAACCTGTCTAGTGTGAACTGTAAGTTAATGCCTGGTGTCAGACATGACAGGTTTACTACCCTGTGTATAAGGACACCCTGTCTAGTGTGAACAGTAAGTTCGGTTATACAGGCGTCTGTCATGACAGGTTTACTACCCTGTGTATAAGGACACCCTGTCTAGTGTGAACAGTAAGTTCGGTTATACCAGGCGTCGGACATGACAGGTTTACTACCCTGTGTATAAGGACGCCCTGTCTAGTGTGAACAGTAAATTTGGTTATACAGGCGTCTGTCATGACAGTTTTACTACCCTGTGTATAAGGACGCCCTGTCTAGTGTGAACAGTAAGTTTGGTTATACCAGGCGTCGGACATGACAGGTTTACTACCCTGTGTATAAGGACACCCTGTCTAGTGTGGACAGTAAGTTTGGTTATACCAGGCGTCGGACATGACAGGTTACTACCCTGTGTATAAGGACACCCTGTCTAGTTTGAACAGTAAGTTCGGTTATACCAGGTGTCAGACATGACATATTTACTACCCTGTGTATAAGGACACCCTGTCTAGTGTGGACAGTATTGTCAGTTATACCAGGCGTCGGACATGACAGGTCCGCCATGTTGTATGCAAGATGGTGATAAAAAAGCTAGGCCTGTGATAGATAATGTATATACTAGTCAGTATCATCGCCCTGGGGCACCGAATATTTTGCCACCATTTTGTGTAGTTGATTTTCTTCATTTATATTAAACCTGTCAATACTGAGAAAATTATAAATTGTTACTAATGTTTTATCTGTGTTGTGTGCATATTATCGCAATTTGTCAAAACAAATAATTAAAATTTTAAACAATGATTTACTCAGATATCAGACACAAAACCTGTTTGAAATTTTCAAGGTTAATCATCGTGACTTTCATTACTAGACCTGTTATCTTATGAATTATATCTGAAAGTTTTGGAAATATTTTGATATACAAGGTAATTGGCTAAAAAGTTTAGAGTAAACATTAGAATGAATTTGTGAGCTACATGTTATTTCTTTATTTTAAATTTGTTGATTATGGTCAGTGAATTCTTAAATTTTCTCTCCGTTGTATATTTATCAATCATGTCTTTGAATCCATTTGAATATTTATTTGAGATATACATGTATGCATAAAGTTGTTCAGAGAATAGGTTTTTCATGATTAGTGTTTTGATGATTATTGCTGTAATTTTTATTTCATATGTAAAAATATGGAAAGACCCAGCAAGATAGTGCTACCTTTCAGAAATAACTGTTTAATTTGTGTTATTCATACTCCAATAGCTCCTTACCTTGGCTGTTCATGAAACAGTTGTCCCCCATACTGTGGATGTTGCAGTTGTCTGCCCTTACCTTTGTTGTTGCAGTTGCCTGCCCTAACCTTGGTTATTGCAGTTATCTGCCCTTACCTTAGTTGGAGTTATCTGCCCTTACCTTGGTTATTGCAGTTATCTGCCCTTACCTTAGTTGTTGGAGTTGTCTGCCCTTACCTTGGTTATTGCAGTTATCTGCCCTTACCTTAGATGGAGTTGTCTGCCCTTACCTTGGTTGTTGGAGTTGTCTGCCCTTACCTTGGTTGTTGCACATGTCTGCCCTTACCTTGGTTATTGCAGTTGTCTGCCCTTACCTTGGTTATTGCAGTTATCTGCTCTTATATTGGATGATGCAGTTGCTGCTATTTGTTTCCACCAATCATCACACATATTTAACAAATGAATAAACAAATATTTTAGGTAATTTATTTACAAAATGTAGACTTTCAACTTACAACTAGAAGATATTGGTCAATACAGGATATAAATGTAAGAGAGATGTTCATTTGATGTACAAGGGATTTTGTAAAATGTAATGAAGGTTTTATGTTGATAAGTAAAGATTTGTTGATACTTGTATGCACCAGTTGAATAGCTGAATGCCTGAGAGCTGGAAGGAGATGTGATATATTTACTCTTAGATGCACTCCTACATTATACAGCACTGCTACACTTAGAATGGTGACTAGGTTGCACTAGATTTGGGAAATGCATGCTTCCCCCGTATCATAACGAGACCTGTTATTTTAATCCAACAATCTGTGATACCATAGGATGTACAGTAATATATATTTGGGTAAATTGAAGTTTTAATAATCTTGATTATATTGTAGGAGAATTTTAAGGTCTCAGCTATTTTTATTTACACCAGTAATATAAGCATGTAGAACTTGGGTTGGTGATAAGTATATGCTTTGTTTAGAAATAAAGATACATTATCCATGAGAAATATGTTCTATCAGTACTATTTTTTACAACAATTGAAATATCCTAAAAGACAAGCTTGCTTGTTAAGGATATGTAGATTTCATAACATACAGGTCTTGATGTTCTTTGATAAAATCTTGGTTTAATTAATTAGACTAATTATGATTCCTCATTAGAGAGTTGTTTATATTTCTGTGTGCAATTGAAGTTAAGTGCATTATTTGTATATAATTTAGATTTATATATTATGATGCCTGATGTAGACTTTAGATAAGATCTTATTTTTACTCTTAGACTATGGTCATATTAATACAAGGCCAAATAAGTCTGGGTTATTAAAACTCTTGTTTTAGATTGATATATCAAAGCCTCATATAGACTTTGTATAAGATTTTAGTATTGCTCTATGGTCATATTTAAAATGTGAGGCCAAATAACTCTGGGTTATTAAAACTCTTGTTTTAGATTGATATATCAAAGCCTGATATAGACTTTGTATCCGACATTACCTTCTCTGATTTGAGGCGAACCTAGCTTATTTGATTTCTGATCTATATAGCAATGCCTGATGGAATTTTTTTATCCAACCTTAGCTTCACCATCTGGCTACACCATTTCAAGGCAACTTAACTCCAGGTTATAAAAACTCTTGTTTTATATCTTAATCAATGCCTGATAGAAATTTGTATCTTACCATAACTTTACCTTCTGGTCATATTAACACGAGGCCAACTACCTCTGGGTTATAAAAACTCTTTCTTTAGATTAAAATATCAAAGCCTGATGAAGACTTTGTATCCGATTTTGAAACCTTCTGGCCACATGAAAAAAATTCAACTCTTGGTTATAAAACTACAAGGACCATCATCGACCCATCATAGCATTAGCAGGTACCCAAAAGGACTTTTTTATACATGGATAAGCATTAAATACAAGGAATATCCTTGATTTTCGTAATCCATGAAACCGCGATGAGTGGCATGTTTGATACAAAGCTTTTCGGCATCAGTTCTGTGTGGACATGCCCTTAAGACCCGTTACTTCTTCAGTGACTGTAATTTGTCGTGTTATGTTTGCCTGGTTGCAGTTTTATTGTTTTCGATCTGACTTTGTAGTTGACAAGCAAAAACCGTACATACAGAAAGTGTGATCTGGATGTCAGTTGACCATAGTTTGACCACAGGGATACATTACATATTGAAAATGTGTGTGAAATGGGCGAAAATGTGTTGAAAATCTTCAACCCATTTCATACATTCTCTCATTGTAATATTTTCTGTGGAAGAACTGAAGTGTTGCAGGTTTAAATAGTTATTTGTGTGCCCGACTGAAGCTGAGATTTTGTGTGAACATTTGAGATCAACAGATGCTTAAATCTTGTTCTTCAATGACTAAATGTCCTTGAAAATGTAAATGTCATAAAATTAGAAATGTGTCTGTTCCATTGATAAATAATGTTAGCAAAACCTAAATAGACAAATTAAATGTACATTATAAGCATTATTTTACAAAGGTGTATTATTTTGATTGGAATCAAGCTTAGCTGACATAAATGAAAGAAAAAATGTAACAATGAAATGGAATTATTTTATTTATCAATTATATTGGATGACAACAAGTTCTACTAGATACAAATAACCAACGAAAAAACCAATCAGCATTTTGAACATTTGTGACTATGGAGTTAATGTACACATCACTGTACATTCCTTTCAGGTCATTCCTGTTTACTATCTTTGTGATATCTGTATAAATATGTTATTTACTTCCCTGACAAATTCCTGAATATTTTCTTTACTTGCCTCGACTTTTAGATAACATTAAAAAGTTTTGATTGTTAAATTTTTGTTTTGATGATTTACAGAATAAACAAAAACTGTATCAACTGTATCTTGCGTGTTGTTTTGCATTTCGGGGTTCACTGAATGCTTTATACCAGCCCTTGGTCTGACGACCGCTCAATAACCAAGAGGCCCAAAACTATGAGGACTGGGCCAGGAGCCTGTTGGACCAGAATGAATGCCTGTGAAGTTTGTTAAAGCAAACGGCCTTGACCTACTTTCAGGGTCTGGGGGTTGACAGGCCCGAGGCCATGATATTGTCCAGTAGTGGTTGTCAAGTTTGTTCAAATGAATGACTTTGGCCTAAATTAAAGGTCACAAATTAAATGTGACTTCGCAATGACTAGGAGGCCCTAGATCATGACAATAAGCATGTACTGTGATGAAGGATTATCAAGTTTGTTCAAATGAATGACCTGGATATACTTTCAAGGTCACTGGAGTCAAATCCTTATACAAACTTGAGACTTTTTGTGACTTTGACCTTCATTCAAGGTCACAGATCAAATGTGACTTCTCAATGACCAAGAGGCCCTGGAAAAAATGATATAAAAATATGTTACAAAATATTGTAAGAGCACATTAAATTTAATTGATAAAACACGCATATATGTTGTTTGTCCTTTGTTTTGTGTCAAAATCATGATGAATAAAAACCTAATCCTTTTCTCCAGTCAATCATCTGCTGAGATAATAGTGTTATCTCCCTTGATACTGAGAACAAAAATGGCGGGAACACTTTCAAAAGACTTACCTTAGATTTTCACAGATGAAAACTATCCGATTCACTCTCAAGAGTCCAGAAAGCCGGTTACTGTAATGTTATTCCTGCCCAAAAATATATTTTAGAGATATTTCAACATATAGTACTTGTACTTGCTACAAAGCTTTAATAGTGGATCAAAATCCACCAGGTCCGAAATAGTAAAGGAAACAAATAGAATGTACCGACATGATAATGAAACCGTAATTCTAATTCAAAATAGATAAAATTACATTGTAGGACAAAAATATAGATTTGCATAGACACTTGAAAATGTACAAAGAGAACAAGTCCATGTGTTCCGACAACCACCATACAAGTCTAGGTCAAATCCAGGTTAAATCACATTCTCAAAATAAGACTTTGGGTCACATGGTGACAACGGATCCACTAGTCAAATTTTCAAGAATCTGACGTCATATCGCGCATGGAAGTGGAATATTTCCTCATATGACCCTGGCTGTTGGTGTCTCCTTGACGCCTGTCCTCATATGACCTTGGCTGTTGGTGTCTCCTTGACGCACGTTCTCATATGACCTTGGCTGTTGGTGTCTCCTTGACGTCCGTCCTCATATGACCTTGGCTGTTGGTGTCTCCTTGACGCCCGTCCTCATATGACCTTGGCTGTTGGTGTCTCCTTGACGCCCGTCCTCATATGACCTTGGCTGTTGGTGTCTCCTTGACGCCCGTCCTCATATGACCTTGGCTGTTGGTGTCTCCTTGACGCCCGTCCTCATATGACCTTGGTTGTTGGTGTCTCCTCGACAACCGTCCTCATATGACCTTGGCTGTTGGTGTCTCCTTGATGCCCGTCCTCATATGACCTTGGCTGTTGGTGTGACCTTGACGCCCGTCCTCATATGAATCTGGCTGTTGGTGTCTCCTTGACGCCCGTCCTCATATGACCTTTGCTCTTGGTGTCTCCTTGACGCCCGTCCTCATATGACCTTGGCTGTTGGTGTCTCCTTGACGCCCGTCCTCATATGACTCTGGCTGTTGGTGTGACCTTGACGCCCGTCCTCATATGACCCTGGCTGTTGGTGTCTCCTCGACAACCGTCCTCATATGACCCTGGTTGTCGGTGTCTCCTTGACACCCGTCCTCATATGACCTTGGCTGTTGGTGTCCCCTTAACACCCGTCCTCATATGACCCTGGCTGTTGGTGTGACCTTGACAACCGTCCTCATATGACCCTGGCTGTCGGTGTCTCCTTGACAACCGTCCTCATTTGACCCTGGCTGTCGGTGTCTCCTTGACAACCGTCCTCATATGACCCTGGCTGTTGGTCTCCTCGACAACCGTCCTCATATGACCCTGGCTGTTGGTGTCTCCTCGACAACCGTCCTCATATGACCCTGGTTGTCGGTGTCTCCTCGACAACCGTCCTCATATGACCCTGACTGTCGGTGTCTCCTTGACAACCGTCACATATGATCCTGGCTGTCGGTGTCTCCTCGACAACCGTCCTCATATGACCCTGACTGTCGGTGTCTCCTCGACAACCGTCCTCATATGACCCTGTCTGTCGGTGTCTCCTTGACAACCGTCCTCATATGACCCTGCCTTTTGCGAGGACGTTAAATACCGGCATTCAAACATCGGCAAGTCCATCATCAAGGCGGACTTTTAAACAATACGATTTATAGGCTAACTGTTTTATCAACCTGTTAATGATAACAATGCATGAATATATTCATCCTTTTTATAAGGAATTTGTGGAAATAAACATTAACTTTGAAGACCTGAGTATGGCGCCGTTGCATCATTCTTTAACTTACGTTTTTCCAGAACTGATCTCTAATTAATTGTGATGAATCCCTAATTAACTCAAGTATCAACACATGTAGTAGGTAGCTATACATCACTTCATTATCTGACATATTTAACAAGAATAAATTGCTGTGTGTATGTGTATTAATCTTTAAGTTCCTAACAGGAATTTCTGTTGTTTTCCAAGATGGCGGACATTGAGAACTGACGATCTTTTTTTCTGTAAAAAAACTTGAAAACATCTCTACCTGTATAATTTGCGTACTCCCAACTTTAAACTTTATTTCAGTACAAAAAAAACTGCGCAAATTACACGAGTTTTTACGGTACCTAAAAACAAACATCAGCATGCATATCTCGAAACCTTGTGTTATTTTCTCCATCAGAAGTCAACATCTGTTAACTTTTACAACGTATTCTCATTTCACCTACAAGTATCTTTCTTTCTCTCTCACTCTTCCTCTATCCTTCTTTTTTCCTTTTACCTGATCTTTTTCTTCTTTGTTTAGGATGTCATATCAGAATTATCATATGCTTATTATCATTAGGCTAATGCTAAGTTTTGCATACGTATAATTGTATTATGGAGAGGACATTGACAAGCTGTGATAACTTGCGTCCAATCCTTTTGTAATAAAATTGATTTTAATTCAAACATCTGACCCGAATTAAAGGCCAGGAGAGATTATACCTATAGACTTCTAATAATTACCTAAAAGTCCTAGAATCAATATATTTGGCTGGTAAATTCCTTTGGATGAAGCTTAACAGAGCTTGCGAATAGAAATGACCTTCATTCACATTCAAGGTCACAATGGTCAAATTTATTGAAACATTCAAACGACTTCTTCTAATTTAACTAAAAAGGTCTAGAATCAAGATATTTGGTTCCTTAAATTGGACAACAATAAATGACATTATTCATATGCATGGTCACACGGGTCAAAGGTCAAAAATCTCAAACGTCTTCTCATTATTTGACTGGTGAGTTCCTGAGATGACGCCCAACAAAGTTTGAGAAGAGAGAAGAGAAGAGAAGGTCATTTGAACTTGACCCATATTCAATGCAACGTGGGTCAAATCTATTACAGCACATAATAAAGTTATTTTGGTTAACAGAAATGCAACGAATCGTCAAATAAGTCGGAATTGCTTCCATAATTTAAATGGCGGGGATAATTAAGTTATATGCCGATTTCAGCCTGATTTCCTTACGTAAATTTGATAGGATTTTTTTTTAAAAATATCTTATCGTAGAAATCAAATTCCTGAGAAATGTTAGCAAACAAAAAAAGATATGTTGTGACCGCTACCTTCAGTATTTACATGACTGCATTTATCGATATTGTTTTCGATAACACGATGTTCATTTTTAGCAATTAACGTTTTAAGTTCACTTAAAACTTTCAACATGTTCACCAAAATAAAGATAATGCAAGATAATTTTGCTAATTCATTTGATCATCAATCAAAAGAACTTTGTTAATGTCTATGTTACAGGGTGATATGTTAATGACTGACGCTGAAAGACGTTACCTTGGAAGGTAATCGAATTTCAGAAAATACAGTATATCTTAGTAACACGGAGTATGAACATTCCGGCGGCGGCGGCGGCTGCGTCAAGATTTCACTTAAAGTTTTAAGTTTAGATTCGTTGCTCAAAAAATATAAGTCCAAGTTTAACCAAATATATTATATACAGGTAAGTCACAAAGTGGACATCTCAACGCAGGCTTCATTTATGGAATATCATCCGAACTTTACGGTCCAGTGACTCGAGAGATGCTGGAATCTGGACTTTAAAGTTTTAAAGTTTACTTGTTGAAAAATATCAATTTTATTCAAACCAACCTAGATATACAATGTAGTTGTGAGTAACACATCCTGTATATTTTATTTTTGTATTTTTTTTTGTATTTTGGGGTTAAAAACTTTAGATCTCGAGAAGTTACAAAATCGTAATTACTTCTCCAATTGACTTACAAAAATCATACTATTTGTCAAATCGGAAAATATTATGTACTTTTTCTTATTGTTTACACGTGACTATAACGTATATAGAGGGTGGTTCAACATTACTATAAGAGGGTTTAATTTTTTCTTTTTTTTTCTTTTTCTTTTTTTTTTTTGCTGAAATACTGGAATTTTTAGTGAATTCTTATTTTTAGGTGTCTAAAAAAGCTGGCTTGAAAACCAGTTATAATTTATCCTTCTCATTTTCATTTTTTTTTACGATTGATTTCTTCTTATTTTTTTTTTTGATATTGCGTTTAAGGAATAGATAAATGATAGAAGCCTGGAGACCTGTTTGTGTTGCTGCAATGTATATCGGTGTAAGTTGTTTTGTAGTGTGACATTAATAAATATTTACTCATTGCTATTCTAGTCTAGTGTATGTGTGGCTTTGGAGTTTATAGTCATGAAATGCATTTTGTTGCGTTTGTGGTGTGTTTAACACATCATTATATTCTCTCCTTGTTTTTTATTTAAATAAATAAATGCACCGAATCCGTCCCCACTCCCTCATTTTTTATTTTTTTTTTAGAATATAGTTATCCGGAAAATTTGGGTCGTGAATATTTGACTTTTAATCACGCCTTCTTCAGTCCGTAATACCGGAAGTGAAAGTTGCAGAGGATGACACGACCCGTGGACTGATGGTACACTTAACTTTGATGTAAACAAACCACTGCGCAAATAATTTAATCGTAGTATACTTCAACTTTCGATATCTGTATTTAACGGCCAATTTAAAGATAATGGATAATGACGCATATTGCTCGGGCACAATAACGCAAAGGTCTTCTCTTGCTCTCTGAAATGTAAACAGAAACATGTTCGTATTTGCAGGCACACCGGTTCGGCCCCACCGGTTCGTCTGTTTTTAAATGTAATACGATTGTATGAGGCATTTATCTTTACGGGCCTGTCGATGTTAACACAGGTCTTGAAAGTCCTTGTCAATGCTCGTTTGAAAACAACATAAAATCACCAAGTCCGTTGATATTTCATAAACAAACAATCCTAGTCCAACCGTATGGACCACTATAAATGAACACCGCCCAGGTAGAATTATTCCAACGAGTTGACGTCGAGTTAAGGCTAGTTGGCATTGGTTAGAGGGTGAAGTCAGGCCTGCTGGCCTAATTGCAACAGTTGGGACTGTTCTTCTGTTTAAATGGTAGTCAGTCGTTAGTCATTCAGTAACAAATAACGCATTTACTTTGGTGGGTGAGTGGTTCAGGTGATAGCCCAAGTTTGCCAGTGCCCTACAGGTGATGAACATGGGCCCAACAACATAATGTACCCATTTTGGCGTACATAGTTTATTTAGTGAGACAAAACCTAGTAATGGACAGAATCATATAAGCAATAGAAAAATAACGAAGTAACTTTTAAGTACAAAGTTTATGTCAGATGTGGTGCCAGATCAAACACTATGTGCTTAAAATTATAAATATGTCAACAGATTCCTGCTGATTGCCACATCGTGAACCAAACCCTCGTCCTCAGCTTTTCATTGAGCCCAAAATCTTAAGTTACCCAAATCTTAACCAGAGACTGATCTCAATACCACTATGTTCGTGTCTAGTGCATGTACAGTTTAGACACAGTTAACATCATGGTTTTTTTGTTATATATTAGAAATATAATGGGTAACAGTGATGACTTCATTCGAATGATATGTTTGTATTTTATGAATTCTGCCACTTTCTGCTTCAGATTGCCACTTATCATATTTGATTGATACATGAAGTAGACGTTATGAGCCAGGTTGAGGTTGGGCCAGACAAGAAGGCCCACGCTATACTACTGAGGAAAAGCTCCTCAAATAAAATGGCTCTCAAGGAAAAAGTTGTCCAGATCTACGAGGTCTTTTTTCAGGTAAAAACACTATAAAATAAAATTTGAATATTGAAATGAATCATGAAAGTAGGTGTAATTTCTGAATATGTGATTTTAGCTTGCAATAATAAGCCTTAATTCACTACAATGAATTTTCAAAAAGTTAAGACTGTGAACTGTCAACAAAGAAGACTTTCTTTTATCACGTAACTGGCTGATTCTGCCATGTAATTTGGCCATGTCATAAATATCATAAGACACTTGTATAATAACACTATTGTGATGTCATAATAAAGTTTTTGAACTCCTTTAATGAATTTCATATGACATAGCCACTCATATCAAATCCTCTTTTAGTCACATACTGACAGCTAAAAGTTCTATCATGCAATAGATTTTCATCAACAGAGTTGAAGCCAAGCATATAATATTGAAAATATTTCAAACATCATGATATGATTAATTATGTCATTAAATTAACACTTTTTTTCCATCATTCAGGGAGAGGACCCATCAGCCGGTAACAGCAATTTCTGGGATGAGTTTTTTCTTCTGAAGGTACATAAGTAGTAGTGATGTAACGATTCACTGATGCATTGATGTATTGGATCGCAGAGTTGTGCATCGATGCATCGTCTATCCTTGATTTGTATCGCGATACTTGAAAATTGGTAGTTATCTCCCTTGACCAACTTTTGTAGTAAACAACATGGCTGACAAGGTCGTTCCAGCCGCTTATAAAGCTGCCTGTTGGAGTTCTTTCAAGTCCAAATTCTATAAATTCAAGAATGCTTTGTGGGAAAGGGACAAAACATATATTTTTGTAACATATGTAGAAAAAGACTCAAATATTCACAAAATACCACAAACAAAACATGACTACTGTATGATGGAATACCCGATATCTGATAGGTCATCAGCTTCTCATATATCGTGATATGTATCGTATCGCATAACGCTAGCCACCTTGCGATACACAGCTCTAATAAATAGAAAATATTTCAATTGTTTATCCGCAAATCTTAATTCCATTGTTAAGTGTTTTACCATTCAGTATTGAACCAAGATTGTTGGTTTTCTTCTTAGACAGCAATGGTTGTATCTAAAACATATGGAATAAATATCTGGAAATTTTTGAAGACTGAAGCATATGTTTCCTGTTACCTGTCTTGAAAAAAAATGGTTAATTAGAATTTTTTTTAACATTTCCATAGAAGTTTAAGAAGAAGCAGAAAAAAATGGCCTGGTAAAGAAAGAAAACTGACATTTTTAGGTTTGATAGATTTCTCTTAGATTTTTAATCATCGGGAAATGATAAGATTGTAGACTCCTGAATTTTGAAATAATACGCTGGAGGTTTTGGAGAAAAGTATGAGCTGGTGGACAACCTACCATATACAAATCACACAATATTTATTTACATAATGAAATCTGTTAGTTATTTTGATCCTACGATATACAAATCACACAATATTTATTTACATAATGAAATCTGTTATGTTATTTTGATTGAATGGTTATGTATACATGTATGTAATAAATTTGATTTTTACAGGTGAACATTGCTTACATAGAAAATGAGTTCGAGAAGATGTCTGGAGAAGCCTTGCTTGTTTTAAAGGTAAAAAAAAACAACTTTATATGTTCATGTTTTATGTTCATCAGTAAATAATTTACCTTGTATCTGGCAGCAGGTATATTCTATTTAAATGAAATTTAGAAAAAATCTTTTCAGAAACTTAATAATTGTTTTTGTTTTTCAGGATAATTTAAATATGTTGTTTTATCGGGCAGTTGAAACGCTGAAAGAAGAAAATCCTATTCGTGTTGTGAATGCTTTATATGTAAGTACCCAGTTGCTGAAATTTTACTGTTATCTTATGGGGGAGTCAGGATACATTTTGAAAAGTATTACAGACTTCAAAAAAAACTTAAAATGTTAGTGTGATATGCTGTAAAAGTATCTGTATTATTCAAAATAATTAGATAAAAACTCGCGTGTTGATGTAATATAATCTAAAATTATCTGTATTTGACAAAATAATTAGATAGTGTAAAGAAGTCTTCTAAAAACTCGCGTGTTGATGTGTTATAATCTAAAAATATCTGTATTTGACAAAATGATTAAATAGTGTAAAGAAGTCTTCTAAAAACTCGCGTGTTGATGTGTTATAATCTAAAAATATCTGTATTCGACAAAATGATTAAATAGTGTAAAGAAGTCTTCTAAAAACTCGTGTGTTGATGTGTTATAATCTAAAATTATCTGTATAATAGACAAAATGATTAAATAGTGTAAAGAAGTCTTCTAAAAACTCGCGTGTTGGTGTGTTATAATCTAAAAATATCTGTATAATAGACAAAATGATTAAATAGTGTAAAGAAGTCTTCTAAAAACTCGCGTGTTGATGTGTTATAATCTAAAAATATCTGTATTCGACAAAATGATTTAATAGTGTAAAGAAGTCTTCTAAAAACTCACATGTTGGTGTGATATAATCTAAAAAAAAATAATAAAAGAAACGAAAATAAAATGGTGTAGATATGTTGTTTTATCAAGGCAGTTGTGTCTGTCTGTAGGGCAACATAAGAGACTGTTGATGAAGGATCTACAAATGATCAATTTTCACCTGTGTAGAAAAAATACTTAGTAAACAGATTGTATGTTGTTGTGCTGGATGACTTGGGTAGTTCAAATATTTGTTTACAGTATTTTTATGTAACTCCATGATTTTCTTACTTGAATTTTTTTTTTTTTTGGATAAAAATACTAAAACTCTATGTTGTAATAATTGAGGATATTCTAATTGGCCAACACAAATTGGCTGTCAAACTTTATTACTTAAATATGTTGTTGAATTTCTTATAGGAATCTTGTTCGTTATATATATTTCATGTTTCAGAGATTAACGTTTTTATCTGTGTTTCAGACCCTCAGTGCTTTGATCAATGGCATTTTCAAGAAAAACCTCGGAGACTTTGGGTTTGATGTAATTAACCTGTTAATTGGCTTTGATTCTGCTGAAAGTGTTATGCAGGTAATGTCACCAATAAGTACAGAGAAATGTTCAATTCTATAGAGACTAAAATCTATGGAAACATGTACCTGTAGTTTGTTGAAAATGATTTGAAGAAATTTATTTGGTTGGTCTCAAAATTTTTTCACAAATTTATCAAATTTTAATACTTTAGTTTCTGTGTTAACCATGTTTATTTTTCATTTGTTGCTTCCAACTTTGTGTAGATTAAAAATCTAGAAAATAGTTGTCATTGTTGAATAATACAAAATTTGCGTACTCTTGTATAGGAATTTAATATCTGCTAGTACCAAGTATTCCATCCTCAAAACTTCAGAGATCGCATTCACAAAATATAATCCTTGTATTTCATGATCCAACCATCTAGACCCAATGGATTTTTTTCTCGAAATAACCATATCATACTGTATCTATCTGACAATAAGCCCATACCTTGTAATAAGACCACACCTTGTAATAAGCCCATAGCTTGTAATAAGCCCACACCTTGTAATAAGCCCATAGCTTGTAATAAGCCCACACCTTGTAATAAGCCCACACCTTGTAATAAGCCCACACCTTGTAATAAGCCCACTTCCTGTTAAAAGCCCACCCCTGACTTTGAGTCAGAGGTTGAATGTTCACATGAATGCAGTTTGTATTTTGGTGCAAATCCATTCTCGAATACACACAATAGATTGCACTACGCAATGCTGCGCTACACTTATTACTCCGCTGCATATATCCGAGGATCGTGCCATTCATGCCCCTGATCTTGTGCCAGTATGAATACAATTTGTATTTTGGTGCCAATTATAACAGTGATTTATGTAATATTATCTATTCCTGTAGTGTCTTGTGGAGAGTTTGAACGCCATTCTTACGGGAGAATATTCAATCTCACTGAAACAACAAGTTCTGAAATTCCTACAAGTCCTCGCGACGGTGAGTGTCCTCTTTAAATCTGTTACACTATCGAGCAGTTCACAACTGCACAAAAAATTTGCAACAAAATTTATATTTGTTACAAAAATAAATAAAAAATTATGATCATGGTTGAAAAAGGTGTATGCTCTGGCTGTCAGGTGTAATCAGTCATTATTAAATTTCGGGTCACATACAAAAGTTTATTGTGCCATTTGATATTTTCTGTCCATAATTTTAGGATATTGAAAAATAAATTTTATTATCTGTAACATCTGTGTGATAAAACAATGCCGTAAGGTAGGATATTGTGTGAAAGTTCATTAACAAGTACAATTTTGCCTGATTTTGGTCGAATTGAGAACTGTTGATGAAGTTTAGACCAGGTTATTAATTAAGTAATGATAAAGACATGAAATATTTTATAGCTGAATCAGAAAGTGGCAGTAATCTTAAGTTTTAAATGACACAAGATCATTCAGTATTTTTTTATTGCTGAACTTTATATTGCAGGCGGCGGACAATGTGAGTCAAAACACACTTTTAGAGTACATCCTCATCAATAGTGTGTTTGAATCGCTGCTACAAATCCTGAGTAATTCCATATCGAGACAAATCCTCGGCCACGACGCTGTTCTGCTACTTACTCTACTGGTGCAGTACAGGAAATATGAGGTGGGTAGTGACAAAGTCAAAATGAAATTCTGTGTCCGGGATTTTTGGTGTTTTTGTATTCTAATTTCAACATTTCATTTATTTATTTCTGTGCTATATTTGTTTAATTCTCTGATATGTAAATCATTGGGAAGGGAGATAATTTTGTATACCAGAGCTTAAATAAGAAGTCTTTATAATAGTTGATTTATATTTCACATCAGAAAATTGAACTTTCATTTATATTTTGGCAAAAAATGACTAAATTTGCAGTTTTGAGATTTTAAGTACTGTTTTAAGATAATTTAACTTTTATTTTCATTTTCAAATTAAAAATGTGTTAAACTTGTAGTTTTGAGAAATGATTCTTGGGTATTGCTGGATATAACGTCATTTGTTAGAATGTGAACAAATTTACCCCATAATTCCAATATATGATAGAATATTTACTGAAGTATCGGTCATGTTTCAGTCGGCCAACCAGTACATAGTAAAGCTCTCCATTGTTGATGATGAGTTGGCTCTCACGGTAGGTACAAGTTATGAGATTTCTGTAAAATTTTGAGACTGTCATGTCTATACATGCAAACTTGTGTCTAAAATCTAATATACTTTCAAATTGTATAGTCCTTGGGCTTTTTCAGAAGGTTAAAATAGTCCAGTGAGTTGTATAATAAAATATATATCTTCTAAGACATGCATATTAATTTACTGCAATTCTGACACAAAAAATTTTCAGTAAATTTTATGTTAATCCAATTCAGACGAGAATAATTGTCAGCTATCAGCAATTCTTTTCTCTCGTCAGCTGAACAGCCGCAAGGCTGTATTAACAAATGTAAAACCCGTAAATTAATCATTTTCTGAATACTTTCTAGCTGTCACTTTGGTAGCATATTACTCTTACAATTTTCAGAAATTCAAATTTATAGTTTATTTTTTAGGTTTTTATGAAGAGAACAGTAAGATTACTCCCTCCGGTCTGTTAATGTAATATTTCACTCTTGATATCATTTTCAGGGTTATGCACAAGTCGTCCACAGTGCTCTGTCAGATTTCAACAAGTAAGTCCTCCATCAAACATTACAATACAGGTTTTTGAAAATTTTCAGAAAATTGTTTTTCAGACCATTTGATAAATCCATAAAGAAAATGTAATTTTTGTACATTCATATTATAGTGTTGTTATTCTACATTTACAAGAAAAAAGAAAGAAAAAAAACTTTTTGTATATGCAGTATGTTGTGAATTTAATCACCAGTTCAGAAAAAAGTTATGGTGTTTAGAATTGACAATAGTTTTTCTGTGGAAATTACTTTTGATCTTGTAAAGAAGAAAAAGGTAAAAGTGAATTACTGTATGTATACAAACTAACATGATGATAACAGTATAGATGTGGGTTTTCTCTTCTTCAGCAAGTTCAGAAACAGGAACGCAGAACAACAGAATGGCTGGTTCTCAGCTCTGGCCTCAATGGTGGGTATAGAAACTGAGCCTTCACTGAACAAGACTTTCTAATTATAACTGTATTAAAAAACAAAATTTTCGAAATTAGAATGTATTAGTGTCAGACTTCACTGATAGCATGGAGGGAAATGAGGTGAATGGTAATGTGAAGATAGCAAATGGCCAATGATTCTTTGCTCTCCTACAATCATGTCATACTTTTGTTTGATATATTTTTAACTGGTCTGGAAAGTAACAGATTTGTGCACAGAATATCGTAATATTTTTAACATGCGTCTTTCAGTTACATTTTCAATATGTCCAATACAGAAAATGTGTCTGGAAAGTAACGGATTTGTGTATAGAATTTTTAACATGCATCTTTCAGTTATATTTTCAATATTTCATGACGATTTATGGTTCAGAAGTGACCTTCTATAAATTCCTGAATTTTGAGAAACTTTCAAAACAATGATTTGTATGATGCCTTTCAAACTTAATATTTTGGTGATGATCTGGAGTCAGTTGGGTAACATGTCATGCGTAAAATGATTTGTATGATGCCTTTCAAACATAATATTTTGGTGATGATCTGGAGTCAGTTGGGTAACATGTCATGCGTAACAATGGAGGACGACATGTGTCAGACAGACGCCTGAAAACCCATTCATCATTCTTTAATGAACCATCAGTAAAGAAGGTCATCACCAAATCATTCCATCAATGAGATATGGCTTTATCGAATTTGTAAAATTTGGAAAGAGCATTTGAATGTGATTAACATGTTTATCGGAAAAAGATGAAAATTTTGTTTAGAAGTTTCATTTCATGTACCAAGTATTTGTTCATTTATTACCTTTGTACCATGCCCTATATTGTTGTTAAGCATAAAATATCCCAAGAAAAGGATTAGTGATACATAGATTGTGTTTTGGTTGCTGAAAATATTTTTTGCAAGGGAGGTAACTCTTACAGCAAAACTTGTCAAAATATGTTTGTTCTATGGAATTTTATTTTTCTCTCTAGGAGGAATTATTGAATTATTTTATCTAGACTTTTAATACATTTATTTATGTTACTACATGGTTTATTTTAATTTTATTTTTAGGTTGGAAATATGTTTGTAGCAGATGAAAAACAAATCTCAGGAGTAAGGTATGAATTTCTTTTTTAATAATTGTTCGGTCACAATATTAGAATTTATGTTGTGTTCACGAATTATACATAACATTTAATAAGAGTTTTGAATGCAATTAATCTCAAGAAATAAAGTGATTTAAAATAAAGAATATATTTCCCATTGTTTGCTTTCCTGATGAAAATTCATGTATTGTTTGGTAGATTTTATTGCAAATTGTAATACTGTCTGATTCATTAAGGATTCTGTTCTTGGTTTCATCTCACAGAGGTTTGAGGTTTGATTTCTGTATGATTAATTACAAAGCTGAACATTTAATTCTTACAATTATTCTGTATTATAGAGCTGACGATGCTGTTCTCTTGTCCTTATATGAAGCCATTCACCTCAACAGAAACTTCATCACAGCCCTTACACATGTATGTAAATTATAGCATTATCATTAGACTAAACACTTTTGGGAAGTTTCATACAATATATTGTATTTCCATACAACATTCTGTATAAGTTAATTGAATGTTTTGTCTATTTTCATTTTTAGCCCACCATCATCAGATGGTGGGCTATTCAAATCGCCCTGCGTCCGTGGTCCGTCCGTCCGTCCCTCCGTCCGTCCGTAAACAATTCTTGTTATCGCTAATCCTCAGAAAGTACTGAAGGGATCTTTCTCAAATTTCATATGTGGGTTCCCCTTGGTGCCTAGTTATGCATATTGCATTTTGAGACCAATCGGAAAACAACATGGCCGACAGGCAGCCATCTTGGATTTTGACAATTTCAGTTTGTTATCGCTATTTCTCAGAAAGTACTGAAGGGATCTTTCACAAATTTCATATGTAGGTTCCCCTTGGTGCCTAGTTATGCATATTGCATTTTGAGACCAATCGGAAAACAACATGGCCGACAGGCAGCCATCTTGGATTTTGACAATTGAAGTTTGTTATCGCTATTTCTCAGAAACTGTTGAAGGGATCTTTCTGAAATTTCATATGTAGGTTCCCCTCGGTGCCTAGTTATGCATATTGCAATTTGAGACCAATCGGAAAACAACATGGCCGACAGGCAGCCATCTTGGATTTTGACAATTGAAGTTTGTTATTGCTATTTCTCAGAAACTAATGAAGGGATCTTTCTGAAATTTCATATGTAGGTTCCCCTCGGTGCCTAGTTATGCATATTGCATTTTGAGACCAATCGGAAAACAACATGGCCGACAGGCAGCCATCTTGGATTTTGACAATTGAAGTTTGTTATTGCTATTTCTCAGAAACTAATGAAGGGATCTTTCTGAAATTTCATATGTAGGTTCCCCTCGGTGCCTAGTTATGCATATTGCATTTTGAGACTAATCAGAAAGCAACATGGCCGACAGGCTGCCATCTTGGATTTTGACAATTGAAGTTTGTTATCGCTATTTCTGTGAAAGTACTGAAGGGATCTTTTTCAAATTTCATATGTAGGTTCCCCTCAGTGCCTAGTTTTGCATATTGGGACCAATCCGAAAACAGTCTTAGAGGAAGGGAAAAGTAGAGAAAAGATCAATCTGACATGGAACCTATAAAGATCATTCAATGGTGGGCGCCAAGATCCCTCTGGTTTATTCCATTCTTAGAATAAAAAAATATCATAGAATGTGAATTTATTGCCTATAAATTCTGACTCAAATAATTTTTCTTGATTAAAATGAATGTTGTGTAACAATGAATATAGAATAAAGCTAAAAGCGTTGTGATAAAAACTTCTCAGCATACCTAACCTTGGAGATTGTCTGATTCTTTGTTGATAACAGACCTCAACATGTACGTTAGTTTGAAGTTTTTCTTGTTCTTTCCCCGGTCACACGTTTGTATTAAAACCTGTATAACCACTCTGTCCCGTAACTCTGAAGTCGTTTTTTTGTAGACTCACACTCCATCAACGCCCACCACACCCCCGTCCTCTCCCACGCTGTCACAGAGTACACCTCCCCTGGAAAAAGGTACAGCTAGTCAAGGATAATATTTGTTGTAAAAAAGATATCTTGCATATTAAAACTAATTGGAGCTTTTTAACAAAATGTTAACATATATATTTTAGTGGTAATTTTATTTTAGCAATTTTTCTCGCTTGAAGCATTCCCCAAAAATAAGATTGCACTAATTGTAATTTTGTAATGGTTTTCTTTGGCAAGTATTATGGTAACATCATTTCATCATGGCACAAATTGTTTTAACTGGGTTATGTGCTAAAATTGAGTGTTGCAAATATTTATAAATTTCAAAGCAATTTTTTTTTTCTGGTGAGATGATAAATTTTATGCACATGTACTGATAAAGGTTTAGTTGATACAGAATTGTAAGAATTTTCGAACTTGCTAAGATTCATTCATTTGAAAAATTTCCCCTGGGCCAGTGTAAATAAATGTCTGATATTTAAATTTCAGCATCGCCAGCAGATGTAGCTGTGATAGAAACAGTTAGTCAGCCAACAAACCTGCTGGTTACCTTCCTCGAGTATGCCTCCGTTGTCATGCAAGACACCAAAGGTATCAACATGAACCCTTTCAACCCTAAGAAACTTTAGTGGACTCTGCCATTCTTTCATAAGTTGAAGTCCAATATGGTCAGTAGGGGTGAAAGGGTTAAACACGTATTTGCTACCTTGTCTGAGGTTTGATGTAAAAATGGTTTCAATTGTCCTGGCATGCATTGTCAGTATCAACAGTAAAATCAGAAAATAATTTTAATTGTTTCAAACAGGTTAATGAAACTGTGCAATGATGATGGCTATATTTCCCATAAAATTACTGCATTTAGTTTTGGAGGATAAAGATTCTTTATGCAAAGTTCTGGAGCCCAATACACTGTATATGTGATTTGTCTTGCAATGAAATAGTTTTATCAGGTTTGAAGAATTGATTATGGTAGAAATTATTTGAATTACTTTCCTTGCATATACAAAGGCCTTTTTGCTTAAGTTGTTTGTAAAACTGAAAATTTGAACCATTGAAAAAATATTTACAGCAAAACTTATCAAATATGCAAGGTGTTCAGTGAATTGTTTTGTGTTGATTCTTTGTATGAGAATTAACATATTACAATAAAATGTTGTTTTCTGTTTTAGACACCACCCGATACAGCAATGCCAAACTGTGTTTAGTTATTCTCACGTGTATAGCCGAGGTAAGTCATGTTGGCGTGTTGATCGGAGGTAAGTCATAGTGTTGTGTCGATCGGATGTAAGTCATGTCGATCGGCGGTAAGTCATGTGTTGATGGGAGGTAAGTCATGTTGTCATGTTGATCGGAGGTCAGTCATGTTGTCGTGTTGATCGGAGGTCAGTCATGTTGTCATGTTGATCGGAGGTAAGTCATGTTGTCATGTTGATCAGAGGTCAGTCATGTTGTGTTGATCGGAGGTAAGTCATGTTGTCATGTTGATCGGAGGTCAGTCATGTTGTCGTGTTGATCGGAGGTCAGTCATGTTGGCGTGTTGATCGGAGGTAAGTCATGTTGTCATGTCGATCGGCAGTAAGTCATGTTGTGTTGATCGGAGGTCAGTCATGTTGTCGTGTTGATCGGAGGTCAGTCATGTTGGCGTGTTGATCGGAGGTAAGTCATGTCGTGTTGATCGGAGGTAAGTCATGTTGTCATGTCGATCGGCAGTAAGTCATGTTGTGTTGATCGGAGGTAAGCCCTGTTGTCGTGTTGATCGGAGGTAACTCATGTTGTGTTGATCGGAAGTAAGTCATGTTGTTGTGTTGATCGGAGGTAAGTCATGTTGTCGTGTTGATCAATAAGTTTATTTCTTTCTTGTTTAGTCTCCATGTGCCTTAAATATTACCACAGATTTTCTTAACACTTCTGATATTTTACAGGGTGATGCACTGCGATATGTTAATGTATATTTATTGTCTTTTTGTGTTAATCCTGCATTTCCAAAGCTCATTATAGGTCAAAGGTCATTATTAGGTCAAAGAGTGTGTTAAGTTAATGAAATAAAATTGATAGAAACAGTTGTTTGAAAAAAAAAATTAAATCTGAACGTTGATCAACATTTGAAAAGATTTATAAGTGCTATCACGGAATAATATTTCACTTAGACAGGTTTGAATATTATGGACTTAAATCTTTAAAAGTGTAGGTAATTAGTCTATTAGATTAAACCCTCCATCACCATGGGTTTGTTTTGATTGTTTCAGGATCAGTATGCCAACTCCTTAATGCATGATGTCAACATGAACTTCAGAGTGAACCTTCATCGAATGGTATGTTGATAATACAGTACGGCTGGAGGACTTATTCCCCAGAGTGTGTCTTGAAGTCATGATAAAACTGAGGCTGTAGTCAACAAGTCAGTCAGTTAAAATAATGTTAAAGTTGCTCAGGGTCAGCATGGGCCTTGAGAAAGCCTTGAATTTCACCTTGGGCCTTGATAAAGCTTTGAATTTCACCTTGAGCCTTGAAAAGCCTTGAAAATTGGTTTACAGCCTTGAAAAATCCTTGAATATTAAGGTTGCATTAGGATAAGTGAAACTCTGGATGCTGATCATTTAGATTCAACTTTGTCCATGTCGCCTCCCCTACAGATGTTAATAATTACCATGTCAAGTTGTATTTTGATCAAGTGGATAGTTATAAGTTGCCTTTTTGTTCTCTTGTTCCCTCTCAAGCTGACTTGGATGACGGGTAAAATGGGCCTTGGATATTTAATTAAGACATTAAAAAAGCCTTGAAATGGCCTTGAATTTGGTTTGACATAATCCATAAGAAGGCTGTTGCTGTATCATATTTTTCTGGCAATAAACCTGGTAATAAGCCCAGCCAAGTCAATTTAAATTTAAGATAAATTCCAACACATACTATTTCAGTATTAGTTGACACCACGGCCAGAATGCAGGATAAATATGCGGAATGTATGATAACAGGTTTTTTTCTGAGGGCTTTCTGGGGCTGTTAATGGGCCCCATTCCCAATTGGAATTATTTCATTTAAATCCAACTTCCCAAAATTTGCAGTTTACTCCTGAAAAAATCTTTCCCACTTTTCCCAATTTCTTCCCAAAATGAGACAAAAAGGACCCTTCCCACACCAGTAAGAAAAAGCCCTGGATATTATCATCTCATGACAGGACTGTTTATTTTGTGTTTTCCAGCCTATGAGACATAGGAAAGTGAAAGTAGCCAACAACATCCCATCCAGACCTTTAGTATGTGCACTTCTAGGTAAGTCGGTCTTTACTTCCAATTTTACAGCGGAATACTACAGTAAAACTATCTTAAGATGAACATGATTAACATGAATTTCTGCTTATTATGAAATAACTTCAAATCCCCGAATTTGGTCTAACCTTCTATTTTAAAACACTATATCAAATTTCGTATACAACAAACTTTTTCATAGTCCCGTGGCAAATAAACCAAGTTTTACTGTACATCATTTATGCACAGATTATTTAAATATTCTGAATTTGTCTTGGTATTCTGCTTTGTGTGCAACAAAATTGATTATCATTTCTTGCATATGTTTTTGTTAATGCTTACTGTTAGACTTGTGTGAATGCTGGACTTCATTATTTTTTTATTCCAGATTTAATGGTAGAATTTACAATGAGTCATATGATGAAAAATTTTCCAATTGAGCTGTACCTGTAAGTACATGTACATGTATTTTGAAAGTTAAAAAAACCATTTTGTGATAAAGTATAAAATCTGAGACTTGATCTTGGCTTATGTCATACACACTGCTTATTTAGATATAACGCTACATTTGAGATTCAGGTTTGAATCTTTACTTTAGAAATATTGGAAATTTATTTTTATATTCAAGACAAAATTTGAAGTGGAATCTTTATGTGTTGCTGATATGACATCACATTTGAGATTATGATCAGCAGCTCATCTTGAAGGGAAAATGGGTCTTTTTTTTTTATCAATATGCAGATAATCATCATTGTGATTTTGATAAGTCATGGTTAAGGCCGAAATAAAAATATAGTTGGTTTGGCGTAAACCACCCGACCCAGAAATAATGTGCCGACTCAAAAAATTTTATTCTGAAAAATAAAACATTGTTTTTTAACAATTTGATCTTTCCGGATATTTATGTCTGGAAGTTGTTGTGCAGGTTTGAAACTACGTCTCTCAAACTCAAATAAGGTTTTTGTGTTTATTTGTTTAAAAACACAAAATAAATAATGATTTCCATATTCTGGTTTGTTTTCGTATTAAAGGTCAAAAATCTGTTTTCAGAACTGAATAAAATTTTTTTTTAGCCCTACCACCTACCCATATGTAAGACCCCATAATCGGGTTACAGCAAACCAAGATATTTTTAAGGGTGGTCTAATGTATATCTTTGGCTTCGTTCTTCAGTCGATGCCTAGGTATCACACAGCGAGTCTTGTGTTATCAGAAGAAATGTCGGGTGAGACTCCAGTATCCTTGGAAAGAGTTGTGGACAGGTATGTTGGTGGTGTTCTGTTTTAGTGAGTTCGTTGAGTATCAGTTGTTTTAGATGTTTGACCAATTAATTAAAAAAATAAGTAAGACATCTATAATCGAGTTTCATCAGAAATGCCCAATATTATTTAATTAAATTTAAATCACTGCCTCCGTTAAGGATCGAACCCGGGACCTCTGGCTTACTAGTCTTACGCTTAACCGATCGAGCTAAAGAGAAGGTCTCTCTAGACGAGCGGTATATTGTGGCTAGTATTTACCAGGGTTACACATCTATAATAGTGTTTCGTCAGAAATGCCCGACGTCATGCTAAACAAAAGAATACTAGCTGATAACATAAGAGAAAAACTTGTCACAATCAATCGCTTGATTGTGTTTGTCACCTACCCCATTGTATCATATAGAATAAAAACATCTAGAAGACTGGAATGGTGCAGTAAGCACTTAAAACAAATTTAACTATTAAAAATTAATCAATTTTAATCTATTTTGAACTATTAAAAATTAATCATGATAAATTTAATCTATTATTGATTGGATAGACAAAGTTGTTTATTGATCAGGAGATTTCAATCAATTCCCATGACTAATCTGCAACTTCTTTGGAGATCTTAAAATACTTGAATCATGAAAATCATGTAATAACGGTTAGATTTCAGGCCGTGCCCTCAACTGTTGATTTGTGTCTGTTCTTACAGCTCTGATCAATCTGCTGAAGTTTGTTCTGTCACATGAGTCTCTCCTGGTGAAGAAACATACCAACATATTCCATTTAGCTTCAAAGGTTTGTTCCAATTGGGGCCTTTCCATTATGTGGAAAAAAGGTTCATCTTTGAAATGTAACTTCAAAGATAAATCTGGACAGACTTGCTGAAATTGATACAGGCCTTTGTTGAGACTTGTCCAAAAAGTGAAAAAAACAACTTTGCCTGTCTTTATTTCATCAAGAAACAACTCTGGCCCAGTCATTTGGATCATGAATACTATAATGAAAATGGCTTAGGTGTGGAGCTGTTTATTACATCAATGGTGTTAAATTGTTTATTTGATCCGTGTGATGTTCAGCTGTTTATTACATCAATGGTGTTAAATGGTTTATTTGATCTGTGTGATGTTCAGTTGTTTATTACATCAATGGTGTTAAATGGTTTATTTGATCCGTGTGATGTTCAGCAGTTTATTACATCAATGGTGTTAAATGGTTTATTTGATCCGTGTGATTATTTCTCCAAGTCTTCATGTCACAAAAATCTCCGATTCTGAGATGTCTTGCAAATTAAAATATAAAATAAGACCTTAACTTTTGAGAAGGGAGCTAACCCATTAATAATAAAATGTTAAATAAACTTTTGTAATGGCATATTTTCACTACTTCTTTTTCCAGGTTGTGAATATCTTCAACTTGTTCATTACGTATGGAGACACATTTCTGCCAAACCCAACAAGTTACGACGAGCTCTACTACGAGATTGTGCGAATGCACCAGGTGTTTGACAACTTATACTCCATGGGTAAGTATAGACATGATGGAGGAGATAGAGAATGTGACGCATTATGTAATGTATAAGTAAAACAGGAGGAATTTAATCGATAGCATCAACCTTGGTTACCTACATAAGTCATCATAAATAATTAGTCATATTGTAATAAACATCTCATATGTCAAAAGAAAAAAAAATTAAGATGTTTACTTGGTGTTTGAGGGAGGAACCTTTAAAGTATGTTGTGACTTGATATCACAAAAGTTATCTCCCCTTAAAACATTGTGCATTTTTCGACTGGTGGTTCAGTAAGGAAAATCCATGGGAGATTCCACCAAGTAACGGCCTTTTACAGCGTGGCAATAGTTTTTATTTCCCAGTCCATATTCATTGTGTTACTTGTATGTCCTGACCTTGCAGTATATAATAATTGAGAGATAGACCACAGATAGAGTACTTTGTATATATATAAATGACCCTGACTGTTAATAGGACGTTAAACAAAAACAAGCCAAACCAAAAGTATATATATACATGCTAACGAGGAGTGGAAAATGACCAGGACTCGAACCCAGGATCTCCAAACTCTAGACAGACTCCTTTACCATTTGAGCTACCTGGCAACTGGCTTTCAGTCAAGTCCAGTCCACTACATTCCTCCCTTCTTCAACAAAGTCTTTGACCCTGAAATAAAACCAACCACACAGACTGTATACCACCCAATGTAACAGGACCAGACTAGGACTCGATCCCGGGACCTTCGAAATCTAGACTAAGATGCTCTAACCATTTAAGCTATACTTGGCCACCAGTGTTAAGTCAAGTCCAATTCTGCTACACTTGTATATTCCTGTGTGTTTAACATCTGTGTGTAATGATACTTGAGTAAGAAAGATGAAACAGACTTTATCATTGCTTCAGTAAGTGGTTAAGGTATCCCGGTCGACACTTTATCACTAGCCCTCCACCTCTGGGTTGCGAGTTCGAAACCTACGTGGGGCAGTTGCCAGGTACTGACCGTAGGCTGGTGGTTTTTCTTCGGGTACACTGGCTTTCCTCCACCTCCAAAACCTGGCACGTCCTTAAATGACCCAGGGCATCCAGTTGACCCTTGACTTTTAGCAATTTCAGAAGTCAAATCACTATTTCTGAGAAATCTGAAGGGTCAAAACATATGTCAAATAGACATGTCCCTTCAAACCCAAGAGTCAGATCTCAATTTGGGGAGTCAAAAACATACTCTCAAGGGTCTACTGGATGCCCTGTGACCCTGGCTGTTAATAGGACGTTAAACAAAATAAACCAATCAGAAAGATAATTTCTCTTGTGTTGTTTAGCACTGCGATACACAACGAGTGAGGGAGGCGACAGTAAAGATCTGGCGGCCAGGCTGACAAACCACCTCCTTAATATCAGGTAAGATATGCTGTTAAACATTGGATGTCTTTGTCATTGATAAGGAACCCAGAAACTATATACAATCAAGATGGCTGAAATACCAGACTAGTATTCGTATAATTGGATTACCATGGAATGTTTTACCACAAAATAAACTGAATAGCGTGAAACCACAAAAAAGGACCCATGAATATTTCATATACAATATGCTCAAGGCATTTTACTGCACGTGTTTTAAGAAACATTTGATGACATGAGATCTGTATTTCAAACACCCCTGATAGATCTTGTGTAATCTCAAGGATATGAGTGCTTGGTTTGTCCAACGGATTCCCTTCCTGCGTGAGGGCAGCATATTGTGTTTTCTTCTCTATTTCTTTGAGCAATTAAATTATTTGAACCTTTAAAAACAAAAAATAAATAAAAATCTTTAACATTTCAGAGCGATAATCAACCACTTTACACCAAAAGTAGATGCCTGGGCGGCGGATAATCAACTCGCTTCTCTGACTGAGGAACAGGTCAGTACAATAGACATTGTACCAGTTATATTTCAATCCTGCAATTTTATGGTATGATGGTGGTGGTATGGGCATAGAATGTTATCTATGTCTGTCCTGTCATGTTCCTTGTCGTCTCGTCCCAAATCAAAGAAATATCTTGAGAACCCTCCCAACAGGTTTTGTTCATATTTACACCATAGCATTGCGTCCTACTCCTGAACACATTCTGGTGGTTAAAGGGTCAGAGGTTATCTTTTGACCCCTTCTGCGCGGGACTTATTATTCTAAAGAAGCGAGGGCATTCATGTCTTACAGGCGTTTCTTAGTCTCTACCTGCTGTTGATGATCTAAGTTTTATTGTGTATCTGTTCATTTAAATGATTGTGATGTCGGCTGGTATGGTTGTCAAGGTAACCAAGGATGCTGAAGTGTTTTTTGGATAAGGAACAGCAGCAGACTAATAGAGTTCCTATAGGACAGAGTTCAGATTACACAGGTTCTGTTCAAAAATGCAATCGGAAACCTATCTGAAGGTCTGATTAATGAAGGGCTATTCATGTAAAATGTCTACCCAACTGGGGGACTCCATGTTTGTAAAACAGGGACCACACATAGAAGTGATATAATTCAAACAGTACCGTATCATTAGACATTTCCTCCAACACCCAACATGCATAAAATTTCTTTTTCTTCTTTCCTCCTCCCATTGGATATATATTTTCAAAATGTCACCCACTAGAGGACATTCGTGAAAAAAACTTCAGTTCCAGGTGGGAGTTTAAAAAAATTGCTTCTGTACCAGGTCACAAAATGGGGAAAAAAATCGCTTCTGTAGGGGGTTTCATTGACTTAAAAAAATTGCCTCTGTACCAGGTCACAAAATGGGGGAAAAAATCACTTCTGTAGGTGGTTTCATTGATTTAAAAAAATCCCTTCTATGGGTGGGCCCTAAATGAAGAAAACTTCCCATTCCATATGAAAATCTGAAAGAAATCATTTCTGTTCGTGGTACCCCTTTTCAAAAACGGAAGTCTGCCAGTTGATGATATTTAACTGGGTTTGCCCTCAGAGGATTTACAGTCAGAGGGTATATTTTCTTATTAATATGTGGATAGAAATTGTAAGTAGATTCCTCAGAGGTTTCGTCCATCAGCATTAAAAAGGTCAGAGTTATAAATAACAGTAACAATATTTTATCATAATTTTATTCAAATTAAACCTTTGTTTTAACTACAGGTTCTGGAGGTTGTGAAGAGCAACTATGACTCGCTGACGCTAAAACTACAAGATAGTCTCGACCAGTTTGAACGCTATTCGGAAAAACCAAGGGAAAACTCCTTCTTTACTCAACTGGTAAGCTTTGTAATAATGGTTAAAATTACATCACAGTCATTTCAATAGCTCAGCTCACTGTTCTAGCAGAGCAGACTTGTGCTAAACAAATTCTGATGAAAATTGTAGGGAAATAGCAAAGGTAAAACTGTTGAAGAAAACATATTCAGATTAACAAGTAAGAGTTTTCATGGAAATTGGTAAAAGACAATAGATTTATATTCATTCAAAAATCTTAAAAGAAACTTATTATGTTATCATTGAAACTTCTCTTCTGTAATAATTCCCCCTCCTTGAAATTTAATTCTTCAATCTAAACCCTTTCACCCCTTACTGATCATATTGGACTTCGTATGATGAATGAATGGCAGAGTCCACATATGTTTCTTAGGGTTGAAAGGGTTAATGGCTATAAGTGTATAAAATACTGTCTTCTGCTACAGGTAAATTTCAACAAAATGAAAAAATTTAGTTGCATCATATCTAATCATTAATAACTTGAATTTGACATAAAGTCTGTTATCAATCTTCATGTGTTAATAATGTTGCCTTTTCTGTCACTGTACAGGTGCGGTCAATTGTTCTGGACGTAAGGAAGACTACTGGACATTATTTGACCGTCAAACAGCATGATGTCTTACAAGATGTGGTGGCCCTGTCCGAGTAATGACCTTGGGTTTCTGTGACCTTGTATTGACCTTGTGTCTCTGTGACCTTGACATTCCAATGCTCTCTGCTGTTATATTAGCATAATAACAATGTAACCAACATTCGTCTTTCATCAGGTTTTCTATATGTAATTTATTTAGTCCAAGATACAGAATTGTACTATGATAAAAAAAAAGAGTTTTATTACTTTTAGAATTTAGTAAATTGCAATATTAGAAATTAGTATTCATTTCTCAAGTCCAGTGACCCAAAACCAAAACTTTGACACAAAAAATAGAATGCTTGGGTAGTTGTAGGACAAGGAAATAGCATTTGTTAGTTTGTTTGGGTGAAATTTAGTGGACATTGGCGGGCTCATTACCTGCAATGAGCTTATTGCTGGATAGATAGGTTAAAAAACAGTATGAACTTTTCTTCAAATGTAGTGGAATCAAATGAAAAAGGACATCAGAGAATATAATAGACAGTATGATAGAAACTTTGAGGGAAGGGGTAGAGGAGGGGGGTATTAAGGCAAAATGTAGTATATAGATATTTATTTATATAGAACATGTGCTCTGATTGGTTACAGCGATATACAAAGGAAGCAGTTCTGGATGACCGAGCAGCAATCTGTTTTTGTCTCGTCTTGTGTATGTATGGAGCAGAGATGGGCACGAATGTCAAACTGTCTTGAGTGCAATACCTGTACTGTATATACAGTGTTATTATTTGCCAAAATAGTGTAAATATGGATGTATAGATATGTATTAATAGATTTGGTACTAAGTTATTCATGTATATTTATTTGTGTATATGATATTTAATAAATGTTCTTTAATATATTCTACTACAACTTAATCTGTTTTAGGTGAAAGAATTTATTGTTTATTTTCAAGGCTCAATTAATGTCTATCGAGATTTGATATCCAGAAGCTTTTTTAGCTAAAGGAATACAAGTTAAAATTTTCAATTAATGTCAAATGTGTTTTAAAATGTGAAATAAGGTAAATATTTCACGATATAAGAAAGCATATACCCAGTAATATTCAGAAATCTAAAATAATTTCAGATAGAGAAAAACATATAGTAATTCACTTTGATATCGGATTAACAACTGTTTTTGTTGCCGGATAAACAAAAAAAATCAATACCCCCCCCCAGACTGAAACATATTTGGTGAATTTGAGTATTTTTCACAACTTAAGTTGTTTGTTTACTGGTTCCAAGCATTGCCTCATCGGAGGGTCCCTTATATAAAGTGCAGCTTGAGTACATTTTGTTTGGTGCTGAATTACCTATTCACATGTAGTCCCAGTAAAATTAGGCTTCGATCACATTTGTATGGTTTTTACACTCCATAGATACTGATCATTATAGATGTATATACTTTGTGTAAATATAATGGGTGTATGCATGGTTTGCATGAATACAATTAATCTATATGTAAATTATTAAAATTCATGGGCTATTGTTTTAGTTCAAAATGCAGTATGTTGTAAACTTACTGTACACAACTGTGACCACAGTATTACGGTATATAGGATTTTCTATCAATTATCCACTGAAGGTTATAAGGGTATGTGTTAAAGATGTTTGGGTGATGATATGTTAATATTTAAATGTTTAAGATATTTGTTGTGTTTTGTATGAACTAGTTTTTTCCCTTAAATCTTGTATCCTTCCAGAATGAGAGATAATTTATTGGCATGGTTAGATTTTGTGAAATGCTAATTGAATATGACTTGCTCCTGGTTCCGATATACTGAATATTAGTGTTTGTGTGGGAATATTTTTTAGATTTGAAGATCAAGGTCAAATCTTTCCTTTAAAACTGAAAATTGTTTTCTATTAAATTACTCTTAAGTATTTTGTGTCTAATGAAAACAACATAAGCATTTGAAAAATAAATTATTTTATTGCCAAGTATTGTCAAAGACTTAACTACCAACTGATTTGAATTGATTGAATAACAAAGATTTACTGATAATTTATGTGTAAAATTAGAGTAAAATAATGCAGTACTAGTCATGTTTGTTTGACTACCCAGTTATTTCCCATGCATGTATTTAACTACCTAGTTATTTCCCATGCATGTATTTAACTACCTAGTTATCTCCCATGCATGTATTTAACTACCTAGTTATCTCCATATATTACATGTATTTAACTAAGTAGTTATCTCCCTTGTATATGTTTGTAACTTCCTCTGTACCATGTAATTGGCTTTATAAGGCCATTTTCGTTTTTGTGGTCCAAACGGTTAGTCCAGTTGGACCGATGTTGTTCATTTATGAAATAAAGACGGGACCTAGTGATTTTATATTGTTTTCAGACGAGTCTTGACAAAGACTTGCCAGGCCTGTATTAACATGTTCAGGTCCGTCAAGATGTATGTTTGAAATATTACATTTAAAAACTGTCGAACCGATTTGTCTGCATCAACGGACAGGCCCCATGTTTGTAACTTCCAAGTTATCTCCCTTCTATAACTACCATATTTACCTCCCTTTGTGAAAATCCTTATGAATACAAAAACTATGGTATCTTATGTCGGAAAAAAGAACGTCTAGTGGAATTATCCATCAGATGCTTAGAAATAAACGTTTAAAACTTGTGAATTGTCTTATTTTTGTCATAGGAAGGAGTGATGTAATCAGCTCACTGGTAGGTGCATATCCCAGCACTTGGATAAAGGTGGTCATTGGTTAGAGTTAGAGTAAGGAAGGTTTAACTATGCTGTCGATGGCTAAAAACCCTGAACTGGGATCTTCTATTTATACATAGGAAGACTGACTGCTTCACCAGTACTCAAACTACCCCAGTCAAGAAACATGATTTCGACCAAGTCAAGTTTTTGGAGGTGAAATTAGGGCTCAGTGTTGAAAGAAATGACAATATTTTTGAGGTGATAAGCAAAGGTGCCAATTGAATAGCCCAAATTTTAGTTACAACTTCTATGGGCCATATCTTATTCAATTATCCGTATCTTATTCAGAAGTAGTGATAAAATATCTTTTCAACATGGCAGCTATGGTGAATTGTTTCAAAGGCCAAGACGAATAATGGACCAGGGATTCGGGTGTAATTGATGATGAGTTTCAACAAGAGGCCCAGTGGGCCTGTATCGCTTACCTGGCTCTACAGCAACTTTGAAGTTGATTGAGGTTATTTCTACAGAAACTATGCTGCTTACATCTTTATTCAAATAGGAGTAGGATAGGTTTATCAATAAATTTTCTAGTCCCTCATTCCAGCATACTATTGGCCTAATATCCGGTCTCGGACACTCTTGGCTATCGCAAAATTATTGTTTACAGATTTAAGCCGATTTCACCCCTGTGACCTTGAATGTAGGTCAAGGTCATTTATTTGAACAAACTTCGTAGCCCTTCACCCCAGCATGCCACTATCAAGTCCCTGGGCTTCTTGGTTATTGAGAAGAAGTTGTTTGAAGATGATAGCCTATTTGACCTTGAATGAAGGTCAATGTCATTCATTTGAACAAAATTTGTAGCCCTTCAGCTAAGGATGCTACAGACCCAATATCAAGTCCCTGGGCCTCTTGGTTATTGAGAAGAATTTGTTTAAATGATAAAGTTGACATCGGACGGACGGACGACGGACGCCGCACCACAGCATAAGCTCACTTGCCCTTTGGCAGGTGAGTTAACAAATGACAAAAAAACCAGTCGTCAAATATAAAACATAATTTAATGTTATAGATATATAACAACTTGATACCAGCACCAAGATAGCTCCTCAGCAAGACAAAATACTTTGAAAATATAAAAAATCACAGACAGAGCAACATGTTCTTCGATACAAATGTCTTCAGAATCTAAGAACTTGATATGGCAGTATGATACTGTCTGTATCCTTTACATCTAAAACAATACAATTCATACATAACTCTATGTTTAATCATTTCCTCAATATGGTGCAGCTACTTCACAACGACGATGCGAGACTAGATGGTTAAGTTATTCATTGAGAAATGATGTTTGTGATATTATCTGTTTTTTAAGGGAAGATGATGAATGCCTTCAACTGTCATATCGCAACTACTTCGTGTGCTTTAATTGTAATTGGTTGTTTTAAGAACACATGCTAACAAAATTACCTTCTTTCCTAAAGAGCTCCATATGTGTAAATCAACGGATGACCATTGTGTGGTATAATCAAATACAGTTTTATATAAGGGAGGTAACTCCTAAACAGTTCACATGAATGATTTGCAATGTAGCTTGTATCCTTAACACATATTAATGTTATATCTGTCAGGCAGGATCATTGGGTAACGAGTCATGCTGCCGGTAATTGTTACTCATTGTTAGAACAGAACATCTATTTATAAATCGTTGTCAGAATAATCGCCTCAATAACTTTATCAACTTAAACATTATTTCCATAGGTAATAGGAAATAAACTGCAAATTTTGCAAACATTTTTCTTTTCCTTCCAATGTTCAATGTAGGCAATAAGGCACTGGTTTACTAATATGGTTCTTGATATCAATTATTCATTATAATGATTTATTTGTAAATTATTGATTATACTTCTTAGTTCTATGCATGAATCATTAAAGCTAAACATTGAAAAAAGTGTATTTTTTTGCACAAAAGCCCGACCCACAGTTCGAATATATGATATTTTAAAATTTTTGTAAAGCCCTTGTGATTCTGTAAATACATTATATGTAGTAAACCAGTGCTTTAAATCATATTACATGAGACAAACCTGTCGACCATTCTCTTAAATGTTCACGTGATCAACTCATACAAATGTACATGTGATCAACTCATACAAATGTACATGTGATCAACTCATACAAATGTTCACGCGATCAACTCATACAAATGTACACGTGATCAACTCATACAAATGTACACGTGATCAACTCATACAAATGTACACGTGATCAACTCATACAAATGTACACGTGATCAACTCATACAAATGTACACATGATCAACTCATACAAATGTACACATGATCAACTCATACAAATGTACACGTGATCAACTCATACAAATGTACACGTGATCAACTCATACAAATGTACACGCGATCAACTCATACAAATGTACACGCGATCAACTCATACAAATGTACACGTGATCAACTCATACAAATGATCACGTGATCAACTCATACAAATGTACACGTGATCAACTCATACAAATGTTCACGTGATCAACTCATACAAATGTACACGTGATCAACTCATACAAATGTTCATGTGATCAACTCATACAAATGTACACGTGATCAACTCATACAAATGTACATGTGATCAACTCATACAAATGTACACGTGATCAACTCATACAAATGTACACGTGATCAACTCATACAAATGTTCATGTGATCAACTCATACAAATGTTCATGTGATGTACTCATACAAATGTTCACACGATCAACTCATACAAATGTACACGTGATGTACTCATACAAATATACAAATGATCAACTCATACAAATATACAAATGATCAACTCATACAAATATACAAATGATCAACTCATACAAATGTACAAATGATCAACTCATACAAATGTACATGTGATCAACTCATACAAATGTACACGCGATCAACTCATACAAATGTACATGTGATCAACTCATACAAATGTACACGTGATCAACTCATACAAATGTTCATGTGATCAACTCATACAAATGTTCATGTGATCAACTCATACAAATGTACACGTGATCAACTCATACAAATGTACACGTGATCAACTCATACAAATGTTCATGTGATCAACTCATACAAATGTACACGTGATCAACTCATACAAATGTACATGTGATCAACTCATACAAATGTACACATGATTAAATCATACAAATGTACATGTGATCAACTCATACAAATGTACACGCGATCAACTCATACAAATGATCAACTCATACAAATGATCAACTCATACAAATGTACATGTGATCAACTCATACAAATGTAAACGTGATCAACTCATACAAATGTACACGCGATCAACTCATACAAATGATCAACTCATACAAATGATCAACTCATACAAATGTTCATGTGATCAACTCATACAAATGTACACGTGATCAACTCATACAAATGTTCACGTGATCAACTCATACAAATGTACAAATGATCAACTCATACAAATGTACACGTGATCAACTCATACAAATGTACAAATGATCAACTCATACAAATGTACAAATGATCAACTCATACAAATGTACACGTGATCAACTCATACAAATGTACATGTGATCAACTCATACAAATCTTGCAACACAAATATATACATGATCAACTCATACAAAAAAAAATCCTGATTAATATTACAATGTACTATCTACAAACATTTTATTTTCATCAGAAAATAGCCTCAACAATTCGTTAGATTTTCATTAAAATAACAAATTTCAGTTAAATTTGATTTTAAACAAAAGTAGCTGCATCCTGTTCACTGAAATTATAATTGGCTACAAAGGTTATTTCCAAGTTGTTCTTAAATTTTGAGGATATCATAAAGCAGTGAAAATGTAAACACCATGAAAATAAAAATGATAAAAGATAAAATAGCTCCCTTGAAAAATAAATTCTGTGTAGAAATTGGGAATTGCGAAAATATAAAGCAGTGAAGAAACAAACCTGAACAGTCATATGTCATTGATAATAACCTCAGTGTTATAATAACTTGTTATATCTGTCATGTTGTTATATAACTGTTATCACATCCTGTTATAGTTAAATCAACAAAATGTTGCCATCTTTCAATCACTAAATATTTCAGTACAGTACTTCTTCAATCAAACCAGTTTTCATCAAATAAAAGGATTTTTTACTTATATGATAATACTTAATATATAACATTTCGGTAACAAGTGAAATTTTAATGTAGAAAGTGAAAGATCGCTGTTCAGTCATGAAAATGCTTCACACAAAAATGTATAATACAGTGTAATATTTCATACATCACAGTACTGTAAATAGTGTATTTAGATCAACGTAAAATACAATGTCAAAACGATTGGTATTAAAAAGTCAATACTGTGTAAGATTCCACACAATACAAAACACTGATATTTGGCAGAGCTCGTCGATGTCAATTATTTATATAACATATACCGTATTTGACCTAATAAGCGCACTGTTCGCTTTCAAAATCACAAAAGGGATCTGCTCCATAAAAACCATATACAGAGAAAAAAATTTGCATGAAATCTTTGTGGAAAAAAACACTAATATTTTTCATTTACATACTTCTGTTAAAGTGCTGAAAGTCATATTGGCGATCAGTGAGGTATGGAACTTTTTATATGTTTCAATTAGTGTACCTATCCTCTTTTCCAGAAAAAGTTGGGCTTGCATTTATAGGAGCATGCTGGTGCAGTTATTAGTCCAAATACGGTAATCAAAGTTCTCTGGAAGAGTATTCTGTTTATATATTATTATCTCTATATCTCATCAGTGGTAATGGCAGCAGGGGAATTTTTAGATAGATAAGGGTGGGTGGGGTTAGGGGGTGGGTGGGTGGGTTTGTATATACATGTATAATGGGAGAGAGGTTTTTTTCTATGGTTATTTAGATATAGTTAATTTTCCATTGTTTGTATGCAGAATGCGGCTTTCTGATTGGTTGAGATTTTTATTCATACCACTATGAAAAAAATTCCGAGAATGGCGCGAAAAATGTGACGTCACAATATGACAACTGACGTTGCGTATTGATTTGAGAAAAAGAATCCAATATAAAACAAGTAAAATTGTACATAAAACATGTTTTAAATTAGAAAATTATTTTCAAAAATTAATCATATTATAAGAGTTGATGTCAATTATTTTCTAGTTTCATCGGGGTATGAAAAAAAATTGTTTGCAAACTTCTGTAAGAATCCGTTATGCCGATTCATACAGTTTGCAATAAAAAATTTTTTTCATACCCCGATGAAACTAAAAAAATATTGAAATCAATGCTTAAATGTAGTGAGGAGACATGTCGTTATTGTGATCTTAAGTATTTATTATAAATTCCTACCATTTTATATATATTTCTGGTAGATTCTAGATCTTTGACAGCAGAATTGTCCACTTCTTAACAAAATAAAAATGTACAAAAATTATCTATTCTTTTATGCCCTAAGCCTACCAGCTCATTGGCTTATACTATAATTAAATCTACTATTAATGATATCTTGATATAAAAATATCTGAGAGTATTATTTAAATTCTGGCGAGGATTCGTCCAATTTTTTAATTCCAGCTCATACATATGCAAATTTAAGTATAATGGTAATTAGATATCTACTTAAACTGGTATAATTAGCTTCAGTGGTCTTTTTAATGGTTTCGGGAGGGGGAGGTATTTTTGTACTGTTAAGGCATATATTTAAAAAGGTATATACTGTACTGTAATATTGAGAATTCACATAAAGTAGAATCATTTACATATTTAATATTCAGATAATTTTACGGCATATAGATTAATTCAATGTCACTACTTCGCAAATATCTAAACTTATAAAGGTATTTTAATGAATCATTCATGAGTTTGGAAGGGTATTTAGTTTTAACTTGATAATGGTCCCTTTAGTTTTACAGAGGATTGCATCACAAATCCTATGAATAATTTAGCATAATTTTAAATGAAATTTAACCTAATTAGCATATTCAAATACATAAATGTATATTGCAATATCAGTCTATGATATATCAAGCTTTCAAGAGATTTCATCTCCTAAGCACAGAAAAAAAACTTATTTCGATGATTGTATTTAGTATTTATCGCTGTGTCCTCAAAATGTACATTTGTATTTACATTCCCTGTTAAATCTTCTCAAGAACAGAATGTTCGACACAAAATTAAAGCCTCTCTATGTTTTTGTTGATAAATATAAAACTTTAACAAGTTAACTTCATAATCTCTTATGGATTGATCTTCATCTAATTTATCTAATTTCTGTCAAATCTGCTCAGTTACATCAACAATTCATAGGTAATGTATATAATAAACATCTAAAAATAGAACTTGAACCAACCCTGCACGCACTGAGTTACATCCGGATGATAAACAGAAAAAGCATGGGTTTGTTTATCAAATACCAAGAAGTTTCACAGCTAGTTCATGGTGGCTATTCGCATTTAACCTCTCTTTCATTTTTGTCCAGCAGACCCACACTGACTCTGTAAGTCATAAATGATGCAATTTTAACCAATTCTGCTCTTTGCCTTTGCGGCACCAACCAGTAGGTCTAGTTGACTTTTGGCTTCTGATATGTGACTTTGATCGCCAGTCTGCTGTTTTCAAAACAAACTAGTTTTTCGCATTTGTGCATGACGCATTTTCCGCGGCTCATTTACATATATTTCAATTTCTACTCAAGTTAGACTCGATGAAACTACCAAATTTAATCGGTTTCATTTGTCAATGAATTTGACCAGATTAACATCATTCTACGCGTATGGAAAAAAAAATAGTGCACAAGCCGCCCGCCTGCTTCTGCCCGATCTGTAGAACGAATATTCATACCCTGCCTACTCTGCTCTTTAGCAGCTCATTAAATTTGTCTTTAGAGCAAATCAATTCATCACCCCATGAAATCGACCAAGGAAACATTCAATCCTTGAATAGAGAGTGGAGCACTACATTAGACATTCCCTGTAATCAGTGGGTAGTTTCCCAGGTTAATTGCAATTATGAAGAACTACGGTATTGATCCTCACATTATATCATCATTAGTGTAAATGTTCTATCATTAAACATATTTTTGTAATTTTGTCATAATTTATATGTCATGAAAACATAGAGAGGCTTTAAACTACAAAGCAACTACATTTCTTGTACCTGGTACATCATTATTTAGATCGATGTTATACTAAATTCGTTGAAGTTACTGTATAGAGAAATTTGCATATTTAAGTACTCCGTGGGGCCGTAACAGCTCAATTGGTTTCAATGCCAGACATGTAATCTCAGGTGATGATCCGAGATCCGTGGTTCGACGCTCCCTACCACAGTCGTTTGTGTGATCCGAGGTCCATGGTTCGACGCTCCCTACCACAGTCGTTTGTGTGATCCGAGGTCCATGGTTCGACGCTCCCTACCACAGTCGATTTGTGTTTCTCATGAAGCTGAGATATGGGCTGGCCTGTGCTGTCATGGCTTTGTCATTAGGCAAGACCCTAATTGCTCTGGATGCCATGCAACCGGCCTCCCATATATTATTCGGTGAGGTATTCAACAACTACTACAATGATACCTCGCCTCAAAATGACCCTGGCTGTTCACAGAGCGATAAACCTACCAAACAAACAAACTCTGGCCGAATTCATTACAACTACATATCACTGTACACTGAACTAGTCAGTAATAACTTAAGTTTAAAAGTAACTGTATTCAATGCTTCTTAGGAAAAGAATATTCTTTTGTGATTTTAGAAATGATAACTGTATTCAATGTTTCTTGGGAAAAGAATATTCTTTTGTGATTTTAGAAATGATATTTTCTCACAGAAAGTCATTCCCCTTTAGAAATTTCAATATCCATGAAAAAACTGCAAACATTAATTCTGTCTGAAAATTAGCATGAGAATGGCCAGCTCTAGCTAGCCCTGAAGTTCCCGGTCAGACCTTAGGCCTGGTGCGTCTTCAGCTTCCGAAGCAAAAGGTAGGGAACCACCAACAGGACCCCTCCAATCAGGTAACATACTTGGTCACCACAGCTCCAGTATACTGGGGAGGGAGAGACAATTATTAAACAGCATATATATCACTGGGGTCGGTGAGAAAAGGATTAAAAAGCATATAAGTGAACAGCATTTACATCACTGGGGAGAATTAAATAGATTTGATATCACCAGGGAGGGAGAGACAAGAATTAAACAGCTTTGATATTACTGGGGAGGGAGAGACAAGGATTAAACAGCTTTGCTATTACTGGGGAGGGAGAGACAAGAATTAAACAGCTTTGAGATTACTGGGGAGGGAGAGACAAGGACTAAACAGCTTTGAGATTACTGGGGAGGGAGAGACAAGGATTAAACAGCTTTGCTATTACTGGGGAGGGAGAGACAAGAATTAAACAGCTTTGAGATTACTGGGGAGGGAGAGACAAGGATTAAACAGCTTTGCTATTACTGGGGAGGGAGAGACAAGAATTAAACAGCTTTGAGATTACTGGGGAGGGAGAGACAAGGATTAAACAGCTTTGCTATTACTGGGTGATGGAGCAACAAGGATTAAATAGTTTTTATATAACTGGGGAGGGAGAACAAAGATAAAACAGCTTTGATATTAGTGGGGAGGGAAAGACAGGAATTAAACAGCTTTGATATCATTGGGGAGGGAGAGACAGAAATTAAACAGCTTTGATATTATTGGGGAGGGAGAGACAAGAATTAAACAGCTTTGATATTACTGGTGAGGGAGCAACAAGGATCAAATAGTTTTTTTATATTACTGGGGAGGTGAAACAAAGATTAAACAGCTTTGATATTACAGGGGAGGGAGAGACAAAGATTAAACAGCTTTGATATTACAAGGGAGGTAGCGATAAAGAATAACGAGCTTTTACATAACTTATTCAACATTAAGACAGTTATATTATTGAGATATATTCCGCTGATATCTCATAACAGATCATATGTACTTACCTACAGAGGAGACGACCGGTCCAAGAGCCCGAGCCAGAGCCCCTAGGGATCTAAACACTCCCAGAACAACGCCTTTCTGGTCACTACCTCCATACTCAGAGATCAGGGTAGTCAAACAGGGTACTACGGTGGCCGAGGCTGAAACAGGAATCACCAAGTATATCCTATTGTATGTACAGTCAATCAGAGACATATTCACAGTACTAATCATGTACTGTTAGGGCTTTTCCAGTAAAACATCTACCCCACCCCAGGACTCCAGTAAAACATCTACCCCACCCCAGGACTCCAGGTTTGGTTAGGGGTACTACCTATAGGATTTATTTAATAAATTACACAGAAGAAATAGGATGGCAATCCAACCATGGATAGAATTTATTTATTTTGGAGTCCTGGGGTCAGGTAGATATTTTAATGAAATAGCCCTGACTGACAGATAATGGATTTATCTTTGGGGCTTAAATGATCAATTTAGAATCGCCTATCTTCACATCTTCTGTAAATTCTCTTAATATAAATCCAGGTAGGGAAATAGGTGGCAAAAATATTTTCCTGTAGTCACATTATAAGATGGCTATAAACACAAAGAATATATTTGCATAATTACATATCTTTGTACTGTTAACAATACATAAAATACTTCAATTCATAAATTTGACAAAATTTTCCATTTTTGAAATATATGATTATATCAGGTATACATTGATAACATGATTTTATTGTTTAGATTCAGTGTATAAAACAGCTTTAGAATTTTTCTTTCAAAATTGATACTAAACTCACCAAAGGCAAACAGCATGAGAGCCAGATACATCATTGCCACAGAATGGGCGAATGCCATTATCACAAAGGCTGGCATCAGTAGCGACATTCCCTTTAATATATAAGTATTGGCAGTTAAGAACCACTGGCAGTTCATGTAAGTAGCATTTGACAGTTAAGAACCACTGACAATTCATGTATATAATAATTGACATTTAAATATTACTGATAGTTCATGTACGTAATGTAACGCAGGATTAATTAAATTTAAATCACTGTCTCCGCTAAGGATCGAACCGGGGACCTCTGGCATACTAGTCTTACACTCAACAGATCGAGCTAAAGAGAATATCTATCGAGCCGAGCGGTATATTGCAGTTAGTATTTACCAGGGTTACACGTAATATTTGACAATTCAGAACCACTGAAAATTAATGTATATAATAAATGGCAGAACCACTGACAATTCATAAACATAATAATTGACAGTTTGGAACTACTGGGGACAAATATGGTACATTTTACACTAGAGGAAGGGGGTTATTTGAGGATAAATACGGTACAGAACATTTACAATGGGGAGGGAATTTATTTGAGGATAAATACGGTACAGAAATTTCACATTAAGTGAGGGGGCTTATTTGAGGATAAATACGGTACAGAAATTTCAGATTAAGTGAGGGGGCTTATTTGAGGATAAATACGGTACAGAAATTTCACATTAAGTGAGGGGGCTTATTTGAGGATAAATACGGTACAGAAATTTTACATTAAGTGAGGGGGCTTACTTGAGGATAGATGCGGTACAGAAATTTTACATTAATGGCGGGGGGTTATTTGAGAATAAATACGGTACAGAAATTTTACATGAATGGAGGGGGCTTATTTGAGGATAAATACGGTACAGAAATTTACATGAATGGAGGGGGGTTATTTGAGGATAAATACAGTAAATGAAACTGTTAAACCAGTAATTAGAAAGTGTATATACTTACAAGTGTAGCAATTTTCAGCTGTTTTCCTGACTTAATTCTCCGTACATAACCACCTATTAACAGAAGGTAAGCAACATCATCCATCAGTTAATCATAGTATAATTTGTGTGGGTAGTCACGAGTTTGCAGTACCAAATATAAATGTTTGGCCTTACAGACATATAGATCATGATTATAACAAAGGTCCATGATACAGAAAAATTTGGTGAATGACCTGTCATTTAATTTAGCATTTTGTTTCCACAACCAACATTCTATGTGATATTCCATCAACATTGAACTAACTCCCTCACATCCCACTCACCTTGTACTAACTCCCTCACATCCCACTCACCTTGTACGAACTCCCTCACATCCCACTCACCTTGTACTAACTCCCACTCACCTTGTACTAACTCCCTCACACCCCACTCACCTTATACTAACTCCCTCACACCCCACTCACCTTATACTAACTCCCTCACACCCCACTCACCTTGTACTAACTCCCTCACACCCCACTCACCTTGTACTAACTCCCACTCACCTTGTACTAACTCCCTCACACCCCACTCACCTTGTACTAACTCCCTCACATCCCACTCACCTTGTACTAACTCCCCTCACACTCCCACTCACCTTGTTACTAACTCCCCTCACATCCCACTCACCTCTGTATAATCCTTCACACCCCACTCACCTTGTTAACTAACTACCCTAACACACCACTCACCTTTGTACTAACTCCCTTCACCACCTCACTCACTTGTACTAACTCCCTCACACTCCACTCAACTTGTTACTAACTCCTCACATCCCACTCCCTTTTACTAAATCCTCACACCCCACTCACTTGTACTAACTCCCTCACACACACTTCACCTTGTATAACTCCCCTCACACTCACCACCTTGTACTAACTCCCTCACAATCACTCACTTGTACTAACTCCCTCACATCACTCAATTTGTACTAACTCCCTCACACTCCACTCACCTTTGTATAATCCCTCACAGCCTCCACTCACCATTGTAACTAACTCCCTCACACTCCCCACTCACCTTGTACTAACTTCCCTCACATCCCCACTCACACTCCTGTTACTAACTCCCTCACTCCCCACTCACCTTGTACTAACTCCCTCACTTCCCACTCACCTTGTACTAACTCCCTCACACCCCACTCACCTTGTACTAACTCCCTCACACCCCACTCACCTTGTACTAACTCCCTCACACCCCACTCACCTTGTACTAACTCCCTCACATCCCACTCACCTTGTACTAACTCCCTCACACCCCACTCACCTTGTACTAACTCCCTCACACTCCACTCACCTTGTACTAACTCCCTCACACTCCACTCACCTTGTACAAACTCCCCACTCACCTTGTACTAACTCCCCACTCACCTTGTACTAACTCCCTCACATCCCACTCACCTTGTACTAACTCCCTCACACCCCACTCACCTTGTACTAACTCCCTCACACCCCACTCACCTTGTACTAACTCCCTCACACCCCACTCACCTTGTTCTAACTCCCTCACTCCCCACTCACCTTGTTCTAACTCCCTCACACCCCACTCACCTTGTACTAACTCCCTCACATCCCACTCACCTTGTACTAACTCCCTCACACTCCACTCACCTTGTACTAACTCCCTCACATCCCACTCACCTTGTTCTAACTCCCTCACACTCCACTCACCTTGTACTAACTCCCTCACACCCAACTCACCTTGTACTAACTCCTCACCCCACTCACCTTGTACTAACTCCCTCACACCCCACTCACCTTGTACTAACTCCCTCACACCCCACTCACCTTGTACTAACTCCCTCACTCCCCACTCACCTTGTACTAACTCCCTCACACCCCACTCACCTTGTACTAACTCCCTCACACCCCACTCACCTTGTACTAACTCCCTCACACCCCACTCACCTTGTACTAACTCCCTCACCTTGTACTAACTCCCTCACACCCCACTCACCTTGTACTAACTCCCTCACACCCCACTCACCTTGTACTAACTCCCTCACACCCCACTCACCTTTGTACTAACTCCCTCACTCCCACTCACCTTGTACTAACTCCCTCACACCCCACTCACCTTGTACTAACTCCCTCACACCCCACTCACTTTGTACTAACTCCCTCACTCCCCACTCACCTTGTACTAACTCCCTCACACCCCACTCACCTTGTACTAAAGCCATCACAGTTCCGATAAAGAAAAACATTTTCCCTTGCTGCATACTGAAATCATAACACAAATGTATAATTAAAAGTTGGTAAAAAACCAAAATAATAATAATTATTTTTAGAAGCATTATTTACACAATTTTCACAGAACACAACAAATAATTCATTTTTGATATTTTAAAGTTTTCCAGTGGAGTTCACGTTATGCAGACCAATAAAGACCTACTCATTTATGTGGACAATCTTATTGGCTTATTTCTAAATAAAACATTTCATGAATGAATCCTGATGTTTATACAGACTAAGAAAGTTGCGGCTCACTAGAAAACAAAATACAATCACTGGGATATTCTTTATTTAATAAAAGATTTTGAACCAGCAAAATCTTTCGGACCACAATAATCGAAAATGGACAAATTGATTACAAAAAAATCTTACCTATCGTACTGCAGTCGATTGTGAGTTAGGAATGTAAGTGTAAATTCTAAACCTGAGTACAGAAACAGGTAAATAAAATATACCACTCCAATCTTCTGTACTGCCTGAGAATCTGTGGAAAAATACGAGGAAATTGGGTTAAATGAGTACCATATTCAACGTAAGAAAAATACTGTGTGCTTACAAAACACAAAAGTAGGGTGTGTCATAAAACCATGTACAGGGAAAAGATTCCATGTGAATTTTTGGGTGGAAAAATAACTATTTTTTTCATTTACATATCTTTATGCAGCTAAAAATATGCAGCTTCTTTGGTTAAAAGAATTTTATGTTTCAATTCAATTACAGTGGAACTTCGTTAACTCGAACTCGGATAACTCGAATACCCCGCTTAACTCGAAGTACATCGTCGGTCCCGGCCGAATTCTCTCTTTATCTTAGTAAAAAAAAATCGGAAAACTCGAACTCGGATAACTCGAAAAACTCGGATAATACGAAGTGAAAATTTGGTCCCAACAATAAAAATCCTATTTGAAATGAACGAATAACTCGAAGTATAATTTTCGTCGGTCGGTGGTAAACGCCGACATTTTTTAAGAGCTAAATTCCGTTTGTAATACTGAACATATCGGCACTACTAACCTACATGCTATTATAAGTGTTTCATAAATTCATAAAAGAAATTGTCGGTTGAATCTTATTACAACAAGTCTTGGTGATAAAAAGTACTGCTTTACTTACATCAGGTAATTTCCTAAGGCGGTCGCCGATATTAGTACACACGATAGTCAACAACTCATCTACCCGCTCGCTCAAGCGGAACTAATCTCTGACACACCGGTAGATCTACCCTGCTGATATTTTTACAGGTGTAGAAATGAAACAGTCACCGGCGCCTATTAAATCTTTAAACTGCTGAAACAATAGCGTAATTACTGCCGAGGTGTTCAGAGTACAACTGTAACGGTCAGTGCTGTCTATTAAATCGGATAAAACGCCAACTCAGTCACAGTAACATCTTATACGCACATGCGCAGCCCAACTTCCGGTGCCAATACACATGGAAATGGCGTGGTTATCAATTAAAAGTAAGTAGGCCGATCAAACAGTATTTTATATGTCCAATAAAAGGTAGTGGTTCGGTTATGTTTTGCATGCAATCTGTGTTAAACTTAAACGGTTATTTGATTTGACATGAGTAACTTGTTATTTTGACGAATTCCGTTTTATCGTTTACTTTTGCAAACATGACTTGCACATCAGATCGTTATTGAAGTGACTAAGTGAAAGAAACTTTATCGTGACTGTATATCGGCAAAACTACACCAAATTACAAGTGACATAACGAAACATTACATATATATTTACATGTATTGACCAGTCTTCACACTATACTGATGAGCGACAGAACAGGGTTATAATGATTATATAATATTGACAAATATTGACCAAACTTTTCACCAAAAATGATAACTTGCTTAATTCGAACACTCGGATAACTCGAAGTTTTTTCGTAGTCCCGTCGACTTCGAGTTAACGAAGTTCCACTGTAGTACCACAGCCTCTTTAATCTTGAAAAAAAAGGTCGGGGTGCACTTATTAGATCAAATACCTAAAATGTCATTGAATTAGTATTCAGTCTTAGACTGATTTCCTATCATAATCAATAACTGATTGATTAATAACAAGTAATTAGTAAAATAGATACAAAATTCCATAATTGCTAATTTGGTGAAATACTTTAATTCATGAGGCCTGCGAAATCTGTATTTTAAAATCTAAGAATGATTAGTTCATTTTGCATTTTAATTCATTAGCTTATCAAGTATGTGATTGAGGTGCAATGTAGCTAATAAAAATATGTTAAAACAGTGTCACATCCCATTAAAATGCTCTGAGAAAGATTTTAATGTTAATTATGCGACATACATGTTAACCAACTAATCACAACGTAAATCATAAGTAATCTTTCTTTAATTGATAAATGACTTTGATTTTCCAACTGATTCCAAATATTTGGAGTCAGCATAATATAATGAATGAATTTTTAAATATTCCGAGAAGATAATAGACTATTTTCCATTAAAAGATGGTTGGTTTTTCATAAAAAATCATCCGTCTTTTAAATGCCAGTATGAACACATTCACTGTTTTTTTCCGCCAATAAAGATCGTTTTACATTCATTACAAAAAGATTGGTTTTCATCAGAAAAGAATAGTTTTACATTAAAAGGGAATGTTTTCTTCAGAAAAAAATATCGTTTTTATTCAGTAAACATTCGTTTTATTGAAAAGAAAGGTTCTTTTTTCAAGAAAAAAGATCGTTTTTTATCAGATAATTTAAATGTTTTCATTTTTTTTTAATTCAGCGTGTCTTAAGTCCATAACAACTGAAATATAAGTCTTGCTGATGTCACAGATGTTCACGTCAAGAAAGGTGATGAATTGTACGTAAGTAGCAGACGGCACTCACCTGACTTTGATAACTTGGTGACAGGTGAGAATTTAAACAATGACACAGGATTTATGAGGTGAGATGTGTTTTGCCATCCACTCGCTATAGACTTGGCCTGAATACAAACATAAAATGATGATTCAATAGTAATTGCTTCAAAATCTTTTTTCTTTTTTTCAGTTTTGAAATCTTTTTATTCATCCTTTTGTATATTATGAGTACATGAAATACATAGAAAAAGCATCAATTATAGATACAGTTTTACAGCAACACAATATCATTTTTTTTTTGTGAAGAGCATCAAGGGTGTCAATGATAAGGCATATACCATTTTAGAAAGTTTGTACATGTATATATATTGAACAATGTTTAATGGCTAATAAATACACAGTATTGAACAATTAGGATAAAGAAATCAATGCTTCAAAATCTGAATGTGTCTCTCATAATACAATCCATAGCACTTAATTACTGCAAACAGATAAAAAATTGTCTTCCCATTTTTGAAATTATCATATCCGGGAATATACAAAAGTATTTGAGCAAGTCTTTCTGAACATTTTTGAATTTGAAAAGAATATTTAGAATAACAAGTCATCCACATTTCCTATAAAAACATTTTTAAGGGACTTCAGTTCCTGCTTTTGACTCTCTGGATGAAGTTCTGCTAAACGACCAAAGTTGGAATGTTTACAAGGTGTAGAGTATAGAAAAATTGATGAACAAGAGGCTTTTAAATCAAGATTTAACACATTCCACCCCTGTGACCTTGAAAGTAGATCAAGGTTTATTCATTTGAAAATATTCATAGAAATTCATCCAAGCATGCTAATTGACTGATGTCATGACCCTATAGGCCTCTTGGTCATTGGTCAGATTTTATTACCCGGGGCCTCTTGGTTATTGATAAATCGTTTAAAGATTTTAATACTTTGGCCCCTGTGACCTTGAAAGTAGGTCAAGATCATTCATTTGAATAAACCATAAAGTCCTTCATCCCAGCATGCTATTGGCATAATACCATGATTCTATACTTCTTGGCTTTGGAAGAAGTCAAAAATGTAAATTATTATATTATTATAATATAATGCAAGATGGAGGATGCCAGACAAAAGCCGATCACAATAGGTCACTTGAGACTTCATCTCAGGTGACCTACAAATTTATTTTTCTTAATTTTTACAAAACGTAAAAATACTTACCCGTTTATCAATTGCCAATGTTTCTTTGAAAAACAAAAATACGAATAAAACATCTGTGACTGCTAATACAAGTGCGAAGAGAGCAGGAGGAGTGTAAAATGCCCCGTCCTGTTGACGTGCCCATACTGAGAATCCTGCACCAATCAGAGGTCCGAACACAAAACCAATGGAAAATGCTACACCAATCATAGCCTGCAAAACAAAAGGACAATTCTGCTTGTGATGTCAAAGGCTAGTAATATTTTTGTTATATTTGACAGAAAGCAATTTTACAAAAATTTGAACAAAATAAAGTTTGAAACTTATGTGTATGAAGTGTCCATGTACTGTGTATGCATGGGACCACATATAATATCAAATCTGTATAGGACGAAAGCATTTGCGTGGTCCCTGGAAATTTGTCATAATGGGGTTGAACAGCAATTTTTTTCCAGCAGAAAGATTTCAAAACTAAGAATTTTATAAAATATCAAAACACTCGCAAGTAAGACAAAATCTGTATAGTATAGATAAGTAATAAATAAATAAATAGCAAATTTTAACATCATTACATTTTCGATTTTACACATATCACTATTGTTATGCAACATAGACCTACCATTCCCTTGCCACGCCTCTGCTGAGGAAGAATGTCGGCTACAACTGCGGTTGAGAGACTTATATTTCCCTTACTGAGGCCCCCGACTATCCGGGCGATTACAAATAAACCAAAGTTGTGTGACACGGCCCAGATAGCATAAGATATAGCAACACCAATCTGCAAAATCAAAGGAATATTAACTGTTATTGTTTCAAAGCACTTAAATTGTACATACTTTTCTTCATACCAACAACCAACCAGGAGTTTATCTTCATTCATTTTGGAAAACTGTCGTCTGCTCACGAAAATTTATCACTATATATTGACTGATCTCTAGAAAATGAGGTCATATTTTTCAAGCCTTGTTTTAAGAAATGGATATTTGTTGAATCTCATGGAAATACATTTACCTGGTCATGTAAAAAATAATAATTAGGCCATCTTTAAAAATATCTTGGTTTGGTGTAACCCGACCAGGGGTTTTTTACATATGGGTAGGTAGGTAGTGCTGAACTTTTTTTTTTATTCAGTTCTGAAAACAGATTTTCAACCTTCAATACTAAAATAATCCGGCACATAAACTGTTTGGAAATCATTATTCATTTTGTGATCTTAAACAAAAGAAACACACACCAAGCTTATTTGGGTTTGCGAGATGTATTTTCAAACTTGAAAAAAAAAGGGTTTATTTTTCCCAATAAAATTTTCTGTGTAGGCACATTTTTTCTGGGTCGATTTATTTTGGCCTTATAGTAGTTTTGAAATATCAGTTTATGTAGCTGTATCTTTGTTACCATGGAGATGATAAGAAGAGGACGGCGTCCATACACATCTGATGCTGCTCCTACTACAGGGGAGGCTAGAAACTGCAGCAAGGAAAATAGGGATCCAATCAAACCTGAAATCAAAGGTCATGTGATCAAGATGAGCCAATCCAATCAGAAGTGTGTAGCATTAGTAATAAGTCACAAGAAGAACATTTTTACAAAGATATTTTTACAAAACAGATCAGATTTTGTTTTTAATGGTAGGTGTAAAGTGAAAAAATATTTAAAAAAATGAATACTTCTGGCCTCATTAACTAAATTAATTAAAACACTGTACAAGCACCACTTTCAAACAGAGAATTATAAAACAGCAATATATCAATATTCAGCTTAACGAGACAATATCTCAATTTCAACCAATCACAAGCCTTCATTATATTTCCATAGTAACAGTTCTGAAAAAAATCTCATGTTTTACATAATAGGCATTAGTAAGTTACGTACATCACCTTGAATGAAATTTATCTACGGACTGATGAGCTATTGGTCATTTAAACAAAACCTGTGTATAGTCACCTGGTTACCATGACAACAAAAATTTCTGAAAATCTGCATGCACATATTTATATATTCCCAAACATTCCTGTGCAGTTTAATTGAAATTGGTTAGCTATGTTTGGAGGAGTAGTTTGTGCCATCAAGGGCAATAACTTTGCTAAAAATTTATAAAAGTTAATAACTTTCAGGGACATACAAGAAAAATGTCATGAGTTCAACATACGCAGAAAGTTTCACTGAAATCCATGCATAATCCTGTGAGGAATAGGTGGTACGAAAAATTGTGTCTACAGACAGACAGACAGACAGAAAAACAGAAAGACAGACAGACAATAGGGAGTAGGGAGTAGTAAAACAGGTTTTTTTTGGCATGGAAGTTTTTCTCAATGTTTTAGTTTTCAACTAAATATGAAAAATTTACATTGTTGTATAAATTTTTATAGAATGATGTAATATTACCTCCAAATAAAACAGAATTCCATCTAGGAGTGTCCGGAGCACCGACTAATTCCCGAAATCCTTTCACTGAATTCATCAACGACTGGTACAGCCCATCCTACAGAAAAATGACACTTCAAGTTGGGATGTCAATTTAATCATTTCAGACAGATTTCAATTACTGAATTAACACATGCTTAATATTGACATTTGACCCCTCAAACTTACCTTTGACCCCCTGAAATTGGATATAGAAGTCTTAGCATATGTAACCCAAATGAGCGAATAAGCATTAATTATATAATCAGAGGGAAAATCTGAGGAAAACAGCTGTTGGTATTTTCTATGCAGGAGTGCAATGCAACATTAAGTTTCCCGACAATTAAGTTGCAGTGTGAACGATCATCGACAAAGGCCTCTGGGTGAAAGACATACCTCTTTTTTACTTCCATAAAAGTCGAGCAAGGAGGGTAAGATTGGAAGAATGACGGTGAAAGCCAGCAAGTCTATGACGAGGGACACAAAAAGAATGATCAGAATTCGGTTCTCCCCTTCAACTTTTTCCTCTTTTTCCTTCCCACCATCACCTTTCCGACCCACCGAGCCATTTTTGGAACACATATCCAGAAGTTCACCTCACTCAGTCAAGTATGGAAGCTGAGATTCTATGCCTGTGTAAACCTAAAATAGAAAAGCATAGGAGTTAATTTAATTGGCAAAAATAATTATTTTTACCTTAAGGCTCCGCTGATGAAAAAGATATTTCCATTAAAAGATCATCTGCAGATTAAAATATTAATAAATAAATAAATTTTGTATCAACTGAAACTTTCCAATTCAGAAAACATTTTTTTTAGATGTCATAAAATTACCAAAATTTGCTTTTAAATGGTAATGAAATATTGATCCAGTACTATCTAATATATATTATTGTCCACTTCTAGGTTTATATACAAAAAGTACATGAAATAAACAATTTCCATGTGAAATAAATTTGTCAAGGTGTTTGATTTCGTTGGGTGAAATACAAATCCAGTGCACCCTAGGGAAAAATTCATTTAGCAAATGATGTTCCAGTCATGTGTAAAAGTACTGTGGATATTTTGGTTACAGCACAAATATGTGAAAACCCGTAAGTGATAATATTCTGTGAAACTACGAAAAGTACTTTATTTATAAGAAGTAGCTGTTAAAAGTAATAAAATTCCTACCTTGTCTAATCCCCAGAGAATCTGTTACAAGTTACAACCATGTGTTACCACGACAACTACTTTGAACCTTGTCAAATAACTACATGCTCACACAAAAATCTGAAGTGATTTATCTTGACAAGTTCCGGGAGCAGATTTCCTTCCACTACATGTGTATAGGTTTCTGACAGAGCTACAAGGCTACCATAAAAGCTATGATAGGATTTTGATTGATACACTTATATATATAATGCGTGTGCATTGAGGCGCGAATTAGTCATCATACCCATACAGGTGTATGGCGCATTGTCAGCTTAATGAAAAAAAAAATATTAATCTCTTGTTCATATTTACCAAAATTATAAGTCTTGCATATGTGGTCAGATGGTTAGAATACATGTACAATAAAATTATGAGTTACGACTGTTTAAAACATCAATCAGTGTGCATGTAATAATGCTGTGATAAGCCCAAAGGACCAATTTAAACTTAATAGGCTTATTTTCAGACATGGATAAGCTTATTACCAGGCATGGATGAGCTTATTACCAGACATGGATGAGCTTATTACCTGACATGGATGAGCTTATTACCAGGCATGGGCTTATTACCAGGCATGGATGAGCTTATTACCAGGCATGGATGAGCTTATTACCTGGCATGGATGGGCTTATTACCTGGCATGGATAAGCTTATTACCTGGCATGGATGGGCTTATTACCTGGCATGGATAAGCTTATTACCTGGCATGGATGGGCTTATTACCTGGCATGGATAAGCTTATTACCAGACATGGATAAGCTTATTACCAGACATGGATGGGCTTATTACCAGGCATGGATAAGCTTATTACCTAGCATGGATAAGCTTATTACCAGGCATGGATGGGCTTATTACCTAGCATGGATAAGCTTATTACCTAGCATGGATAAGCTTATTACCATGCATGGATGGGCTTATTACCAGGCATGGATGGGCTTATTACCAGGCATGGATGGGCTTATTACCAGACATGGATAAGCTTATTACCAGACATGGATGGGCTTATTACCAGGCATGCTCCTATGGTTGAAGCTATATTTAGGTAAGAATATCTTCAGTACCCAAACCCTATGATGTCAAAAAAAATCAAACAATGTTTTTTTCCCCAAGAAATATCTTTATTTTTTTTTCTTTCATAATATGATATTTTCATGGAAATTAAAAAATTCATAAATGATTTTGGCTCTGGAAGCAAATTGAAATGTTTCCTTTTGACCTTGGCCCCAAACCTATTTACATACCTAAGTTATGACAAGGTAAACGGATTGGTGATTAAAATGACATGCTTGGGTTGCTGCATGAATGAACTTAATACAGGTAGTTGATACTAAAAGCATTTCTTTACTTTACCTGATTTGATGTTGACATCGGACCATACCAATACCATTAATGTAGACATTTCGTGTTGATTATTTCATCATAACATTATACCTACATAAAATCTCCTGGGCTGGCACGAACTGTACATACAAGCTGTTACCCATTTAAAGTCATGTTTACATCAATCTTATACCTGCTTAACCTACTACAACGTTGATCTGCACAAAATGGCATATAATTAAAATAATTTTAATGCTGATGTCCTTTCAAATATAACCACAATTAAAGGACTTTCATATTTGAATGAAGCATCTAATGAAATTTTCAATTTTGAGAATGGCGATATTTTATAGAATCTGTTGTTGTGTTAGATTGTTTGGTTGTAATTTGTTTGTTTGGTAAACAACTAATGTTTGATTGACTGGCCGATGGAATGTTTATTTTTCTTCAAGTCCAAGTATCGTAGACCGTGTTAACACCAGGGCGTTACATGTACCATTCTCTCATTCAATCCGATTCTGAAGACATCATTTCTTTCTATCAAAATTAAATATTGACTCACCTGTTTAGTACCTGGTAAGGAAAGGTGAGAGAACATATAGACTCTCATACATATTTATTAGGTACTAAATAAGAGGCCAAGAGGGCCTGTATTGCTAAACTTGATATGGCAGTAAATACATTTGTATGGGGAAACACTCTACATTTCTACAGAACAAGGATTTTGAAGAATTTGCTATATTTCTCTGATTTGGCCAAGCCAGCCTTCCCCCCCCCCCCCAAAAAAAAATTACAGCTAGGGTGGGCTGTCCTCCAAAAATATTTTTTTCTTTTTTTTTCTGATGAGAATATTGACCGAGACACAAAAGCTGCCACGAAAGCCCAACATGTAGGATGCTCCAAATGCTTATTCATAATCATTTAAAGGATAAAGTGGATTATAATTATTGGATAAAATTGGGTTGCAGTACGAAGTTCACTGTAGTTCATTAAGGAAAGATATGCAATCATAGAGGGTAGGACAATTTGCAAGATCAGGAAGAAAGAGGTTGAGTCCACTTTCAAACTAAAACTGTCGTCCAGAGGGTCAACTCATACATGTCACGCCACAAATAAAATCATACTTAACTACCGGTACTAGTAAATCATAATCAATATTGACAAGGAAGTCCTTAAGTTGTGGACCGTGTTGAAGTGGGAGGCAAAGGAATTAATCTTGATACACACAATGTACACAGGGGGATTTAAATATAGTGCAACAATAACGACCTAGTGAATGTTTATAAAAAATTCGCTGGTTTAAAATATTACACAAATACTGCCTACTGGTATGGCAAGCCATCTGGGTTTTTACCAACTTAATTCAGACAACTGTATCTTAACTGAGATACATATATCTCTATTTATCTAATATTTAGAGATATCTGTATTTGAAATAGAGATATCTGTAATTTAGAGATATCTGAATTACACTAGATGTCCGTATCTTACATAGATATCAATATTTCAAATACAGATATCTCTAATATCAATAAACTCAAAAGCTATCTTCAATTTAGAAATATATCTCTATTTAATAGAAAACAGAGATGTCTAATTAATGGAATTTAATGCATAAATAAAAATATTTGTACAGTGTTTTTAAATTATAAATGTCTCTATTTTAATTAGAGATATCTCTGTTTCAAATACCGAAATATCTATTTTCATAATTAATAGTGATATTGCCAATTTGAATATTAATATCTGCATTAAATGAATAAATACACAAATGTTTTCATGCCTTTTGGGCTTTTACCAAGTTGATTTGTTTTTAGATTTGAAATACAATTTGAATCACTATTAATCGACAAAATACAGATATCTGTGTTTAAAATTTTACTTATAACTTCAAGCGAGACCTCAGCTACTGTGCTGCAGGTCAGGACAACTAGATACAGCAAGAAATAATCTTGATCTGAGGTGCGCCCCAGGTGTGGGACAGTCTACCTAATGACATTAGAAAGGCTGAATCCTTTCCTGGAGACTGTTAAACACCTGGGATGGCTCATCATTAAGATGTAACATAAAGTGGTAGGCTGGTGATTGAAAATTACCCAGTAGTCGGGAAAAAAAAAAAAAAAAAAAATCATTGATGATGACTTTGAAAATACAATTAATCAGAAATTTCTTAAAGTTTTTGTAAATCTCTGGCTTCATGTACATATTTTTGTAATTTTAGCGAACCAAGAAGCAAATGATCTTACACTTTAGTGATATATTCGTTGGTCATTTACAAGGGATTAAGGAGATTTAAACATATTAACAACTGTTAAAATGTTCAGTATGAAAGGAGCATTCCTTCGTTCGGTTATCAGAAACATAATTTCTATTGATGAAATCTATGTCTGAACAATGATTATATGTTATTGAGTGTTTGTGCATACAAGTAATGAAATTAACGCCAAAACGCCAGGTAAAAGATGTAATTTGTATACAGTATTTTGCGGTAATTAGTGATACTTTGGGTCAAATTAAGATTTTTCAGGACTTAATACTCGAAGAACTTTGGTTTATTTTGAGAGTAAAACTGCATTATTAATGTAAAGATTACAACTTTTACTATTTGGAAAAATACATATTTTCCAGCAAGTTTAATTTTGATGACCTAAACTTTATTCAAATGAAGGAATGTCCCTTTAAATTGATAACAAAGGCCAAGATGTTGAATAAATGGACTTGAGATAAATATAAAATTTGTATATAAATTTTATACAAAAGAGCAATTCTCTGGTAAATTCAGAAAACTGATTATAATTGATAATCTATCAATTTCAAGTTTCCGATTATCAATTCTGAAAGTGAAACCGATTCTCATCACTAGCAACAGTTAGTTGCATTGCATGCTTTCTTATAGTTTACTCTTCGTTGATTTTTCTTTTTTCTAGTTTTTATTGCTACTTACTTTCTTGTGTTCTAAAATCTTATCCTGCAAATTTCTAATTATTGTTCCTAGATGTTGTGTTGTTGTTTAAGATTATGTTATATTAGTATGTAACAGGAGAGGAGAAAATATAGCGGCCAGACCGGGGTTCGAACCGGGACCTCCGAACACTTGCCGGATGCTCTACCAATTGAGCTACCTGGTCACCGATGATCAACCCAGTCCAGTCCCGCTACATGTATATATGTTTCTGTCAATATCATTAGACTGCTATGTCTCTTAAATTGATTTATTAACTGCATGACCTTTATATTTGCATGGCCTTTAATCATTTGTGCTATTTTACTATTTATCTATCTCTGAGTGATGCATTCTACTTTTGTGAAATTTTGTTGTATCTATTAATTTTATATGTTTAACAAGTTGTAAAAGTTGCATTGTTACAGCATAAACACAAATTATAATAAAAATGAGAGGAATCTGTATTTAGAATAGAGATATCTCTAATCTGCTTTTTATCAAATACTAGTAAATATCTATTTTAAAAATACAAATACTTGTACTTCAATTCAATATGTAAAAACCCAAACAGCCTGCCATACACTGCTATCTATTTATTTATTTAATGGGTGAAAACGCCACCATACATCACGGAAGTCACTCAAGACTAGTCACTTATTTGATGTCATCCAGTGTTTCCAGATTTTACATCCGGTATCATGGCCTTGCAGCCATTCATTTGAAAAATACACTACTAAATACTAGCTGCAATATAAACTGCTCACTTTAGAGAACTCTTAAACTTGAGCGGTTAAACCAGCTCCCACAAAATAAATGCAAAAAAATAATAATAATAAAATAAAAAAAAAATATATATATCAATTAGATTTCTAATTATGACATCTGTTACATACCAGTACATATATATGATATATCAAAGTCACTTTTTACAGTGACTTCAACATTCATATGCTGGATTGTAAAAGTCATATCTAGCGACGTACAAGGAGGCTAATATTATATACATTTTTTTTACCAATCAATGAATCATGAAAATGAAATAAAATCAAAGTTATAGATTTCGCACTAAGCGTACTGATTAAAAGATTGTGCGCATTTTCTATTATGCTACATACACTTACAATTTAACTTGCAAAAAAATGTACTTACCTTAGTAAACTTTGGCTAGTATCCAACTTTCAAAGTTTCTGTCCTGATTTTCAACCCCAACTTGTCAATATTGTCAGATAAGATTAACGACTACAATGACACGTGTTCATTTTCATACAATCAACTTGTTTCTTTTATGAAATAGTGGATACGTGTCTCAGTAACTAACAGTTCGTAACGATAAGAAATATAAAGCACATATGCCTTAACTAAGCACCTAAAACTAAAAACGTGCTCTACTTTCTGTTTTGTCGCTTCCGGGTTATACGCACATTCGAGACCTTTCGTACATTTACTTAGCAACGCAACCAAAAATTTTGAGAAACACCGAAATATGAAGTGTTCGAGAAAATAAGTAGTTTTACTGAGATTGTATAAATGATTATCTTTCGTGGTTAAAAGGGAAACCTGTATAATGAAGTGTGACTTTGATTGATGACTTCACAGATTGCATTTTGAGTGAAAACAGAACATTCGGGAAACCTCGACAGATTCCGGTATCATCTTCAGGAACAGGAAGAGCCCAATCGAGCATGCGCGTTATATGAAAGGAGTTCAAGATTTTTTCTGCGCGTGTTGTTTTGCTGCTGCTTGTAGAAAATGTCCCGCTATTCGAGACCACCCAACACATCTCTATATGTTCGCAATGTCCCTGATAACACAAGGTGCGTATTTAAACACGGAAATGAAATCAGGTTCGTTCAAGTATCTCCCACATAAAATATCCGAAATTTACATTGCGTGGTTCTCGATGCAGGTTACACTCGCGTGCTTTCTTCACTTGATGGGGATTTAGCTCATTTAGGCAAACCCTTTGTGTGTTATGATATACATGCATATTTTTCGTTAAAAAATGATTCACAGTGAGTATGTAAAGGCAATATTTGAGGGGATATAAAGTGTGGGCATATGTCGTGTGCAGTAATTTCTGAAGTGATGCGTTTTAGGCCCATTCCTACATCAAATGTTTGTTTTATATTTCTTCCCAAAATCCGCAATTTATTTCTGATAATTATATAATACTCCTTCGCAATTCACGAATTTCTATAAGGCCGCATCCAAAACGTGACCAGTCGGAAAAGCCCATAAAATATATAATATAACTATCTACAAGAAAACTTAATTATAAAATATTTGATAAAAAAAATCTGATATTTGATTCTAATAGTACGATTATAATATGCACTATTAATTTAATTGACAATTGTATTGAACTCGCATGCTTCATGTATATATTTTTTCTTCTTTTCTGTCAGACTTCAAAGTCAAGTTGTGAAGTATAAGGTTGCTACTAACATGGCAAATTATACAAGTACAACTACACAAGCAAAGCTTGCGCGTAAAGATCAAGAGTTCAAGACATAGAGCTCAAGGTTAAAGAATATACAGATTACTGGCAAAGTTAAAGATATCAAGTCAAGCCGCTCAAGGTGTATTGTCACGACGAGGCAAGGGTTAAAGACACGGTAACAAGGCTCAAGGTTAAAGCACAGTAAAGGTCAAGCATATAGAGAGAATAAAGCTCTTATAAAGATCCAAGGTAAAGGTAACAGTCAAGCATCGTCTTCACTATGAAGTATTTGGCTTAAAAGATCTCAAGCAAAGGGAGCCTACTCTGTACACGGCATGGACCAAAGGGTTATTTGCGATCAAGCCGCTGTCTGTTTATAAAGTCTGATCTGCGAAAATCTATTGGTTCAACACTGCTTCAAGTCAAGAACAAGAGTAAGGAAACAACGTTTTTACATATATCTGCTGACAAAGGGTTAAATCAGGTATTGATATATACATAGGATAAATATTTTATCGTATACCGTCAAACCTGTCATAGCAGACAGACCATACAGGAATACCCAATGAAAATCACTGTATATAGCGGACACCTACCTTATGTGGTCAGCAGCCAGACTATTATTTTTTGTCGGTAAATTGTTAAATATTCTGTGTAACATACACGTGTAACCATGTATTGTGACCAACAGAGCCTAATTTGCTTCACTCCTCTGGCAGCTATGCTAACTTTGGAAGCCATTACATCATCACTAATTACTGTTACTTAGGCAGTAATTAGAAGATAGCACTGATTGGGGGAAGGATTTGTTTACTAAACACCATGGGTGATTACTAGCTATTGAACCATGTACAATGCTAGGTTGAATACCAACCTAATGAACCGCCATTGATGAAATCATAGGCTTCCATTTTTGGAATAATGCTAAATCACTGGGTTCTTCAATGTTAGGGATGGGGCCCATCACATTATGGACTTGACTATGGAAACTCCCTCATATATCAAGACTGTCTCATTTTTGTGAGAAATCTTTACTTTTTACGGTTGCACCCTGTGATAAAGCATCAAAATTTTATGGTTGTTGGCTTTTTCTAAGGGCTGTTAATGGGCCCCATTCCCAATTAAAATCATTTCATATTTAAGCCAAGTTCCCAAAATTTGCAGTTGACTACTGAAAAAATCTTCCCCAATTTGTCAATTTTCTTCCCAAAATGAGACAAAAAGGCCCCTTCCCAAACCAGTGAGAAAAAACCCTGGTTTAAGAATTATTGATAAAAAATCATTGAAATCATTAAAATGTCACTGTATTATTTGGATTATTAATGATCATTTCAGGGATCATATCAAAGGCAGTGACCTTGCACAACTGATCGGTGTAATCTAATGGTTACCCAAGGTCATCGATGATTCACTTTTTTATCTGTTTTACGTGCTGCCAAGGATTTTAAATGTTTATTGTACTGATGTATTCTTTGTACTTTATATGTGTACAGAACTGAAGAGTTGCGCTCCCTGTTTGGTAAATATGGTCCCTTGAAAGATGTCTATGTTCCAGTGGATTATTTCACACGTCGACCACGAGGCTTTGCATATATCCAATATCCTTTCATGTCTCGCAGCTGAACTAAAACATTGAATATCAGAATTTATGCTGTGTATTTTTCTGAGAATATTGAATATTTACACAAATTGCAAATTTAAAGAACACTATAAATACAATTTTGCACATGTGCAAATTATTGCTACAGTCAGGGCATCCAGTAGGATTAAAATCTCAAGAGTCAGTGACCCTCAGCTCTGAAATCCTGAGAGTCAAATCAAAATCCTGAGAGTCAAAATGTGAAATTCTCAAACTTGACGGTTAATCGTTTCCAAACGTAAACTGATAAAAATGTCTTTTTTCAAAAATTTTATTCAAAAGAATTTAGTTCATCTTAATTTATTATCTAAAATGTGTTTTTATTAAATAAATAAAAGTATTTTTAAAATTTACACTTTTCTTTTAATTATACAATGTATTTTTTTGTTTGTATTAAGTACAATTAAAACATAATTATTTTTTTTTATTTAATTTGAATAACTGAAATAAATTTCTTGTAAACCTTTTAACAAAAAAACTTGTATCACAGTTTTCTTGCTGAAATTATGTTTAAATGTGTTACATTGGTTAAGCATAATTTGTAAAACCATCTTTTTATTTTTTTATTTTTTTTTTTTTTAATCTGCTCAGCCTCTGGAGGTAATTTTTGTATGCTAATCCTGTTATCATATTTGCCGCCAAAATGTAACATGAATGATTTACGCTTCCCACCCTATCAAATGAACTGCAGATTGAGGTCATGTAAGGTTATTCAGGTTAACAACAAAATGGCTGCCGCCTGTGTTGGCATGCTGCAAACTAGGCCTGCTTACGATCTCATTCTTGTTATGTACATACTTAGAAGTTATCAAAAACAAATGTTACATTTATTTGTTGGGATGGGAATCTTCTATAGCTTATTTCAATTATTTAAATGTTATTGCTTAGAACAAAGTGCAGATCGGCCACTACAGGTAGGTGGATACTTCACCTGTGCCCCAATTTGGCAATCGGCAGCGACAGTTGGATTTAGTCACAGTTGAGTGGCTCTTTTAATTGACTCCTAGGGGTATTCTACTAATTAGTGTCACTGACCATAGCAAATATACCCTTTGTTAAGCCTGGGTATTGGACAACACATGGACTAATTACAGTGGTGGTCAAAATGTGAAGCGTCAGATTGACGCACGGCATGCAAAACTCGTGCGTCAAATTAAATTTTGCTGCGTCATTGACCCGAGGTCTCGGGTTAATGGATGCCCTGGCTACAGTATGTATTATAAAATTATACATATATGTAAGAAATTAAACTTACGTTAATTGTGATTAAATTGAATCCATTTCAATGTTTTAAATTAAATGGTAATACTTGTGACAATTTTTTTGTGAAATGGTCATATTTAAGATTAAAGTTTGGTGCTAAATGAGAAAATAGTCCTTAACCAGATAACATTTGAAGATCCCAGGGATGCTGATGATGCATTGTATCACCTAGACAGAACAAGATTTTATGGAAGAGAGCTGGAGATCGAATTCGCAAGAGGAGACAGGAAGTGTAAGTTAATTAGCATGACAACAGGCTCTGTTAACCCGTCCTTACCAGCCCATTAGTTAAATCTGTGTGGTAACAGCCTTTTGTAGTAGCAGGCTGTTATGATTGAAAAATAAAGATTTTGATATCGAAATAATATAAACATTTGGAAAATCAAAAATAATTTCTGACAGTTCATTAAATTTAACGGATTATTCTTCGATTTGTACATCTCTTGAATGAGAATGTAACAGTGCACATGATAATTAAATTTAAATTACTGTCTCCGCTAGGGATTGAAGCCGGTACCTCTGGCTTACTAGTCTTACACTCAACCGATCGAGCTGAGCGGTATATTGCGGCTAGTATTTACCAGGGTTATATAAAACTAGATCTTTGCTTTAAAATTTTGACCTGTTTGCACATGTTTACAGCTCCCAATCAGATGAAATCCAGGGAGAGGTCCTCTGGTAAAAGAGGCAGCTCACCATATGGTGGATACCGTGATGATTACGATCGTGGTCGCAGGAGAAGAAGCCGGAGTCCAAGGTGTGTAGCTGTACATCTTTATCTAATTAACCATAAAACTTCTTTATTAATTGAAGTTTATAATTATTATCATCAAACTTTGTCTCTTTAAGTTTGAAGTGTTTTTTTTTGTTCTATAAATTGTAATTCCAAAACCGTTTGCTGGAAATGGATTACATTAAGTTTTCTTTTTTCACAGATACCATTCTAGGTCGCGTTCCAGAAGCCCATATCACTCAAGCCGGTGAGTTGAAAGCAAATTCAGCTTGTTGTGAGCAATGTCATGGAGATGTTGTCCGTGAAAGGAGCGGTATCAAATTCTTTAATTTTAGCTGCATATATATAACTTTCTTACCGGAGGAGGTTTGTAGATTAATTTGTTGGTGCACAAATATTTTGTTTTTGTGATCGTTTGTATTTTGTATGTTTTGTTTATTCCTTTTTTTGTTCCAATCACAAAACATTCCATTGTTTGCTTCATTCACAAAACAACAGTTTCTTGATAATCAAATATAATTACATGTTAAAGTGGATCACAAGTTCATGCTGTTTACAAACATTGTCCATGGGAAATACCTATTTTGACTAATTTAAAAGATTGCCCTTGGCTATGGTAGCTCTGTCAGATTCATAAATATTTACACTAATGTATCATCTTAAGGTCATTAGTCAAAGTTGAAAGGTCAATGGTAACCCTTAGGAATAATGCAATATTGTTTCAAAGAAGTGTGGACATTTATGTCTTACAGACATTTTCTACTATTTTTCGGGGAGATTTAGGAAAATATCATTTCAGATGTGATGAACACCACTTTTTTGTAAGTTTTATAGGAGTGTTGGTGTAAACATCAGAAGATATTACATGTAAAGGATGAGTGTCTTTGACGAGTGGATGTTTAACTATTGCAGATGCAGATCACCTCCTTCATATGGCCATTATGATAGTTGGTGAGTGACCACTCACACAGATGATTCTCATCACCTGGGATGATTCTGTTTATTTTTGGTCACTAAATTGCCACTTTTAGATGTCTCATTTGTTTTAGTAGTCATTTTCACCATCAGTTATTGTAGTCTTTTCTTTTGGGTGTCAGATTTGTATATATAACCATTGCTTCAATGCATTAATATTTCGTTTTCCAAATTTTAACTCTTTGCACACTTCTGTTCGTATCAAACGCCTTTCATGTTAATCTTGCTGATTAAGCAGATCTTGCATCAGTTTTCGAAATCAAAGAACGCAAGTTACTCCTACTACTCGGTTGATTTTGTTAGAACCTTACATGCAATTCACAAAACTTCACAATATCATATTAGGATTTGAAATCAACGTTATGTTTGAGATTAAGATACTAAAATTATGTATGATTTTAATGTCTTGGCAACTTGGTAAAGCAACATGCAAATAGTTGAAGAATGAATCGGTGACATTTCACAAAAACTTTTAAAAAATCCCCCAAAAATTTGCCAAGAAACAAAATAAAAATTTGCTGGAATCATTGCTGAGTTCTAGTCAATACACATGTGCTGGGACAGCTATGCACCAATAATAGGCCTTCATATACTGTAATTGTCTGAGGCTGCCAATAAGTTGAGAGTCCACCATATGCATGCATAAGGATAAGAATTCATCCTTAATGTAGTTTCTTCAAGGAATGGATAAATAAAGGAGAGGACAGGGATACTGGTGAACTTGGTCAGAGTTTACAGAGGTAAAACCTCAGGGAGCCAGAGTTTACCGAGGTAAAACCTCAGGGAGCCAGAGTTTACCGAGGTAAAACCTCAGGGAGCCAGAGTTTACAGAGGTAAAACCTCAGGGAGCCAGAGTTTACAGAGGTAAAACCTCAGGGAGCCAGAGTTTACAGAGGTAAAACCTCAGGGAGCCAGAGTTTACAGAGGTAAAACCTCAGGGGCCCGCAAGACCGCATCATTTCTGTTGCTATTGAGACCACATTTGCATCTTCAGGAATATGGGAGACTTTTGTAATGGTTTCTCATTACTATTTAGTTCTTGTCATTTAAATGCAGTGGGATTTCAACTAAACTTACCAGCAATAATTCTCATACATCATATTTATTCAATTTTGATGAAAATTAGTTTATAGGGATAATTAGGGGACTTTGAATTCAACTGATGCCAGTTACCACATGCAGGCTTCTAATTGGTCAAAATTCAAATATTGTGCAATTTTTGATGAAAATTTGTATATAGGGGTATTAGGGGACTGCGAATTCAAAGTAACCACATGGAAGCTTCTGATTGGTCAAAATTTAGATATTGTTTGATTTCTATTAGAATTGGTTTATAGGGGTTTAAGGGACTGCAAATTCAACCGCATCATTTCTGTTGCTATTGAGACCACATTTGCATCTTCAGGAATATAGGAGACTTTTGTAATGGTTTCCCATTACTATTTAGTTCTTGTCATTTAAATGCAGTGGGATTTCAACTAAACTTACCAGCAATAATTCTCATACATCATATTGGCAGCAGGGGCGTGCATGTTTCATAAGTGTTTACTTGTTAATATTTACTAAAGTATACTTAGTCTTTAGAATTTTAATTAGAGTGAACAGTTTAGATATGGAACAAATGTGTGATGAAAACCCTTCAGTTAATTCTGAATCACCAGGATTCTGACAGAAAGTGGTGTATATATATATAGGAATCACAAAAAATCCTATCTGGGCTGGTAGTGTGAAGAGGTATAATATATAGGGAGTTTAATCAATTTGACCTTGACCTACTTTGAAAGTCAAAGAAATGATATGAAGAAACAAGATTTGACCATATTGCTATATTTGTAACGGTTCAAAATCCTTTCCAAACTAAATTTCAAGAGAAGAATGTTTAATTAAAGAAGGCACAGTGGGTACCTGTTAATGAAGTCTGAAGATACTATTACTGGAATCTTTCTTGTATTTACTAATACTTTACTGTGGTGTTAACAAATATTTTTATCATTTTGAGCACCAAACATTCAGCTGAAGAACATACAGTGCTTTTAGCAGGTGTTAGTCTTGAACTCTTCAATTGTCTTACGACTCTAAAAACTGTTGGTTGTATACAATATACACTTTAAATTACACCTTTTCTTGAAAGATTTCTATTGAAGGATGACAATACTCGAGGATTGCATGGTTAATGTCAAATTGATACCATGGTAGATTCATAGTGTTCTATGTTGCAGTTCTGGATATGTCTGGACAATTTACAATAATTATTTCAAAAAGAAAGTTTTCATTTTATTTTAAAAATTTGAGAAATTTTGTGAAATAGAAGTAAAGATACCTCATTCTTACAGCTGAACTTGATATCAAATCTTGGTATTATCTATGCATGGACTGTTATATAGCTTCATAGAATTATTACATGTACACTGCATTACTGGTATAAACACCGACAGGCTTTCACAGAGCTTAATATACAATATATATATATATAACTTCACACAAACTCATAGCAGCTATTCTAATACATAAATTTTGTAGTGTAAGTTTGTAAAAGTGTTGTCAAATGTTATTTTAACCCCAAAACATAACTTGAAAGTTTTGCATTGTAAAAGGATAGTTGTTGGGGGTCACGTAACTGTTTGATGCTTTTCATGTCACTCTTTCGTGCCTTGTACACAAAGGCAATTTCAAATGATTGTAGTTTTCTTATCCTTGCACTGATACATAGTTCTTGTTTGAACCATGCCCTTGTGCTGTGCAATTTGTTACTGTATAATATGCTTATAATAAAGTATCCAACAACTTTTTGGCACAATTCATATAAAAAAAAAGTTAATGCTGCTGCATGATATGATGAACAAATTAAAGAAAAGATGTGTTAAATGAAGATTTGTGCATGTAAATTCATACCCTAGTCATCAGATAGGCATACGTTTACATTGTTTGAGATCACCCATCAGATTGAGATCATCCATCAGATTTTATTGGAATCTTCAGAAGACAAGAGGACAACAATCACAGGAAGGATGCAGTATTTAATTATATTTTACTCACCTGCTGTTTTTTGTTTCTTTTTTTAGGCATCGATCCAGATCCAGGAGTCCTTACAACAACGATAGCAGAAGGTATGTGAAGTGTGATTTTTCAAGAAAAAGAACTATCTGTAACATAGTTTATGGGCCATTTATAGAAATTTTAAGGGTTTTTCTGAATATATGTGTCATTCAGGAAAATTGTGGGTCAACGTGAAGGGGCCTCGATCAGTGGCCGAGTGGTTAAGGTGTCCCGACACTTTATCACTAGCCCTCCACCTCTGGGTTGCAAGTTCGAAACCTACGTTGGGCAGTTGCCAGGTACTGACTGTGGGCCAGTGGTTTTTCTTTGGGTACTCCGGCTTTCCTTTACCTCCAAAACCTGGCACATCCTTAAATGACCCTGGATGTTAATAGGATGTTAAAAAAAAAGAAAATACAATAAAACCTCCAAAATGATCCCCGATAAAGTTACTATTTATTACATGTGTTTATGTCGCAGCCATGAAATAATCAGAAAGAGGTATTAAGTATCCCTTTTATCTCTTTGACACAAATATGGTTGTTTTGTGAGAAATAATCGTGCTCTCATTTGATGTTTTTGTGTTTATGTCATAATCAACTTCGATACTATTGTTTTTAGGAGGTCTCGCAGCAGGAGCAGGGGAGGAAGAGACAGGTGTGTAATTTTATTGTTACAGCAACTAACATCTCCAAAATCATTCACTTTGTTTGTACATTATATAATAAAAAAAGATCAGGAATATCATTAATTTGTTGTGTTGGGTTGTGGATCTATTCTTTCATTATACTATTACCCCACTCAATTTCAATCTGGGACCAACACCAGCGATTATACATGTTTCTGACTTATTTCGCGATGATAAAGTCAAAATAATGTTTGTGTGGCAATGCTATTTTTCATGTTATCATATTAAATAAGATCTTGTCTAAATATGTTCTGACTTTGTTGTTGACAGAAAGTCCTACAGTCGGTCCAGGAGTAGGTCAAGGTCATACGAAAGACAGAGAAACCAATCAACAAAAAGGTGAGTTGTCCAGGTTCATCTTGGTATCCATCAAATTAAACTCGCACTAAACTATATCTTATTTTAACGGGAAATGATTTGAAATGAAATAATTGTAAAATGATATTTATAGCTCTGAAGTATCTAAAACTTTAGATAAAAAAAATTATCGTAAGAAATATCACTGATGTGTATTGCTTGTTGATTATACAGGTCAAAGTCATACAGCAGGTCACCATCACCTTTAAAAAGAGATGTATCCCCACGCAAGAGCCGTAGTCTCTCACCGAATGGAGAGTGACATTCAACAACCATCATGGTTATATATAAGAGACTGCCATGACAAAAGCGATCAAGAACGACAGGAGCGATTGGAACAAACACGGAATATAAACTGATGTTTTTTTGCTACTTGTGCGGCATTGTTATGTATCAGTGTGTGACTGGCTGAAGTGTTGCCATTCAGAACAATGGATATATTGGTTGAGACTGTCTCAATATGTCCAAGAATTATAAAACAGGGAGTTTTACTGAGTGTCTAGGTCACCTGACAGGAAGTCACAAGTGACCCATTGCAATTGTTTTTGTCCATCGTCGTTCGTCCATAAATAAATTACATTTTCATCTTCTCAATGACCAATAGGCTCAAAGACCAGCTGTTGGACCAGTAGCATGCTAGTATAAAGGGCTTCCAAGTTTGTTCAGAAGAATGACCTTGACCTACTGAAAGGTCACAGAGGTTGAATACTTTAGAATATTTAAACAATGACTACTCAATAACCAAGAGGTAGAGGGTCATATTTGTTCAGTTGACAAAAATTCAGGTCAGAAGTCGAGCATAAGGCCAAACAATGAGTCTACTGAGCAAAGGTCAAGGTCACAAGATCAAAGTCAAATTTTTTATAGATCTTTTTACCTTAATCATTTTATGATATTATGAGGTGAAGTTGGTCAAGATTGAACAAGTGGTCAACTGATCAAATGTTTTTTAGTCACTGGGTCAAAGGACAAGGTCAAATTTTGTTTTTATTCACTGATTATGGGGGATATATAGGCACAGGATTAAAGTCTTGTTTACTCGTCTTCGTTCTCTTCTCCTTTAAAGGTCACTGGGGTTTTATATTTTAAATGTTAGTTTTAGAGCAAAAAAATCATCTTTCATTATACATATCAGAACTCAGGTGACCACTTATAAGGCCCCTAGGCCTCTGGTTAGGCTGTCAAGCTGCCCGAAAAAATTCTTATATTCTTAGTTTTGCTAAAATAACTTAAAAAAGTTTTGATTCCAAGGAGGAATGCTTATAAAGCCCTGATTTTTTTAAGGCAATTCGTAATTTTTTTAAAAATCTCTACGCTACCAATTTTGAAAGCGCATTCATATTGAATATGTCTTAATGTAGTTTGCAGTTCTTATTCAGATTATGCAGTGAAAGGCAGTTGACCAGGGACTTGTTCGTTCATGCAGACAAACTGATTTGTCTGTTTTTAAATGTAATTTTTCAAGCATATATCTTTACGGACCTTGCAGATGTTATTGCAGGCCTTGATAGTCTTTGCCATAGGTCATCTGAAAACAACAAAAAATCAACAGGTCTGTTCCTATACTCTGGCCAAACTTGTCCAGTCGTTGGGACAGTGATTAACAAAAACGGCCCAGTGGAGCCTTGTGTCAAGCTTGTTTATTGGTTGTGACTTTGTGACAAAGATGTGACTTTTTAGGTTTTAGCCTATGAATAGCTTAGACAATGGAACCCAGCTGGAAGACACCTTTCCTGTACTTTTGTAATTTTTGTGAGTTTCTTTATTGTCAAAAATGCCTTAATTTAGTTATACAATTCCTAAATTTAGCCCTAAAATTTTGTATTTTCATCCGTATTTCTTGTCAAAAAGTGCTGGAGAGTCTGCATTAAGGAACAAAATGACAGGTGTAGAATCTTTTAACTTCTTAGCGTTTTACACTTAGTGATTCTACTAAAGACTACATGGTTGGAATCTCTGTAACAATTTTGAAAAAAAAATTGTGTGCTTATTATTAAATAGTTAATTACTGCTTCTGAAGAAAACGTGTTTTGTTGATTTTTAAGAACACCTTTCATTGTAAATATCTCGTATGTAGGTGTTGATCATCCTTTGCCATTATGGTTCTCTCTTGTCTTCATTTTTAGCTCACCCGGTCCGAAGGACCAAGGTGAGCTTATGCCATACCGTGGCGTCCGTCGTCTGTCCGTCAACAATTGACTTCTTCTTCATAACCGCTGATCAGAATTTGATCAAATTTGGTCAGAAGCATCCCTATGGGTAGGGGACTCAAAATTGTACAAATGATGGGGCTGAACCCACAGGGGCCTGAGGGGCGGGGCCAAAAGGGGTCAATTTTGCTATATTGATATAAAAGACTTCTCTGAAACCAAGCAATGGATATCGCTCATATTTGCCTGGTAGCATCACTATTGGGTGAGGATTCAAAATTGTACAAATGATGGGGCTTGCCCTCCAGGGGCCTGAGGGGCAGCGCCAAAAGGGGTCAACTGGGCTATATTGATATAAACAACTTCTTCTCTGAAACCGAGCAATGGATATTGCTCAGATTTGCCTGATAGCATCACTATGGGGTGAGGATTCAAAGTTGTACAAATGATGGGGCTGTTCCCCCAGGAGCCTGAGGGGCGGGGCCAAATATGGTCAATTTAGCTGTATTGATATAAACGACTTCTTCTCTAAAACCGAGCAATCGATATCGCTCATATTTGCCTGGTAGCATCACTATGGGGTGAGGATTCAAAATTGTACACATGATGGGGCTGGCCCCCAGGGGCCTGAGGGGCGGGGCCAAAAGGGGTCAATTTGGCTAAAGTATATTGATATAAACAACTTCTTCTCTGAAACCAAGCAATGCCTGTCACTCATATTTGCCTGGTAGCATCACTATGGGGTGGAGATTCAAAATTGTACAAATGATGGGACTGACCCCCCAGGGGCCTGAATGGCAGGGCCAAATGTGGTCAATCGGGCTATATTCATATAATCTACCTCTTCTCTGGAACCAAACAATGGATATCTCTCATATTTTACTGGTAGCATCACCTTGGGGTAGGAATTTGAAATTGTAAAAATGACTGGGCTGAGGGGCGGGGCCAAAAGGGGTCAGTTTTGCAGAATTGATATAAACGACTCCTGCTCTGAAACTAAGCAATGGATATCGCTCATATTTGCCTGGTAGCATCCCTATGGGGTGGATATTCAAAATTGTACAAATGGTGGGGCTGACCCCCAAGGGGCCTGAGAGGCGTGGCCAAAATTGGTCAATTTGTTTAAACAACTTCTTCTCTGTAACTAAGCAATGGATATTACTCACATTTGTATGGTAGCATGGTTATGGGACGGGGATTCAAAATTGTACAAATGTTGGGGTTGACCCAGGCCGCCAGGGGGCTGAGGGTTGGGGCCAAAAGGGGTCAATTTGGCTAAATTGATTTAAACAAATTATTCTCTGAAACTTAGCAATGGTTTGACTGGTAGCATCCTATAGGGGTAGAGATTCAAAATTGTATAAATGAAGGAACTGACCCCCCAGGGGGCAGAGGGCAGGGTTAAAAGGGGTCAATTAGTCTAAACAAGATCTTCTCTGAAACTAAACAATGGATATCACTCACATTTGTGTGGTAGCAATCCTATGGGGTCGCGCCAAAAGTCAATTTCATTTCATGGATTAATGCACTTTTTGGCATTTTTAGTATTAAAATAAAACCAATGTACATGTACCCATATAAAATGCTTATGATATATATTGACATAGCAATACCAGCGACAAATATACTGAAGCATCATTCTTGTTTCATATCTCATGAAACCAGGTGAGCGATACAGGCCCTCTGGGCCTCTTGTAGTATCAATAACAAGAGGCCCATGGGCCTTAACAATTGTCTTAAGGACCCTAGCACTATTATGGTGTACATAATCATTAGCGATATTATTGGCCATGGCAGCTGTCTGGGATTTCTGACCGACCCCTAAGATAACAAGACTTGGTCAGAACAATCTCAGCATCATTTCAGCCAAGTTTGAGCTTAATCCCAGTGATGGAACTTGAGAAGTTTGAAATGTGGGATTCTGTTCAAACTTGACAGAAATGATCCTGACCAAGTGTTACTTTTTTGGGGGGTCATCCTGAAATCCAAGATGGCTACCATTATGAAAAATATGTTTCAAATTTCTCTAGTTTCACTGATGCCATTGAGCTGGAAATTAGTGAGGATGATAAGGAATGGAGGCCGACAAAGTGTTATTTTGTTTCGTACATTTTGAAAGATATGGTAGCCATGACTGCTATTTTATAAAGTGATTGCACAGTCATTGTTTTTCTTTGACATGGCACTTTCAGCAGTCATTTTGTAACATTGTTACACTGTCATAGTTTTCCTGAACAAGACAACTTGAAACCTTTTCTCAAGTTCAACAATAGGATTCCAATTTAACTTTCATGAAATATTCCTGAGGTCATCATGGATTTCTGACCAATCCTGAAAATTACAACACTTCGGTCAGGCGTGCCTTCATGGTCTGTATGCCAAAGATCATCATCTCATTAAGGTCAAAGGTCAATCGTCCATCATACCTTTGTATGCTGTGTTGAGTAAAATAGACAAATAATATGTTTTACCAAGTTCTTTTGTCTTTGTCTTAACAGTAAGTACTTTACTGAAGCTTCCTTTAAATGTCCTGATGAAATCTTGTGCACACAGAGTGAGCATTAAAAGAATTCAAGAACAAATAACCTGCTCACAAGACGCAAGTATTGTAACAAGATTCAAGATCAAGACGATGTTGGCACTCGCCATTGAATGATCTTTAATTTATCCTGTAATGTATCATTCAGTTGGACCCTCATGGTGTATAATGGTCCGAGTCATCAGTATGTTTGTGAACATGAAAATCATGGTTATCAGAACTCTTGAAATATTATTCTTTCTCGAAGGGGAATCCATCATGTCTGGGTGGTGTCAGTGTGAGATTGTAAACTGTTAAACTGTTCTCTTAAGTCTCTAGAAAGGACAAGAAATGTAAACAAGAAATATCTTTAAAAAAGATAAACGGCATAGTTTTAATGCTGGTGGTTATAATATAAAACTGCTGTTGAAATAAATGAACGAACTAATGGGTTTCAGCACAGATAACAAAATTATATCAGTTTGAATCATTTTTGTTGATAATAGAACTGCATTTGAATCGGGAATATAATTTTATTAATGTGTCATTTGAAAAGATACATCCACTTATTTAGCTTGCATTCAATCTTAACTTTGTTTCGTTTTTAACTGCATATCTGCATTTTGCATTGACTGCTATACATTGACCAATCACATACTTCATCTTGACCAGTAAATGTAACGCCACCTGTCGCGTCATATCTGGGCCAAAAGAATATTATACGACTTGGAAGGCTATAGCTAGTGGAAAGCTTAAAAAATCATGTGGAGTTCATCTTCACAGGTCCCCTCAAAATTAAATCGTAAGTAGAAAAGTCTTCTTATCTGATGATCTGGATTGGTGAAATAATTTTCTACCAAACTTACAATTTGAATGAAGCAGAAAAGAAAGTTCTTGCAAAAAAATAATGAAAAATTTGGTGATTATGACACACCAAGCAACAGCATGATTAACCTCATAGATTTTTCACACTGGAGTGCAACAGACTTAGAACCGTTGGTGACAGATTGTGAGTATCGAGATCAGGACATGAAATACTTGATAATTCTTGATGAAATTGTCATCGAAATAAAAATCTGATTGAAATTGGTCACTGCGTGGTCTTGCTTAACCCTTGAAAAAGCAGAAGAAACCATAAGATGCAGTAAATTCTCAATAGAGCAATTTAAGACTGTAAAATTCTGTTGATCAAAATGGCAATGTAATAGTAAAAACAAAAAACACAAATTACAAACCTTCACATCAAAGATGACAACCTGGTAACACAACCTCGGTGTGGCAGGTGAATTCCCAGCACAGATACAAACATGTAGACAGTGTGGTAGACTAAACCACTTTAAACAAGAATGAAACTCGAAAAAAGAGAGAAAAAAAGGTTTACACAATAAGCGATGAATACAAGAGGCCCAGAGGGCCTGTATCGATCACCTGGTTTATTTGAGCAAACATCAAAATAATGTTTATGTTCCATTTGCTGATAGCTTTATTTGTTGATGTATGATTATGTTGTGGGGATCTCAACTGCTTCAAAGATGTAACCCAAGATTCAACATGATTGTATTTAAAGAAACTATAAGTCCCTTGGGGTAGGGAAAGAACCCGGGGCCTATTTTTACATCAGGACTGTGTTCATCTCTTGATGCCAAGCAAGGCTATATAATGATTATGGGGAGGGGATCTGAATGGTTTCAAAGATAAAACAAAAGAAATAAGTCTTAAAGGTTGGAGCAAGACAGGGGTCGGGGATGGGGGTGTCAGCCTCATTATTTGTATAAATTGAATCCCAACCTCCCAGGGATGTTACCACTGAAATATCAGTGTCATACATTGCTTAGTCCCAGAGAAGAAGTCATTAATATCAATATTGTCAAATTGACCCCTTTTGGCCCCGCCCCTTCGGCCCTCAAATGGGCCAGCCTCACCATTTGTACAATTTTGAATCCCACCCCATAACGATGCTACTAGACAAATATGAGCCATATCCATTGCTTAGTTCCAGAGAAGAAATTGATATCAATTAAGCCAAATTGACCACTTTTGACCCTGCCCCTCAAGCCCCCTGGGAGTCCGCCCCACCAATTCTTAAATTATGAATCCCTACCCCATAAGGAGGCTTCCAGTCAAATATGAGCAATATCCATTGCGTAGTTTCAGAGAAAAGGCCATGTACAATTTTGAATCTCTACACCATAAGGATGCTACCAGTCAAATATGAGTGAAATCCATTACTGAACGTTCCATAGAACAAGTTCTTTATATCAATTTAGTCAAATTGACCCCTTTTGGCCCTGCCCCTCAGGCCCCTAGGGAGTCAGTCCCCACCAATTCTTAATTTTTAAATTCGTAGTTTCAGAGAAGATGCCATCTATCAATTCAGCCAAAGAGACCCCTCAAAACCCCAGAGGGTCAGCCCCCACCATTTGTACAATTTTGAATCCCTACCCCATAAAAATGCTACCAGTCGGTATGGGTGAAATCCATTGCTTAGGCATAGACGAAGTTGTTCATATCAATTTAGCCAAATTGACCCCTTTTGGCCCCTGGGAATTAGCCCCATCATTTGTACAATTTTGAATCCCTAACCTATAATGATGCTACCAGGACAAATTTGAGCAATATCCATTTCTTAGTTCCAGAGAAGAAGTTGTTTACATCAATTAACTTCAGTCTAATTTACATTTTTGGCCCTGCTCCTCAGCCCCTAGGGGGTCAGCCTCACCATTTGTACAATTTCTAATGAACACCACATAATGATGCTACCAGTCAAATTTTGTCAAATTCCGATTAGAGGTTATGAAGAAGAAGTCGATTGTTGACGACGGACGCCACAGTATGGCATAAGCTCGCCCTTCGACCAGGTGAGGTTAATGTGTAACTTATGTTTGAGCTATTTCTTGGGTACATCATATCAGCTCCCAATATAAACACAATAAATCCTTAAAGGACGGAAAACATTCCGGTCAGAAATATTGGTAAATCTGTCAAATTTCAACTAGATACTGGAGCAAGATGTCATATGCTGCCGAAACTGCTGTTGAAATGAACCTGCTTTTTGACATGTTTTGGACATGGAATTTTTTATGTGAACAAGAATATTTCCAATATGCAAAACAATACCAATTGATTATTTCTTGACATTTATTTGTGAGACAAGCTATGCTGTTCTTCAACAGCTTTTGTTAAAGTTTGGGAAGGAATATGGATTTGAAGATGCATGTGAAAACATTTTTATTTTCATTAACAAATTCTTTTAAAATCCAAAGATCTATGTAAAGGTTTCCTGGCATACAGGAACACAGCCTTGGAATAACACAAATCTTCCTGAACAGGTTAAAACCTGACATTCCTACAACCTTTGTGCTACAACAATTGGCCACCCAAAGTGACATTGACGTCAGTGAATGTCTAAAGACACGAAAGGCTTGCCAAAAACTCAATTTTGACCATTGCACAGGACACACCTTCAAAATTTCTTTGTTGGAGAAAGTGTGGCAATGAAACATAATGGACTCAACAACTGTTGTCAATAAACATGCTATGTCACGGTCATAGGAGTCACATAGGCTAGTTCAAGGTCATAGGGGTCAAATAGTCCAGAGACCTGATATTGCACCTGTAGCATGCTTGGATGATCAATGACTAGCAATTTTTTTTCAAATGAATGAACTTTACCTACATTCAAAGTCACAGGGGTCAAATAGATCAAATTTTACTTTGTTAAAATAATAACCGTGACCTACATTCAAGGTCATTGAGGTCAAATAGGCTAAAATCTTAAACAAATAATCTTGTGACGACTAAAAGACACTGGAACAAAATATTGAGCCATTAGTATGCTGGAATGAATAAACCCAGTCTACACAGATACTTGGATAAAGTGTTCATGAGTTAGTATCTGCATAAATGACCTAGATCAACTTCAAAGTTGCATTAGTGCCATGTGAGCGATACAGGCCCACTGGGTCTCTTGTTCTGATCAGTCCCAAAATCAAAAGGGTACAAGTGACCAAGGGGAGCCAAACATGAAATTTGAGAAATATCCCTTCAGTACCTCTCAAGTAACTAATAACTATATGATGATGCGAACTAAAGAGGTTGGAATCTTTTTATAGAGTATAAACAAAAATAAATAAAAAAGAATTCTTCCATAATATGTTCCTTTATTTACATATCAATATAGATATATAAGTATACAGTTCTCTCTGACAGGTACATCAACAATTTGCATGAGGATTTATCTCCTAGAATTAAAAACTAACAAATCATCTTGCAAGCAATATTCAAATACCTACCTTATGACATGAAAACTTTTCCATCATATATTCTTCCACATCATTTTTGATTTTTGTTAACCCTTATATGATTAAAACACACCAGAAGATTTTTTTTTGAGATGTGACCACCATTACTGAGATTTATAAACAGACTGGACTTTCATAATTAATACAAGTGAAGAATTAGAATTTAATAATACCCACCCCTCAAAAAAAAAAAAAATTTTAAAAGAAATAAATAAATAAACGAAGAACTTAAATAATTCTTGCTTCTAATATTTTTTTTAATTCACTAGTAATTATTAATAAATAAAATACTGTGGCTACCTTACCAATGGCATTTCACTCTTAATTGTGTGAAATTTCTGTATGCAAGGCTATATTTGTTTCTCTCCACTTGTTTTTTAATTTCATATAAGAAAATTGTGATCTATCCTGCATAAGAAAATTGTGATCTATCCTGCATGCTAACTTGCATGAAAATGAGATATCAAACAATACCCATTGTAATACTCAACAGTAACACCAAACATCACAGATGACTCCATGGATTACAAATCTTTATAAAGCTAACACTAAGTATCTGATAATTAACCTATACAATATAAGAAGTTTCTTTAAAGCATGACCACTTATATTGTAGAATATGTTATATAGAATATCTTCAGCTTTGCATTGAGGTAAAGCATTAGTTAAATCCTGTGTTGACCAATGTCAGACACATGCAACCGGCTTGTGTATGTATCTATATATAAATAGATAAGGGATAACTTGTTAATTCTACACCGAATACATGGACACTATAAACAGTTAACATATTTGTGCTTATATCTCGCATCACATCAGAAATTTTTTTTTTAAAGATTTTTTTTCTCAACAACAGCAATAACGACAGAATTGAGATGATCAGGAATTTCAATACAGTCAGCAAAAATCAGTCAAATTTTTTTACTTTGAAAACATTCTCGACCAACACAGAATACAAACTTACGAGATATTCCAGAAATTATTCATGATATTCTACAAAGAGTTACTGTGAGTAAATAACATATGTGCATATTATTCATTTTGCTTCTAACAGATCTACATTACTGTCCGATGAGAATCATTCCAAAACATAAATCATTCATTTCGTGTCACAAAATATGTTTCACAAAATACTTCAAATAAATTGTGATCAAACACAAACTACATCAAAAACAAATTTCGCTACATGCATAACCATAAATAAGTCAACAACCATAACGAGGCAAACAGAAACGTATCACACGGTATAATAAAGCTGGTAGTTCCGTTAATATACATGTACCAGTCTATATTAATATTAGTTAAATGATACCAGATTTACTATTATATAGTAATGTTATTTAAAACTGTTTAAGCATCAGTCTGTATAGAGCATTTAGTTATATCGTCTAAAACGCTTGTTTATCTAATTCAAGATAAACATTAATAAAATAATATAACTGTAGATTTTTTATTTTGTCTTAATTTTTTACTCTAGTGAACACTTCTCATTATGAATCAGATTCCGAAGGCTTTCTCCTACTGACCGGAATCAACCAGAACACCAATTTTCCTGCCCCTTTTCTTGGCTATTTTTCTACAATACAGGTTAATTATCCATAAAATTTTGTTAAAGTGCCTTATACCTAAATCCTTTGGCTGTTCTGCCATAACTTCCCAAGTTGTCATTTTAAGCGTTTGAAAAAACACCAGTCTTCAAAACAAATATCCATTGTACATTTGCCATGGAAACATAAAAATAGGAAAAGTGCCGATGTCATAACTCTATGACTTATATTTATTTTGTACAAAAACATTGATAATATTGGTACAAGTCTGGCCAGTGTTAAATATTTACCAAATTGTATCAAATGTTGTAGGCCCAAAAATAGTTTATATCAAAATACAAGAAGATGAATAAATGAAAGATAGTATGATCAAATCTAATACTCATATGATGGTATGATAATATATCATACAACATACTGTTCATGAATCTGTCTTACAGATACGAAGGTGCAACTAGTGTTTATATCAAATCTGTCTGATCTATTCTGTACAATAACACTGAAAACAGTTTTGATGTTTTCATTCTCATAATCATAATATGTTTTGTGCTGGTTTGCTGCATTTATCACCCAGTGAACAGCCAGGGACATCTTAAGCAGGGTCTTGGTGTAGTAGCTGGTGACTACCTCACTGACCCATCCTCAAATGATCCTGGCTGTTGAGAGGATGTAAAACCCTTAAAAACAAAATTACCTCCCTGAACATACAGGAGGCCTATGACCTGCCATCCTGAGAAAGTTGGGTACAGTACATTGCTTGAGATAAGTTCCAATTTACAGTACTAGGTACATATGTAGTTGAAAGTGTTTTCATTTCTATAAACTTCTGGATGTAGTAATATATATATTAATATAATAAATATTCACTTAGGGCTATTCCATTAAAATATCTACCTGACCCCAGGAATCCAAAATAAATCACTTCTATCCATGGTTGGATTTCTTTCCTATAAGTTCTAGTAATTTATTCAATAACTTCTATGGGTGGTACCCCTTAACAAAACCTGGAGTTCTGGGGTGGGATAATTGTTTTACTTATATTTAGTGTAAGTATTTTACTGTCATCAGTGTATAATATTTGTTTAACCAGACATGAAATTTTGTTATTATAATTGCACTATACAAAATAGATCAGAATCTCTAAAATACCAGTCCAGTATTTTATATACAAAACAGATGAGACGTTTCCCCACAATATTGGTCCACTGTTTGATAATAAAGTGTATAGAAGTCTACATGTCATGGGTGGGCTTTTAAACAAAATAAATAATTTGAAAAATAAATACATTTAAAAATCATCAACATTCACATCATGAGGATCAATGTTCTTGTGACACTCTTTAGATAAGATAAAAGTAAATAACAACTTGATATTAACAGCGTTTCCTCTGCATGGTGCTTTAAATCATTTACAGTAAAGACAATTTTTCCTGAAAGTTACCTCTGGATTTAAATTTCCAATACATGTTTACACTTTATACTTTGCATTCAAGATGCAGAACAGCAAGAACAAACAGTTTTGTTGTGGCTATTTAAAGCTCTTCAACATAACAAAATAAACTCTATGACCATTTGAATCCCATCAACTTCCATACCAAAAGGTTGTATACTGTGTTCTGTAGTTATCTGGGATAATAACTTTATACTGTTAAATAAAATATAAGTTAAGCATCACTAATTAATAAAGCCTAGTAAATACTTTTAATAATTTTCTTTATATATCATTGAAATAATCAGACTGCATACAAGAGGCCCATGAGCCTGAACGGTCACCTGAGTTCTAATATATTTCAGTCAATTTGACCCAACAGCCCCAGGAGGTCAGTTTGGGCAAAAAATATGTACATCATCCCATACCGATGAGTTTGAATTATTTCCAAAAGAAAATCAACAAATGATAATCAAATATATGATTTCCCTATATAAACTATAGAAAATGTTCCCGTCCCAAGGGGGAGATAATGTGGGACCGCAGGGTCCAGAAAATCACAAGTCTGGTAAAGCACCTTAAGACCCTTCCATCTGTGATGAGTATTTCATTCTACCTGATCTAAATATCCAGTTTTTAAATTTCAGTCAATATGAACATTTTTGGTCCCGCCCCTCAGGCCCCTGGGGTGGGTCAGTTTGAAGGATGCCCAAATATGTGATTTCCCTATATAATTTATAGTAAAGATTACCCCCTTCCGTGATGAAACACAAGACCCAAGGGTAATGAATGAAATTTTTTGTAAAACCCCTTATGGCCCTTCAATCTATGAAGAGTATTTGATTCTACCTTCATTATAGAAAAAAAGATTTTTGAAATTTCTGTCAATTTTACCCCTTTTGGCCCCGCTCTCCAGTTCCCTGAGGAGGGAGGGGTACCATATAATTTACAACTTTGGTTGACATTTTGTTATGGAAGGTTTCTGCAAAATTTCCTTTAAATTGGTTAAGAGGTTTCAGAGAAGAAGTCTAAAATGTAAATTGTTTGCAGACGCACAACACACGACAGAGAAGGTGATTTGAATAGGTAAACTGGAGACCTTGTTTCTGGTGACCTGATAAAAATCAAGTGATATAAATACCAAGTCTTTTACAACATCCAGCATAGTTTCCCTCGTATTGTTTGCTGAATGACAAATAAGAAAACCACATAAAAAACAACCAAAAATACAAAATACTTTAGTTACAACATTGCTGGTATTCTTTGTATACCATTACAATAGTTTCAATCACTGGTAATCTAGGTTAAAAAAAAAATCAACCAAATTTTAAACCTAGAAATGGAACATAAATAAAAACAATATTTAACCACTGTTTTATACTGATAAAGACATGCGCCCATTTAAGACCAAGATTTAACATCCAGCTTTCCCATCTAGATGTACCCCACTAAGATACAATCACTTAGATCCCGCTATATGAAGTCGCAAACAAAATCACAGATATCATTTAATCAGAAATCATGTAATGTTTTTAGTAGTAACAAGACAATCCTTCCCATAAAAATAAAACAATTAAAATAAAATTGTATTGTTCCCTGGAAACCATTTATTGCTTTACCCAGGTACATCATATAAACTGATGGAACAATGACCATTGAATTTTAATGGAACTGGACCATTGAATCTTAATGGAACTGGACCATTAATTTTAATGGAACTGGACCATTGAATCTTAATGGAACTGGACCATTGAATCTTAATGGAACTGGACCATTGAATTTTAATGGAACTGGACCAATAAATTTTAATGGAACTGGACCATTGAATCTTAATGGAACTGGACCATTGAATTTTAATGGAACTGGACCATTGAATTTTAATGGAACTGGACCATTGAATTTTAATGGAACTGGACCATTAATTTTAATGGAACGGGACCAATAAATTTTAATGGAACTGGACCATTAACTTAAATGGAATAGTACCATTAATATAATGGAACAATGCCATGAATATGACATACAGATATGTCTATTATATTATTGAAACAATCTGGGACTAAATCGAGTTAACACAGTGTCTAATGAATACATCATCACTCTACAAACATCAAACTTTTTTGTAAGGAAGAATGTCCTTGTGCACAATACTGATCTCTTAAATGGAAAAGATTTCTAAAATTGGTCTTTTTTTGTTGCCATTTTTTATGCTATTGCAAAGAATTGTATACAAAAGAATTTGATCCTCTGTAGTGATATAATTATTGGTTTGCTTTTTAATAAAAACACAGCTCCATCAATGAGATTTGATCTCAGAATGTTTTGCTTATAAAGCTGTGAGCTTATCTAATGGGTTCCAGTCATGATGGTTTTGTGTTACAAGTTATTTCAAAGTGTCTGAACTCACGATCTGGAGAAGACTAACAAAATTTGTAGGACACTATCTTAAATAAGTAAAGAAAAGTGTTGGGACACTCTACCTTAAATACGTAAAGAAAAGTGTTGTGACACTCTACCTTAAATAAGTATAGAAAAGTGTTGGGACACTCTACCTTAAATAAGTAAAGAAAAGTGTTGTGACACTCTACCTTAAATAAGTAAAGAAAAGTGTTGTGACACTCTACCTTAAATAAGTAAAGAAAAGTGTTGTGACACTCTACCTTAAATACGTATAGAAAAGTGTTGGACACTATACCATAAATAAGTATAGAAAAGTGTTGTGACACTCTACCTTAAATAAGTATAGAAAAGTGTTGTGACACTCTACCTTAAATAAGTATAGAAAAGTGTTGTGACACTCTACCTTAAATACGTAAAGAAAAGTGTTGTGACACTCAACCTTAAATAAGTAAAGAAAAGTGTTGGACACTCAACCATAAATAAGTAAAGAAAAGTGTTGGACACTCTACCTTAAATAAGTAAAGAAAAGTGTTGTGACACTCTACCTTAAATAAGTATAGAAAAGTGTTGTGACACTCTACCTAAATAAGTAAAGAAAAGTGTTGTGACACTCTACCTTAAATAAGTAAAGAAAAGTGTTGGACACTCTACCTTAAATAAGTAAAGAAAAGTGTTGTGACACTCTACCTTAAATAAGTAAAGAAAAGTGTTGGACACTATACCATAAATAAGTAAAGAAAAGTGTTGTGACACTCTACCTTAAATAAGTATAGAAAAGTGTTGGGACACTCTACCTTAAATACGTAAAGAAAAGTGTTGGGACACTCTACCATAAATACGTAAAGAAAAGTGTTGGACACTCTACCTTAAATACGTAAAGAAAAGTGTTGGACACTCTACCTTAAATACGTAAAGAAAAGTGTTGGACACTCTACCATAAATAAGTAAAGAAAAGTATTGTGACACTCTACCTTAAATACGTAAAGAAAAGTGTTGGACACTCTACCTTAAATAAGTAAAGAAAAGTGTTGTGACACTCTACCATAAATACCTAAAGAAAAGTGTTGTGACACTCTACCATAAATAAGTATAGAAAAGTGTTGTGACACTCTACCCTAAATAAGTAAAGAAAAGTGTTGGACACTCTACCTTAAATAAGTAAAGAAAAGTGTTGGGACACTCTACCTTAAATAAGTAAAGAAAAGTATTGTGACACTCTACCTTAAATAAGTAAAGAAAAGTATTGTGACACTCTACCTTAAATAAGTAAAGAAAAGTGTTGTGACACTCTACCTTAAATACGTATAGAAAAGTGTTGGACACTATACCATAAATAAGTATAGAAAAGTGTTGTGACACTCTACCTTAAATAAGTAAAGAAAAGTATTGTGACACTCTACCTTAAATAAGTAAAGAAAAGTGTTGTGACACTCTACCTTAAATAAGTAAAGAAAAGTGTTGTGACACTCTACCATAAATACCTAAAGAAAAGTGTTGTGACACTCTACCATAAATAAGTATAGAAAAGTGTTGTGACACTCTACCATAAATACCTAAAGAAAAGTGTTGTGACACTCTACCTCAAATAAGTATAGAAAAGTGTTGTGACACTCTACCATAAATAAGTAAAGAAAAGTGTTGTGACACTCTACCTCAAATAAGTATAGAAAGTGTTGTGACACTCTACCATAAATACGTAAAGAAAAGTGTTGTGACACTCTACCTTAAATAAGTAAAGAAAAGTGTTGGACACTCTACCATAAATAAGTAAAGAAAAGTGTTGTGACACTCTACCTTAAATAAGTAAAGAAAAGTGTTGTGACACTCTACCATAAATACCTAAAGAAAAGTGTTGTGACACTCTACCTTAAATAAGTATAGAAAAGTGTTGGGACACTCTACCTTAAATAAGTAAAGAAAAGTGTTGTGACACTCTACCTTAAATAAGTAAAGAAAAGTGTTGTGACACTCTACCTTAAATAAGTAAAGAAAAGTGTTGTGACACTCTACCTTAAATACGTATAGAAAAGTGTTGGACACTATACCATAAATAAGTATAGAAAAGTGTTGTGACACTCTACCTTAAATAAGTATAGAAAAGTGTTGTGACACTCTACCTTAAATAAGTATAGAAAAGTGTTGTGACACTCTACCTTAAATACGTAAAGAAAAGTGTTGTGACACTCAACCTTAAATAAGTAAAGAAAAGTGTTGGACACTCAACCATAAATAAGTAAAGAAAAGTGTTGGACACTCTACCTTAAATAAGTAAAGAAAAGTGTTGTGACACTCTACCTTAAATAAGTATAGAAAAGTGTTGTGACACTCTACCTAAATAAGTAAAGAAAAGTGTTGTGACACTCTACCTTAAATAAGTAAAGAAAAGTGTTGGACACTCTACCTTAAATAAGTAAAGAAAAGTGTTGTGACACTCTACCTTAAATAAGTAAAGAAAAGTGTTGGACACTATACCATAAATAAGTAAAGAAAAGTGTTGTGACACTCTACCTTAAATAAGTATAGAAAAGTGTTGGGACACTCTACCTTAAATACGTAAAGAAAAGTGTTGGGACACTCTACCATAAATACGTAAAGAAAAGTGTTGGACACTCTACCTTAAATACGTAAAGAAAAGTGTTGGACACTCTACCTTAAATACGTAAAGAAAAGTGTTGGACACTCTACCATAAATAAGTAAAGAAAAGTATTGTGACACTCTACCTTAAATACGTAAAGAAAAGTGTTGGACACTCTACCTTAAATAAGTAAAGAAAAGTGTTGTGACACTCTACCATAAATACCTAAAGAAAAGTGTTGTGACACTCTACCATAAATAAGTATAGAAAAGTGTTGTGACACTCTACCCTAAATAAGTAAAGAAAAGTGTTGGACACTCTACCTTAAATAAGTAAAGAAAAGTGTTGGGACACTCTACCTTAAATAAGTAAAGAAAAGTATTGTGACACTCTACCTTAAATAAGTAAAGAAAAGTATTGTGACACTCTACCTTAAATAAGTAAAGAAAAGTGTTGTGACACTCTACCTTAAATACGTATAGAAAAGTGTTGGACACTATACCATAAATAAGTATAGAAAAGTGTTGTGACACTCTACCTTAAATAAGTAAAGAAAAGTATTGTGACACTCTACCTTAAATAAGTAAAGAAAAGTGTTGTGACACTCTACCTTAAATAAGTAAAGAAAAGTGTTGTGACACTCTACCATAAATACCTAAAGAAAAGTGTTGTGACACTCTACCATAAATAAGTATAGAAAAGTGTTGTGACACTCTACCATAAATACCTAAAGAAAAGTGTTGTGACACTCTACCTCAAATAAGTATAGAAAAGTGTTGTGACACTCTACCATAAATAAGTAAAGAAAAGTGTTGTGACACTCTACCTCAAATAAGTATAGAAAGTGTTGTGACACTCTACCATAAATACGTAAAGAAAAGTGTTGTGACACTCTACCTTAAATAAGTAAAGAAAAGTGTTGGACACTCTACCATAAATAAGTAAAGAAAAGTGTTGTGACACTCTACCTTAAATAAGTAAAGAAAAGTGTTGTGACACTCTACCTTAAATAAGTAAAGAAAAGTGTTGGACACTCTACCATAAATACGTAAAGAAAAGTGTTGTGACACTCTACCTTAAATAAGTAAAGAAAAGTGTTGGACACTCAACCTTAAATACGTAAAGAAAAGTGTTGTGACACTCTACCTTAAATAAGTAAAGAAAAGTGTTGTGACACTCTACCATAAATACGTAAAGAAAAGTGTTGGACACTCTACCTTAAATAAGTAAAGAAAAGTGTTGGACACTCTACCTTAAATAAGTATAGAAAAGTGTTGTGACACTCTACCATAAATACGTAAAGAAAAGTGTTGTGACACTCTACCTTAAATACGTAAAGAAAAGTGTTGTGACACTCTACCATAAATACGTAAAGAAAAGTGTTGTGACACTCTACCATAAATACGTAAAGAAAAGTGTTGGGACACTCTACCTTAAATATGTATAGAAAAGTGTTGGGACACTCTACCTTAAATACGTAAAGAAAAGTGTTGTGACACTCTACCTTAAATAAGTAAAGAAAAGTGTTGTGACACTCTACCTTAAATAAGAATAGAAAAGTGTTGGACACTCTACCTTAAATAAGTATAGAAAAGTGCTGGACACTCTACCTTAAATAAGTATAGAAAAGTGTTGTGACACTCTACCTTAAATAAGTATAGAAAAGTGTTGTGACACCCTACCTTAAATAAGTATAGAAAAGTGTTGGACACTCTACCTTGAATAAGTAAAGAAAAGTGTTGTGACACTCTACCTTAAATACGTAAAGAAAAGTTGTGGACACTCTACCTTAAATAAGCATCTATTTTGCTATTCATATATTGTTTCTTATTAGAGTTTTATGATGATTCATTAGACACTTGTCAGTCAATGGTATTTCACTCGCTGGACACTGTGAATGGTGTCACTTGAAACATGAAGCATCGGTTACAAACTCTCACTGGGTTGACCTGTCCGTAGTGAGGTAGGGGGACAGCATTCGCAGAACACCTACTGCAGAAAATCTGTAAACAAATCAATAAGTAACATTATGATCGGCTGAACACCTACTGCAGAATATCTGTAAACAAATTTATAATCGATAAGTAACATAATAATCGACAGAACTGGTAGGTGGTTATGTGCAAACTTTATTTTACAACAATTGCGAAACAAGTTATATCAAATGATATTAATAACGCTTGATGACTTGGATGGAGGTGTACAAGTGGTCTTAGTGTAAGGGGAAATTCTGGTACTCCAAATGACCGGGAAGGTGACTCAACTATATCGAACCACATCCGTCTAAGTGAAAAACAATCGTCTTACAACAGTGCCATCTGACCAGGGTTATAAGTGAATGCAGAATATATGTAACATGTTGTGTTTGAGGTGTAGAATAGATTACTGAAGGGAACTAACTCTGTCACATGGTGGTATGATTTGGATAATCAACTGCCTTTGTTGAACTTTACGGAAAATGAGAGAAGGAAGTGTAAGTCAACATGGAGTAAATTTTTGCGTGTAAAATATTTTTCTGTTTCTTTGACCAGTAAGAAATCTCGCATCCCCTCTGGATGTATTGGGTAACTGCACAGTAAAAATGGACAGTGTTTTGAGCTCAAATGAAACCTCTGGGGTAGAACAGTACCGAAATAGCAGTTTTTCATATATGAATGAATTAATATGATTTTTTTAGCCGTCATGTTCCCTTTATGCATCATTTTCATTTTTATGATTAATTTGATTTCATTTTTATGATTAATTTGAGTGTGGATACAGTGATTCTGCGTTCCATGGAAGAAATACTGACAAACCCAGCTTCATGACATTAACCTGTACATTACAATACAAAGCAGCAGTTATACATACCTTTCCACAGTTACGGCAATGATGGCGTCGACGTACAAATGTGAAAGGTGTCTTGCAGGAAGTACAGATGGTGGTGTGGTCATCGGGAACCCAGTTTGGAGGCTCTGTCCAAACAAATAATAATGTCAAACTGATGTAACCAATCTAGGCCAGTTCTGTAGATAATTGATATGTGACAAAACAGGTTGATTTACATTTTGTATGTTTAAGTTGATAACTGCCTTTCTTTATACAACATTTGATTTGGTGGTCTCTTCTAAGAAAATGTATCAAGTAACATTTTCCTTCACAATCTCCAGATCAGATCTGGCTGAAGTCCTCCCATCTGAGAAAGCTGGATCAATTTTTATTAATTGATTATTTTTTACAGTTCAGTTTTTTTCCCCAAGCAAAGATAATTAATGGACTGCCAGGGTTGGGGATCCTGAAGGTCACTCCCTTGGTAAATAATCGTCGGACAGATCATGGATGTAGGGAAATTTAAATAGGCCACCATCTGATGATGGTATGGTGGGCTAAAATAAAAGAGCGGTTTACTTTACTATTTTCCTAATCAACCAACGCCAATGGGTCCCTTCCCTATCATGACTCAATGGAAACCCTCATTAAAAGACATTGTCATCTTGCTGCTTTGACTAAAAGTTGACGAATAACATGTCGAGGAAAGCTAATATGGACCTTTGGGTTTCAGAGGCTTAAAAACCGTTAGATACCATATATACATACTTATTTATTTTCTATTAATATTCAATGAAATATCAAAGTATTGTATGTTACTTCAGGGTATCAGTTTATGGAAAGACACTATATTTGGGTTTTATATGGTTGTACCACAGATTTCACTTTTAACCTTTGACCTTACCTCTGACCCTTGTCCTGCGACGATGTCGGTGGGGCGTACTGCGGTGATGGTGCTCTCTGGGGGGATTCTGGACACCAGTGTGGATGATTCGGGGACTTGTGGACTTGCCCTGACGTTCCTCTAATAACGGAGGCTCGGAGGAGTTCATCGCAAACACACACTTGAGGATGTGGCGAAGATCTCCAGCATAATTCGTCTGAAGCTGGTCTGCCACACCTGGCAAGACAAAAAAAGTCTCAATCAATACAGTCAAACTTTTTTTAAATTATTATTTTTTTTAGTCCAGGAGTTTGATTGTATTTCATTTTGTCAAATTAATATTATAACTATGTATTGTGTCACACCGCACAGTGAGACATTGCCGTCACGTACTGTAAAACAATACATTCCGTTACCATCACACACAAAATACTGTGTAAAACCTGAAAATAACTTGATTTTTTTGTTATATAGGTTTTAACTATAGTAAATCGGTATGATAGGTAATCACAAACATTGAAATTCAGTAACATTTTCAAAAAAAATGATTTCATACAAAGTGTGGTATGGAATTTTTTCAAACCGCCATGTATAGGGAGAATAACCTGTATACTCATTTCAAATGCATGGATTTTCACATTCTATCCTATCGAGGAGGGAAGAAAAGGGGGAGATGTAGAATAAACGTTTGAGCACAGAAACAAGAAGTCTATCTTTTTGTCATCATCGCGTCACAAAACCAATACAGTCAAACTTATCTTAGCTGCCACCTATTGTAAACAGACACCTGTTGTCAGAAATTATTTTTCCTTATGTCAAAGCAATGATATAACATCCTTGTTAAATGTCAACAGAAATCACCTCAAAGTAATCCTACTAACAATATATATGCAATATATATTGATATCTATGGTGGTGATAAGGCCATATGAGCTTCCTTGCTCTATAATGGTGATTATCATGTTTATACTGTCATGACCAAAGGGCAGACACCCAAACTTTAACACAAAACCAAGAATTGCCGAATAGATACATATATAATATTTGTAATTCTTTAAAGGGGCCTTCCTTTGTCCGGACATCAGAAATGTGCAAAATTTCAATTGATAAAATCTATGCCCCAATGAGGATTATATATTAAGTTTTGTGCCTACCAGTAATGAAAGTAACAGCGAAATGTACAGAAAAATAACATTTCTTACCCAAATACCGACTGCCTTTGCGGTAATTAGTGTTATTACTTCAGATCAAATTGAGAGTTTTTATGTTTTAATACTCGCACCACTTTTGTTTCCCCTGAGAGTAAAACTTTCGTATCAATATAAAGGTTATAACTTTTACACATTTCCCATTAAGTTTCATTTTGGCGACATATACTTTATCTAAATATTTAAACATTACCTGGCACTTAACTTTAATACAAAACCAAGAACTTACTGAATATAGATACAATAATATTCGTAATTCTTTAAATTTTACGTGGCACTTATCCAAGCAGGATAATGTTAGAAGCATGTTATGTAAAACCTACCTTATAACAAATGTACATACCAGCTATACAGACAAACAGCCTGTGGATAAGATCTCTACTGCTGCTGAATCGTGAGCGAGCCTCAGTACGTGACGCAATCTCTGCCGCCTGGATGGCCAGCGCTATCTCCTCCTCGTCTGGGCATTCCGAGTTGTAGGAACTTGTCTCACTGCTCCCTTCACTGCAGCAGGTAAATTAAAAATAATCACTATAATAACAAGTTATAATTGTAACAGGGCAATAACATATATACCTTCCACCAAGTTTGTATGTATGCACGAAATGAAGCTTAATTATGGCTCAAAATGTTTTAGCCAATCAGAAGGCAGCAAATACCATTTTATTAAATCAGTGTTATTCTCTACGTACCTATAGCTAAATAACTATTTTAGGCCAACAGTTGTAACACTTTGACAAGATTTTTACCAATGTGAACTCGGATAGTTCAACCCATGCTTATTTTCTGAAGCATAATTTTGTATAATTGGAAGCTAAAGACTTACTGTAAATAAACAGACTTCATTCAAATGGCCACATTAACACTGTATGTTAAGTTTGATAACTATTTACCAATGAAATATTGTTTGATTTTACTATACAGATATAATTTTTACATTTTTTATCCTTCCTAAACTTGCAGTTTTCAAGAAAGCAGTACTACAGGCAGATATCAATATAGGGGGTGGGGGTTGGGGGTGGGGATGGAGACACAATGTCGAAGAAGGTAGAGAGTTGTAGCAATCCAGACCAATCTGTGGTGGGTACATATGTATACACGAGGTCACACTAAAAATCCAGATAATGTGTGTGTGTTAAAATGGTAGCCGCCATCATGATCAGCTCCCCTGTAGCCGAAACATGTCAACAACGAACGAACGCTCTCAAATAAATTGTACCATTAAAGGAATCTCCGTGTTGGGCTCACCGTTTTTACACACACATCACTGGTATTATGTCTCCCCATATATGTAAACCATGTCAAGTATTTTAAAAAATTAATTTATTTACATTACCTGCATATTCATAATTACCTGCCCTCATTGTTGTCTTAAACATGTACACAGGCAAACAAGCTGATAGGCAAATAACTTCATAAATGACAAGTCCTATGAAATTAATTACCTGCCAGCATTGATTATTAATTTTTATTTTTAATTACCTGCTATCCCATTCGTTTTCATTGTTACTAAGGCAACTGGAGACGCTAGAACTGGCACTGTCTGTGTATCGCAGTCTCTGTATTCTAGGCATATCAAGTATATTGCTACCTGAGGTTGAAGGGGTCTGATCTCTCGGACCAGTGTCAACTGCCGTTTCTGTCTTTGTGTGAATAGGTGATCGAGTAGGTCGTGGTAGTGGTGACCGGGGGCGGTCAATCAAAGTATTACTTATATTTACAGAAGAATCCCCAGTTGACCTTGTTGGGCTGTGATCAGCCCCATGAGGTGAATGTGAAAGTCCAATTTGAGAAGTTGACAGCCTTTCAGAGGAATGTTGACAGGTGGAACTAGGAGAAATATTGTTCACTGAATCGCTGTGCTTACTCGCACTACTTCCAGTCCCAGGATCACAATTGCAAATATTGTCAGATGAGGAGCTATCTGAATCGGCACTCTCAACAGTGCCTTGATCACAAGTTACAAGTGTTGGTCACAGAAGAAGCACTTCCACTGGAATCACTGCTGCTTGTGTCCCCACAGATACTCGTGTCCTCGGTATCACTTCTCGTTCTCTTACCACAGCTGGGACAGGCAACATAAATATCACAGGAATTGGTACATGAAGCAGTGTTACTGCTAGGTGTACAACATTTATCACAATTTTTAGCAGAACAGATCCTTGATGAACTAACATCCTGGTCTTTATCACAACGGCCAGACATGTCAAAGTTACTGGAATCGTTTGTTACACTTCCACAGTGTTCCCAGTTTGAGTTGTACAACTTTTGTCTCTCAGAACTGTCGTCTGGACCACAATCCAAATCCTCGGATGCTGAAGGATTATCTGGATGTAGTTCTGCAACAGATATTCTTGGAATTTCAAAATCCAGGTTATAGGGACAACTGTGCTGGCGTCCCAACCGGGGAGGTTGTTCGGACAAGCCATCCAACACTTGGTCAACCATCTCATCCAAGATCTTCCTACATAAAACGCACACATCATTTTCAGGAAAGCAACAACTTTTCATACAAATGTTTTGCGTATCATCCCCAGAGCTACTGGTTGAAGTTACATCACGAGCTCTTCCATCTGAGGAAGCATAACCAGAAGCCTGATCCATACTGTTATTATCATTCGCAGGCACAGCCCCTGTTTCCACAGTTTCGGATGTACTAACATTTTCACTATGAAGTCCAGAATCCCTACTCTCAGATTTATTCAAACTGGAAGTTACGGATTCATCTTTCTCTTCCAAAGAACTAATCAATGTCCCTGTTGGGGAGGCATCATGGTCTTGTGTGTTGAACTGCCCGGGAGATTGTGATGTTGATGGAAACACAGGGAAAATCCGAAGTCCCCGGATCAATTACAGGAGTAATTGGGGTGACCGGACTTCCCTGAGTTCGGAGTGTGATGAAGAATGTTGCCCAAGTCTTCTAGCTTGACACTTCCGTCTGGAAACAAGCTGGACCCTGCCGGATCTAAGCTGTCCTCAAAACCAGGATCTGTCTGAGATATCTGGCTTGTAAGGGTAGATGTTGACGTTTCGGGCTCGTCAGCACTACACAAAGCCTTCTCGAGAGCTAGTAGTTCCTGAGGGGAGAGGGTGTAAAGCAGTTCTCTGAAAGTAGACCATAAATTTGTAAGTTTAACATCCAAATGTTCATTTAGTTCCGAATATATTTCAAATCTATGGTGTCAAAACAATCTTTTTTTGGTGTTTGAAAACTCTCTGTAGGCAGATAAGTGGAACCCTGACTCCATTTATACAAACATATCTTGTATAGATAGTTTTAAATTTGTAAAATAAAATTCTTAAATGGCAGCTCATTGCCTAGATATGATTTATGGTGCATAGCAACACATCACTGATAAACTTTATAGGAACAATTGCTCTCATTTCATTCAATTCTTTAATTGATCTCATTTCATTCAATTCTATAGAGGTATCAATACCAAACATTTTTTGGATCAAAAATTCCGATATACAAACACATGTGCCACAAACGGCAAACAAAACAATAGAATGCCTCAAACTAATTAAGATTGTTTGTTTGCTGGATTTATCATCCATTTTTGCTGTGACTAAAACACATTCATTATACTCCCTACAGCAAAGTTTTGGGGTGGGTGTACTGGAATCAGCAAACCTCTTTTGCTGTTTATTTGTTTTTGTTTCAATGGTTTGTTTGTTTGTTTTTGTTTAACGTCCTATTAACAGCCAGGGTCATTTAAGGACGTGCCAGGTTTGGAGGTGGAGGAAAGCCGGATACCTTAACCACTCGGCCACCGCGGCCCCATTTGTTTTGCTGGCTTTATTGCCCTATGAACAGCCAGGGTCATTTTGAGGCAGGACCTCCTTGTAGTAGTTGGTGACTACCTAAATGATCAACATAGTGTTTTGTGGAGCATAATGATACTATTATAAGGTATTTAGTTTTAGACTGTTACCTTATTTTCAGTAAAAGTGTCTGAAATGGCCTGAACATCTCGGACATATTAGATGGCTGCATATCAGGATTGAGGGGACCTTCTGGAAACACCAGCAATCCACTGTACATAAAAACAAATCATTCATCATCTTTAGATCTTTTTTAATTAATCGCTTTTGCAATGATAAGACATCATTCAAAATCTATGTTTCACTATTAAAGTAACGCAATCCGCTGTAAATAAAAAATCATTCATCAACTTGATATCTTTTTTAATTAATCGCTTTTGAAATGATAAAACTATTTAACATATCTGCTAAAGATTAGATTACATTCCATTTTTAATATGATATGATTTATGTAGAATCAATCGTAAAATATATTCATCCATCTTGAATTTTCAGTATTACACATAAAGTGAAAGTACAGTCTGTAAGTACATTACTCTAACAAGTTATATTTCACTCACATTTCTCTTACAAGTTATAATATATAATTTGGCCTGCGTTCTATATGATTTCCAATGAACAGAGAGTAAGAAGTGTGTACCTGATCATGGCCAGCCGGGGAATGGTAAACATGAGTGCTGGGTCATAGTCATCTATCGTCTCCTGACTCAACATCTTCTGTTTTAACGCCCTAAATGTACAAATTATAAACAATTTCAGAAAAGCAGCAGACAAAGATTATTCTTTTTTTATATTTGTCAATTGTAGAATTCAAAAAATAGCCCTTCTAATCAGAATTTCATCAACTTAGAGTTTAATTCTATGATTCTTATTATGGGAGTAAATGTTGATTCTAAAATGTTGAGATCTCTATTTCACCCCAAAAAATAGGTAAAAGTAATCTCAAAGTTTACTTTTTGTCCTGATTGAAGTAGAACATCTAGCTATGTAACTCTGCACCAAATTATGCTATGATACCTATACTAACTCGGACTTTTAGATATTAGTGTATCTACCAATGCAGATGAAAAAATTACAATTTAATAGATGAAAATACCATAAATAGACATTGACCTTGACCTTGGCCGACATATGGAAGGAGGTTACTGATGTAGGTTTGCTGGGGTTATTACCCTGTGAACAGCCAGGGTCATTTCGAGTCTTCTTGTAGTAGTTGGTGACTACCTCACTGAACAACTCACGAGAAGCATGTTGCATGCCATCAAGAGCAATTAGGGTAAAGTACCTTGCCCAAGGACACAACCATGACAGCACATAACAGCCTGTTTATCGGCTTGTCGAGAAGTACAAACTGACACGGGTATAGGGAACGCAGAACCACGCACCTCAAATCTGATACTATTTATGGATCCACAAGTATCATTATTATATCTTACCTCTGTACAGTTTCAGAGAACAGCACTGTAATCTCCTGTAACAGGTCATAGTCCTTCATGCTCTTTACTGGTACCATGGCACTTACATATCTGAAACAACGTTATCAACAGTTAAATCCCTATAAAATATCTAGGAGTTCCAGTACACCCTTAAAGTTATGTTTTTGACCCCCAAAAAGGATTAATAGGTTTGAAGGAACAAGTGAATTTGAAATATGTTTTGACCCTTCTTTCCTTTGGGAAACAGCAAGTTTACATTACTGCTATTTGAAATGACAGGAATGTTGGTTCTCCTACCTTTTATACTTACTGGGAAATCGCTATTTTACTTGTGAAATTATTTTTACCTATTATCGGTAATGATCAAACTGACACGTCACAATGAAATCAAATGTTATCATGCATGTATGGCTTTCATTAGATCCTTAAAAGTATGTTTTTGACTCTAAAAATTGAGAACAAGATCTCTTGGGATTGGGGGGACATATGACTGTGATTTAACCATTCAGATTTGCTGGAGGTCAAGTGTCAACAGAAAAAGCAGGGAAATTGAAAACTTGATATTGTCAATGAACTCACCTTAATTCAAATTCGGCAAACAATTTGTCAAATATGATTAATGCTTCTTTGATCTACAACAGAGAAAGGACATAACTAAAGATGAAGTGAAGAATCAGCACTTAATTGTGATCAAACAACATACCATCAAAGTCAGACTCTATACTGGTTTATTTTGTTTAACGTCCTATTAACAGTCAGGGTCATTTAAGGACGTGCCAGGTTTTCGAGGTGGAGGAAAGCCGGAGTACCCGGAGAAAAACCACTGGCCTATAGTCAGTACCTGGCAACTGCCCCACGTATGTTTCGAACTCGCAACACAGAGGTGGAGGGCTAGTGATTAAGTGTCGGGACACCTTAACCATTCGGCCACCGTGGCCTGTCACATAGAAACATATTATACAACCAACCAAGTTCAGTAAACATCATTTCCTAAGTAACAACCAAAAGTCATTTCAGTAAGAGATGATGTTGTGCGGACACAATTCCCCAGGTAACATTCTAGTAAATCTGTATCAGTTATAAAACCTACCCTTTCAGTGTAAGTGTTGAGGTTGCGTAGACACTGCTCCCTAAGCAGTGTCCTCAGACTATCTAGATTCTTTGTAAGAGCCCTGGCTAGTGGTCGCATACTTGCACTTTCTACTTCTCGGTTCATGATACTTGACCCAGCAGCCAGGCACTAGAAAACAAGAAAATATTAAAGATTTATTTTTGGCTCTGATTAATTCCTTTAACTCACTATGATTACATTGTTGATTGTGTACCAAATTAAATTTGTTCAGCCAAGAAAAATTGAAATTGAAAAACAATGCATAATATAGGTCCCTGTTTTTCATCAAACTCTGTCAAGACAATAACTCTATCTACAGGGCTTTTTCTCACTGGTTGGGGAAGGGTCCTTTTTGTCTCATTTTGGGAAGAAGATTGGTGAATTGGGAAAGATTTTTTCAGGAGTAATATAAACAGCAAATTTTCGGAATTTGAATTAAAAGTGAAATAATTCCAATTGGGAATGGGGCCCATTAATGGCCCTAGAAAGCCCTCAGAAAAAGTCCTGATCTAATTGGATATTACATTTAACACAGTCTGAAACTTATTAATAAGAAATCACGGTTCAACAAATACCTCAGCTCCAAACCAGAGCTGTCCTGCCAGATTTTCCTGCTGGACATCATCAGGAAACTTGACTCGATAGTCCCTGCTTGCCTTCTGATTTCCAACAGCTTCATCAATGATCTTTTGTATTATAACAAGGACTTTGTCCTGACAGTTTCTCAGTTTATTTACTAAGGTTGTACATCTCTCTGGGTCTTTCCTTCCATCAAAGCTGTCCAGCTCAGCAGCCACAAAATTGAGTTCTTCATCAGCAAAAAAGAACTTTGCCAGCAGTGAAGTATCAGTTTTCTGAAATTAAATTAATGTTCAGTTATAAGTTATGACACACAATATACCACATCAAGATACTAAAAAGAAAACTGAAAGGTAATTAATCTGGTAGTTCCATAATCTGAGTATCCTGTAGTAGCTGGTGGTTACCTGACTGAATGGGAGGCCTGGCCTGACCCATGCTTTCATGGGCCCGGGGTAAAGCGTTTTGCCAAAGGACAAATCACAACAGCAAAGAATACCCTGTGATCTCAGCTTTTTTTAAGAGAAAAATATGTACAAACAGTAACTTCCTGGGCAGTGTTTGCCAAACATGATCACAGTTTGTTCTGGTAAAAATATCCCAAAGCTTTTAAATAAATACAAAGAAGGAATTAAAATATAAGGGTTTTTTTTCTGAACGGAAACCCTTAAAAAAGAGTTTATAATATTAGTAAGTAAAAATATTAAATATACATAGGAAAAGTCAAAGGATAAAAATCATTGACAGCTGAGCTGGCTAGGGCAATCCTACTGTCTATATCTTCATTTTAGTTTAAATTACTGTATATATAAAAGACTCAATTAATAATATTATGACATGATCCGTAAAAAAAATCCAACAACTAACTACAAGCTTAACAACTGAACCAATTAAGTTCAACATTAACAAACTAGCTACATATTTACAACCTTCAAAACTACATGAAACATGCTACTTTTAGTGAATAATATTGACTTAGGATCATGTACCTGATTGTTGTGCGTGTTTAGTTATTTTGGTAATTTGTTGGATTTTTGTACAGACTGCCTTATATATCGGTGTCATATCAGGGACGTATAATAAGTCTATATATGTCCCTGGCAGGGCTTTTTGGTGCCGTTAATGGGGCCCATTCCCAATTGAAATTTTCACTCCTGAAAAAATCTTTCCCAATTCACCAATTTTCTTCCCAAAATGAGACAAAAAGGCCCTTTCCCAAACCAGTGAGAAAAAGCCCTGCCTGGCCATATACACAAACTCATAATTAGCTTGTGGTTTATTTCCGCTTTTCCGATGTCTATTTCATGTTTTGCACAAAACAGAAAATCCTTTATAGATATATGTCTAAAGGAAATATTTGACTACAATATAAAAGTAGGCCACACCAAAACAAGAAAATTTAAGATTTGAGAACTCAAATAATCTGAAAACAAATGAGTCCACGTTCTTTAAACAAATGACTTTATTTGAATATCTCATAATTCAAACCCAATATCCATGATTAATACATAAAATTACAGCTGCCTAAAGGGATGAATCGACAAGTGTAAATGCAACTCGGTCGATCATTTCATTGGGAAGATCTTTGTGTGATTAGTCTCAGTAGGTGATTACTTATAATTCGAGTTTGTAACATTACATCTGATGCCCTTTAGCTACCACTACCAGGATTGATTGCAACTGTCAAGTTACTAGGACTTGTTAGTTACACCCTGATCTGGGGTCAACATCACACGATATTAAAATGAAATGTTACTTTCTTCTTACAGTGAAGTATACTTTTCCATTTAAAGGTTTTAAGGGCATCTAAACACGTGAGTCATGGTACTAACAAAGACAGCATGGAAAGTCATATAAAGAGTATGTAAATATTCACCAAACAATAACAGACGTCAAAAAATGTCGTTTATCTTTACAAGAAAGATTTTCAACACGTATCGTCTAAAATTATTAGTGAGGTCACTGCTCTGAAAGTCAAAACATGCCTTCGTAAACTTATATAACAATGCGATATATACCAAAATAAAACAATATCCGCCTTGTGACCAAGAACCGAGACATAAAACAAAACATGTCATCTGTCGTCGAAAACATAATTTCACAGTTCATAAATATGCCTGTCAACGTTGACAATACATCTATATACCTTTGGTCTGTACAGCCATCTCCGCAAGGAATTCATTGTGAAAAAGTTTGGTTTGCATTACAGGGAAATATGTCTCCCTCTATTAATAGTCACATGAAAACTGTCGCCTTTAGTCATCTCACCCCCACCTTTCCCTCAGGAATATTAAATCTCGCATATTAACGCGAGAAAAACCCATTCGAGATTTCCTGTTTTGATCTTAGTCGTAAAAATGTTTCTTCAAACGTCCAATAAACACAAGTAAAGAAGCGCCAAATACACAAGGTTCAATTCTTGATTTTCGTGGAAAGTTAAACCTGCAACTTGCGGGTTACTGTAATATGACGAAGACCACAAGAGATATAGATCGATTTGGTTTCAACATGTTTTGATACATCTTCAATAATGGCTGAAAAGCGGACACGCTTTCCAGAAACATGGAAGGACGATACAAGGATGACAGTTTTGTTTGCACCTTTTAGAGACAAATCATTGAACCCTAGCTCATGGGATCAGAAAATGACATTTTGGTCAAACCTGATCACATCCGATTGTATCGATAGTGGTGACATTGTCATTGATGTAAAAACATTGCCAAGTAGGTTTGAGAGGAATGGGAAGACACCTGCATGTCTTAGTTCAGTGATTAGTGAAATGGAAAGGTAAAAATATGACGCATTTTGCAACATTGAGCTTTTACATTAAAATGGGACTAGTCCTCTTTAAAATTTTATGTGTGATCCCTTGTGATTATTATGATATGAACAACAGAAATAATGAACTATCCTTCTTAACTGTACAGTGGACCCTCATTAATCTGGACACCCCGGCCCATTCCTATGCAAATTAAGTTTGCCTGGTTAGCAAGTTTTTAAGATTTGTCAAACTGTCGGTCAACATGGAGTTGAAATAATTATAAAAAAAACATGCGATATTATAAAGTGTTTATTAGGATGGCATTGATTATAATTATCTAGATAATATATATCATTAAGAACTTTTCAGTTTGAAAAATAGCCAAAATGAAAGTTGTTCTTTTTCTTTGTAAATGTTGATAGAATTTTAGATTGAAATATTGCTGAATTCACAGAATGCAGTAAAATATGAAATTTTATTATTGCTGCATGGTTTCTTACTTTTTTTTTTAATCATCTTTAAAACTTGCTTTCCTGTCTTCAGTAAATGTTCCATATCATTTGCTAGTGAGTCCCCTTCTGGTGAAACCGTAGGGACTATAGGTTTCCTCCCTGTCCGTCTGTCAGTCTGTCCCCTCAGTTTTCTGCACTTTTCTCAGCCATGCTTCAAGGAATGTTGGTGAAAGTTGGTAACTTCAGTACGAGTAGCTACAGATCAAGTTCGAGTTTCAGGGTTTTGGGGTCAAGGTTAAGGTCACTGCTACTATTTTTAGTGAGGGCCAGTAGGGACATGTATTGATTTAGCAATACTCTCAGAACGCTTGTTTATTTATACATTAATTAATATACCTGATTGCTAATTGGTTCAATACCATTAAAACATGTCCACTAATACATGCACAGTTTAGTGCCCACATTTATTACCTGGAAGTGGTACTACTGATTGGGTATACATGTGAGTTTGGACTGACTGAACTCTTAAAAAAGATGATGGTGCAAAAATTGTCTTCTATTATATTGTAGGAAAATTACTAAGGAAAGTCTATATTGTTTCCAAGAAGCATTTCTGGAACTGGAATTCAAATTTCTTGAGTACTGAGCATAAATATTGTTGAAGAAATCCATTCCCTAATATTTCCATCAGGATTGTGACTCATGAGAATTCCATGGATTATTGCAGGTCCCATGTACAATTGCGCTGGTGCATTGGTTATGAAATAAGAAAGTGATTTTACCAGATACTTAATTATAGTATGTTTAAGTTCCGTTGTCTGTCTTGCTTATATTCAGAACTGGCAAGCTGAAACAAATAACAGATACAGAAATGTTGCCATCAAATAAAGGTGCTTCCTCCAGTAAAGGATGGATGTCCTGGGGAGTGGATACATTTATAAAGGCTCCAATCTCCTTAGGATGGAATCTTATGACTAAGCCAACAATATCCAGTACAAAACTAGTTGTTGTGGACGCTCTGAAGGTAATACATGGCAATGTACATGTATAGCATGAAATATTATGTGTAAACATTCACTGTTTTTTGCATGCAAGTTAATGGATGAAACCAATTTTTTTGAAATGACAACAATTTGCGTATATGAGATAAAACAGAAAGTAATGAGTACTCTCTAACCAGAAGTAGTTTTTGTTTGTACACAAGGCTTGAATCGAATATAGCAGAACCTGACCATGGTCCCTCAAGATGCTGTTATGCGTTGTTTATTAAGCTTATGGAAACACGCTACAGTAAGATGGGGCAGTTCACAATCTGGATTTTGTATAATCCCCAATTATAATATTTATAAAAAATATAATGTTCATTATTGATTTTGCATATGATTTACTATGTAATATATCTTTATAATATAATGAATACAGTGAATTCTTGGTGTTAAGGAAAATACCAATGCTGTTTTTTTCAGACAAAATGTGATGAGGTGTGCAAACTGCAGTGTGCCTGTATGGATTGTGATTTAACAGACTCTGTGATAGACTATTCTGACCTGTGGGTCAGGAGTAAACAGTTGTGTAAGACTGAGAGTGAGTTCTACCTAGTGTTAAAGGAGCTGGCCAAGGAGAAAAGGATCATACTTCATTATACAGATACAAATCTGGTAATTAATGGACTCCAATCTGGCAATTAATGGACCCTGTACATGTTCTGGTAATTAATGGGCTCCACTCTGGTAATTAATGGGTTCCAATCTGGTAATTAATGGACTCCAATCTGGTAATTAATGTGCTCCACTCTGGTAATTAATGGACTCCACTCTGGTAATTAATTGACTCCACTCTGGTAATTAATGGACTCCAATCTGGTAATTAATGGACTCCAATCTGGTAAGTAATGGGTTCCAATCTGGTAATTAATGGACTCCAATCTGGTAAGTAATGGGTTCCAATCTGGTAATTAATGGACTCCACTCTGGTAATTAATGGGCTCCACTCTGGTAATTAATGGACTCCAATCTGGTAATTAATGGACTCCACTCTGGTAATTAATGGGCTCCACTCTGGTAATTAATAGACTCCACTCTGGTAATTAATGGGCTCCTCTCTGGTAATTAATGGGTTCCACTCTGGTAATTAATGGGCTCCTCTCTGGTAATTAATGGGTTCCACTCTGGTAATTAATGGGCTCCTCTCTGGTAATTAATGGGCTCCTCTCTGGTAATTAATGGGCTCCACTCTGGTAATTAATGGGTTCCACTCTGGTAATTAATGGGCTCCTCTCTGGTAATTAATGGGTTCCACTCTGGTAATTAATGGGCTCCTCTCTGGTAATTAATGGGTTCCACTCTGGTAATTAATGGGCTCCTCTCTGGTAATTAATGGGCTCCTCTCTGGTAATTAATGGGCTCCACTCTGGTAATTAATGGGCTCCACTCTGGTAATTAATGGGCTCCACTCTGGTAATTAATGGACCCTGTTCTGGTAATTAATGGGCTCCTCTCTGGTAATTAATGGGCTCCACTCTGGTAATTAATGGGCTCCACTCTGGTAATTAATGGACCCTGTTCTGGTAATTAATGGGCTCCTCTCTGGTAATTAATGGGCTCCACTCTGGTAATTAATGGGCTCCTCTCTGGTAATTAATGGGCTCCACTCTGGTAATTAATGGGCTCCACTCTGGTAATTAATGGGCTCCACTCTGGTAATTAATGGACTCCACTCTGGTAATTAATGGGCTCCACTCTGGTAATTAATGGGCTCCTCTCTGGTAATTAATGGGTTCCAATCTGGTAATTAATGGGTTCCACTCTGGTAATTAATGGGCTCCACTCTGGTAATTAATGGGCTCCTCTCTGGTAATTAATGGGCTCCACTCTGGTAATTAATGGACTCCACTCTGGTAATTAATGGGCTCCACTCTGGTAATTAATGGACTCCACTCTGGTAATTAATGGACTCCACTCTGGTAATTAATGGGTTCCACTCTGGTAATTAATGGGCTCCACTCTGGTAATTAATGGGCTCCACTCTGGTAATTAATGGACTCCACTCTGGTAATTAATGGACTCCAATCTGGTAATTAATGGACTCCACTCTGGTAATTAATGGGCTCCACTCTGGTAATTAATGGGCTCCTCTCTGGTAATTAATGGGTTCCAATCTGGTAATTAATGGGTTCCACTCTGGTAATTAATGGGTTCCACTCTGGTAATTAATGGGCTCCACTCTGGTAATTAATGGGCTCCAATCTGGTAATTAATGGGCTCCACTCTGGTAATTAATGGGCTCCACTCTGGTAATTAATGGGCTCCACTCTGGTAATTAATGTGCTCCTCTCTGGTAATTAATGGGCTCCACTCTGGTAATTAATGGACTCCACTCTGGTAATTAATGGACTCCACTCTGGTAATTAATGGGCTCCTCTCTGGTAATTAATGGACTCCACTCTGGTAATTAATGGACTCCTCTCTGGTAATTAATGGGCTCCACTCTGGTAATTAATGGGCTCCTCTCTGGTAATTAATGGACTCCTCTCTGGTAATTAATGGGCCCTACTCTGGTAATTAATGGGTTCCACTCTGGTAATTAATGGACTCCACTCTGGTAATTAATGGGCTCCTCTCTGGTAATTAATGGGCTCCACTCTGGTAATTAATGGGCTCCTCTCTGGTAATTAATGGGTTCCACTCTGGTAATTAATGGGCCCTACTCTGGTAATTAATGGACTCCACTCTGGTAATTAATGGGCTCCTCTCTGGTAATTAATGGGCTCCACTCTGGTAATTAATGGGCTCCACTCTGGTAATTAATGGGCTCCAATCTGGTAATTAATGAAGCATTTCCTGGTAATGAGTGGTCTCCATATTCTCTTCATATTTTTTGAATTTCTTGCAAGGCCAAAAGTTCAGGATTTATCTATATTGAGTAGTATTTTGTTTGAGGAAGTTAATCAAAACTTACAAACACATTGTTTCTTTAAACATGGGATATTGTACATTTATGTGATGTGTGTGCTTTCTCATCCTGATAACAATGGAAACAGATTTCATTATCTCCACCCAGAACCTGTTATAAGGGTACATGCTCTATGACTATTTAGGTTCCTGTTTCTCTTCAGTTTGTTGATCTGTTCACAGCTTGTGAAGTTTCCAAAGAGGTCCGAGTCTACAGCAGGGCCTGTGATGGAGCAGGACATTCAGATTTACAGGTAAGACAAAGAAAAGAACAGAAGACGGCATAGCTCGCTTGAAATTAATTTAGTATCTTAAAAGTACATCCAAGGTCTTCAAATGTGGTAACAATAGAAAGGCCTTGTGACAAGGAACACACATATCAACATACTGTGGCCAAGGTTCAAGTTTTGTAAAAGTAGGTCAAAGTTCATGATCAAGGTCAGCAGGTCCACAGATATAATGCCAATGGTAAGGTCTTATGACAAGGAACACACATAAAATATGAAAGCCCTATCTCATACAGTTTAACATACTGTGGCCAAGATTCAAGTTTTTTAAAAGTAGGTCAAAGTTCATGATCAAGGTCAGCATAGCCAATGGTAAGGTCTTGTGACAAGGAGCATATATATCAAATATGAAAGCCAAATCTCATACGATTACCATAATGTGGCCAAGGTTCAAGTTTTTTAAAAGTAGGTCAAAGTTCATGATCAAGGTCAGCAGGTCCACGAATATAGTACCAATGGTAAGGTCTTGTGACATGGAACATATATATGAAATATGAAAGCCCTATCTCATATATTAAACATTCTGTGGCCAAGGCTCAAGTTTTTAAAAAGTAGGTCAAAGGTCATGGTCAAGGTCCACAAATGCAACGACAATGGAAAGGCCTTGTTACTAGGAAGTCACATGTGAAATACCAAATTCCAAAGCTATATCCTCATTGGTATTGACACAACTTTTATAAAAATGCTAACCTAGCTAGCTGGCTTCAGGTGCTGACACAGAAGCCAATGGCAGGGGTACAGCAATATCTCTTATAGACCACATCCTGGCGAGCTAAAAATTGAACTTCCATGTAAAAGTTGTAAAAGTAAGATTGTTCACAAACCAAAAATAGTAAATGTTATATGTAAAAATGTTTTGTCCCACCCTCCCTCCTCAAAAAAAAAAAAATAAATAAATAAAAAAAAACAAGCAGATATGCTTCATTTCATACTCCTCTGTTGATACTTCACATTGCTAAAAATATTAAACTTAACTCCAAACTTATCCCTATTTTTGCAGTCTCAAGAAAGCGTCCCAGGTCCTCCTTGATAGAATAGAGAAGCTTGGAAAAGATGTAGACCGGTAAGTCAGACAGTAAATTTGGTATAGATATTTCAATTTATTCAAGTTCTTGGTAGTGATTATTTGTATGCACTCTTTAACTAAAACTATTCTTTATTTAAGGTTGACCGTGGAAGCAAAAATGTACAAAAGAAAAGACATGAAACAATATGTAAGTTTGGATCGTATTATTTCAGATGTTTCTTACGTATCAAACTTTATTCAGAATGCTTCTTATCTTCTTTCGAATGTGTTACATTTCATGGATATTTTCTTTTGTTCAGCCAGCAATGACCAATTTAAATCATAAATTTTTGCCTTCATCGCAAGACGGGACTATTTCTTGTGAATTCTTTATGTAACAATGTTTTTATGTATTGTTCTTCGCTGCCATAATGTAATCAAGCAAGTTTTAGTGGATACATGATATACATATAAACTGTCATCATACTTACTAAATATCTACATAAGACAAATACATCAACTGAGATTTGTTTTACATGATTGTGACTGTTTATCCTGCAGGCTTTACGATCTCTGCGACAGCGTCGACGAACACAGAACAGAATGAGTAAGCTATCTGGGTCACTAGACATGATCGACGATGTCCTCGGCCGAATACAGCATGCAGCATCAGATGAAATGGTGATTTTATTCAAAATGTTTATAGCTTGCCGAGGCGAAGTCCAGGGGACGTATTGCTATACTGTTGTCAGTAGAAAGCTAGGTTAAAGTTTTATAAACAGTTGTGTGTCAATATTAATGAGGATACAGCATAGGTATTTGACATATGTGCTCCTTGCGACAAAATCTTTCCATTGTTATTATATTTGTGGATCTGCTGACGTTGGCCTTGACCTTTTAAGAAATTCGTTCACTGAGCAATCTTGCCTTCAGACAACACTTGTTCCACTATTTTCAACTATTTTATCAAGTATAGGATGACTATTGTATTTGTCGACGCATTTTGAATTGATATACATATAAAATAATACAGTTTATATAATCAAAGTATTTTACTTGCATAATAACTCCTTGGTTGAATTTGAAAATAATACTTTGAATCAGTAAACCCAAACTATTTTGTATAAAGATGTTACTATATCAGTTAGTATTTGAAACTTAAGGTTAATTGACATTTTCTGGTATAAACAATTCTTTTGTCTAAAGTGACCATAATATAGTTTTCACTTCGTCATGATAAAAAACATTTCCTGGTTTTGTTAGTTAATAAGTTGATTTTACATAAAAGCTCTTATTTATTAGTTTTACTTTGTATAACTTGACTTTATGTAAGTGAACGCTTCTATCCCTTCAGGTTTTAAAAGCACTTCAGGCAGGTTCTGGAGCACTGAAAACCTTAACAGACAAAACAGGACTGGATGAGGTTCATCGAACGATGGACAACTTGGCAGAGGTAAGGGTGTAAAGTTTAGAGGCTGAAACGAATTAACTCCATACATAGATTTGTCTCATTTATGATTCTGCTTCGCCCATGGATATTTTTCTCCCATTGAACTTTTCCACCCATACATGTAGATCTATTTTACCCATAGATCCATTTCACCCATACATGTAGATCTATTTTACCCATAGATCCATTTCACCCATACATGTAGATCTATTTCACCCATACATGTAGATCCATTTCACCCATACATGTAGATCTATTTACCCATAGATCCATTTCACCCATACATGTAGATCTATATTACCCATAGATCCATTTCACCCATACATGTAGATCTATTTTACCCATAGATCCATTTCACCCATACATGTAGATCTATATTACCCATAGATCCTTTTCACCCATACATGTAGATCTATATTACCCATAGATCCATTTCACCCATACATGTAGATCTATTTTACCCATAGATCCATTTCACCCATACATGTAGATCTATTTTACCCATAGATCCATTTCACCCGTACATGTAGATTCTTATCACCCAGATTCATTTCACCCCTTTATCTGTTTTACCCATATAGCCATAGATCCATTTCACCCATAGATCTGTTTTGCTCATTTAAATGTTTCACTCATTTACCCTTGTTTAATCTTTGACAGATACTGGACCAACAAAATGAAATTGAGGCGGAGATGAATATGTCCAGGATTGGAGACGTCAGCTCAGATGATCTTGAGAGGGAACTGGAAAGTCTGATTGGAGAACAAGTGTCTTCACCACAGGGTACCACTGTGGTGCCACCAGAGGGAGCCTCCCTCTCACCAACAGGGGGCGCCACACTATCATCACCCTTGAATACAGGTGTTTCAGCCCCAAAGGCGCCAGTCCCACTAGAAAATGACATGGTAGAAATAGCAGATCTTCTCGCAGGTAAGGTACACCACTCGAAGATGAAAATTCACCCATGGCACCTCCTGGTGGTGATTGAAAATGGGAGATAATATTGTATTATAGACAGACTCGACCATCTATAACAATTTCTCCATAAAGTTTCATAATAAATTAAATAATTTAATTAGAATATAAGTAAGCCTTTGCTATGTCGTTACCAACTTGCTGTGCGTTTTACATACAATTTGCATATTTAAATTGAAATAGAGATAAACAGGGGGGAGGGGGGGGGGGGATTTAAATCAATTTCGATATATAAATTTTGGGGGTAATTTTCGCAATCGATCCACCTTTGTTTGTAGTTCGAGATTATGCAAATTGATAACAAAATAATACGCGTGGGGGAAATTTTCGGTATGAAATGGACAACGTGTAGTTAGTGTAAAGTTAGAATGTTTCCAGGATTTGCTATGGAAATCATGTTGTAACCTGAAGAGAAAATCCATTGTTATTCAATCCATTGTTATTCAATACATGTTTCAGATCTTGACTTTGGTTCACCATCTCGCCCAGATCCACTCAAACAGACTGGTTCTCCATCTGAAAATATGACAACAATATCCAAATACTCCAGTGAAATATGTGACATTGACTTTCCCGAAGTGCCAAGTTTTTCCCCGGGAACACCTGAAAAATCTAAAGACAGACAGAAAACATGGACAAAATTGCCACAAAAGGAGGCAGCACATTCATAATCTACATCGATCTTTATGTGTCTGTAAACAACTCTTTATCATAGATAGAACTTGTATCAACAGAGCATAATATTAATTTGTCATCAGGGCCTGTTCGTTTATGCGGACAAACCAGTTTGTCAGTTTTTAAATGTAATATTTCAAATATATTTCTTGACGGACCTGCAAATGTTAATACAGGCCTTGGAAGTCTTTGTCAAGGCTCATTTTTAATTGCAATATTTCAGGCATTTAGCTTGACGGACATGCAGATGTTAAAGCAGGCATTGTAAGTCTTTGTCAAGGCTCGTCTGAAAACAACAAAAATATCACCATGTCTGTCCTTATTTCATAAACGAACAACTCTGGTCCAACTGGTACAACATTTTGGACCGTATTAAATGAAAGCGGCCTTGTTGTTTTTCACCAAATTGAGCCATATGATTTGCGCGAGATGATTCTCACATTGATCATGTGAATAAAACTAAACTATTATCATGTCACATCGAGATACTTTTGCCGATACAAATTGATTAATATTTTATAATGTTAACCATTGCATTGATTATGAATTATAATTTGGTTGTCTGTCGGTGCTTTCTCTCAAAATATAGAAAGTCAACCTTTCTGCAAAGGTGCAATATGATCATTTATGTCAAAACTTTTCAAGGTCACTGGATCAATGATCAAGGTCAATTTTGGAATCTGTAAATGGATAATGAAACTAGCATCTATAATCCGAGGGTCAGAAATAAAGCCTATAAATCACAACCCAGTGTCCAAATTAAATCATGTCGAGTTAGATTGAAGATTAATCAGTGTTCACATGTGATGTAAGCGTATATTTGTTTGTTTGTTTGTTTGTTTGCTGGGTTTATCGTCCTGTGAACAGCCTGGGTCATTTTTGCGTGGTCGCCTTGTAGCAAGTTGGTGACCACTTCACTGAACAACATACAAGAGGCCCCTCACATGCCATTCAGAGCACATGGGGTTAAGTGTCTTGTCCAAGGGCACAACCTCAACAGCACAGCTTCTCAAGAAGCTTAAACCGACACAGGTAGGGAGCATCTAACGTCACACATTTGATCTTGATCCCGAGGTTAGGTGACTAGCGCTCTAACCGACTAAACTAGTGTGACGCCATATCTCAAAGAGGAAATATTGGAAAACACAGGTTGGAAAGATAAATCATGTTGTTGATCACAAGTTAATTACATTCAACTTGTATACTGTGAATTATTATTGTAATTTTAACCAACTATGTTTCATCTACACTAAAAGATTTAATATATTTTTGTATTTATTGCATGAAATGTTTTAGAAGATGAAAATGTTGTCATATGATTCTTTTTTGATTGATATGTTTACGATCATGAACTTGCAAAAATAAAATGAAATATTTTCAACCAATAAATTAAATACATTTTATTCTTCATCCAATAATCATAATGTAAAGTTTTGCCAACAGTTGACCTCTCATAAATGTTTATGTAAAATTCATAACATAATACAAATTGTCAAACATCTATCTCAATTTTTTCAGAGATATACATGTTATTGCAAATAGCACTAAGTCCATCAGATATAAAAACTAAAAAATCACTTCTTTTTTTTCTGAACTCTGACCTAAGACTATCTCAGGTTTGAATATGTTGAACTCTGACATATTCCTGTTTTAATAAATAACAATTTCCCATAGAAAACCACAAGATATCCCCAATTGTTTTTCCACAACACATTCATAATGATGTATGACTTCTGTCGCCACAAATCCTATTCCAGAATTTTATGTTTATAATTATGGTAGTACAGTATTAAAGGGCATTCCTTCGTTCGAACATCAGAAACATGCACAATTTCTATTGATGAAATCTATGTCCGAACGATGATTATATGAGTGTTTGTGCCTATAATTAATGAAAATTATTTTATTATTTATTAATGAAATTAACGCCGAAATGTACTGGAAATATTGTAAACAAATATCTATGTCTTTGCGGTAATTAGTGATATTTCGGGTCAAATTAAGAATTTTTAGGAATTGATACTCGAAGAACTTTAGTTTATCTTGAGAGTAAAACTGCCGTATTAATGTAAAGATTACAACTTTTACTACTTGGAAAAAATACATATTTTCCAGTAAGATTAATTTTGACGACCTAAACTTTATCCAAACGATGGAATGCCCCTTTAATCTGGATTTAAAAAAAAAAAAAAAAAATCAATTTTCTGTACATAAAAATATACTCTTCATTCATTATATTATCACGTCTGGGTTAATCAGAAAAGCCTTGTGTAAAAATTTACACTGGCCAAGGTCTTGCCAAGCATAATAAGTGGACAACACTATACAGCTTTGTCTACAAGTCCATTCCAGTTTTATTAACAAACAATTTTGGTTCTACCAGTCAGACTGTTCTGACCTTCTAAATGAAAGCTGCAAATTATTTTCATTCTACTCTGTTTCATTAATTTCATCAAAATATTGACATTTACTGGTATTGATATGGTAATTAGTTTTGTTGGAATGTTTTCAATACCATCAGAAATAGTAATCACATTATTGAGTTGGTTTCCCGAAAAGTGTCGCAATATTTCAATGATCAGAAGAAGAATTTATTGCACAAGTGTTAAGTTTGGGTGCGAGCTCCATCCGTCTCTGGTCTAACATACACACACATCCTTGACAGTGTATCGCTGGTTAGATATATCACAAACATCCTTTTCTGACAGATTTTACGGCATTCATCCTCTTTCACAAATGAGATCAATCACCTGTAAAAAGATGAAACAGAATTATTTAATCAGAGTTGATTCTATTTTACATAATTTCATTTTTACTTGGTAAATAAACTAATACATAATATTCCAAAGTGATCATTTTAAAATCTATGACAAATATTTCAGCATTCCAAGGTCCTGTTTGTTAATTGGACAAATCCGCTCATCATCTTAAAATGTAACATATCAGAAATAAATCTTAAAGGAGCTGCATTCATTACTGTAAATTAAGGCCATGGAAGTTGGAAGTCTTATATAAAATCAATAGGTCTGTCCTTAGGTGATAAACCAACAACTGGAGTCCAACCAGTTAAATTGTTTTGACTTTCAATAAACAAAAACAGCACTATTTATGATATAGATGACCTTGAAATTGTACAGGCCAGAGGTGATGATGACCTTGACATTGTACAGGCCAGAGGTGATATAGATGTCATTGGCATTGTACAGGCCAGAAGTGATATATATGACCTTGAAATTGTACAGGCCAGAGGTGATATAGATGACCTTGACATTGTACAGGCCACAGAGGTGATATAGATGACCTTGACATTGTACAGGCCAGAGGTGATATAGATGACCTTGACATTGTACAGGCTGGAGGTGATATAGATGACCTTGACATTATACAAGCCAGAGGTGATACAGATGACCTTGACATTGTACAGGCCACAGAGGTGACATAGATGACCTTGGCATTGTACAGGCCGGAGGTGACATAGATGACCTTGACATTGTACAGGCTGGAGGTGACATAGATGACCTTGACATTGTACAGACCAGAGGTGATATAGATGACCTTGACATTGTACAGGCCAGAGGTGATATCGATAACCTTGACATTGTACAGGCCAGAAGTGATATAGATGACCTTGACATTGTACAGGCCACAGGTGATTATGATGACCTTGACATTGTACAGGCTAGAGGTGATAATGATGACCTTGACATTGTACAGGCCACAGGTGATAATGACCTTGACATTGTGCAGGCCACAGTGGTGATAATACAAAAAAATTACATACACTTTGCTCCATCAACACTGCGTCCAGACATCTGTGTACGGTACTGCCCACGATCTCGTCCAGTAACACCTGTACCAAACTGTAATGGCAAGGACAACATCAGTTTTAAACAGAATTCCAGTTACAGCAACTTCATCAAATTTATATTATTCAACTAAAATTGGAAGTGCAGTATTTGAAAAACCATGATTTCAACATTAATTATTTTCATATGGGTGAAAGTTGAGGGTGTCCTTACAAAACACAGAAGAGGTCCACTTAATAGCATCATGTACAGAAAAAAATTGTGAAAATTTGGTGGAAAAATCCACAACTTTTTTTTTCGTTTAATACATACAGTACCTTGAGCAAACAATCTAGTCTAAGCATCATTGGGTAAAAGATTGAAAATTATATTTTATCAGATCAGTGAGGTTAGGAGCTTTATATATTTTTTCCTGAAAAAGATGAGAGTGCACATATAGGACCAGGTCGAATTTATATCAATTATTTTCAATGTGAAGTACTGTTGTCAATTATTTACAATGTGAAGCACAGTTGTCAAGGGGAGATAACTTACTTTTCGTCTGACACAAATCTCCAGAGGTAGAGCTGAAGATAATTTGTATCCACTTGAATCTGCTGTAACCCATAGCGACCAAATGTTCGCAACCGAACACACTCCATGAATGTCTGTCAAAACATATACTAGCATTTATCAAAGATTTCAATTTTCGTAGTAAAAATTACAACAAGTGTCCGAGAAATATGATTTTGTCACAGAAAAGAAAACACAATCTAATTAAAATATAGATGCAGATTCTTACTACGTTACATGAACATCTAACAACATCCCAGTAGGGGTCACGTTGGGATGACATTTAGGATTAGCCAATCAAATGGCTACTTCCAGAATCTTGGAAGTGAATTTTATATGTCCGAATTAGCATTACTAGAGTACATAGCTTGCATTATCTGTCAATTAGTTTCAAGTCATTTCATCCCAGAAAGCATGTATATACAAACTGTGCCGAAATGGTTTGCTCCAGATGACATCGACAAATTGACAATTCGCCCTGAAAGTGAAATACACATATCTCAAAGGTCATCAGAACGTGACCCCTTACGGGATGTTGTTAGATGTTCATGTAACGTAGTGAGAATGACCATCTAGATTTCAATTAGATGTTCTTGTAACGTAGTGATAATGACCATCTAGATTTCAATTAGATGTTCTTGTAACGTAGTGATAATGACCATCTAGATTTCAATTAGATGTTCTTGTAACGTAGTGAGAATGACCATCTAGATTTTAATTAGATGTTCTTGTAATGTAGTGAGAATGTCCATCTATATTTTAATTAGATTGAAGAAAACACAAACTCTATTGAGTGACCTGCCTGAACCTCGATCATAAAATATGAGTATATACCTTGAGACTGATCTTCACTATCCCCGTCAGGACGGACACCTTCGAGAACTCCACCGTGCTGAAGATTTCAATCTTCTCCGAGAACAACTTCTGGATGTTACTCATGAGACTGTTGTCAATGCTGGAACACACAAAGACTTGGTAACTGACACAGCGAAAATATTGTACTTTGTCTTTTCCTGCGATAGCGGGGGTTCAAATCTGTGAAACGTGAAACGGTATGAGGTCATCTACCCAGCCTTGAGAGTTATAACTGGGCGAGCTGTATTTGAAATGTAAAGTTTTGCCAACAGTAGACCTCTCATAAATATTGATGTAAAATTCATAACATAATACAACTTGTAAAATATCTATCTCATTTATTTCATAGATGTACATGTTATTGCAAATAGCACTTAGACCATCAAATATATGAAAAAAAGAATTTTTTTTTTTTAACACTGACCTAAGACCTATCTCAGGTCGGAACATGTTGAACTCTGACATATTCCTGTTTTAATAAATAACAATTTCCCATAGAAAACCACCAAAAGATATCCCCACACTTGTTTTTTTCACCACACATTCATAATGATGTGTGACTTCTGTCGCCACAAATCCTATTCCAGAATTTTATGTTTATAATGGTAGTACAATATTAATCTGGATCTTTTCAGAAAAAAAACTCATAACAATTTTCTGTACATAAAAATATACAAAAAAAAAAATATACAAAATAAAACCTCTGTGGATGCTTCCTTCCAGTTCAACAAAAGTGGATAATAAAACTTGATAGGACCAGTTTGATAATTACATTGTATTGTAAATTAACAAAATTTACATGTTATACATGTAATGAGCAGATTTAACTTTTATGGATATCAATACCCGAGATACTTAAAACCAGGTTTTGAAAACCTATTAAATGTTCTTATATTTTAAACTTAAGCATTAAATCTACAAAAATTGATAACTGTGCATAAACCTGGACACAATAAATCTTCGCTTAGCTGGAAGCACAAAATGAAATTGTAGTAAACCTTTCTTATAACTTGGTGAAAACGGAAATTTTAGCAGTCACGAACATTACCAGGGTAAAAGTATGCCGAGGTTTACCTGTCTTGTAACTTGGTGAAAATGGAAATTTTAGCAGCCACGAAAATTACCAGAGTATTACCAGAGTTAAAGTACATGTGGTTTAGACGATGACAACTAATACCTTGGTGCATAGTTCCACTGGCCAGGTTTCTTGTTCTGTGATACGCTGTAGCTGTGGGGATGTGTACGTCGACTTGAGTCACTACTCCGCTCCTTACGACAGCCCTCCTCGTATAACTGACCCACTTGGATGTCAATGGCTGTGATGTCCTCGATCACTCTCTTCATCACTGCACGTACATTCCGCGGCTCAATAGTGTTCAGCCAATCCCTAGTCTCGACACTCTTTCTCAGCATCTGGAAATCAACAACCAACATCAATAAACAGGTAATAAATGAATCATCATCATTAAGCATCATCATATCAATAAACCAAAATTTTTCATCTAAAAATATTAAATATAATTACTGTAAAAGTACATATTTTAGTGGTAGTTTTATTTTAGAAATGAATCATTTTTTTAAACATCATCATATCAATAAAACAAAATTTGACATCTTGAAATATTACAATATAATTACTGTAAAAGTAAATATTTTAGTGGTAATCTTATTTTAGAAATTTTTGCACTTTAAGAATTTCGCCAAATTTTGATTGTTGACTGTTCTAATGGTAGTTTATATACAATGTTTTATATGACATGCATTGTCAGTGCACTAATTTACCATTCTGCTAATCCGGTTTTAATTAGCTTTTCCGCTAAAATTTGAGCACGCCAAAATAAGTACATTTGCAGTAATATTTACATGTACCTTTTTTTCGCCTACATTGGATCTAGATACATTTATCCTGAATCAGAAAAGACATGAAAATATTTTCAGTGAAATTTCACAGACCTGTGATATGGAGAGTCCCTGGACCTTGACGTAATGATTGAGAAGTCGCTGAGCTGTATCCTTGGCCTTGTTACAGAGGTCAGTTACAGGGGTCAAAGGGTGACTAGGGTGTTCCTCCAATAGGAACTGCTCCTCAGTCAAGGTCAACTACACAAAACAGTAAAACATGTATTAGTGGGGAATCTCGAGGAACCTACAGAATCATTCATGTTGGAGTAGGATGATCATAAGGAACATACTGTACTTTTCACTAAATTGGAGGGATATATTTTAAAGGGCCATTCCTTCGTTTGGACAAAAGAAACATGTACAATATCTATTGATGAAGTCTATGCCCGAACGATGATAATATGAGTGTTTGTGCCTACATGTAATGAAATTAATGCCCAAATGTACAGGAAAAACGTAAATCATATATATACAAATACTGTATGTCTTTACGGCAATGAGTGATACTTCGAATCGAATTAAGAATTTTCAGGACTTAATGCTCGAAGAACTTTGGTTTATCTTGATAGTAAAACTGCCGTATAAATGTAAAGATTACAACTTTCACTACTTAGAAAAAATACATATTTTCAAGTAAGTTTAATTTTGAAGACCTAAACTGTATTCAAACAAAGGAATGCCTCAAACAAAAAATAAGTATTTTGAAAAAGATTAGAGAAAAAAAATCATAGCACGTTTTATAATTTTGAAGAAAAATAACATTTCCTTTGTGCTTCTTAATTTTGGTAAAACTGTTAAATTTTTTTTTTAAATCTTTCGACATGACAATAATAGAATTCATTTCTTGAGGCCCTGGATTAATTTTGTAAAATGATGTTGAAATTAATAGATCTAATTTCCTTTACTTACTGAGGAATTATCTGTATCAATCACCAAAAATTAATGGTAACGTGTGATTATGTTATGATTAATTTCTCCTATACTGGTACAGTGGAACCTCTATAAACCGAACATGCATGGGACATGACTATTTGTTCGGTTTACAGAGGGTTCGGTTTGGAGAAGTTGATCGAAAAATGACCGGTCGAATTCCGGATATAATTGGTCGGACGATTTTTTATTAGAATGCACCCGATTACAAACCGGCACGTACACACGTAGACAATATTTGGTTTGTCTGAATAATATGCATATTATGAAAGTTAATCAATGTACATGTATATATTGCAGAATATATAAGAAAGGCAAATGACTTTAACTATAGTTTTAAACAGTTTTTTCACATGTACAACTACACTTTACGATCGACCTACATTTTGTTACATCCGGTGAAGCTTCCGTCATGTGGATGGGGCCGATAGTCCAATACGGAATATTTTACATATCGACTAATATTAAAGGGTGTGAAGATGTTTTGTTTCAATATCAATTACAATTGATCAGTTGATACTGGTCGTATTTCCGACATCGCTGTTGTCTAAAAAAACATCAGTGGCTTCTTTTACGAAAACAACCCCCTTTGGGCCTCATTTAAATTAAATGCGAAACTCAGGCTTCTAGCTCTACTTGCATTGAGGAGGTAAACGAACTGACGCGCTTCAATGAAGTGTGACATTGTTTCATAATTATCGTGTTGATTATACACTGGGCCATCCGTCATAATGCCCCCTTGGGATATATATTGGATACCTGTACAAATCACCTACGTAGGTCCCGAGACAATAAGGCTTCACACAATACCCGTCACAGTTGTTGTTTCACGGTTGACTGGCCTGACCTTGTGTCATAATCGCTCAGGTAAGGCCGGTTTTCAGAAGTAATTTTTGGTATCTTTTAACAGGAACCGGACGCAAAATCGGTCCGGTGTTCGGAATTCAGAGGGATCGGTATTTGGAAGTTTTTTAATACTATAATAAAGAAGGACCAATTCCGTACAATGTCAATTCGTTCGGTATTCAGAGGTGTTCGGTTTTTAGAAGGTTCGGTTTTCGGAAGTTGCACTGTATATACTTCTTAGTTTTTGTTTATTCGCCCTACATACTTCTTGGTATCCATACTCATCACAAGCTTCCAACTTAAGACCCTCCTATCTACACCTGATATTGGCTCCTTCCCTTTTGAAGTCTTTAGAAGAAATAATTCAGCTGAATTTGTAGGAAGGTATTATTTCACCAGATTAAAAAGTAACATTTATACCTGATACTAACAATTCCTGGGTCATTTTACAGTATGTTGGAAGTATTGGTCGAACCTACCAGGTAGGATATGGTAGATCCCTCGAAGTCGAGACACAACCGTGACAATATGAGAAGTAACGCTGGTGGCACAGATCCCCGGTCACCTGTTCCTTCACAAAATTCCTGGAATAAATAGAACAGATAAATAGAATCTTCCACCAATACCTTTCACAGTTAAAACTTACAAAAGCTAGAAATCTTCAACACAACATTTTATCTGGCATAATTTTTTTTTAAATTGCAGTTTTTGTGATATAAGAATGCAACCTGTCTAATCAAACCCCTGCCAGTATAACCTGTCTAATCAAACCCCTTCGTGTGTAATCTGCCTAATCAGACCCCTTCGTGTGTAACCTGCCTAATCAGACCCCTTCGTGTGTAACCTGCCCAATCAGACCCCTGCCAGTATAACCTGTCTAATCAGACCCCTTCGTGTGTAACCTGCCTAATCAGACCCCTGCCAGTATAACCTGTCTAGTCGGACCCCTTCCTGTGTAACCTGCCTAATCAGACCCCTGCCAGTATAACCTGTCTAGTCAGACCACTGTCAATGTTATCTGTCTAATCAGACCTCTTCATGTTTAACCTGTCTAATCAGACCACTGCCAGTGTAACCTGTCTTATTAGACTCCTGCCTGTGTTACATGACTGATAAATTTGTGTTTTCTTCACACGTAGACTTGATGTGGTTTAGAAATACAAAACTGAATTCCTTCCTAGCTACAAGTTATACTCTGTAACACTATACTTACCTCACACACAGAATTGATGTGGTTAAGGAATCCAACAATCAGTCCCTCCCTCACATCATGGGTACAGAATGGACCTCGGAAATACGGCTTCATTGCAAACGTGATGTCAGATGCTGTGAAAGCCTGAATCAAAGCAAATACACAGATTATAATCAATAGCATGTGTTAAACAAAATTTCAACAACCAGACTCATTTTCTTCTTCAGTTTTCTATTCATTCTTGCATTACTGTAAACGTGGTTATTTTTGCGGGAGGGGTGAGTGGGTGGGTTGGGTTGATTTCGTGATTTCAATATGAAAACTATATGCGTTGGGGTAATTTTCGCGTCCGATCCACCTTCATGCATAGCTCGAGATTATGCAAATTGACATCAAAATAATACCTGTTGGGAAAATTTCCGTGACCAACAGGACTCTGTGTAATAAGCGTAAACTTTCCCCTCGCGTAAATTTCCACGTTTACAGTACTTATCATAATTTGAATTAACATAATAATTTTGTGAGATGTTTCTTTTTACATGTTTTTGAGGAGAGCAGATCACAAACCTCAGCTTTATTTAGACCGTTTACCTGGAGGTTCCCTAGGACAGACTTGATTTGCTCCAGTATCGTAGATTGTGTTGAGTGGAGAAGGTCTGAGAGCTGTGCGGAACTGTCTTGTTTACCAACCAATCGGGGGGCTGCTAGGTTCTGTCTGATATCTGTCAGACAATCTGTTTATAGAATGTTCATTAATTTAAAAAAAAGATGAAATATTTTAATAAAAAAGCATTACGAATATATTGGTGGTCTTTGTACATCTCTTTCCAGAAAAAAAAATATTCTTAAAATAAATTTATGTGTTAGTAACACATAAATTTATTTTAAGAATATATTTTTTTTCTGGAAAGAGATTTACAAAGACCACCAATATATTCGTTAACATAATTTGAAAGGATTATTTTTACGTAATTATCCTGTTCTACATTGTCAACACTACTTTGACGTCCTTAATAATCTATGACATCACAATAAATATATGACATTTCACAATGCCCAAGTAAAAACTTGTCAGGTTTATACAACAAAAACAAATGTTTTACTTATACAATAATAATAATGATAATGTATTCTTATTAATACAAGTTATGTGTTAAACAGAATTCTACAGTTTGGCTACAAAATCTGGAAATCAGGAAAAATTCTACATTTCGGCTACAAAATCTGGAAATCAGGAAAACAAGTTAATAATTTCTAATGCCATATGTCTACATGTACCAGCCTACAGGCTCATGGTATATAAAATTATCGAAGGAGATTAACGAATTCCATATGACGTAACCACCAATGTAAGAACCTCTATATGTAAAGAGATGGTTGCATCAACATGTAGGTGCCATGGTGGCCGAGTGGTTAAGGTGTCCCGACACTTTATCACTAGCCCTCCACCTCTGGGTTGCAAGTTCAAAACCTACGTGGGGCAGTTGCCAAGTACTGACAGTAGGTCGGTGGTTTTTCTCCGGGTACTCCGGATTTCCTTCACCTCCAAAACCTGGCACGTCCTTAATTACCCTGGCTGTTAATAATGACATTAAACAAACTAAACCTAACCAACCATCAACATGCTGACACACAGTTGATAATGTTCTCACCAGCAAAATTCTGTCTTAGTGTCTGTAGGTAATGTCCAACTCTGTCTTTGGCGGCTCTGGAAACAATTTCTGTACCTGCCCTGAAACGACAATCAAGATGGCTATAAACAGAAACTTTCTACCGGAGATTCATCTGTAAACTCAACAAAACTTCAACGGAACCCGTGACAAAAATCTCACTGAGAAAACTATTTGTACAGTTTATCTTGGTAAAACAATTGTTATCCTCATGTTTCAACTACAATAAAGATATGTTAAAGTACCTGGAGAAATCTGTGTCAGGTAGAAGCTTGTTCATGGCCTGAAGCCTTCGGTGGAATCTGTCAAGGGCTCGGACCAGAATCGTGTTGTCACCCGTCTCCTTCTGAAGTCCGAAATTATAAGGTTAGCTTGATGATTTCAAAACCTCATTTGTAACATTATTTGCAGTATGAATATTTAAACATTTTTTTTTCTTAAGAGCTTCCATCATGGCATATTTCTATGATATGCACAGCAGATGAACTCGTGATACTCAGTCAATTTAAAATGCATATTACAAACATAGAATGGTATGATATTATAAAAATTTATTTATATTTATTTTTCACCATTTGAAAACTAACCTCTAGTTGGACCCTCTTTTTGACGTAGTTGAAGTATTTCTCCATCAATTCATTGACAAAAAAAACTAATTTCTTTAATGCCATGGCATCTGTATTATCACTGAAAAATATCAAAATTAATATCAAAATTTCATGATCAAGCAGAAACAAATGGAACTTGTATGGTACTTGTTGTTTTGTTTTTTAACAAGGTGAATTGTATAGTTATTAATATAGAAGTCGTGGATCCTATGATAATCACGTGATCTTGAATATTTTGTATAAGCTATATTAGTGTTATTTTTACAAGTTAGTTTTATTAACATTTCTAATATAATTCAGAACATCACTGATATGTGTTTATATTAAGAAGGAACATGTAAAACATTAATGCAAGGAAATTTCCGATCTATTTTGACCAATCGAGTTTGAGCGGTCAGTTTAAAAACAATGCCTTTGTTACCGGTAAATCCAGTTTTCAAGTTTTGCCAATAATCGATTCCGGATCAAATATATATAATTGTTGTTGAAATTGATTCATAACAAGAAAATGTAACGGTGAACTCCCATCTTTACCTTGCTTAGGACAAATGCCAAAACTTGTGATGGACAATAAACACATGAAATGGAAACATCTTGTGTATGTGGTAATTTCTACATGTGACATTTGAAACAAATGTTAAGAAACTACAATGTACTTTCATCATTGGACTACTCCCTGAAAACCTTCTAGATTGCTAAGCTTAACAGATGGATGGACAATATGATTATGTAAATCATATATATATTTATATATGCATAGTATGACAAATGACCTCTGACCTATATATAGATATCACAGTCAGTCCTGTGTTTGAGTAACCCCAGTAAATACCAGCTGCTCACTGTAGAGACAATGCTAGAGAGAACTTCTCTTTCAATCAATTGGCAGAGGGTAAGTCTCGTAAACTAGAGGTCCCAGGCAAAAAACCCAGCCTCACTCCTCCGGAAACTTGAGGATAAGTTCTTTACTGAAGAGGGTTATGTAACCCGACCCTGGTATATACAAGCTGCTTCCTACCAACTTGGCTGAGGAGAAGTTCTCTTTAGATCGATTGGTAGAGGGTAAGTCTCGTAAGCTAGAGGTCCCGGGCAAAATACCAAGCCTCACTCCTCCGGAAACTTGAGGATAAGTTCTTTACTGAAGAGGGTTATATAACCCGACCCTGGTATATACTAGCTACTTCCTACCAACTTGGCTGAGGAGAAGTTCTCTTTAGCCCAATCAGTACAACATACGTCTAGCAAGTTAGGGGTCGCGGTTTTGATCCCCAGTGGAGGCAGTGCTAAATATCCGAGTCAGTCGTGTGTTTGTAATAGATGATGAGGTGTATAGAAATACTTACTCCTCTTGGTGTTTGTTGAGGAACGTGTCGTTATAGAACGCGATCACTAGGCAGATGTTACTAAGGAAACCGTTACAACCAGAGTCTACAAACTCCAGTATATCCTAAAATAGAAACATTGATAGTTAGTTAAAACAGTATTAGCAGCCATAAATGATATAATATATTTTTCAATTATTTGAATTTTCTCAACATATTATTTACTTAATATTAATGAATAATACTAAACATCAGACTAAAACGTGTGGTTACATTACATTCCAAAATTTGTGTCACTAACCCGGGAGATTGCATTACCTACAAACCTATACAGTATGTGAGGCTGACCACACAGTTAAGTTACTGACCATGGAAATTGAATTACCTAAAAACCTATATATTAGGTTGACCACAGTTAAATTACTGACCAGGGAGATTGGGTTACCTAAAAACCTATATATGAGGCTGACCACACAGTTAAGTTACTGACCATGGAGATTGGATTACTTACATACCTATATGTGAGGTTGACCACACAGTTAAGTCACTGACCAGGGAGATCAGATTAAAATAATGATAACATATAAATACCATTGGTGCGACACCAAGATAGGCCTGAGCTGGACTCTCCCCCTCTATCTTCAACTCCTCTCCACATTGTAGGCGGATCTGTCGGTCAAGCACCATTAAATCCTCCTTGTCTATTTTCTGACGTGCACTGTTTGTACAAAATCAAATCATTTCATATGTCATTCCATAGCATTCTACTTTAGAACTACTGAGCCAAAGTTTCACTGACGTCATATATATGAGCCAAAGTTTTACTGACGTCATATATATGAGCCAAAGTTTCACTGACGTCATATATATGAGCCAAAGTTTCACTGACGTCATATATATGAGCCAAAGTTTTACTGACGTCATATATATGAGCCAAAGTTTTACTGACGTCATATATATGAGCTTTAGTTTCACTGACGTCATAAATATGAGCTTTAGTTTCACTGACGTCATAAATATGAGCCAAAGTTTCACCGACGTCATATTTATGAGCCAAAGTTTTACTGATGTCATATATATGAGCCAAAGTTTCACTGACGTCATATATATGAGCCAAAGTTTCACTGACGTCATATATATGAGCTTTAGTTTCACTGACGTCATATATATGAGCCAAAGTTTTACTGATGTCATATATATGAGCTTTAGTTTCACTGACGTCATATATATGAGCCAAAGTTTTACTGATGTCATATATATGAGCCAAAGTTTCACCGACGTCATATTTATGAGCCAAAGTTTTACTGACGTCATATATATGAGCCAAAGTTTTACTGACGTCATATATATGAGCCAAAGTTTTACTGATGTCATATATATGAGCCAAAGTTTTACTGACGTCATATATATGAGCCAAAGTTTTACTGATGTCATATATATGAGCTTTAGTTTCACTGACGTCATATATATGAGCCAAAGTTTTACTGATGTCATATATATGAGCTTTAGTTTCACTGACGTCATATATATGAGCCAAAGTTTCACTGACGTCATATATATGAGCCAAAGTTTCACCGACGTCATATTTATGAGCCAAAGTTTTACTGACGTCATATATATGAGCCAAAGTTTCACTGACGTCATATATATGAGCCAAAGTTTCACCGACGTCATATTTATGAGCCAAAGTTTTACTGACGTCATATATATGAGCCAAAGTTTCAAAGCTCAGATACTTACTGAGAGAGAAATTCCTCACACAGAACCTCAGATACTTACTGAGAGAGAAATTCCTCACACAGAACCTCAGATACTTACTGAGAGAGAAATTCCTCACACAGAACCTCGGATACTTACTGAGAGAGAAATTCCTCACACAGAACCTCTACAGGCTCAGATACTTATTTACTGAGAGAGAAATTCCTCCCACAGAACCTCAGATACTTACTGAGAGAGAAATTCCTCACACAGAACCTCAGATACTTACTGAGAGAGAAATTCCTCACACAGAACCTCAGATACTTACTGAGAGAGAAATTCCTCAAACAGAACCTCAGATACTTACTGAGAGAGAAATTCCTCACACAGAACCTCGGATACTTACTGAGAGAGAAATTCCTCACACAGAACCTCTACAGGCTCAAGATACTTACTGAGAGAGAAATTCCTCACACAGAACCTCAGATACTTACTGAGAGAGAAATTCCTCACACAGAACCTCAGATACTTACTGAGAGAGAAATTCCTCACACAGAACCTCGGATACTTACTGAGAGAGAAATTCCTCACACAGAACCTCGGATACTTACTGAGAGAGAAATTCCTCACACAGAACCTCGGATACTTACTGAGAGAGAAATTCCTCACACAGAACCTCTACAGGCTCAGATACTTACTGAGAGAGAAATTCCTCCCACAGAACCTCAGATACTTACTGAGAGAGAAATTCCTCACACAGAACCTCGGATACTTACTGAGAGAGAAATTCCTCACACAGAACCTCTACAGGCTCAGATACTTACTGAGAGAGAAATTCCTCACACAGAACCTCTACAGGCTCAGATACTTACTGAGAGAGAAATTCCTCACACAGAACCTCAGATACTTACTGAGAGAGAAATTCCTCACACAGAACCTCTACAGGCTCAGATACTTACTGACAGAGAAATTCCTCACACAGAACCTCAGATACTTACTGAGAGAGAAATTCCTCACACAGAACCTCAGATACTTACTGAGAGAGAAATTCCTCACACAGAACCTCAGATACTTACTGAGAGAGAAATTCCTCACACAGAACCTCAGATACTTACTGAGAGAGAAATTCCTCAAACAGAACCTCAGATACTTACTGAGAGAGAAATTCCTCACACAGAACCTCAGATACTTACTGAGAGAGAAATTCCTCAAACAGAACCTCAGATACTTACTGAGAGAGAAATTCCTCACACAGAACCTCGGATACTTACTGAGAGAGAAATTCCTCACATAGAACCTCTACAGGCTCAAGATACTTACTGAGAGAGAAATTCCTCACACAGAACCTCAGATTCTAACTGACAAGAGAAATTCCTCACACAGAACCTCAGATACTTACTGAGAGAGAAATTCCTCACACAGAACCTCTGCAGGCTCGTCTAACTGTAACAGCAGATCTACACACTCGGCCAGTTGTTTGGGAGTGGACTACAAATAAACAATGTACTCAGTTAAAATGATGTTAAAGTGTTACCTGTACTAATATCTTTACCAGGGATAATTCCAGCCTTTCTCAAGTTATCTGAGAGTTTTGACAGCAGTAAAATTAAAACTGTTGTGACCAATTTATTCAGTATTATATAACATATATTTCTCTCTATCATGTTTATACAGTCCATCCTGTCTATAGAGGCCGTCTTTTTATAATGAAATACCTGTCTATAAAGACCCCTTGTACAAAACAAAATCAATCCTGTCAATAAAGATCCCCTGTACATAACAAAACCTGTCTATAAGGTCACTTGTATATAACAAACCCTGTCTATAAGGTCAAATGTATATAACAAAATACCTGTAGTGTCTATAAATGCCCCCTGTAAATAACAGAACCCTGCCTATAAAGGAAACTTCCATATAACAAAATACCTGTCTATAAAGGCCACAAGGTCTTAATGTAACAAATGCAAATAAACCTCTAAAGGAAGGCCAACTGTCTATAAGGGCTTCAAGGTCCCAATGTAACAAACTTCATTGTAAATGAACCTCTATAGAAAAGATAACTGCTTATAAAGACCACTTTGATCCCTGTGGTGGCCTCAGTAGACAGGTTTGACTAGTACATGGTCCCTATCGGTACACAGTCAGCATAAAAATAGACATTAACCTCATTGTTCTTGAACTGTTGGCGAAGGAGTTGACAGAGTTCCTGTATGATCTTGTTACAGTCTTCGCTGATTCCCTGGAAACTCGGCATGTGTTGGTACTGGTGTAGGATTCTCTTGGCTTTACTGTAATACCTACAAGCATACACATTAGAGGTTCTGGAGTGAAAAACATTTTGGTAATATCTACAATTATATACAAGTATGTATACATAGGTAAAACCTCACTCTCTGTAATATCTACTGCATACAGTACATATAGGTTTACTTGTTGGGTTTATTACCAGTATGGTCGGGCAGGTGACCACATACTTTTAAACGTCCGATCGGGGAATCGAACCCCCGCCGCCTAGGTGAAAGGCAAGTGTGTTACCACTGTGCCACCCGACCACCCAACATATTTCACTATTTCAGCAAGTCAATTATGACCAGTATCAGACTGATCTGACAAAATCAAATGAATTGGTAACACTGCTAGAGGCAACTGTAAAGAGTTGCTAACTCACAGCACAAACTGAGGAATGGACCAGCTTACCTGACTGCCTGACTGTAGGCCTGCATTTCTATGCATTTCTTCAGCCTGGCAGGTAACTCGAACAGGAACTGAAGTTTTTTGAGAAGGGAGTGTACTCCAGATAATTTGGTAATTTGTTGACGTCGGTCCTGAAGTGTACTGCTGATGTTAGCACTGAACTCGGTAATGGAAGACATGTTTGTTGCCAAGTGGTCCATCTCATCCTCCATTTTCCTAAAATCATTTTTCATCTATTGGAAATAAAGATATTAGTTATTAAATAAAAAATTACATGTATAATATGTGTTTTCAAAAATTAGCTTGATGTAAACATTTTTTTTTTTTTTTAAATGTTTGCTCAACAGGTGTGATATCTTATAATTATGGGTTCGTGTTGAATAACAAATACAATGTATATTTTCTTTTGAGACAAATAACAACACAGCTATGGTTTCACATGTCTGATATATGGAATTTTTAACAACTTTACAGACAAAAATAAGTGGCCGCTGTCCGCATTTGGAAGGCGACCGCTATATACATGATATTTATATATGGTGATTAAAAAAATCATTTTGATTGGGGATTCCTGGAACTGTGTCCGCTATTACAGGTTGATCAATTGTATAGGTCACTAATACTGGCTCCAGATGTATGTAATGTCCCTTTAGCCTAATGGTAGGATGCCATGGCAAGGGTAGGGTAAATATTTTTCATTATTCTTTCCTATTACAATGATTTCTTGTCATTGGCCAACAATTCAGCATATGCTTCGAGAGATTGAGAGGATTTGTTTGGTTGTGTTCACTTTCAGAGGTCAAAAGCTGTAGGAGGACGTAGTATGGGAAGTGTTGACTAGAAGTAAATTATATAACTCAAGCTGGTAATAATTCCTCTTTAGCCTACATATAGGACTTAAATTAACTTAAACATAAGAAGCTGAACAGAAGCCAGGGCACGGGCAGAATATTTTTCAATATTCCTTTCAAATGAAGAATTCATAAAAAATATGTGCCTTATCAAAAATAGTTGATATTCAACAGGAAAACATCTTATCAACTTCTGTTTATGCATTTTGAATGGATTTCATATAAATTGAATACAAATTTGGAAAAAAATCTATAGTATAAGTCTATACATGTATATTGTACCTTTCTGATTGTATCTGTTGCACTTATGAATTTGTTATAGTTCTCATAAACAAGAGTTTGCATGTCACTGTCGAGTGCTTTTATCTGTGTCAATGTCTTGGATTCCTCATCCATTAACTCCGTCAGTGACTTTTCTTTAATGAGACGAGCCAGATAGGTGTCCGCTTTAAAATGTGCGCCATTAATATCACATGGGTCGAGGGAGGCTCCTCCAATCTGGTCCTCTTCAATGCCATAGTACATCTTCAGCATACCATGGCGTTTAGCCTTGTTACCTCTTTGCTGATCTAAGGATAAATTAATGCAATTATTTATTTACAATTATTCATAAAGTATTCTGGATCTACATTTTTACATTATGTTCCATAATCGTTCGTCCGGTTTGTTATACCCTGTACAATATATATTCATGTCCAGTGGGTTGTGACCAGTAGTTGTCACTGACCAGGTAAATGTGTTCACCTGTCAAACCTAATCCCTGTTGGTTCCCTGGATAAGATTTCTGGTGAACAGTCATCTGATTTACATATCAATTTAATTGGTCAATTTCTCCTGTGATCTCTCCTTAATTAGGTGTTATTCACCATACACCTGGATCAGTTTAATTTTGTATTTGTCCCTGAACAGACAGGATCCTTTCTGGTCGGCTCTTTTCTATCGGATATGATTTTGCCGACTGCGACACGGCGCCTGTCAAAAGTATCTCGCCGTGTAAACCTCTAACATAGTTGGAGTATATTTGTCCCTGAACAGACAGAATCCTTTCAGTTGTTTGTGTACAATTTAATTAGGAAAAAATGCATGGTTTACCATTTATATAGTTTGATGCATTTTTGGAGATTCAGTTATTTTAAATGGAATGGACGAGCAAAATCAATTTTAAACATATCATGTAGTCGTTAACGTTAACACATTTCCGACGTGACAGCTTCCTCCACGTCCCACCGCTACATAGTGGGCGTGGTTGGTGACCGTTTTTACATAAAATCAGGCAATTCATATATGAATGAGAGCCCAGAAAGGGAATTATATCATCAGTGAATAAATATCGAGACTGCATGTGTCTCTAAAAGGGAGAAGTATCGATTTTGCGTGGATGTGTCAGAAGAAAGTTTACCTTCGTCAGCCATTTTGAGTTCCTAATAAAGGATTCGATCATTTATTTCCGGAACAAAAATATTTGAAAAGGAAACAACTGTCCTGTTTTTATTGTGTTGTGGTATACTAAAATAAGATAATGCTACTTAATGAAAAAAAAGTATGTAGCTTTGTTGGTAATTTGTTTTATATTTATTTCATAATATTTTATATTTCACGAATTCCGGAAAATCATTACGATTTTTGTATTACCTTACCATAATTTGCAAGCACTTAAGCGACAGAAGATGATGCAGAGGATGAATATGTAATAAGAATGTAAACTTTGCACAGGAATTGTCGGTTTTTAGTAGACGTAAGTCACTGTTTGATTGCTTTTGTTTGTGTATTCATGTACGTTATAAGTTTGACATATTTTCTGTCACAAAATACTTGTTGATTGTTGATACAATGTCAGCATGGGACAGAAAAGGGCATCACTTTTTTTTCTGCAGATTGGTGTTCATTATTTTTGGAAAATAGATCTGCTGATTTATGCAATGATCATAACAGTAATAGTCACGCCGTGCACAATCATGCTCATGAGCGTGTTGAATAGACCTGAACCATGAGTCCCACATAAATAACACCAATGGAAAAAGCATAAAAAATTTCCTGAGCAGCAATTGAAAAAAAAAAAATACAGAAAAATTGAAATGCATACTTCATAAGTCACTGGTCTGTCCATCTGCAGGGACTCATCTATTGTACTTGCCTCTAAGGGCTCATATTTTCCCCTGCTAATTTTGCCAATTTCAATTAAATGGATTTCTTTTTCCAATTAATTAATTTGGATTATTTTCTAGAAAGACCTGAAACATGGCTGAGAGTAAACAGCTGAAGATTGGGACTCGTGTGGAGGTCATTGGAAAAGGAGTTGTTGGGGCAGTGGCTTATATTGGTACAACTCTCTTCTCCAGTGGTATGTATAACCATGCAAACCAATTATTCATTATGTCAGATAATAAGGAGTACATATTACATAACAGGAGTTCTGTTTACTAATCCTTACATTATTTTAGACTGAGGCCTATATTGGCACAACTCTCTTCTCCAGTGGTATGTATAACCATGCAAACCAATTATTCATTATGTCCGAGCCCCGTTCGATTTGCACTCTTCTGATTCTAGAAGATATCTTCCGGTCACTCGATTTGAAGCTCTTCTGCTTCTGGAAGATCTTCTACTCTTCCGTCTCAAAGCTGGAAGATTTATCTTCCAAGATGGCGGCGACCATGTTTTAAGTGTGCGAGTGATAAGTTTCACTAGAGAAGGATTTATGCACATGCACATGCACATGTTGTGTCATCGTGTTTGAGAAAACTTAAAAACTTGCTTATTTTTTGTTTTATTCTCCCGGTTTACTCGATTTACATATAACGGAATACGATCTTCTTAGAAGGCTTCTCTTCTTAGAAGAGTGCAAATCGAACGGGGCTCAGGTAATAAGGAGTACATATTACATAACAGGAGTTCTGTTTACTACTCCTTACATCATTTTAGACAGAGGCAGTGGCAGCACGAACTTATACACGCCAAATCAGCAGTAATATAAGCAGCTGTTCTTCCCCATTTTCACTGGAAAAATGTTAACTGTGTACCTACATAATTCCAATAATTTCCCCATCACAAGTAAATAGTAGTAGCTCTTTTCTCTGGAAAATCTACTTCCTAGAGTCCACAATGAAGTTATATATATATAATAGCGTCTCGTATTATCTCTCTAGTATCTCATTTGATAACCCCATACCTTTTGGAAAGTGAATATCCTTAATTTTACAGAGGACTTTCACAGATTTCTCATTTGTTAACTTGTACATATTAGAAAATTTCTTGAGTTGCAGAAAACTTATATAAATATTATTATGTATAGTAATGCAATATGGTAGTTTTCCTGAATGTTATTCAAAATAAATTTATGCTAAAACGATTCTTTATAAGTGTAATAAAATAGATGAAGCAGTCATTTTGGACTGGTGTGCTCTTGCTATACCAATGGTTGTATTTAAGGTCATGATGCCACATTTATATATATAAATATATATTTATATTTTTTTATCATATAATGTATAAAATTAAAATATTTAATGGTCAAGCAAGTATTGAATGGCATTTACTGTATGAAGAATGCTTCTTCTGTCTGAAAATACCACCCAAACATAGATACATTGATGTAGCTGTACAGTATAATACAACCAATATTTAGGTAAATGGATTGGTGTGATTCTTGACGATGCCAAGGGGAAGAACAATGGAGTGGTGCAGGGCAAAACGTACTTCACCTGTCAGGACAATCACGGAATCTTTGTTCGTCAGTCTCAGGTAAGTTTTGTAGATACAGTGGAACTTCGTTAACTCGAACTCGGATAACTCGAATACCCCGCTTAACTCGAAGTACCTCGCCGGTCCCGGCCGAATTCTCTCTTTATCTTAGTTAAAAAAAACTCGGATAATTCAAATTCGGATAACTCGAAAAACTCGGATAATACGAAGTAAAAATTTGGTCCCAACAATAAAAATCCTACTTGAAATGTTCGAATAACTCGAAGTATAATTTTCGTCGATCGGTGGCAAACGCCGACATTTTTTAAGAGCTAAATTCCGTTTGTAATGCTGAACATATCGGCACTACTAACCTACATGCTATTATAAGTGTTTCATCAATTCATAAAAGAAATTGTCGGTTGAATCTTATAACAACAAGTCTTGGTGATAAAAAGTACAGCTTTACTTATATCAGGTAATTTCCCAAGGCGGTCGCCGATATCAGTACACACGATAGTCAACAACTCATCTACCCATTCGCTCAAGCGGAACTAATCTCTGACACACTGGTAGATCTACCCGGCTGATGTTTTTACAGGTGTAGAAATGACACAGTCACCGGCGCCTATTAAATCTTTAAACTGCTGAAACAATAGCGTAATTACTGCCGAGGTGTTCAGAGTACAACTGTAACGGTCAGTGCTGTCTATTAAATCGGATAAAACGCCAACTCAGTTACAGTAACATTTTATACGCACATGCGCAGCCCAACTTCCGGTGCTAATACACATGGAAATGGCTTGGTTATCAATAAAAAGTAAGTAGGCCGATCAAACAGTATTTTATATATGTCCAATAAAAGGTAATGGTTCTGTTACGTTTTGTATGCAATCTGTGTTAAACTTAAACGGTTACATTGTATTTGTTTTGACATTAATAACTTGTTATTTTGTCGAATTCCGTTTTATCGTTTACCTTTTGCAAACATGACTTGCACATCAGATCGTTATTGAAGTGACTAAGTGAAAGAAACTTTATCGTGACTCTATATCGGCAAAACTACACCAAATTACAAGTGACATAACGAAACATTACATATATATTTACATGTATTGACCAGTCTTCACACTAAACTGATGAGCGACAGAGCGAAGTTATAATGATTATATAATGTTGACAAATATTGACCAAACTTTTCACCAAAAACGATAACTCGCTTAATTCGAACACTCGGATAACTCGAAGTTTTTTCGTGGTCCCGTCGACTTCGAGTTAACGAAGTTCCACTGTATGTGAATATAATGCTATGATTAATAGAGTTTACAATGTTTCCGTATTTGTGGTAAATAAAAATTCTCTATACACAGTAATAATTTTTTTTTTTGACATTGGGATGTTCGTAAAACGACTCCAAGCCATTAAACATAAAGAATTCCTTGTTAAGTAAATTGTACAATAAAACTACTGTGTATAAGACCAGGCCTGCTAAAAGGCTATGCCTCTTCAGGGGCTAATCTAGGATTTGGGGAATACTACCCATTATGAAATTTAGGGGAAATAAAGGGGCGGCAGCGTCTTGAATTATTCTTTAAATTTTAACAGTTGACAGCTATTATTTGCTATAATTCTTACATATTTCATTAAATTTGGGGGAGATCCCCTGTTTTGGAGAATTTTCCCCCGTTTTATGGCATTTTTTCTTGATGGGGAATTTGTTTTTATTCAAAGGGGAAAACACCATCAGTGGGGAATACTACCCAATTTCGGTAGTAAAATTGGTCTAGATTAACCTCTGCTCTTATATTAAAAAAAGACATCTGCCTTATATATCAAGCCCAGTTAACATTATTTGTGTAATTTGTACCATCTGTGTAGATTGTAGCTTTGGATGACAAGGAGGCTAGTCCTGCCGCGGCACCTGCTCCTGCCTCTACACCTGCTGCTACACCAAAGCCATCATCGGGGATCCCTGGTCCAAGGACGGCCAAGCGGTCAGGTCTCCGCCCACCAAGCTATGTCGGCAAGAGTAAGTACATTGATAAAGCAGTTGGAAGCTACAGAAATTTTTCCCGCTTATATTGTATGAAAAATTTAATGTTTCTGTGACTGCAGGGCTTTTTGGTAGGACTAAAATCTATTTACCATCTATTTTGGGATCATCGGTATCGAAATATGAAAATTCACAAAAATAAATGAGGGCCACCAGTTTTAATGTGTGAATGCACATTGGTTTGTTAATTACAGAAAATAAGTTGATGTCCAAAGAATGGATCTGCTAAATTTCAACCGATATATTTGCATTTTGGAAATAGTACTAATAGTATTCAATTTAATGAGCAAATTGAATTTTAGTGAAAGTAAAGTAATGAATTTAAGTTAATTTTCAGTTTGTTAAATTCAATTTTAACGATACAGAGCTTGACATAATAGTTCATTTTTTGTTGTGTTTCTTAAATGTGTTGTATGCTTCACAGGTAGTGAAAATCTTGTGGACATGTCTGCCACCCCTAAAAGGGCCCCAAGTGTCCCCTCGGACCTCTCTAAGATTGCAGCTACCCCTCTCCCGACCCCAGCCAAGGAGAGCAGCATACCGTCAGGATTGTCGAGGATTGGCCGTGGAGCAAGTAAAGAATCAACGCCCCCTCCAGCACCGGCACCTGTCGAGCCAAAGGCACCTCCTGCAGAGGCGACCCCCAAACCCCCATCCACCAAGCTTACAGTGAGTTGTGATACACACAGGCTTCCTGAAACTAGCTTTGTATGCAGTGTTTAGTGTCATCTGAAATTTTAAAAGATCTGGAGAGAATATTAATAGAATCTTTCACCCCCTTGGGGGTGAGACAGGGGTATCTCAACCCGAGGGGAAGATTCTTAAGTTGCCAAACACGAGGCTTTATTATCTTACCCCGATGGTGGAGATTCCCCTGTCACACTTCCATGGGGGTGAATTATTATTTTTCTCTTGCCCTGTTTACCCTCTTATGTATCTAATATTGACGTTACATCAATGCCAGGAAATGTTGACGTGACATGATTGAATTGTCCATGTGACATCATTGTACTGTTACCGTGACGTCATTATATTGTTGACGTGACGAAATACAGTTGTTGAAAATATGCAAAGAGCATGTGTAGCTTGTCTTTTCCCTAGGGTGAGATAAGAAAATCTCACCCCCGTAAAACTGCGGATATCCCTGTCAAGGGTAAAAGAATCTGTCACAAATCTGGTTAACAAGTTGTATATTTACTAATGATGATAATAAGATGCTGATAATTTGCATGATGGAAGTTGTTTGGTATCAAGTGCAAATGCTGTACTGTCAAATAGGAAAATAAATTTGTACAGTTCGCTGTATTTTAGTCAAAGTAGGAAAAGAATTGGTATAAGCTTTTAGCTTGTTTTTCAATCCTATATATATATATATATATATATGATTTGTATTGTAATGTTTGTACTTGAATGTTAATAAAAATATTGTTAAAACAAAAAAGTGGGGGGGGGGGGGGGGGCATACTTGTGTCACTAGCAACACGTAATCTCTGACAAATATTTTCATATAAGATAAAGAAGAAAGATTGTTTTGTTAGAAGGAATTTATCATCAGTGAAAAGCCAACTTCAGAATCTATCTAAACTTTTATTTCACGCTGAGTTTTCATTGTTTCCAGCCGACTACACCAGCAGACGTAAGCATGACCTCCCTGGACGACAAAATGACTAACTTACAACAGTCACAGGAGATTGAGGGACTCACTGCTGAAATTAAAGACCTCAATGAAAAACTGGAAACCCTGAAAATAAAACGCGGTGAAGACAAAAGCAAATTGAAGGAGTTTGAGAGAGCCAAGCTACAGATGCAGCAGGTGATTTAGACAAAATAGCAAAATGTTTCTGGCCAAATTAAGAAGCTGTGGAAGGAAACTGAATAAGATGCTCTCAATGTTTAACTATGCAAAATTATATGGTATTTATTAGCTCACCTGCCCAAAGGGCAAGTGAGCTTATGCCATGGTGCGGCGTCCGTCGTCCGTCCGGCCGTCCGGCGTCAACTTTTTCATTCAAACAACTTCTTCTCAATAACCAAGAGGCCCAGGGACTTGATATTGGGCCTGTAGCATGCTGGGGTGAAGGGCTACATAGTTTTTTCAAATAAATGACCTTGACCTTTATTCAAGGTCACATGGGTCAAATAGGCTATAATCTTCAAACGACTTCTTCTCAATAACCAAGAGGCCCAGGGACTTGGTATTGGGTCTGTAGCATGCTTGGGTGAAGGGCTCCAAGGTGTGTTCAAATAAATGACCTTGGCCTTCATTCAAGGTCACATGGGTAAAATAGGCTATAATCTTCAAACGACTTCTTCTCAATAACAAGGAGGCCCAGGGACTTGGTATTGGGTCTGTAGCATGCTAGGGTAAAGGGCTACAAAGTTTGTTCAAATAAATGACCTTCATTCAAGGCCACTAAAGGTCACATTGTTCAAATAGGCTATAATCTTCAATTGACTTCTCCTTAATAACCAAGAGGCCCAGGGACTTGATATTGGGCCTGTAGCATGCTGGGGTGAAGGGCTACATAGTTTTTTCAAATAAATGACCTTGACCTTCATTCAAGGTCACATGGGTCAAATAGGCTATAATCTTCAAACGACTTCTTCTCAATAACCAAGAGGCCCAGGGACTTGGTATTGGGTCTGTAGCATGCTTGGGTGAAGGGCTCCAAGGTGTGTTCAAATAGATGACCTTGGCCTTCATTCAAGGTCACATGGGTAAAATAGGCTATAATCTTCAAACGACTTCTTCTCAATAACAAGGATGCCCAGGGACTTGGTATTGGGTCTGTAGCATGCTAGGGTAAAGGGCTACAAAGTTTGTTCAAATAAATGACCTTCATTCAAGGCCACTAAAGGTCACATTGTTCAAATAGGCTATAATCTTCAATTGACTTCTCCTTAATAACCAAGAGGCCCAGGGACATGATATTAGGCTTTAGCATGCTGGGGTGAAGGGCTACTAATTTTGTTCAAATAAATGACCTTGGCCTACATTCAAGGTCACAGGGGTGAAATCGGCTTAATTCTGTTAACAATAATTTTGCGATAGCCAAGAGCCTCCGAGACCTGATATTAGGCCAATAAAATGCTGGAATGAAGGACTAGAAAATTTATTAATATGAATAAATCTAGCTTACTATGATATTTTAATAAAGAGGTAATCAGCATAGTATCTGTAGAAATGACCTCAATCAACTTCAAAGTTGCTGTAGAGCCAGGTGAGCGATACAGGCCCATTGGGCCTCTTGTTTATTATATAAATATATGTTTAAAAATAAATCACATTAAAAATATATTCAAGTTATTAACTTTCATATATTTTTATGTTATTTTTATTGCCTTTTAATCTAATCTACTGTGCACAAGCTGGATAAAACATTGTTATAAATAAGATGATGTTGAAAAATGGAGACTAATAGGTTTTGCTTGTCTAACATGTTATTAATTCTTTTTGCTTTCAGTTACAAGAGTACAAGAGTAAAATACAGGAGACTAACAAGGAACTTCAGCAGCAGTTATCTAATGCTAAAAGGGTAAATATACATACTATTAGGGTCATAGCCTTGTGGGTAGTGCTAATGCTAAAAGGATAAATATACATAGGTACATAGCCTTGTGGGTAGTGCTAATGCTAAAAGGGTAAATATACATAGGTACATAGCCTTGTGGGTAGTGCTAATGCTAAAAGGATAAATATACATACTATAAGGGTCATAGCCTTGTGGGTAGTGATAGTGCTAAAGGGGTAAAATAACTAGGGTCATAGCCTTGTGGGTAGTGCTAATGCTAAAAAGGTAAAATACCTTGGTACATAACTTTGTAAGAAGTGCTTATATGCTAAGAGGGTAAAATATCTAGGTACATAGCATTGTTGATAGCGCTGATACTATGAGGGAAAATGTACCGAGGGATGTGATCTTCTTGGTGAATATCACTAAGATTTGTGTGTAACAAGTAGCAAAGTTACTACTGATTTTGTAAATGTATGCTTTCTTGATTGTAACTCATCTGATGGATTTAAGGATTTAATTTGTAAAATAAAAAGTACATGTTTCTGTTATTTTTTGTGCAAAAGTTCTTAAGATAAGAAAGCTTTGTGATATTCGAATATGTGAAAATATACTCTTTATTTGATTTAAGCATTCAAAGAAATATGAAATCGAAGATGTTTTTGTTTCACAAAAGTCAAACACTGGCTAATTTACTGTCCTAATTAAACTTGTTTCGTAAATAAAATTTGGTTATTTTGTTGTAACAGGAAGCACGAGACATCCAGGATGCGTATGACCAGTACAAGGACGAAATGTCTGATCTAGCTGAATCCATGGAACTGGCCACACTTGATAAAGAGATGGCAGAGGAAAAGGTTGGTGTCTTACAGAATTACAAAAAATAGTCAAAATGTTTCTTTAGAATAATTATCACCTGTATGTGAGAAAATGTTGATGACAACCAGACTTTGCTAAATAAAGTAGCTCCTCATTTCAAGGTATAATTATTGATTTGAAAAGTGTTTCTGTCGATATTCTATAAAATCAGCTGTTGTGCCGATCATGTTTTTACACCGAGTCAGTTTTAAGGATCTGATTGACTTTGTATATTACATGTCGATCGTTTAGAGGAACAAGGATGTATCTCCAACATGGAGTGCTTAGAAGTAAAGGGCCGTATCTCAAATTTATTAATTTTTTGAGTTTGATAAATTACAATTCCGACTAAGCTTTTCTTATAGAATATGTACTTGATATGAATGGAAATTGTCTAGTTCTTTTAAATCTCATAGTATTTTAACAGAATTAGACCATTTCAATTGATATGATGTACAAATTCTATAAGAAAATCTCACTCGTATTTGTAACTAATTAAAATCTAAAAATTGATAAATTTGAGATACGGCCCTTTTCTTCTAAGCCCTCCATGTTGGAGATACGTCCTTGTTCCTCTAAACAATCGATGTATATTTGATGCCCATAAGGGCCTCATTGGCTTAGCTAATGGCTTAGAAGAGCACAACACCAACACAACCTCAGATGAAGTGTGTGGTTTGATACCCACACATTACGTTCTTTTGGGAAGCTAAAATTATGGACCACCCTGAGTTGTCGTGGTTGTGTCCTTTTAGCTAAATTGAAGTTGAGAAATTAACTTGTCAAGGGATATTTGTATTTGGAGAGAGACTTTGACAGAGTTTAAAATTGGAACATCATTTTAGGTAGAAGTGAACCAATTTCTATTCAGTGACTTGACAATTATGTCAACTTCAGAGTGAGTCTCTGAAATATAACTGGACCAATTTTTTCCTAGGATTTGATGATTGTGAACACCTCAGACCAAGGTTCTGAGTTAGAACTGGACCAGTTGGTGATTGTATATACTTTATTTAGAGTAAATCTGAGTAAGAAATGGACCAATTTCTATGTGGTGATCATGTAAACTTCAGACCCTGGCTCTGATTAGACACTTTATCACTAGCCCTCCACCTCTGGGTTGCGAGTTCGAAACCCCTGTGGGGCAGTTGCCTGGTACTGACTGTAGGCCGGTGGTTTTTCTCCGGGTACTCCGGCTTACCTCCATCTCCAAAACCTGACACATCCTTAAATGACCCTGGCTGTTTATAAAATTACGTTAAACAAAATAAAAATAAAAAACTCTTGATTAAATTGGGACCAATTCTGTGTAGTAATTTGGTGACTGTACTTTATATTAAATATATAATATATAATATATAATATTTTATATTTAATATTTTATATTTAATATTTTATATTTTAGAGTGAATCTCTACAACAAGAACTGGACAACCTGAAGGAGAAGAACGAAGAATTATCTCTGGATCTGGAGATTCTGAGAAGCGAGATCAGTGAGAAAGGCACAGAGGGTCTGGCCTCTAGCTACCAGGTCAAACAGTTGGAGCAGCAGAACGAACGTCTCAAGGATGCATTAGTCAAGTTAGTTACTTCCAAAGTTTATGTGTTGTAATAATTTTCTGGGCTCAGCCTCCAGGGCCCAGTTGTTCAAAAGGTGATTAAAGCTAATCACATTTTAACAACATTTATCAAATCCTGATATAATAATTTCTGGTAGAACTTACTTGACAAAACTTTATAAAATTCTGTAATTCTTAATTCTCTTCCAACTGGCATAATTTAAAGATGATATACTCACAGGTTTTGCAACAAATGAGAAATGAAATTTTCTCTAATTAAGAGATTAAACTAATCACCTTTTGAACAACTGGGCCCAGGGCAGACTTGAGGGATTAGGCTAATAAGAGTTTAACAACAATTTCAAAATCCTGATAAAATCATTTCTGGTAGAATTCACTTGGTAAAATTTTATGAAGCTATAACACTCGTCAGTTTCTTCTTAACTGCCCATTTTAAGGAAATATATATACACAGATTTTGAAGTAAAGGAGAAATGTTAATTTCACTAATCAATTGATTAAGCTAATCACCTTTTGAACAACTGGACCCTGTTCATTAAGATAATCAGCAGATGTTACCTATAAAATCTGACATTTGGTCACTTTAATATTACACCATGTTCATAAATGCTGAGAAAACTACAGTATGAGCTTGCAAACCTGTTGCTGAAGTTTGAAATATTCATCAGGGATAATTTTTTTAGTGACATCATTGTCAGTATGCAAGTCTGTGTTGGACCGTATGTAGGTAATGTTATGAAAGCAAATTGATTATTACAGCTTTCACTTAATCACCATAATTGTCAATGTTGATTTTGTGAACAAATTTAAATGAACTTTGATAATATTTCAATCATATCGCAAAGATTTTTTTCCTAGTTTAATCACAAGCTTGTCCCATTTAACACACAATAACAGCTCTATTGCTTATAGCAGGTACCAACAATTTGTTTATCTTTAAGTTTAAATCCAAGGGAGATAACAATGGCTTTAATGAAATGTACCTTTATCCCTTAAGTCTAGGGGCCGCGGTGGCCGAGTGGTTAAGGTGTTCCGAACTTTATCACTAGCCCTCCACCTCTGGGTTGCGAGTTCGAAACCTACGTGGGGCAGTTGCTTGGTACTGGCCATAGGTCGGTGGTTTTTCTCCAGGTACTCCGGCTTTCATCCACCTCAAAAACCTGGCACGTCCTTAAATGACCCTGGCTGATAATAGAATGTTAAACAAACCAAACCAAACCCTTAAGTATGCCTGATCCTTGTTTAACTGCATAACAGAAATAATTGGTTCAATTATTTATTAAATTTTGTATGATTCAGAATTGGTTTATAATTCGTACAGGATGCGAGATCTGTCGTCAAGTGATAAGCAGGAAGCAATGAAAAACCAGAAGTTGAATGAGAAGTTGACCAACGACATAACGGCTCTGAAACGGGACAAAGAGAAACTTCAGCACGATGTCACGGATCTACAGACCCAGGTCATAGAACTGAAGGAACAGGTGTGTTGTAGGAGTTCACAGAGCTCAAAAAATGATAAAGATTACAACGTAGAACTCGCAGAAGATACAGAAGATGGCAATAGAACTTCCAATAGGAATGGGATACAGTGATGAAAATAAGAGGATTTTTTTTTCTTTTCTAATAAGACAAAAATCATTTTGTCTAAGAACCCACAGATCAGGTTCAGGAGAATGCAGTCATCATCTTCATAGACTTGATTTACGGGTTATTGGGTGGCACAGTTGTAACACACTTGACTTTCACATAGTTGGCTGGGGTTAGATTTCTCGATCAGGTGCGAAAAGATAGGGGGGGGGGGGGGGGTCACCGGCCCAACCACATGGGGTTTTCCCTTGGTATTCTGGTTTCCTCCTGCAGTAAGACCCCCTCACCTGCTTCCATCTGGGACAATAAGAGTGATATTAAGTTGATATAACTTATTTCGAAATTGTTAATTAAAATTTGCGTTAACATAGTCACAAATCAAATGTATACCGGTAAGAACCACCATTTCATTAAATCTAATTACGAAAAAACATTTGTTAAATCTTCAAATAGCTTTTTGTTATGAAACATATTTGTTATCAGATCTAGGAGCATAGTATATTAACTATTATTATTTTATTGGTATGAATTCAAAACTTCGGTTAATTTGAATGATATTCAGAATTCAATTAACCAAATAATGTCATATGTACTAGATTTTAACACATTAATTTGAATGATATTCGGAATTCAATTTACCAAATAATGTCATATGTACTAGATTTCAACACATTAATTTGAATGATATTTGGAATTCAATTAACAAAATAATGTCATATGTACTAGATTTCAACACATTAATTTGAATGATATTGGGAATTCAATTAACAAAATAATGTCATATGTACTAGATTTCAACACATTAATTTGAATGATATTCGGAATTCAATTTACCAAATAATGTCATATGTACTAGATTTCAACACATTAATTTGAATGATATTCGGAATTCAATTAACCAAATAATGTCATATGTACTAGATTTTAACACAGAAGTATCCTATATGTAGGTGGATGCTGCTCTGGGTGCAGAGGAGATGGTGGAATCTTTGGCAGAGAAAAATCTTCATTTGGAGGAAGTGATACACGAACTGGAGGAAGAGAAATCAGATTTGGTACGAAGCACTCTTATTTTTAAATGCTGTGTACATGTTCAGCATCTATAATTATTAGTTGGGGCAAAGAAAAAACAAAAACCGTGATCTTCTTTTGAATTGAGATGAAATATGTCTTTATATTATTTCATGATATATTTAAAGTGGCTATCACGGAATCTACACTGAAACAGGATTAGTAAGTAAAGGAAAAAATGTACAATTCTAATACAATGATGTGTTTTATCAGTGAGCATTTCCCCCAGCAACATCTACTGTAAAGGAACATATTTTAGTGGTAATCTTTTTTTAGCATTTTTTTTTCGTGCTGGAAGCATTCTGCTAAATTATTATTGCACTTACTCTGATTATAGTTTATCTACATTGGTTTCGATGACAATCATTGGTGTTCTAATCCATCATTCCGCTTATCTGTTTCAATTTGGTTTTGCCCTAAAATTTTAATGCATCAAATTTAGTACATTCTCAAGTATTGCTACTGTGTTTTGTCTTCAGCATGTTAGAAACAAATTTAAGTGTATATTCAAGTTCACTTAAATATTTTGAGTTCGACACAAAAGGAGTCCTTATTTAGTCTGCTAATATTCATAATTAAATTGTGCATATTCCAGGAAGCCCTTCACGAGATGAATGAAGAGCTACAGGAAAATACTAGAGAGTCAGAGCTGGAGTTACGTGAAGAACTAGATCTGGCCAACGGACGAGCTACTGAGGTAAACACAACAATCGGTTAAAGTCACAAAATTAACAAACGGATATATTTTCATTATTCAGTAAACTTCTTCAAAAAGAATCCCTTTTAATGGTCATGTCAATGTATGACGGATTGATGCTTACAAAAAATCCTATTCTATGTACCGTTTGTTAACTCAGCATAGTAAACCGAGAAACTGTTACAGTCTAGGTGAGAAATATCCCCAGTTGTAAATTTTGAGGTGATTATACCTCTTATATTCTTGTGGAAAACTTGGTCAAGACAACTCCTACAACTCCTATATAGCTATCAACTGATTTCATTTGAAATACACAGGAATTTTAGGGACTCATAATGTGTACATATGCATGAAGGCTTTTCCCCACAAATTTAGGTTGCCGTGGTAACTAAAAACAGGCTTTTGTTGGAAAATCTTCACCAGAGGGGCGGGGATATGAGTTGGCCCTCTGGACGACAGTTCTAGTTTTTAGGGGTTATAAGAGGTTAGATCAACATTAGTTAAAATGCTACACCTCTTTTATCTGTATGATAATGTTATTTAGATTATAAAATCCAATATGTAAGCAGGAACGAATCCCAGGTCCATGTGAGTGCCAACAAGCGTGATTGATATAAGTTCATACATAGAGGATATCTAACAGTGTCTTCAGTAATACCAAATATGTTTCACGAGTGAAAAATATCAAAATATTAGCCACACGAGTGAAATATATTTGGTATTACTGAAGATACTGTTAGATATTCTGTTTATTACATTTTTTATCAACGAAAAACCTACCCTGTATGCTAACTAGGCCTACAGTGAAAGTTTGTAAACAAAAAATGTAGTTCCCCCTGTCCAGGTGCTGACATATATGTCAGGCTTTCTGATTGGTCAATTATTTTGGTATTTTCTAATCATTAATTTGATTGCATGGTCAAATCAGCAAAAGTGATATTTTTCACTAGTGAAAATATGATATTCTTCACTAGTGAAAAATATCACTTTTATAGAATGAATAATTTTTGATATTTCACTGGTAAAAATGTAATAAAACTTGTTTTTCAATTGTTGTAAAATAAATAAAATCGACATTTTTACATTAAACAGGTACAGAGAAAGCTGGATGCCACTCAGGAGACTATAGCCGATTATGAAGCGACTATTTCAAAGTTCCGAGAGCTTGTATCGAGTCTACAGGTTTGTCAGAAGTTCAACATGATTACCACCAAATGCTGCTAAAACCTGTCTAATACATCATTTTCTTCATTAGCATTGATGCTTACTCACTGCACCTTTGTCTTAAGACATTTTCAATTTTTTTCGAACTTAACAATTGTTTTTGTGATTGGAAAATAAAATATTTTCATGGGCACAATATATATATTGCACAAGTTTCTAATATGATTTTAAATACTATATTAGCATTTCCTGGAAATAAATTTCAATATTTTTTAATGTGTTTCTTTTCAGTTGATAGGTAATACTACTGTAGTACTGTAAACGTACATTTTTTGGAAGCAATTTTATTTTAGAGCTCTTTGCTCATGAAGCACTTTGCTAAATTATGATTACGCTAATCATATTATCTTTGTGTTTTTCCTACAGAAAATATGACAATGCACTAATTCTTTGTTGTGCTAATTCGTTATAATTTGGAAATGCTTGAAAATTAGAGTGCACTAAAATTAGTATTATTACAGTATTTTACAACATTTTAAGCTAGACTTGTTGTTCAGTGACGAAGATATCTTGTTATCAGGATACCATCAGGGACATGAGGAGCCGTCAGGTGGAATCGGAGCAAAAGACAGAAACGCCAACCATGGAAGTGTTTGATTTTAAAGCAAAGTTCGCCGAGTCCAAGGCTTACGCTAAGGTAATCATGCTAGCTTTCCGTTCATGTTAAACTACAGAATATCAGTATTTTCTGTCATTTATGAAGATTTTGGAGTTTTATGGTTTTTTTTTGCTCTGATTTCTTACAAGAACACTCAAGTGTCGTAAGTGTCGTAAATAACTAAATTTTAGTGGAGAATTATTTTCATGTTTCTGTTTTAAAAAGATTAATACGCAAAGGTTTATTTGGAAAATAATAAAATAGATGTATTTTAAAGCTTGTTTTACTGCTTATAAACACAAAATAATTTATTCTACCATTAAAATATCTTTGTAATGTTTTAAGGTGAAAATACAGATATCAGGCAATTTCTGAATTACAATATTTATAATAATATATAATAATTCTGTAGTTATTATGTGTAAAACATAAAAGACAATTTAATTAGACATCTAGATATGGCTATGTGCATATGGTTAAAGTAACATGTTTCTCTCCTTACTGAAGGAAGTTGGAAATGTGGTATGTTTTATTTTATCTTGATTTGTCCGAAGTTCATTTTAAAGCGAAATAATTGTCCTCCTGTTGGTGTAATGTTTCCTTAGCCCTGCTATCTACAGGAATGGCATATAGTAGTGTTACTTCTACTGGGAATCAGTTCTCATACAATTAATTATAGTTCATATCTCCATGCTTGCACAAAGAAGAGGAATTTAGCTCCTAATAATTAGAACTGGATAAAATATACCAGTGATTGTCGATCAAATCTTTCTTACAACTTAACTTACCTTGGAGGTTGGCAGTCATCACTACAGATTTATTTTCTTTACAGATTTTCCTCAATATTTTTAATGGATGGGTTTCAATATTTTTCTCCGTTGGTAGTCAGATCATATTCTCTTCCTTTTCTTATCGGGCTTTTCCCCTAGTAACATCCAGCAACCCTTCCCTCTCTCCCATTATACAGACACTACTATGGTGGTAGTCATCTGTATTGAAACAATATCTGTGGAAAATTAATGATGTTAAGTTATTTAATTTTTGATTTTCTGTTAAAGTTTCTCTTAGTATTAATACTTCTTTTTGTATTAATACAGTTTAAAATTATAAAAAAACCCCAAAGAAATAAGTCGTTGTCTACTGTAAACGTGGAAATTTACGCGAGAGGAAATTTACGCTAATTACGCGGATCCCTTTTGATCGCAACCATTTCCCCCACGTGTATTATTTTGATATTAATTTCAGTATACTGGAACTTCAAATGATGGTGAGTCTATCGCGAAAATTACCCCCACGCGTATAGTTTACGTATCGAAAACGCGAAATTAACCAGCCTCGAAAACAACCACGTTTACAGTATAATATAAAAAGTTATATCTTGCATGTCGGTGTGGATTTTTTGTGTAAACGCCACATTTGCCTCTTACAGACGATTGATATGGAGCTGAGGAAGCTAGAGGTCCAACAGGCGAATTACCAGGTGTCACTACTGCAGTCCTTCATGCCGAACTCCTTCAGCAACAGGGGAGGTAATCTATCAGGCTGTCACTAACTCAAAATTTTGTAACATCAGAGACATTCATGGCATTTTGTGGTGTAACAAAACTTTTTGATGGATGATCTGTTGATAGAAATATCCTTTTTTCAATTGTCTGTTTGAATCCATAAATGCTATTTTTGTCCCTGTGTAAAAGCTGTTTACGTACAATGTTTCTATGAGTTCTTTATAATGCTAATTTTCTGTCATACATTCTGGAATTTCTCAGTATTCAGTCGAAGACTTGTAACTATCTCAATGTTGAATCCTGTAATTTTGCCAATGTTCATTAATAAAGTTTTTCAAAATCTACTCTCAGCCTCAAAAAGGCTTAAATGTTACTTTCAGCCTTGAAAAGCTTTAAAATTTACTTTTGGCCTTGAAAAGCCTTAAAATTTACTTTTGGTCTTGAAAAGCCTTAAATTTTATTTTCGGCCTTGAAAAGCCTTAAAATTTCCTTTTGGCCTCAAAAAGCCTTAGAATTTACATTCAGTTTTGAACAGGTTTGAATCCCCACCCCTGTCTTGAAAAGTCATGGAATATGACATTGTTGTGTCATGTATGTAATTGTCCAGACATTTATGGAAAATTTGCTTTCAATCCAAATTGAACGAGTGACATTTTGTTTGAATTTATGATTTGTTATTTTATTGGTGACCATAGAGACACAGTAAATTACACTTTGTGTTTCAGATATAAAACAAGAAAATAGACAATTCTGAAATCATGCAAGGAAAATTTAATCATTTGGCATTTCAAAAATGTCTTTTATTCTGTGTGAAATAAATTATTAAGACTGTGAAAAGGCCTTGATCCGAAATGGTTTTAAATTTTGATAATGTCTCTATGTATCCTGTTAAATATTTCTGGTTACTCCTCCAGGTGACCAGGATGCCGTCGGTGTGCTGCTCATGATTCCTCGGATCATCAGTAAATGTGACCTGTTGGCCTCACAGGTCAAGGACAAGGTGAATCAGCAGGAACATTCTAGTTTAGACTTTTGTTTAATTTTACTTTTCAATAATTGAAAAAGAGATTTGTACAGAAAAATTGCTCATGTAATTTTCTGCTGATGTTTATGGCATTTTCATGTTAAGTCGAAAAAATAATCTGTGAAAAAACTTTCAAACAGGTAGTGTTTAGTTTTAATTCAACATGCAAAGAAAATTAAATCATTTAAATACATGGTTATAAGTTATTGTCAAATTGTTCAAAGTTTTATCATTCAGTTTACTTTTAAAATGAAAATATATTTCAGTTTGAGATGGTGGAGAATATAAATCGAGAGACTGTGCTGAAGAGCCACAAGGCCCAGCAGTGTAGCTATGCCCTACAGATGGTACTGATGCTGAATACCCTCATCACTATCATGAAGCAGTATGAATAGTAAGTGTCGGTCACTCTCTGGTCAGTATAAATAGTAAGAGTTGGTCATTCTCTGGTCAGTGTGATTAGGATGTGTCGGTCATTCTCTGGTCAGTATGAATAGTAAGTGTTGGTCACTCTCTGGTCAGTATGAATAGTAAGTGTTGGTCACTCTCTTGTCAGTATGAAGAGTAAGTGTCGGTCACTCTCTGGTCAGTATGAATAGTAAGTGTCGGTCATTCTCTGGTCAGTATGAAGAGTAAGTGTCGGTCATTCTCTGGTCAGTATGAATAGTAAGTGTCGGTCACTCTGGTCAGTATGAATAGTAAGTGTCGGTCACTCTGGTCAGTATAATAGTAAGTGTCGGTCATTCTCTGGTCAGTATGAATAGTAAGTGTCGGTCACTCTGGTCAGTATGAATAGTAAGTGTCGGTCACTCTCTGGTCAGTATGAATAGTAAGTGTTGGTCATTCTCTGGTCAGTATGAATAGTAAGTGTCGGTCATTCTCTGGTCAGTATGAATAGTAACTCAGTCATTCTCTGGTCAGTATAAATAGTAGGTGTTGGTCATTCTCTGGGCAGTATGAATAGTAAGTGTTGGTCACTCTCTGGTCAGTATGAATAGTAAGTGTCGGTCACTCTCTGGTCAGTATGAATAGTAAGTGTCGGTCACTCTCTGGTCAGTATGAATAGTAAGTGTCGGTCATTCTCTGGTCAGTATGAAGAGTTAGTGTCGGTCATTCTCTGGTCAGTATGAATAGTAAGTGTCGGTCACTCTCTGGTCAGTATGAAGAGTTAGTGTCGGTCACTCTCTGGTCAGTATGAATAGTAAGTGTCGGTCACTCTGGTCAGTATAATAGTAAGTGTCGGTCATTCTCTGGTCAGTATGAATAGTAAGTGTCGGTCACTCTGGTCAGTATGAATAGTAAGTGTCGGTCACTCTCTGGTCAGTATGAATAGTAAGTGTTGGTTATTCTCTGGCCAGTATGAATAGTAATTTTCGGTCATTTTTTGGTCCGTATTATTTGATTAGTTCGGTGTAGTATGAATTCTGTCATACTCTGGCCACTATGTCATGTTTTGGGCAGTATTCTTTGGCCAGTTCGAATTATGTTTGTTCAACTAGCAAATCTTTGTTCATTTTCATTACCAATGTCGCCATGACAGGTAAAAGATGAAATATTAATTGCTGAAGATTGTAAAAGGGAGCTGTGTAGATACAGTTATTTATTTCCTTGCTGACATTAATATATTTTATATGTATTCTCCAGTGCTATGAGGACTTGCAGTGTAGAGCTGTTCCTGAAGATCGGGACGTTGTTACCGGAGATGAATGCCCATGAGAAGTCGGTCGACTACTTTATAGAGCTGTTGAGGAAAGATCAGGTAAGAGAAGAATTTTGTGTTAAATGGTCTTCAATGTCTGCCCTCAGATATTTGTTAATTTTAATAATTAAGACAATATTATTGTTTATTATCATTATTGAGCAATAAGCAGAATAATAGGAGATTAATGTGGAGATTCAAAGTTAGCTCTAAAACAAATTAGGTAAAAAATTTAAAAAATTACATCAGTATCAAAACTAGTAGCAAAAATTTTTCGTACCTGGTGTTAAATGGTCTTCCTTGTCTGCCCTCAATTATATGGAAATATTAATTATTAAGACAATTATTATATAATAAATTATTGAGCAATGAGCAGAATTAACAGATCCCATTAAAAATGTACATAAAAACTGATATTTTAGATAAAAAAAATTGTTCAATTATATATAAGAATGTTAATTTTGTATTTTGCTTTGTTGTCACTACAATTGATGGTGTTTGTTTCAGCTTGACGAGAATATCTCTTTAGATCTTCTGGAGAAATCGATCAGCTATTTCCAAGTGAGTCAAATAATATCTGGCTTACTTTCCTTCCCGTACTGGTCAAGATAATGACTTATTAATGAAGCTAAAAGATCGAGTAGTAAATTTTATTTATTTATACAGTTTTAACAGGTGGGCTCCTGGAAATGTGTGGGCTACCTTTCCCGTGAGAGAAATTTGAACTGAAAGTGTAGCAATATAATCATTCATTTTTGGGAATAACAAATATTTTTCTAAACGTTTATGTCAATAGAATTGTTTGAAATTGAATTTTTGCAATGACTTATTCATGAAGATTTGAGTTTACTGAAAGAAATTGGTTATGTCTAAGAATGAAGAAGGCAAAAAAATAATACTGAAAGAAATTGGTTATCATGTCTAAGATTTAAGAAGAAGACAAAAGAAAAATACTGAAATAGTGGGAAGACAAATTTGATGATAAAATTCTAAAAGAATGTTGTACATTATTATTGTCATTATTTCAGCAACTACACGCCGTACACTTGGTAACTGAGAAGGTTGACTGTACGTCTCTGATGGCTAATGAGACCAAACTTGTCCTAAGTGCTTGTGACTGTATCAGTACTGACATTGCTCGCCTAAAAGTCCTACTTCAGGTAAATATACCATACATTTATACAGAACTTGTCCTCAGTGACTGTGTCAGTACTGACATTGCTCGCCTAAAAGTCCTACTACAGGTGATATACTGTACATTTATACCGAACATGTCCTCAGTGCTTTTGACTGTACAGTATCAGTACCGACATTGCTCGCCTAAAAATCCCACTACAGGTGATATACTGTACATTTATACCAAACTTGTCCTCTATGTTTGTCACTATGATGAGTACTGATTGTAAGTTCAGACTTCACCTGCCTTCAGGTTCTGATTTCTTCTGCTATATTAACAGTTAAATGATGTAGGGTGTATTTTTTCCTGAAATACATGTTTAATTCAGCTATTCTGATTGTGGTTTGGAATTTTTCAGTTTCAATGCATTAGTCATCATTTGGTAGAAAAACAATCCATGCGTCCTAAGATCTTAATGTGTATGAAAAAAGGGGACGGGAGGGATAAAAAAATATAGAAATATGTCTGTTTAGAAGATTTGTCTAGATAATTCTACAATCCAGATGTATAAGACAAATATCTTTTTTTATTCCCTGTAGCCTGGACAGGAGCAGACACAGATCTCCATATTGCTGAAGGACCTTGAGAATTGTAACAGTGACACGCGTATGTGTGCCAGGAAGGTAAATATAGAATGATGTTGGAATGTAGCATACCGCCTTAAGTGTGGTATGTATAATGTAGCATACAGCCTGAAGTGTGGTATGTATAAGGTAGCATACAGCCTTAAGTGTTGTATGTATAAGGTAACATACAGCCTTAAGTGTTGTATGTATAAGGTAACATACAGCCTTAAGTGTTGTATGTATAAGGTAGCATACAGCCTTAACTATGTTGATGGTGATTTCACTGTTGATGATGTATGCTGTTTCCTCCCCAGTATAAATAACTGCCCTGTATTGTAATGTAATCATCACATTTTTTCGTCCAGGTAAAACGAAGACTGCCACAGGGAGATGGAGCTGCTATGCCACTTACATTTGGAAAAGAGGTAAATGTGGATAATGTATATGATAATAATGATTAAGGGTGATAAACAAATGATAATTTAATCTTTCATTGTCAGTCCATGCAGGTTGGTTGATCCTTTCCTACTGAAAATTTCATTAACTTCATTGTTCGCTGTCAATCAGGCAATTCTTTTCTGCTGAAAACTTTATTAACTGTTCCATTAAGTAAACTAAATATAAATGAAGAAATCTTTGTCTAATGAAGGATAAACCTCCATCAATAAACTACCCCATCTCCACTGCAAATTATGTAGCGAATCCTCAAGGATTTTTCACCACACTGGCTCCTGCCAAAACGGGGGCCGCGGTGGCTGAGTGGTTAAGGTGTCCCGACACTGTAACGCTAGACTTCCACCTCTGGGTTACGAGTTCGAAACCTACGTGGGGCAGTTTCCAGGTACTGACTGTAGGTCGGTGGTTTTTCTCCGGGTACTCCGGCTTTCCTCCACCTCCAAACCTGGCACATCCTTAAATGACACTGGCTGTTAATAGGACGTCAAACAAAAACCAAACAAACCAAACAAACCTGGCAAAACCAACTCACCCTTACATACTAAACAACACATAAACACCCTTGGGGACACACACGTATACTAAAGTTATCACAATGTTGGATGGTACACACACCCTTGGGGACACACGTATACTAAAGTTATCACAATGTTGGATGTTTCAGATCAAGTCCCTGCTGGGAGATTGTAGTAAGAACATCACTTGTGTGGCTAAGACCCTCCAACTCACAGCTGCTGGTGCCATGCAGCAGGCTGCTCTTCTCACGGGTAAGTCTCTTACTGCGGACTCTTATAAGTCTGTGTTTTCATGTTTGTCTGATTTTCATTTTGACAGAGTTACCTTGATTTTCCCAATATTTTGACAGAATTACCTTGTTTTTAAATTATACGCACAGAATATAAAATTGATGCTGTATACAATAACTTATCGACAGAATATAAAATTGATGCTGTATACAATAACTTATCAACAAATCCAGTAGATCAGTGTAATAGTCTACCACACGTTCTTGTTTGATAGTATGTCGAATATTAATACACAATTTCAGAATTCACAGAATTTTATATATTTATATGCATAAGAGGTGAAGACTTCAAATGTTGATATTTTTGGCTGTTTGTACTTGGATTTTAGTTGGAACTATTTCTTGTTAGGTGATTGTAGCTATTTAGTTTCTGTGGGACTTTGAATTTGTAGTGATGTGATGAATGAACGTATGGCTTAATTACAATTTAGGCATTTGTAGATTTTCATGCTTATTTTTAACTAGCTTTCACAGTCTGTATAGCAGGAAAGATCTATCCACAGTTTTAAGTAGTATAATTTTGTTCTTTATTGAGAAATCAGGAAAATTGAGAAAAAAACCCAGGATGTAGCAGATATTGCTTTGTCATCAAATTGTGTGTACATACTGATGAATATTCATAATGATTTTGATGAATATTCATAATGGTAATATTTTAAAGAATATTCACACATGGAAATTTTTCATTGAATATTCATATATGGAATATTAATATAGCAATGTTTACTGACTACATATTAATAAAACAGTAATATAATGATTAGTGAACATTTTTAGTTTTGATTTTGTTTGGAAAATCTTGGTATCAAAACACAAATTATTTATGATATGTTCTTTGTGACTAGTCAGTCTTACACTTTCTGTATATGTGTTGTGTTTTCCATTAGAAACCATGTCCGGTAGGTATCACATGGTTTGGTTACCATATCATCAAATAATTACTAAATTATGCGCTAATAACTGGCTTAGATACATTAATAGCTTGAGTAAGGGGACGTGTACTCACCTGAACACCGGGTGGATTGGGAGGTGGATTGGGATGTTGTATGTGGATGCTGTAGGTGCATGATGGTGACTGTGCGGGGCAGTTTCCATATAGAGGTCGCTGTCTCGTCACTCCCCGGAAGGCTGTATTAACCGTCTTACCATAAATAAAAATCGCCCAACGAGCATGACACACATACTTCACCATAACAAACATGCTGTCTCCACGATATGTCTTTGTATCGTCAGAAGTTTCCAAATAAATATACATGTATAAAGTTCTCTGTGTCAAAAAGGTTTAATATGTAAATTATCCAAGATTTAAATATATTCTTCTTTGGGTTCATCATAGTGCAACAAAAATGCATTTACCGTTACCTATATACTGAGTATATAAGCAATGTAGCTTGATTACATACTAATTACATAGTGGTATGTATTAAGAACACCAACAAACATTTAATCACATGGAACTTCTAGCCGGGTTATTTAATTTCAGAAGAACTCGTTTATTGTAAGAAAACACACAAACCAATGATACGGTACAAAGATGTAGACTAGCTCTCGATTATATATGTGATGGTACATTAATAGGACGCATGATGATTCTAACAACACCTGGGTCGTAGTTATATTACTCATACCCCCCTCATACCCCCTCATACAGTACCCCTCATACCCCCCTCATACCCCCTCATACAGTACCCCTCATACCCCCCAGTAACTCACAGCATATTAAAAATACCTCAGGTGGCATATACCATATTACTATAAGAATAGATCAGTTTTCAGACTTTGATTCAAAGCATTATTAATGAAGATGTGTATTAATAGCATGCCTGATCAACATTAAACTTTCGTTTTATTAGCTCACCTGGTACGAAGGCCCAATATATATGAGATTATGCCATTCTGTGGCGTCCGTCGTTCATCCCTCTTCCATCATCTGTCATCTGTTGTCCATTCATCAACAATTTCTTGAAACAACTTCGTCTTCACCAGAGATTGGAATTTATCTTTGACTAGAAGCATCCCTAGGTGGTGGGGATTCATTAATGTACAATTGGTGGGGCTAACCCCTCAGGGGGCAGAAAGGTTGGGCCAAAAAGGGCAATTTAGTGACATAGAAATAAACAACATCTTCTTTAGCTCTATGCACTGGATATCATTTTGATGGTGATTCGGAATTGTGCAAATGGTGGTTATGAGGTAAACCCCCCAGGAGGCTATTAAAGGGGCAGACCAAAAAGGGCCAATTTGGCTATATTGCGATAAATGACTTCTTCTCTAGAACTATGCACTGGTTATCATCCTTGACCGGAAGCTTCCCAAGGTTTTTGGTTGTACACGAAATTTTGTCAAGATATTGAACTTTCAAAAATTACTTACTGAGGTCAAAATCAAAGGGTCAAGGTCATTAGGGCGAAAGGTCAAGGTCAAATTTTGTATCTTTTCATTACTGAATGTTTTTGGTCATTGGAATTAAACAAGGAGTCAACTGACCAACGATCAAGGTCACTGGGTCAAATGTCAAGGTCATTTGGGTCCAATTGATAAGTGTTTTGCGATAGTTATTGAAATACCCAGGTGAGTGATACAGGCCCTCTAAGCCTTTTGTAATCATCTTTTTAACACTAATCTTCCTATTTGATATCAATCCACACCTGATAGAGATACAATAGGTGACATTATTGCCAGGAACAGCAAAAAAAATTAATGAGAACACATACTGTATATATCACCTACCCCTATTGTTGTTGTGTAATTTAAACGATTGGTTATTGTGTTATTGTTAACATTTGTTGAGGTTTACTTGTGTCCTACCTGTATGATTATTTACCTGTATTGTTTACCTGGTTTACCAGTTCGATTATTTACCTGTATTGTTTACCTGTATGACTTTTACCTGTATGATTACAGCCAGCAATCCTTACACCCATGCTATGTTACAGCTGTGACAATGTAGATGTTGAAGTGCACTATTGGGATTATTTTTTTTTGGGGGGGGGGGGGGGATCGGCTATCTATGTGTATAATCTATTTTACACATGTGTTTGACGTGTGTAATCTATTTTACACATATGGCTATTTATGTGTGTAATCTATTTTACACATGTGTTTGACATGTGTGTAATCTATTTTACACATGTGTTTGACGTGTGTAATCTATTTCACACATATGCCTATTTATGTGTGTAATCTATTTTACACATATGGCTATTTATGTGTGTAATCTATTTTACACATGTGTTTGACGTGTGTAATCTATTTCACACATATGCCTATTTATGTGTGTAATCTATTTCAAACATATGCCTATTTATGTGTGTAATCTATTTTACACATATGGCTATTTATGTGTGTAATCTATTTCACACATCTACATTGTTTATTTTTACCTGTATGATTTTACACATCCAGCTTTGTGTTAAGATATTTTATTTTGAGACCTGAAATTTTTTCCATGGTTTGTTTGAGTTTGTTTTGTTTGTTGACACTGTAGGTGGGCGAATGGATTTGGAAAACTTCAAGGGTAATCTTTCACAGCTTGGTCCAATCTGTCCTGTTCAGTGGATTATGGCCTGGACCTGCTGTACACTGCCACTTTAGTGTACCCTCTCTGTCTATCTGATGACAACGTTATTGACATTATACAAGATATAGCCAATCAGATTTTGTTTATAATTAGCTTATTGATATTAAAAAAAAAAAAAAAAATACGAAAAAAAGTTTTCATATAATTTACTAGTTGTTACAAAAATTGAAAGAAAAAAAGAAAATTTGATTTGCATGAAAATTCAACCTATCTGGTATCTTGACAAAAAAAACAGATTATGAGCATATACCTGACTTACGTGTATATTGTATTTGGTAATAAACAAATGTACTACATTGTACATGTATGATAACTTTTAAGTTCAATATTTCTTAAAGATCGTGACATTTTTGCATTCTGATAAAAAAAAATCCTCTGATGTTCATATTGAAATTTGAGTTTTTGACAATAATTTTTCTGCCTTAAATGTTAGCATTGCCTTAAACAGAAATTAATACGCCAGGCCAAATGTCATGGAATATTGGCAAATTGAATATCTTCAATAATGTCAAAAATGGTGTTTTCCCAGAAGATATAGTTATCTTGACATGCTGATGTGCAGCTTGTATGTTTATAAAACATTGTATAGTTATGTCAGACATGGGGTCTTGTATCAGAGAGCTTTAGAACCTCGAGGAAATACAGTGTAAAAATTGTTCATCTGTGTAATGTTAATCGGAATGAAAGATTTTAATTACATGTAATCAACATTTACCCAGTAATAAATAATCATTACATGTATAACCCACATGGAGTTACTATAGGCTAAATTGAACAGAAACAAAATTATCAGTTACGGACTTTGATTGAGGTGAACCTGAGTTTATAATGACCTGATAAAGCAATATGGACAGTGACAGAAGATGAGGTCTATATCACTTGGTACTTTTTAGGGCTATATATTATTTAACAACATTTGTGAAATAAATGGCAGCCATATTGGGAAAAGCTACTTTGTAGGTCTATATAATTATTTAGCAAAATTTGTGAAATAAATGGCAGCCATATTGGAAAGAGGTACTATTTCCCGGGTTTGCTATTTTTATATCACACTTGAAGTGACATCATCAAAGGCCATGTTCACTTAATCTCTAAAAATAGTAACATGGAGTCCGGAATATTCAATACATGTATTGACAAGAATGTGACCACTTATAAGCAGAATTATGGAAATGCAGGCTTTATATGAGAAATATCAATATTGTGTAAAGTTGAAATACTGAGAGACATTACTAATAATAATTCCTTTACTTTTATCAATATTCATTTGATATTTACATTTAAATAAGATATAATATAATACATTGTATTCTTGAAAATACATGAATTATTTCATACTTAAAAAGTAGTGATTTCAGGCGGTTCATTTTGATTCAAATGTATACTTTTAGACAAAGATAATTAACACAGAGTGATACGTAGATTAAATTCCTCTGAATCAGGGTTATAAATACACTTCCCCAAGCTCTGTCTGTACTTTCATTGTAAGATGTTCGTACGAATGATAAATATCAAGTACTAGTCGTTTGATTAAAGTTATCCTCTACTGTCTGCCCTGACTTTTAATTGAAATTCAGATCTAAAGCATCGCATGACCTTATGACCTCTTTCTACCTTTGACCCAGAGAGTCTCGGGGTCGCTTACCAGTTTTTACTAGACTCTACGCTGGACATTTCTGTGCCATGTATAGCAACCAAAACTGTTGTCATTGTAAACTGCATTGTTGTTTTTAGTTCCAGTTACTTTGCTATGGTTTTTGCTTATTTTGCAGTATTATATATGTTTTGATGTTTTCCTCCATTTTTTTTTTTGTTTTTTTTTTGTAGATAGTCATGCATGCTTCAATTGAAGGATGCATCATTGTTCTTGTTCATGGAGTTGGCTTGAAGAAAATGTAGTTACAGTAGACTACTGGTTTAGTTTATACATTGTGATTTTTTTTTCTTTTTCCTGTTTTGTTTCCATTTGCATCCATCCACCCTGCAGTAGTGTTTAGTATTCAGAGCACCAAGTGAGTTAGACAGGCTGATAGCACTGCTATTTCTGTCTTTGGAGTCCAATAATGATTTCACCAATGCAAAATGGACATTAGAAGCAGTTAAGAGATATTTTAAACAATAAAATCATGAATTGGATATGACGCAAACAGTGTGATTTACCACGGTACACAGGGCTTGGTATCGGGTAAATATATACAAGTTTGTATCTTAATTATCAAATTTAAACTTCTATAGTAAAAATACAAAATCTGTACCCTTACTTCTCTCTAAAAACAAAACCCCACCCCTACCTCCCAAAAAATTCCAACCATGTGTTGCAAACACAAAAAGGTCAGCAAACTTTCTGATAGTTTTGTTTGTACTCCTGTTCAAAACTGCCAGTTCAGATTTTGAACTATGTAAATTTTGTATGGATGTGCGAAGCAAACTAATTATCTGAAGTTGTGTTTTAAAGAAGGTTGATTCTGAAAGGGAGTTGGTGTGGAAAGGTTTACTTAAAAAGTACTATTCCGTATTTGTAGGTTTGTTTTAGTCAGAATCAACACAGCAAAAATAAGTGTTATTCCATGTCAGAGGTTTACACTGTAAAATGACCTACAATAACATACAATTATAGACCTTTGATAAGGTCAGTACATGGTTTTTATAACCTGAGAAAAGTTAATGACCGAGAACAAAGTCATTAAAGTGCTACTTGACTAATATTAACTGGTAACTGATGCATGCCTCCTTTTTTTAGACACTTTGTCATTTTCTTGGATGAGGAAAACGGCCGACGGTAAAACTGTGTGACATATATCTAACATGACAGGAGCAGTGGTTCAAATTCAGTTGAGATATTTGAAAATGTTTAATATGGTTTTGTTTTGTTTTTTTTTTTTTTGGGGGGGGGGGGGGGGGGGGGGGGATGATAACTGCCTTAAATAAAATAAAGATCTTAAAACCTTTAAATCTCAAGTTGAGTTGTTTTGGGTTTTTTTGTCAAATTTTTCCGATGAAAATTTTGAACGTCTGCTTCAAATCTAGGTCACAAGTTGGGAGTTTTATAACTTAATATTTGTTTATATATATATATATTTTTTTTTAAGAAGTTTATTACAAAAACCCACACTTTAATACTGTGAGTGATGTTATTGTTGGTCATGTGTAAATTAATTAGTGTGTGCTGTGATTTAATAAAAAAAAAAAAAAAAAAACATGAACACACTCACTAGTATATTTTACATTCTAACACGATTCGTTTGCAACGCGTGTTTTGATTGGTTGCAGACCGACTTCTAATCTGCGATAGAACCATGACATATCGTGTTAAGCCACGCCCCGTTTCTAATCAAAACAATATGGCGTCAAGTTCGACTCGTAGCGAAATTCAACACTCTGCACCATTTATGATTGATGACCCGTGATATTGGAATTGAAAGTGAAGAAATCGAATAGAATGAATTAACTTAATAAATTTAACAAAAATCGTTAACTTCATTCTTACCGTCATTTATTGATTGAAACGTTCATTTCGTCCGTGTGTAAGCATCTAAGGTCAAGAAAAATCTGAAATGAAATGGAACAAGTGCACATAACTTTCACATAACGATTGAGCCTATAGAAACACATCAACTCTGACTTTGTCAAAACGCCCATGTCGTTATGCAAACTGCATAAATCCAAATATGTCGTTAAATCTTCTGTAACAAGACTTTCACAACAATCCAAATACACCGCTTCGTCAACATACAGATCGAACTCTCGCCAGTATGGGCGTGGCCAATTGACCGACTTTGAAAGCTTCTCTCTGATTGGTCAATCCGCCACAGTATGACACGTAACTAGCGGAGGTCACAGAGTACTTAACAGCGTACTTGTAGCGATGTAAAACAATGTTTATAAATATATGCGATAGTAAACGTGTTAGAATGGGGATAGTACGTTGTTTTTCGTGGCTATACTGGCGATTAGAACATGAAATTTGGTTTAAACTCTCGACCTATCAGTCTCGAGTTCAAACCAAATTTCATGTTCTAATCGCCAGTATAGCCACTCAAAACAACATACTATCCCCTAATTAACAGTATGTTTTGTTTTAGGCAACGGTCACCTTCTGCAGTGTTTTTATTTTATAAATGTACCTAATATTACCCACTAAAGAAGCCTAATAGTTTTGTTACTTTTAAAATAATGCACTTGTTGTAAATAGGTATTGTTTTGCAGTGTAAATAGGTATTGTTTTGCAGTGTTTTTATTTTATAAATCTACCTAATATTACCCACTAAAGAAGCCTAATAGTTTTGTTACTTTTAAAATAATGCACTTGTTGTAAATGGGTATTGTTTTGATAAACAATGAATTCAAATTTTATTATCTTTTGTGTGTATATTTCACAGTAAGTTGGTAGCCAATACCAGTATTATCTAAAACCAGCTTCATCTGTTAAATATGTTAAAAGAAAAACAATAAAAATGTAATGAAAATTGACACCTTTTGGTTTGAAATGTAAAACATAGTATGTCAATGATTATCTTAATGTATTCTGCATCCTAGTGATATGATAGTTTCAAGGAAAGCATCCAGCTTCACTGCTTATAGGTCTGCCAAAATAGTGAGATGTTTGCCAATGCATGTCAGGAGACTTCAAGAGTAATTTAATAAAAATTTCATTATTCAATAGATGGAAAATAGTTATGATATATTCTGAGTTATAGATACCAGTAATTTGTTTTTGATTCAAAAAGTGTGATATGCTAGTCTAGAATAAAAAAAGTGTGATATGCTAGTCTAGATAACATTAAACTAAAGTTTAAATTTTAAGTTTGAATTTATAATTTTAATTATTCCTGCATTTTGATTTTTTTGTTTGTAAAGATGTTTCAGATATTTTGAGTTTTGAAGTAAGTACTGAAGGTTTGATTTATTTGGTTGCAGATGCTGAAGGCCTGATGCCAAAGAAGATGGAAGAGATCGCTTACGAGGTCACAGACAAAGTCTACGGCAAGGACGATAATGGTCCATATGAGAGTACAAAGTAATTATGAGTTATCCCCCCTTGTTACGTTATGAGTCACCGAATCAATAATCGATATACAGGAAAATGTTAAATTGATTGACCATAACTTATATTACATGTCCTATACTCATGAAAAGAGTTATACTGAAGCGGTCATAGATTTTGCAGTCATATTGATTTCGACTTCGTTAATTAAGTCAAGATGTCACTTTTGAAAACTATACAACACATTGATAATGTTCACTGTTATAGATTATAAATCAGATTTTGCTCCCATTTTATTATAAAAAAATGTTGACAGGGTTTCATTTGGACAAGTAGTCGGTACCATGAACAAGATCGCCAATGCTATGGAAAATGGAGAATATGACTTTGATGGAACGAGAGACAAACAGGTGAAATATAACTCTTGTAACCCAGTCTTAAATATTGCTTACTTTTTCTAATGCTTTTACGTGCAATCTGGTGCCATATTTTCCAATTTTCAAAAGTGAGAGTGTAAATTAATTTGATAATTTAAATACATGTATAATGATCATAAGGAAAATTATATTCTGGTTATGCTGGAAAAGGTAAAAAAAAATTGCCAGTCAGAAATGCTTTGTCTTAACCTTGATATGTAATTTCTGAAATAGTCCTTAACTGTTGTTGTCATATTTATTTGGATCAATTACAATTTTCATCCCAAATAAACAAATGTTTTCATCAACAACAATTGTCTATGTCGAGTACATTTTTATATTCAATAGTAAACATATGTCACACTGATAAATACCCATGTCATGCCAATACACAAATATGTCATGCATATTTTCAAAAAAAAAAAAAAAAAAAATCAACAATGGCGCCTGTGATGTTGAATTAACCTGGATGTATCATTGATGGCATGTAGCCCCCGCAACCAGTGGTGACTCGGGCCAACACAGTGAGGTCTCAGATCGCCGACATTGAGACGATGAAGTTCAAGCTGGAGAGTAAGGAAGAGGACATCAAAGAACTGAAAAAACTCATGAAGATGAAGGTCAGTATCATTACGTATTACAAAGTCCAGCTTGACCACTAGTTGTTATAAAGTCCAGCTTGACCACTAGTTATTACAAAGTTTAGCTTGACCACTAGTTATTACAAAGTCCAGCTTGACCACTTAGTTATTACAAAATTTAGCTTGACCACTAGTTATTACAAAGTCCAGCTTGACCACTAGTTATTACAAAGTCCAGCTTGACCACTTAGTTATTACAAAGTTTAGCTTGACCACTAGTTATTACAAAATTTAGCTTGACAACTAGTTATTACAAAGTTTAGCTTGACCACTTAGTTATTACAAAATTTAGCTTAATCACTAGTTATTTCAAAGTTTAGCTTGACCACTAGTTATTACAAAGTCCAGCTTGACCACTAGTTATTACAAAGTCCAGCTTGACCACTAGTTATTACAAAGTCCAGCTTGACCACTTAGTTATTACAAAGTTTAGCTTGGCCACTAGTTATTACAAAGTTTAGCTTGACCACTTAGTTATTACAAAATTTAGCTTGATCACTAGTTATTACAAAGTCCAGCTTGACCACTAGTTATTACAAAGTCCAGCTTGACCACTTAGTTATTACAAAGTTTAGCTTGGCCACTAGTTATTACAAAGTTTAGCTTGACCACTTAGTTATTACAAAATTTAGCTTGATCACTAGTTATTTCAAAGTTTAGCTGGACCACTAGTTATTACAAAGTCCAGCTTGACCACTAGTTAGTACAAAGTCCAGCTTGAGGATGATCTGTAGTCATAATTGACCTTCTCTCTTTAACAATTTTCCCTGACATATTTCACTTTGCTTTACAAATATACAGTTACTAGAAAGTCTACGTGTCCTAGTTTGAATACCAGTCAGGTTAATTGGAAGAAAGGCCAGGTCTCTGCCTATCGGTTGCACTCCATACAACACCTATGATGCAATAGGTCTATGAATATTGAAAGAATTCAAACATTTTATTTGCCAGTAAACCATTCAGATGTTAAGATTTATATATGAGAGATTCTCCGTCAGTATTATCACTGACTACAGAAAACATAAATGTTGTTCCGAAAGATAAATATTTAGTTGCTGAATGGAAACTGTGTATATCTGAAGTGTTGAGTGAAGCACTTTCGATTAGTTCTGATAAGAACCTTGCTCAGAAAGTTGTGAAAAGTCTAGCAGAGTCCTGTGACAAAATACCCATTTGGCCAGTTGATTGAATGCTGAGTTTCCCCTACCATCAGGCAGATGTTTCTTGTGTTTATTAATCTGTTGGTCACCCTCTACTTTCACATTATCAATAAATATTTCAGCAAGAAGAATTCAGTGAACAGCAAGTTAGAATGAATCTGGTGGAGAAGAAGCTGGACAACGCTACCAAGGATGGCGACGAGCGTGTGGAGAAAATGCAGCGTAAGCTTGATGAGATCCAACTACAGATGAAGAAAAAGGAAAAGTGGGTAGATTTAGCTTCATTTTTAAGACACCTAACAAAATTCAGATTAAACTCTGCTTATACAATTTTTTGATACATGTACCAGGTTTTTAACAGAAAGTCCAGTTTTTCTTTTACACTGTAAAAACGGAAGTAAAATAGGACTTTCTGTAATATTCTAAACCAGTCTTAGAATATGCCAACACTTTGGGGGGAAAAGTTTACTAATTCACATTATTTTCAGAATTCTCTGCTTTTTAATAGATATTTGTTTTTAATGTTTGTATTGAAATACGAATATGTTGTACAATGTGGAAAGTAATAATTATATAAAGATTCACTGAACTAGATTTTTTCACAGGAAACTGTGACAGAGGATGGAACTCGTATAACTAGCAAAGTTCTGACAAGTGATTAATTTTTGATTACAGGGTATATTCAATCATCGGTCCACCATTAGTAAGATGTCACTAAAATTCTCCTGTAAAGAGATTTTTTTCTGTTTTGATAGAGTTGATATAGTTATAAAGATTTCTGCTAACAGGAAATAAGAAATATTGTCTTTTTGAACGGCAGCCGTGCTTTGTAAGTGACAGAGACCACCATCCTTCGAAGCTTCCTAAAGACACATGTTGAAATGTGTAAAAAAAAAAAGTAAACTTACCAAAACGCTTTTACGATTATCCAAATCTGGATTAATTAAGCAAGGTTTGATGGAGATTATCCTAATCTGGATTAATTAAGCAAGGTTTGATGGAGGAGCCATGCAAGATACCTAGCTGCCAAAATATTACCATAGTGGAAACTTGATATTTGTTTAAAAAAGTATGTGTATTAATCTGGTATTAAAAGTCAAGGATAAATTGCTTATTAAGTTCATTTACCTGGTGAAATTATCGTCTTTTCGAAGATGGTGGATGTGAATTGGCAATCTTCCAAAGTGAAAATATAAAAAAATATTGGATTTAAAGTGAAAATATAAAAAGAATTATCAGATTGTACGGCTATGTTAGAGCGTTCCAAACTTTATTTCAGCAGAATAAAGTACAGGTCACTGAGGTTTTTTTACGGTACATATGCGTTGTGTGTAGTACCCATGTGTCTGTTGTAGGGAGTTTGAGGAAACCATGGATGTGCTCCAGTCTGACATAGACGTGTTGGAAATGGAGAAAACCAGACTTGTTCACTTCCAAACTGGTAATACACATTTGTGTGTATGTGTTTAGTTTTTTTTTTCCTTTTCATTTTCTGTTTTCATCTTTGGTTTCATTTTCGTTGTTGAATTTTGTCGTTTTTAGGGAGTTTGAGGAAACTATGGATACTTTGCAGTCGGACATTGACACTCTCGAACAGGAGAAGTTGGAATTGAAGGAAAGACTAAAGATACTCTCAAAGAAAACGTTACTGGAAGGCATTTCTCGACAAGCGGGTCAGACTGGTGAGACAACCCTGGTGTCGGTCTCGTGTGTCAACAGTACAGCTAGCTTGGTTTTTGGGGTTGTTTGCTATTAATGAAACATAAATCACACACATTCTAGCCAAATTTATCTGGTATAGTTTAACACTGCTTTCATAGATACAGTTCTATCTTTTCGTAATCTGATCTTATTTTTTCAAACTTTGATTAAGAATTTTAATGTGTTTTTCAAAAAAAAAAAAAAAAAATTGTTTTCAATGTCGAAGTCTTTATTTGTACAGAGTTCCACAGAGAAAACGTTATATGTAAACTAAATATGATTTGAAAATTAGTTTAATCAATTTCAAAGTCTTTTGAATCTACCTTTATGACATGTGTTAACATATTAATAAAAATATGTACATGTATATGCATTTAATATGTAAATTGTATCAACTTTTTTTTTTTCATGATCTAGTTTTGAAATGCTGTTAACCTTACCACGATAGACTAATTTGGCTTGTATATAGTGTATGCCAGTTCTTTCATAGTCTGTCAGAATCAGATCATTTTCAGGAATTTGATAAAACAATTACACCCAGTATACTATCTCTGTACAATTTCTGAGTCAACTAATTAAACTGTGGCTGTAATTAAGTTTTTGTTAACTGAACTAAATGTGTACTTCATAACTACATGTATATATCTGAATAATTCTTATCACAAAAAAATCACTTTCAAAATTAAAAAAAAAAAAAAAAATCGTAATTTTATTTCATGCGATTCATTTATAGAAATTTGAATTCTAGAAGCTAAAATTCATATTGAACAATATATATTTTGTTATATATGTTTTAAACATATTCAAAATACCATACATTTTTTTCAAAAGATATTTTTTTGAGTATTTTTCATAAAATAAAGTTTGTAATTGATGTCTAAAAATAGGTATTTATACTGAATGTTCGGCTTAGAACAAAGTGTTCTGACAGTTTGTGAAAGTTGTTCAACCAGTCATTTCAGTTCAAGCAGGAATTCATCAAGACTTTTTATATCAAAATAGACAAAAATAAAAAGAGAATGTATCATATCAATAGAGATTTGTTTAAATTTATGAATGATATACTAAATCTCCCACTTGGGCGGCAAACCCTGGATATTGGTTTGTAAAATTAGATAAATTCCTGATGTTCTGGGTGTACTGCAAGCAGAAAAATCTAATATTTTTCGCCTCTGACAATATAATTTTGCACTTCATGTTTGCTTTCAGCACAACTGATCTGTAACTAATGCACACCCACGGAAAAGGAATCAGACTGCATTGCATTGCTATTATGTATCTAAACAATTTTCATTTACTTGTCACAATTCCATACTCTCTAAGCCATGATGTTAAAGGTTATGTTTCCATACTCTCTAAGCCATGATGTTAAAGGTTATGTTTCCATACTCTCTAAGCCATGATGTTAAAAGTTATGATTCCATACTCTCTAAGTCACAATTCCATACTCTCATATCTGTAATGGTATAGGTTACAATTCCATACTCTCAAATCTATGAAGGTACAGTTTATGACTCCATACTCTCAAATCTGTGATGGTGCAGGTTACGATTCCATACTCTCTAATCTGTGATGGTACAGGTTACGATTCCATACTCTCTAATCTGTGATGGTACAGGTTACGATTCCATACTCTCTAATCTATGATGGTACAGGTCACGATTCCATACTCTCTAAGCCATGATGTTACAGGTTACGATTCCATACTCTCTAATCTGTGATGGCACAGGTCACGATTCCATACTCTCTAATCTTTGATGGTACAGGTCACGATTCCATACTCTCTAATCTGTGATGGTACAGGTCACAATTCCATACTCTCTAATCTGTGATGGCCCAGGTCATGATTCCATACTCTCTAATCTTTGATGGTACAGGTCACGATTCCATACTCTCAAATCTGTGATGGTAGGTTACGAATCCATACTCTCAAATCTGTGATGTTACAGGTCACGATTCCATACTCTCCAATCTGTGATGGTAGGTTACGAATCCATACTCTCAAATCTGTGATGTTACAGGTTACGAATCCATACTCTCTAATCTGTGATGTTACAGGTTACGAATCCATACTCTCCAATCTGTGATGATAGGTTACGAATCCATACTCTCAAATCTGTGATGTTACAGGTCACGATTCCATACTCTCTAATCTGTGATGGCCCAGGTCACGATTCCATACTCTCTAATCTGTGATGGCCCAGGTCACGATTCCATACTCTCTAATCTGTGATGGCCCAGGTCACGATTCCATACTCTCTAATCTGTGATGGTAGGTTACGATTCCATACTCTCTAAGCCATGATGGCACAGGTCACGATTCCATACTCTCCAATCTGTGATGGTAGGTTACGAATCCATACTCTCCAATCTGTGATGGTAGGTCACGATTCCATACTCTCAAATCTGTGATGGTGCAGGTCACAATTCCTTAAGATACTTTCAAATCTGAGATGGTCATTCAAAGCTGTGAGTGTTAGTGTGCTTTCTACTTTCCACAATTTGCAAAGCAAAAAGTGGAACCTCTTTAAAATACAAATTACTACAACATTGTTTGATAAGGATATGTGTTTTAGTTTGTTTGAAATAATAAAAAATCAATTCAAATTTTCTTGATAAATACATAATGTATAACCAGGTTTAGAATTAAAATGAACACCAAAGTTAATCAAGATATTAGAACTTTGTTTTGAAAATCTTCCAAGGGACCTGTTTCTCTGCCAGAGCAAAGAAAGTTTGTGTGGTTAAAAGTCTTCAGTTTTCAAACCATAGGCAGAAAAACTCCAAAGAATTGACGTTTAGTTCTGATTTAATTTAAAGCTTATGCTATGGGGTATCATTTGTTGTCATTTTGTTGTGTCAGCCTTTCAAAAAAAATATACAATGCTAGTTCAACACATCTAAAGAAACCCCAAAAAATTATCCAATAAACATTATGATGTTAAAGAGTGACACATTTTATGGTGAAAATCTATTTTACCAAGGCTGAATTAGAATCTGTTTTGGCTGTGAAAGTGAGAGATACATGCCTCTGGGACCTCTTGCTAGTTAATAAGTAAAGTACACAGACCTATCTTGGAGTGTTTGCTTTGTAATGTTGATTAATGTTAACATGTAACAGCTAATCCTTGCTTTCCCTTGCAGCTTTTCCAGCCGATATAATATCTGATATAATTTTTACTTTAATGCATGATTGTGTGTTCATTCTGTCTCTTCTGTAAACTTACTTATTTTAGCGCACCCAAAATTTAGTGCATTGTCAAGTTTAATTATGAATTAGCACAATGATGAATCTCTACAATGACGAATTAGCTAAATGATGAATCAGTACAATGACAAATTAGCTCAATGACAAATTAGCTCAATGGTGAATTAGCTCAATCTTAAATTAGCTCAATGTTGAATTAGCTCAATGGTGAATTAGTTCAATGATAAATTAGCACAATGATGAATTAGCTCAATGTTAAATTAGCTCAATAATGAATTAGTTGAATAATTAATCAGTTGAATGATAAATTAGCGCAATGATTAATTGGTGCAATGATGAATCAGTGCAGTGATGCATTAGAATGATGAATTAGAACAATGAATTAGTTCAATGATGAATTAGAACAATGAAGTAGTGCAGTGATGAATTAGAACAATGAATTAGCTAAATAATTAATTAGCTCAATGATAAATTAAAACAATGATAAAATAGTACAATGATGAATTAGCACTATGTCAAATTAGCTCAATGTTGAAATAGCTCAATGATGAATTAGTATTTGCTATGTAAATAGTAAATACAAATGTATAAGAAGTAATTAGTGCAATCATGATTCATGGCTTAACTTCCAGTGAAAAAATGCACTTAATTAAGATTACCGCTAAAATTTGTATGTTTACAGTATATAAATCACTAACTGTTCTCTGCTTTATGACACACTCTCTACTTTACCTCTCATAACCAAAGTTTGTAATTGGTTGAAATTTGACAGGGCTGAAAAGATTTTATGAAATTTTTCACTTCTCACCCCCATCACAAATATTTTTATTAATTTTTTTCTTGACCGAATAAGATTTTAGCAAATGTGGTTTACATGTATTTGTTACCAAAATACCAAATATTTACCGAATTGAAAATTACTGGGATGTTTTCTGAATCAAATAAGATATGTTGATACTGGATACCAGTCAGACATTAGGGGAAATTTTACAATAAACTCCAATGATAAACAGATATGGTAGAGAGAGTTGTGCTTCTAAGGTGCCATACTGCAAAGACAAGTCATTATTGTTTTATTGGAAAGGAATTCATTATTCATAATCGTATTGTTTTAAACCCTGCATGTTTATACTGTAATAAACCTTCAATTTTGTTATTAATAATCATCAAATTATGAACATGAATAATTATGTCTTTTGTATTTTAAAACTTTTATATGTATATGTATATGTTATGAAAATTTAGAATTGATGAGTAGATTGTATGAGATTGTATGTAGAAAAGTGAAATTTTTCTATCCAGTTGAATCTTCGTGATACTTCGTTTATTATACAGGCTTGTCATGTTGAACCTTTCCAAATCCTAACATGCTCAGCTCTATCAAACCTACTTTGTAGTATGGCTAGGCTTTCACCGCACTACTCAATTTTGTCCATGCAGAGAACTTCTGTTATGATAGAGACTAAAACAGTTACCATGACAACCCTCTGGTAGCTGCGTGATATGATACAAGATAAGATACAGAAGTTAAACTACTTATTCTGTATAAAGAAATGACTATTTAAATCTTCACTTTCTTGAAAGAACTTAAAGGGACATTCCTTCTTTTGAATAAGGTGAATGTCACCAAAATGAAACGTAATGGGAAATATGTATTTTTTCCCCAAGTAGTAAAAGTTATAATGTTTGAATTAATACGACAGTTTTACTCTCAAGGGAAACCAAAGTGCTTCAGTTATTAAATCATAAAAATTTGCAATTCAACCCGAAATATCACTAATTACCGCAAAGGCAGACGGCAGTTGTGTACGAAACATAATTTTTCTGTACATTTCGGCGTTACTTTTATTAATGGTAGGCACAAAAAATCACATTATCCTCATTCAGGCATAGATTTTATCCATAGAAATTTTGAACATTTCTGATCTCCGAATGAAGGAACGCCCCTTTAATATATATGTATATATAGGTTTCTGTTGTTCTCATATTTGAAAAAAAAGGGAAACAAAACAAGGAGCCCTTCATCAAAACACAAAATCAATGAAGAAAAATTAGTCAGTATAATTTTCAAGATGAATATTCATATTAGTATGAAGTGTATACAATTATGTAAATATATAGTCCCTTCAGCTGAGTTTGATGTTCATGAATAATTAACTAGTACATACTTACCAATATAGATACCCATTTCCCTAAACTAATCCTACCTTCACCTTCCTTATACAGGACAAGAAATTTCATAGAATACATGAATTCAGATAACTTTTCTCCAAAATTATCAAAAAATAGATCCCCCATAAAAATGACCTTCTTTAAGGTGTCGTAATTCCATGGACACTTCACTATCACAGAAAGTAAAGAGTTCCCGGTTATTTTTCTTTGACAGTTGGCAGTACTCCGAGTTTGTCGTCCTTGACAACAGTAAACGAGTCTCCTGTCCTACTACAACAGGTAAGTGTGTTTCTAATGAAACACTGTTTAACATCGAACTAAAAGGCTATCAAAAATGTTATGGTAACCTTCCAACATTCAAGATCACTAATTTGATATGATGAAAATTAAAATTTATTTCACCAAGCCATTACCTTGCTGGCATATGCATTAAAAAAAATTGTATGTACCGGTGTTAATAAAATTACTTTCAACTGACATTCATAATCAATATAGAAGCTATATGCTGTATTAAGATCCGACTTGTATAATCAGTAATACTGTATTAAGATCCGACTTGTATAATCAGTAATGCTGTATTAAGATCTGACTTGTATAATCAGTAATGCTGTATTTACATCCGACTTGTATAATCAGTAATGCTGTATTAAGATCCGACTTGTATAATCAGTAATGCTGTATTAAGATCCGACTTGTATAATCAGTAATGCTGTATTAAGATCCGACTTGTATAATCAGTAATGCTGTATTAAGATCCGACTTGTATAATCAGTAATGCTGTATTAAGATCCGACTTGAATAATCAGTAATGCTGTATTAAGATCCTGACTTGTATAATCAGTAATGCTGTATTAAGATCCGACTTGTATAATCAGTAATGCTGTATTAAGATCCGACTTGTATAATCAGTAATGCTGTAATTAGATCTGACTTGTATAATCAGTAATGCTGTATTAAGATCCGACTTGTATAATCAGTAATGCTGTATTAAGATCCGACTTGTATAATCAGTAATGCTGTATTAAGATCCGACTTGTATAATCAGTAATGCTGTATTAAGATCCGACTTGTATAATCAGTAATGCTGTATTTACATCTGACTTGTATAATCAGTAATGCTGTATTAAGATCTGACTTGTATAATCAGTAATGCTGTATTAAGATCCGACTTGTATAATCAGTAATGCTGAATTTACATCTGACTTGTATAATCAGTAATGCTGTATTAAGATCTGACTTGTATAATCAGTAATGCTGTATTAAGATCCGACTTGTATAATCAGTAATGCTGTATTAAGATCCGACTTGTATAATCAGTAATGCTGTATTAAGATCCGACTTGTATAATCAGTAATGCTGTATTAAGATCCGACTTGAATAATCAGTAATGCTGTATTAAGATCCGACTTGTATAATCAGTAATGCTGTATTAAGATCCGACTTGTATAATCAGTAATGCTGTATTAAGATCCGACTTGTAATAATCAGTAATGCTGTATTCAGATCCGACTTGTATAATCAGTAATGCTGTATTAAGATCCGACTTGTATAATCAGTAAGGCTGTATTAAGATCCGACTTATATAATCAGTAATGCTGTATTAAGATCCGACTTGTATAATCAGTAATGCTGTATTAAGATCCGACTTGTATAATCAGTAAGGCTGTATTAAGATCCGACTTGTATAATCAGTAATGCTGTATTAAGATCCGACTTGAATAATCAGTAATGCTGTATTAAGATCCGACTTGTATAATCAGTAATGCTGTATTAAGATCTGACTTGTATAATCAGTAATGCTGTATTAAGATCCGACTTGTATAATCAGTAATGCTGTATTAAGATCCGACTTGTATAATCAGTAATGCTGTATTAAGATCCGACTTGAATAATCAGTAATGCTGTATTAAGATTCGACTTGAATAATCAGTAATGCTGTATTAAGATCCGACTTGTATAATCAGTAATGCTGTATTCAGATCCGACTTGTATAATCAGTAATGCTGTATTCAGATCCGACTTGTATAATCAGTAATGCTGTATTAAGATCCGACTTGTATAATCAGTAATGCTTTATTAAGATCCGACTTGTATAATCAGTAATGCTGTATTCAGATCCGACTTGTATAATCAGTAATGCTTTATTAAGATCCGACTTGTATAATCAGTAATGCTGTATTAAGATCCGACTTGTATAATCAGTAATGCTGTATTAAGATCCGACTTGTATAATCAGTAATGCTGTATTCAGATCCGACTTGTATAATCAGTAATGCTGTATTCAGATCCGACTTGTATAATCAGTAATGCTGTATTAAGATCCGACTTGTATAATCAGTAATGCTTTATTAAGATCCGACTTGTATAATCAGTAATGCTGTATTCAGATCCGACTTGTATAATCAGTAATGCTTTATTAAGATCCGACTTGTATAATCAGTAATGCTGTATTAAGATCCGACTTGTATAATCAGTAATGCTGTATTAAGATCCAACTTGTATAATCAGTAATGCTGAATTTCTGCCATTGCTGCCTTTGTCAGTTAATATTTCCTTTTATACAGATAAGTTCTCTAAAGGAGGCATTGAACTTCACCAAACAAGATAACCGTCGTCTGCAGGCTGACCGAATGAAGGTACTTTTATATAGCCATGATTTGTTACTAATACTTCCTTGTGTTTTAAATTCAGTTCAGAAAAAGTTTGTAATCTCAAGGAAAAATTATTAATTTACCTCCATTAAATAATAAATTCATTACACACTTCCTAATCTGTAAAAACACATGTTATTCTACTATAAACTTGTATCCAACTGAATGTTCTGTACATTAAAACAATCTGTAATCTTTGTTAATTCATCTGATGCTTGATGAAATCAAAAATGGAACAGCAAGAATTATTTATCTAGCAATAAGTCTGTCTGGTAATAAGCCTGTATGTGGTGATAAACCCATGTCTGGTGATAAGCCCATGCCTGGTAATAATGAATCCATGTCTGGTGATAAGCCCATGCCTGGTAATAAGCCCTACTTGCACGGTAATAAGCCCACTCCCGAGCCTCACTCGATTTGCACTCTTCTTCTCCTAGAATATATTTTCCCGTCACTCGATTTGTAGCTCTTCTGCTTCTGGCAGATCTTCTACCTCTTCCGTCTTGAAGCTGGAAGATTTATTTTCCAAGATGGCGGCGACCATGTTTAAGTGTGAGAGTGATGAGTTTCACTAGAGAAGGATTTATGACACATACATGCATGTGTTTGTGTCATAGCGTTTGAGAAAACTTTAAAACTTGTTATGTTTTGTGTTATATTCTTCCAGTTTACTCGATTTACATATAACGGAATGCTATCTTCTTAGAAGGCTTCTCTTCCGAGAAGAGTGCAAATCGAGTGAGGCTCTGGGGATAAGCCTATCCATTAAATGCTAAGAAATTACTATTTCACTTTCCTGCAATAATCCACCCTCAACTTTAAGTCAGAAGTTTTTGTTTAGCCTTCCTGGGCTTATTACAGGATAGATATGGTAGATTTCCATATTAATTCTTGCAAATGTTGTTGATAGGAGAAGATGGCCAAGCTGCCGCCATTACAAGTACCTAAGAAGCCAGTCGGACTGGGTAGCAGTGTGGGCTCGGTTAAAATTGGTCAACTACCCTGACGGCACGTCAGACAAATTGGAGATCGGTAATCTGGCCAAGGAGACATCCCAACTTCTCAGTGAAGTCAACATGTTGTCAGCTTGTCCAAGAGTGGTCGATATAACAAAGAGAAAATCAGGTAATGTTTGTTGTTTTATATTCATTTTAAATTCTTAGATCATCAATCTAACATTCTCATATATTGATAACAGCTGATTAAAGATTTTGCATCCAAGCAGCAGGATTTAAAGAAAACTTACGATGGTTGTCTGTGATTGATCCAGCCTAGATTGACTCATAATAAAAGCGTCACTGTCGATGCAAATGACAAAGTAAAGATTGTCTATATCCAAAATTAATTTTCAGGTAACACAAGGTAAAAAAAAATCTGTACTAATTACAAAAACATAAATGGAAATCCTTGACTGATCTAAATCTTTGAAAACAACAAGATAACATGCAAAAGGGGCTCCCATATATGGCTCACGAATCCAGTAAAGAAAAAATTGATGTTCTGATGTAAACAAAAAAAGCCAAACAAAAACATGCTTGAAAGAATATATAGATTAAGTCAGCAATAACAAGAGAAAACGAATAGAACCCAAATAGTATCCCTAGATATCTGTGGGAGGAAAGATAGATTGTGAGAGTGTCCTCAAACAAGAAATGGAGAAGCCTGCTATCTAAGTATTTTCCTTGTCAAGGTGGAAATTAAGTACATTTGCAATAGACATCTGCCAGTAAAATATATATTACCTGTAACCCTTTTCAACCCTAAGAAACATTAATGGACTCTGCCATGCATTCATCACTTGAAGTCCAATATGGTCAGAAGGGGTTAAAGGGTCAACATATGAAATTTGATATTTTCCATGATATTTTATTACATCGGTGATATTTACCTTTAAGAGCAAATCTGATTGGCTGTTTATGAAAAACTCATGTTTATATCTATTAATTCGATTGGCCGTCTGTAACTACAAATTTGTTTGATTCGACATTTTAATCACTTAATAACATACTTCATTTCATTTCAAATTAGATTAATTCCTGAAATGCCTCAAATAGTTTGCACTTGATATTAATTTACATAACAGATCACTTCTAAAGTTGTCGGCTATAGAAAGATTGCGTACTGGAGAAATATTCTATTTCTTCGTATGGTCCGATCTAAATTATGTACAAGTGTTACGTTAGTTTTTTTGTAATAATACATGTGGTGTTTCGTGTCCAGGAGTCGAGCCCGTGTCAGATAGCAGTAATCCTGCCAGAGAATTGGTCGCCAAGACAGCCAAACTTACATTACTGGAGAAGAAAACACAAGAGGTAATGTTTGAATATCACATCTTCTCTCAGCTTTATAAAGTATTAATAAAGACTGTATGGGGCCGCGGTGGCCTAGTGGTTAAGGTGTCCTGACACTTTAACACTAGCCCTCCACCTCTGGGTTGCGAGTTCAAAACCTACGTGGGGCAATTACCAGGTACTGACCGTAGGCCAGTGGTTTTTCTCCGGGTACTCCGGCTTTCCTCCACCTCCAAAACCTGGCACGTCCTTAAATGACCCTGGCTGTTAATAGGACGTTAAACAAAAACAAACCAAACAAACCAAACTGTATGGGTCTATAAAATGCGTTGGATTAATACCTCTGTCTATATTTAGCTCCAGGTCCAGGTCACGACTTTGTTGGCAGCCAACAGGACCGGAGGCCAGGTCAGAACGGACTTCTCTACCTTCCCGACGCCTCAGTTTGCTCGGGTAAGTAATGGTTTTACTATGCATCAGGTTTTTTTTTCAAGTATTAAAATCTGGAAGAATGCCCGCTCCAGGAACTCAGTAAGCATAACCATTGTACATTTTCTATAGGGTTTTACACTTTGAATGTTGTAGATTTGCATAAAGGGTGGAAACTAAAAAAAATCTGCTGTAGTTATGGTCTTTGAGAGATTGTGTTTATGAATAGGAGAAAGAAGTTTTGGTAAAATAAAAATTATGTTGTCATTTCCCCCAAAGTACAGACATATTCACATTCACACTTGGAGTCAGGGGAATACAAATGTGTATCTGTATATCTATCTTTATCCCAGATAGAAATTTGAAAATCCCCTTCTCTGGGGAAGATTCTGTTACCGTAGTTGTCAGCAAATAAGCCCCTCCTAACAAATAGCTTAAAATGGTTCGGAAATAATCCCTCCCCAAACTTTAAATGTTTATTTCAGGATAAATATAGTACATAACTTTTACACTAGAGGAGGGGATTATTTGAGGACAATTATGGTACTAAAATTTTTACACTAGGGGAGGGAGGTTATTTGACGATAAATCCGGTACAGACCTTTTACACTAGAGGAGGGGGATAAGTACGGTACAGAACTTTTACACAAGGGGAGGTTAATTGAGGATAAATCTGGTATAGAACTTTTACACGAGGGGAGGCGGATTATTTTAGGACAAATACGGTACAGAACTTTTACAGTAATGGAGGGGATTATTTGAGGATAAATACAGTACAGAATTTTTAAACAAGGGGAGGGAGTTTATTTGAGGAAAATTACTGTGTATCAACTCCAGTTTATCTGAATATGTAACAAACCCTCCATCATCTCTCCGTCATCATGTCGGTAGAGTAACGTCTTACTAATTATGTTGTTTCAGATGCTGCATGAGAAGAGCGCAGAAAGCGTTTGTGTGGGCAGGATTAACGTGCCGACAAAACCTGGCACAGGTGACCTCATTCCCATCAACGTACAGCCCGACCATCTACGACAAATACATGGCAAATTCATGACCTGATTCCAATGTGTTGCTAAATCTCACAATCATAAGTTTTTTGTTAAATTACGAGACATGGACAGAAAAATCTGGACCAATGCCTAACTGGTATTATACACTGAGAAAACTGAGGTTTGAAAGAAATGTTGTTTCAAATCGCAAAATTAAATGATTTTCTTGTTTCCATAGTTCTTGTGACTTCAGTGCCGATGCATCATTGTACTTTACTTACATTGCAAATGTTGTTAAGGAAATTTTTGGCTGATTTAACATAAAAAAGAATTCATATCGAGTCCATAGAATGCTGAAACTTGTACATTTGTATTTCGATTTTCAAGGAATTCTTCCTTGACAAATGTAATGATGCCAAGTAAATTCAGTGTGTTTACAAAGAGACACTTATTAGAAACATTACAAATCAAGAATGTAATGAATGGACTGGATGTAAGTATTGAGTCTCGATTTCGATTCAAATTTCAATTATGGTTGAAAATTATTGATCATGTTTATGAGTGGCACAACTTTCGTACACTTCCCGTATATTTGTCTGTGATTTTGAAATGTGTATAACTTATCTTTGGTTAGTATAGAGTATGATTCTTAATTTAATTACCGAGTTAGTGGGGTAATTGAGGAATACATTTAAGAACTACTGCTTGTGTTAATACTGTAAACGTGGAAATTTACGCGAGGGGGAAAATTACACTAATTATACGGAGTCCTTTTAATCGCGAAATTTCACGCAAATTATTTTGATATCATTTGGCATAATCCTGAACTAGAAACAGAGGTGGAACAATCGCGAAAATTACCCCAACGCTATAGTTTACATATCGAAATTGTGAAATAAACCACCACCCCCGCCCCTTGCTAAAATAACCACGTTACAGTACAGCAAGCTATATAACATGATGAATTACGGAGGAGCTGAAGTCTGACGGCCTCTCTTGATAAATGGTGTTGCTATGTTGTATAGCATATTTAGCATGTATTTCTGATTGTGGGGTTTAGCAAACACAAATATTTACATTTTATATTTATTAGTGCAATAATAAATGGTTTCCTTTAAAAGTGCTGATGACTTAGAATGCTTTCAGTGGGTTTGTGGTTGTATCTTGGTGACTTTGCTTAATATTAATTATATAGAACATGTTATCACTGCTATGTACACGAATCATGAAAATTTATAAGACAGAAAAATATACATGTTAGACCTCGTGTTAGTCTGGAGTTCAGTCTCCAAATTTAATCTCAGGAGACGTTTCATCAAAGTTTTGTCCGAGTTATTGCCAACAATATGTTACAGTATCTTCTCGGGTCAGCTTTTTCTTCAGGGGCTCATAATTCTTATTTCAAAGTCGATATGTATTTATATATGTATGGCACTGATGATACAGATATTCTTCTGAAATTTTGAAAATCCAACAATTCTCACTGTGACAGCAATTTAGAGTATTGAACTCTGCAGAATTCGAATTCTCATTTTGTTAGTTAATTTGATTATAAACAAAAAAGTCTAGCTTGAAATATACTTGCCTCCAATTGCTTCATCAAATATTGGTCATTGTATATTGTAAGAATGCTTTCTTAAAAGTCATATTTTCTACATTTGTTGATGGTGAACAAAGTTGTCCTCTATTAGCTGTGAAAACCCTGTGTAACATTATATTATACCATGTGTATTCCTTATACAAGAAAATCATGCCTTCAATTAAATCTGGTCTTGCATATGAATTATGAAAAAGCTTAATAAACTTATCTGGAAACATTAAATAGCTTGTTAGTTTTTATTTCATCTGATTGAAAAATCAATAAAATACATTACAAGTGGATTAGGTTTCACTCACAAGGTCAAAGTTCAACTATAACATTTGTAATAAGTGAATTCATAAAATAAATACATGCAATTTGAATAGAAATTATTGAATGGCTATGCATACAGATTCAAAATACATAATGTCAGAATTGACAATGAAAGCAGGCCTGCATTTGTAAGTTTCCTCAATACCTGAAAGAGGTATGGCGCATATTGGCCTGTTTCGACCTAACGGTGACCGTTTTCAAAATGACAAAATGAATGTTAAAAACTGAGTTTTTGAATACAAACCTTTAATCTATAACATAGAAATATTCTTATTTTGCGAGAAATGTGTTTGTTCATTACAATGGATAGTTCATAAAATAACCGTAAAGTTGCATCATCGGGCTATTGGCAACTTTCGAGGGGGGTTTTCCCGCATTCATATCATTTTTTGACATAGAGCGCATCAGAAGACCAACTTTAACAATGGCTAATTTTATTCTATGTACCAAAAGACAACTAAAATCATAGTCAGGGGCATCTAAACAGCAAATCCAGTCAAAACATTGATATTTTACAGGCCTATAAATCCCTATTATGGTGCAATGTCACAGAAGTAACATGATGAACTTTTAGTATGTATCATGGCAAACCCTGGGTCTTGCTGTTGTCATGTAATTTGTTAAGCTGTTTGTAAATTTCAACAAAACATAAGAAAAATGCATGTTTCAGGGGGACATAATTAACTCATTTGTATCCCATATATTACACAAACTTGCCATGTCGTTTTGCTCATAAGTGTCTAAAGCACAAAATAGGAGCATTGGTTTGACCAGCTTTGACGTTATTATATGTATAAACGCTGTTTTTATTTTGACCTTGAATTGCAAATGGCGGTCGTGAATGATATCAAACAAATATGGCGGCATATAAGGAGGTATTTAAAGCATCAAAAATGCTCTTATTAGACAATATAAAGTATTCTTGAAGTGGCAAGAAGACTGCTTTTATGAAAAAATGTTCAACCGTTGAGTTTGGGGTAAAATATGCCTATTTCTGAAAAAGGCTGCAAACTCACCATTTTAACAAATTGACATTCAAATGTTCATGTTACTATGATGAGATGTCTTAAAAGTACGATATAGGAGTTTTGTTATTAACTGAAATGCCTCCTGTAAGCCATATTTGTGTAATATTATTCTCAGCTGCCATTTGCATTTCAAGGTCAAAACAAAATAAGTGTTTATACGTACATACAGTAAAATCCGGTCAAACAAATGCTCCTACCCTGTGCTATAGACACTTGTGAACATAACAGTATGGCTATTTTTCAGGTTTGATCATTTGCGTGACTTAGAATTATTCCATGCCAAATCTTACCACAAAGTTACTCTACAGAAGAAACTGGTAGCATCTATAGCATATTATTGGTGATTGTAAGAAGCTACATGTCCAAACAAACATTTTGGTATATTACATGACATTTTTTGTGCAAATCTTAAGGTATTTATTCGTGTTTGAAATTCAACACTATTCTGCTATATAGATGACCCTTAAGAAGTGGATGAGATAGAAATTTCCACTTGGATAAAAAAAAAAGTAAAATCATAACCGATTTACTTACCCCTTATCATTCAAAGTAAAATTTAAATGAACTGCGGCGTCGACAACAGGTGTACATGGATGAGTAGTGCAAAATTCATATATAACATGTCAATTTTACTTTATTTCATATGGTATTGATTGACTACATACGATGCAATTCGTTCACAACGCACAGCGTGCCAATGGACCATGACAATCTATTTTGGTAAAGTGGGAATCACTTGGGTCACGTGATATTTTACCTGTATTTATGTTGAATGGTTTCCTCAGACAGACCAGCAGCTAGCTGCGATAACGTAGCTCTGGACGACGGACGGACAATTTTTGACAGATGGTCGGAGAGCAGTGTAGGCAGGGTATGAATATTCGTTCTAACCAGCAGCAAGCTATGTAATAGTACAATAGTAAAAAATAAGCAATACTTCAAGTTTTGATTGAAAAGGGCCGTTTTATTTAAACAACATAACATATAACATACTTGTTACAATCATGTAATAAGCCCCTTACAAAGAATACAAATTACATTTGCTTAGTATTTATCTAAAGCAATACAAAATAATATTAAATTTGTATAACTATTGTAGGTGAGGGGACCAAAAAACGCAACCTTGCATAAAGAGCCACTTTAAGGAAGTATATTTATATATATACAAGTATATAAATGGCTCCTCGATGCAACCCCCACCCGCGCTGTATTTTTAGCCCAGACTATCGCTGCGCGTGGCCTAGGTCAGGATGAGCGGGAAACGACCATACCTCTTTAAGAAGATTTGAAGCTGTCATTTAACCTGCCTTTGACAAATTCCAGATAATTTTCAAAATACATTACACAAACCATTAGTTATTTTTCTAACAAAAAGAAATTTTGAAATTTGAAAAACTGCATCTTCCTGTAATTTACTCCAAAACTTGGTCGATCCGTTCGAAGTAACGTCTTTACACCACTGAAGCAGAAGTGAAACTCTTTCCCTGTTAAGAAACGAACTGTTATGGACTAAAAAAACATCTGAGAAACAAATGCTTTAAAAGTGACGAAGGAGCTATCATTAAGGTTGCAGACGTACCTCCATGTCTACGGCTCTGGAGCCTGTTTGAAGAAGCACCGCTATCGCATAGTAAGTCATCCACCTTCACGGTAATTCAACCTTGATGGAATCGGATGTAATAACTATGGGAACATTGGAGCAATGTTGACGTCCGAAATCATTGACCGTGGACAGGAAAATAAATCTTATTCTTGTCTGAACAGCTCGCATACAACAACACCTATTTAGATAAGACATCCATGGAGTCCTCCGTCGGAGAGAGCGTATTTTAACCCCTGTATCGAGGATGTCATATTCCACTGTGTAAATGCTAAAATTTCAAAACCACCATGCATCAAATTTCGGATTCAAGACGCACTTAAGGAGATAATTAATTAATACCGGTTATTGAACCTCAATAGAGAACAGAAACATGGCCACGTCATTATATATATATCCGTATTATTCATCAACTTGCCTTTCCATGAATTTTATTGCTCGCTTCTTCATAGTCCAGTAAAGCTGATCATAATCGAAGGTGCCAAAATTGTCACCGGTCATCTGTTCAAGTTTATAGCAAAATCTGCAACAGAATTTAAAATAGGAACCTCCGATCAGAGGGTGCAATCCTACCAAAGTACTCCGATCAGAGGGTGTAATCCTACCAAAGTACTCCGATCAGAGGGTGCAATCCTACCAAAGTAGGGACCTCCTATCAGAGGGTGCAATCCTACCAAAGTAGGTACCTCCGATCAGAGGGTGCAATCCTACCAAAGTATGTACCTCCGATTAGAGGGTGCAATCCTACCAAAGTACTCCGATCAGAGGGTGCAATCCTACCAAAGTACTCCGATCAGAGGGTGCAATCCTACCAAAGTACTCCGATCAGAGGGTGCAATCCTACCAAAGTACTCCGATCAGAGGGTGCAATCCTACCAAAGTAGGGACCTCCTATCAGAGGGTGCAATCCTATCAAAGTACTCCAACAAGAGGGTGTAATCCTACCAAAGTATGTACCTCCGATCAGAGGGTGTAATCCTACCAAAGTACTCCGATCAGAGGGTGCAATCCTACCAAAGTATGTACCTCCTATCAGAGGGTGCAATCCTACCAAAGTAGGTACCTCCGATCAGAGGGTGCAATCCTACCAAAGTATGTACCTCCGATTAGAGGGTGCAATCCTACCAAAGTACTCCGATCAGAGGGTGCAATCCTACCAAAGTATGTACCTCCTATCAGAGGGTGCAATCCTACCAAAGTAGGTACCTCCGATCAGAGGGTGCAATCCTACCAAAGTACTCCGATCAGAGGGTGCAATCCTACCAAAGTACTCCAATTAGAGGGTGTAATCCTACCAAAGTACTCCGATCAGAGGGTGTAATCCTACCAAAGTAGGTACCTCCGATCAGAGGGTGCAATCCTACCAAAGTATGTACCTCCGATCAGAGGGTGTAATCCTACCAAAGTACTCCGATCAGAGGGTGTAATCCTACCAAAGTATGTACCTCCTATCAGAGGGTGCAATCCTACCAAAGAAGGTACCTCCGATCAGAGGGTGCAATCCTACCAAGAGGTACCTCCGATCAGAGGGTGCAATCCTACCAAAGTACTCCGATCAGAGGGTGCAATCCTACCAAAGTAGGTACCTCCGATCAGAGGGTGCAATCCTACCAAAGTATGTACCTCCGATCAGAGGGTGCAATCCTACCAAAGTATGTACCTCCGATTAGAGGGTGCAATCCTACCAAAGTACTCCGATCAGAGGGTGCAATCCTACCAAAGTATGTACCTCCGATCAGAGGGTGCAATCCTACCAAAGTATGTACCTCCGATCAGAGGGTGCAATCCTACCAAAGTACTCCTATCAGAGGGTGCAATCCTACCAAAGTAGGTACCTCCGATCAGAGGGTGCAATCCTACCAAAGTACTCCGATCAGAGGGTGTAATCCTACCAAAGTACTCCGATCAGAGGGTGCAATCCTACCAAAGTAGGGACCTCCTATCAGAGGGTGCAATCCTATCAAAGTACTCCAAGAAGAGGGTGTAATCCTACCAAAGTATGTACCTCCGATCAGAGGGTGTAATCCTACCAAAGTACTCCGATCAGAGGGTGCAATCCTACCAAAGTATGTACCTCCTATCAGAGGGTGCAATCCTACCAAAGTAGGTACCTCCGATCAGAGGGTGCAATCCTACCAAAATATGTACCTCCGATTAGAGGGTGCAATCCTACCAAAGTACTCCGATCAGAGGGTGCAATCCTACCAAAGTATGTACCTCCTATCAGAGGGTGCAATCCTACCAAAGTAGGTACCTCCGATCAGAGGGTGCAATCCTACCAAAGTACTCCGATCAGAGGGTGCAATCCTACCAAAGTACTCCGATCAGAGGGTGTAATCCTACCAAAGTAGGTACCTCCGATCAGAGGGTGTAATCCTACCAAAGTACTCCGATCAGAGGGTGTAATCCTACCAAAGTATGTACCTCCTATCAGAGGGTGCAATCCTACCAAAGAAGGTACCTCCGATCAGAGGGTGCAATCCTACCGAAGTACTCCGATCAGAGGGTGCAATCCTACCAAAGTATGTACCTCCGATCAGAGGGTGCAATCCTACCAAAGTATGTACCTCCGATCAGAGGGTGCAATCCTACCAAAGTATGTACCTCCGATCAGAGGGTGTAATCCTACCAAAGTACTCCGATCAGAGGGTGTAATCCTACCAAAGTACTCCGATCAGAGGGTGCAATCCTACCAAAGTATGTACCTCCGATCAGAGGGTGAAATCCTACCAAAGTATGTACCTCCGATCAGAGGGTGTAATCCTACCAAAGTACTCCGATCAGAGGGTGTAATCCTACCAAAGTACTCCGATCAGAGGGTGCAATCCTACCAAAGTATGTACCTCCGATCAGAGGGTGAAATCCTACCAAAGTAGGAACCTCCTATCAGAGGGTGTAATCCTACCAAAGTATATACCTCCGATCAGAGGGTGTAATCCTACCAAAGTATATACCTCCGATCAGAGGGTGTAATCCTACCAAAGTAGGAACCTCCAATCAGAGGGTACAATCCTACCAAAGTAGAGACCCCGATCAGAGGGTGTAATCCTACCAAAGTACTCCGATTAGAGGGTGCAATCCTACCAAAGTATGTACCTCCGATTAGAGGGTGCAATCCTACCAAATTAGGAACCTGCGATCAGAGGATGTAATCCTACCAAAGTACTCCGATCAGAGGGTGAAATCCTACCAAAGTATGTACCTCCGATCAGAGGGTGAAATCCTACCAAAGTAGGTACCTCCTATCAGAGGGTGTAATCCTACCAAAGTATATACCTCCGATCAGAGGGTGTAATCCTACCAAAGCAGTAAATTGCAACGACAGTAGTGCCCATTCAAGGGAGTATTTGCAAATGTAGATTATAATATCAGTGTTCGTACATTGTATCAACCTACTTTCGCACGAGGCAAATTCTTGCCTGGAAAACGTGCATTCGTAATGAAATATCTCTATGACCGTTTCATGTTTAACAAATTGAATGAAAAACGCTAACTGAGTGTATTATGAACATTTAATTTTGATTCAAAATCCGCTTTCTGATTGGACAATTTTGAGATTGCTGATTGGTAGAAATTTAAGTATTTCAATTTTCACTAACACGGATTGACTTCCCCGGGAGAGCCTTGGCGTACTCCAGTGGGAATTGAAAAATAAATCAATCGAAATACTAAAATTTCCTCTTTTTATGACACAAAGAACACAACTTTAGCTTCTATACTGGATTTGGAAAAGTGGCCGCGATTTCCTGGTTTCTGATTGGTGGAAATTTAGAAGTTCGATTAATTTAGATAAAGTTTGTTGTTTAGGTATGTTATGACTTGAAGACCAATAATGCGGTTTTTTCTGGTTCCATTAGCGACTGCGGGTCTATATATTTTAGATTTCTGTAACGGGCAACAATCAACCTTTTTGTCTGAACTAATGTAAGTATTCTAAGAATTTATTACGTAGCATACAGGGTAACGGCAAATCTCGGGGACGTACAGTCCACCAGCAGGGTAACGACAAACCTCAGGGACTTACAGTCCACCAGCAGGGTAACGACAAACCTCGGGGACGTACAGTCCACCAGTAGTGTAACGACAAACCTCGGGGACTTACAGTCCACCAGCAGGGTAACGACAAACCTCGGGGACGTACAGTCCACCAGTAGTGTAACGACAAACCCCGGGGACGTACAGTCCACCAGTAGTGTAACGACAAATCTCGGGGACGTACAGTCCACCGGTAGTGTAACGACAAACCTCGGGGACGTACAGTCAACCAGTAGTGTAAGGACAAACCTCGGGGACGTACAGTCCACCAGTAGTGTAACGACAAACCTCGGGGACGTACAGTCAACCAGTAGTGTAACGACAAACATCGGGGACGTACAGTCCACCAGTAGTGTAACGACAAACCTCGGGGACGTACAGTCCGCCAGTAGTGTAACGACAAACCTCGGGGACGTACAGTCCACCAGTAGTGTAACGACAAACCTCGGGGACGTACAGTCCAACAGTAGTGTAACGACAAACCTCGGGGACGTACAGTCCACCAGTACTGTAACGACAAACCTCGGGGACGTACAGTCCACCAGTAGTGTAACGACAAACCTCGGGGACGCACAGTCCACCAGTAGTGTAACGACAAACCTCGTGGCCGTACAGTCCACCAGCAGGGTAACGACAAACCTCGGGGACGTACAGTCCACCAGTAGTGTAACGACAAGCCTCGGGGACGTACAGTCCACCAGTAGTGTAACGACAAACCTCGGGGACGTACAGTACACCAGTAGTGTAACGACAAACCTCGGGGACGTACAGTCCACCAGTAGTGTAACGACAAACCTCGGGGACGTACAGTCCACCAGTAGTGTAACGACAAACCTCGGGGACGTACAGTCCATCAGTAGTGTAACGACAAACCCCGGGGACGTACAGTCGACCAGTAGTGTAACGACAAACCTCGGGGACGTACAGTCCACCAGTAGTGTAACGACAAACATCGGGGACGTACAGTCCACCAGTAGTGTAACGACAAACCTCGGGGACGTACAGTCCACCAGTAGTGTAACGACAAACCTCGGGGATGTACAGTCCACCAGTAGTGTAACGACAAACCTCGGGTACTCGATGTCCACCAGCAGATCCAACAATAGGTTTGTGTGTATATAACCCCCACCCTTCATGTGTGATCCAGGTCATACACAATTTATTTTGAATCAATTCAATTAATGAGTTAATAATTTAAGTATAGTTAAGTTTACCGAAATCCCTACGAAACACTCCGGAAGGAAGAGTAGAGGAGAAAAGATGTGCCCAATGTCACCGTATAAGACATTATATCCATGTTTAGCAGGAAGGCTTGTACAAAACGCACACGGTGGTCGAGTGGTTAATGTGTCCCGACACTTTATCACTAGCCCTCCACCTCTGGGTTGCGAGTTCGAAACCTACGTGGGGCAGTTGCCAGGTACTGACTGTAGGCCGGTGGTTTTTCTCCGGGTACTCCGGCTTTCCTCCACCTCCAAAACCTGGCACGTCCTAAAATGACCCAGAGGTGGAGGGCTAGTGATAAAGTGTCGGGACACCTTAACCACGCGGCCACCGCGACCCCACCCTGGCTGTTAATAGGACGTAAAACAAAAACAAAAACAAACCAAACAAAACAAAACGCACGGAAGAAATTAACCAATACATGAACATGTTGTAGAGTAAAAAATGAACTAATTATGTAAACTAAAACACCCATGTACACCATAAAGGCGTTTCCTTGTAATTGCCAGTTATCCGACCGTGTAACAACATGTATGTTGATTTTAATTTAGATAAAAGAAAATTAAACTGCACAAAACAGCTGTTTCGTGTAACGGAAGCGTATTAGAGAGAGTCACATTGGAATATGTTTTTCTTGCGTGCGAAATTATTTTTTCTGACGGCCGCCACTTAGATAAAGTAGCGGCCGCGAAATAAAATGTTTTCGAATGCAAGAAAATATATTCCAATGTGACTCTAATACGCTTCCTTACAATTTCTTACATTATCATATAAATCTTCGAAGGCGTACATCTTAGTATAGCCCTGCAATAGTCCCACAGCTCAACAAGATTATTCATTTTCAATATTTGGAGTATAGGTCTAAAATACATGTAATCCCGTAGCTCAACAAGATTCTTCATTTTCAATATTGGAAACTATTTCGGGATGACAATATTTCTGAATCTCGTGAGGCAATGGCGGTATTGTGTCCCCGTCTGAACTCCTGGCCATATCTGTGACCTTGTAAGACAGTTTACCAGTAGTGTTATGGCCTGTGTGTTGTACATGGATCTGCCAGCTATTATCTATTACAACGACCGCTAACTACCGTTACGCGCGTCAATTAAGGAAAAAAATTGAGGCCCCGGAAGGGCTACTCAACAGACAAGCCGAAAAAGTTTATTCATAATCATGTTCTAATACACAACACATATGCTATCAAATATGTTGTTTGTACTTTCTCAAAATATTGATATTTGGAATTTTCCCATCGAGATATATTCAATTTCCTCAAAACAGGATTTTCGCAAAAAAGTTATAAATATGATCATATAAATGTCCGATGTCATGTTTTTTGCCATAAATTTTCATGGTCACGACTGGTCACGCCCACTGGACAAGCCGTACTCAACTACAAACGATAAAAAAAGGGTCTTACAGCCGATAAAACAGGACATAGAGCAAATAAACATGGTCGTGTATTTGTCCATGTTTTTGTCGGTTGTAAGTCCACATGTTGTATACAGATAGCTAGTCTGTTGTGACATGTTCTTTTCAGTGACAAGTTTTTCAGGAGAGATGAATATTTAATCATCTCGTATTAGAAGGTATCATTGGAATTTTGTACCTACTGGACTTGAAGGGTAAGTAAATTTTCTCTACTTGCCAATTTTTCATTTATTTCAAAATTGTCAAATTTCCAAACTTGAAAACATCATTCGAGTTTGACATGCATCGCTGTTTTTCAACCGCACGAATTTGTAAAAGAAGACATATGCATCCTATTTTACTTAAACTTTCAAGATGTCAATATGCATTTTTGAACATCACGGCCTGAAAAGACCCGGCACCAGATAGAGAATGTCGTTATTAACTTCACATTGATACACAAACATCAAATAATTTCATTCGGATTCATTATTCGTTAGATAAGAAAATGATACACTTTTACAGTAAAAAGGTAAAATATAGAAAATCAGGAAGAAATCTTTTAATTTTGTACTCAATTTTAAACTAAATTTCATTAGTGAAAATTAGATAAATTTCAATTTTTTCCTATAAAAATTTAATGAAATATTCGTTTTCATTTTAACTGGTAAAAACATAGATATGTTTATGTATCAAGTTTCCAAACAGTTTATAATTACATAAAGCACGCCGAGACTTTTTCTCATTAACATTTTTTATAGATCATATATGCAATTGTTACAATATATAATACATATATCCAAATCTACTAAGAATAATATGATAGATAATTAAGTATGAAATGTTAAGTCATATACACCAATACACTTATCTGATGTTTCCATAATTAAGAATAATATTTCAATCTCTAATTAATTACTGCATTATTAAAATTCCATTTACTTTTATTTATTTTGTCCTTTCTCTGAACATTGTAGGTGTACATACCAAGACTTGATAAGCCTCGCTTTTAAGATAATTACGACTGTTCATAATCCCCCCCCCCCCCCCCCCCCCCTCATTTTAGAATACATGTAATCAAATATTCTCATTTGCATAAGACATGTATAGTTCAGAAGGGAGATAATAATTAAACTTGAGGTATACGGAGAAATAAGAGAATTCATGCCATTCAATATGGGTTGAACGCGTAATTTATCACACAACTGGCATGATTAAGTTCTAAAGTCGTACAAGAAACAATTTACTAATGTCTTTCACGAGTTATCAAAGAAAACAAAAAGCTAGAACAAGTTTGATGAAAAAGATAAAGATAAATAACACATTTTTTCACATAAGGTACAACCTTATATATCATTTCTTTGAACTTTTGGATATTTGCAGGCATTCCAAGTGACGAAATGCTGATTCGGAATACAGAAAAACAACAAAATGTAACCAGAATCGTATTTTGAAGAGATTCCTCACGGCCTAGTTAAGATAACCAGGCTTTTGTCTGATTGTGTATTAATCATTTGTCACGGTCCGTTGGCCGCGTGGTCAAATACTGGTTGCGCAAGGACACTGGCCTTTGATTGTTACGGATATCAACGCACCACTCCATCATATCGTCAATTATGAAAAACAAAAGGTGATCATTAGGGGCACTCGTTGGTCAAATACTCGGCTAATTGGTCAATAGTTTTGTTTGCGTTTATACTTCCTCGCGATGTAACATGTTTATACCAATCGGATGGCGTGAACGGCCAATTACTTTTAACACGCCACACAAGGTTAAATAGTAGATTTATTTAACACTGTTTGATTTTTATGTTCTGGGGAAAGATCATGTTTACATGACCGACAGTCAGAAATGACCAAGGATGACTTAACGTCAATCAAATTGTCCTAAATTTGAGGGATGCTTGTTGACAATCTACTATAATTACAAACCCTTTGAAGGACAATTGCCGATAACAAACTAAAACTACTTTCAGATATATTTGTTGACAATCCACTGAGACAATAACTTTGAAGTTGGTTAGTTAGTGTTAGTTAGTTAGTAAGTGTTAATTAATTAGTTTGTTAGTTATAGTTAGATCATTAGTTCGTTCGTTAGTGTTAGTTATTTCGTTCGTCCCCACGTTCGTTCGTTAGTTTGTAAGTATTAGTAAGTTAGTTAAAGTTAGACAATTAGTTCGTTTGTTAGTTATGTAGTGTTAGTTAGTTAGTTATATTTAGTTCGTTCGTTAGTTCGTTAATTCGTTAGTCAGTTCGTTAGTTAGTTAGTGACATGTTAACCACCTACATGAATCCACCTATTTACAACAAGGTATTTGTTGACAACCCAATGTACTTACAAAAATGATATCTGTTTATGACCACTTTAGAAATATGATTCAAATACACCGATAAACCTTTATTATTCAAATGCACCATGTTTAACTATTCACTATTGCGACCCATGCAGGCTTCTTCTCATCTCGATGACGTTTTTCCCGCCAGTTCTGTTGGTACTGCTGCTGACTAAAGGGGAGACAACTGCAGCTGTCACCATCATCAGAACCTTGGTTCCTCGACAAATCGAGGGTTTGTTGATAATAAATTACAGCTCTTCGCTCCGACTGGCATGAATGACACAATATTTCACTTTGAGCGATTTACGATTGAATGATTCAATATATATATACAGTCGAATGTCGTTTTCTCGGAGTCACTGGGGGTCATGATAAAACTTCGAGTTATCCCGAGTATTCGAAGTAATCAAGTATATTTTATAGAATTTGTATTCACCAATTTTCTTCCCAAAAAGAGAAAAAAAGCCCCATCTAAAACCAATAAGAAAAAGCCCTGCATGGTCTTCGAATTATCAGAGTTCGAGATAAAGAAGCTTGACTGTATATTGAAGAACAAAATTTCCATTTCAGTGTTATTGTAGCAATTAATTATTTAAACGTTTCTCGTTTTTTTTTGTTTTTTGTTTTTGTTCCATCTGATGATGAAATAGCTCGTTGCAAAGATGCGTTGTGATACAAACAGTTGAGGGTATCCAGTTTACTAGGCGTTAAATAGCTCTATCTCACGGTATATCCTAGCCTTAAAATAAGCTCAAACTTATATGGTCGGGTGGCGCTGTGGTAACGATGGATCACCTACCCGGCCACGTGGGTTTCTGCAGTGCTCGGATTCCCTCCGACAGTAACACTCGTCGCACGCTTTCTTCACTCTTACACCATGTTTCGCAATTGTTGTAAAATAAACAAAGTATATATATATTCCATTAACGCTTATCCCAATATTAACCGATATCGCCTGAATTCTAATTTCTCAAATGCTAATTACCATGTTGTCTTTAGGACTGCTGACGATGAGTAATTAAGATCTTATCTTATCACAGTGTGTGACAAGGAGGCGGTTGCGGTACCCGAGCTATATATAGAACGGATCCGGGGCTACTTCCTGTTGAGAAGGTGTACTTCCGGTTTCCAGTTCTCCATACTTGCCTGTGGATGTGTCGAAACCATTCCCGAGGTCATCACGACTACACCAGGAACACGTCCTGCCGTAATAGGAGTAGAGAACACAGGTGCTAGTTTTACGCGAGTCTTCTTGTTATTGTTGTTGTTCATTTCCTTATGCTCTGTATAGAAATAGCTTGGATTCTTTGTGAAAGTCGTGTTCCAGAAAGATATCCACGGGGAACTGTGTTCGATAAAGTCACCATGGAAGCCACGCTCCATAAGTGTCTCCCTAGTAATGGTGTCCCAGAAAATCTCCCTAGTAATAGTGCTGCATGGAAGATTCATTTGCACTCATGCATCAGAAAGGTCTCTTCAGAGTTATGTTAATCAAGTTAGTTACAAGGTGATCAAATATGGTTCGTATATGTATAAAAAGCAGTGAGATTAAGCAAGACATTTCCTATTGCAAATTCTGTTTGGGGAAAATGGCATAGTGGACTATGTATTGTTGAAAACGAGAAAACACCACTTTGTATTTTTTTTCTTTTGCCACACAAATGACTAGACTATTTCTTTTCTCTTTTTTCCCCTCAAAGACATCACAGGTATACCAGTTTTCCTCCAAAATGGCGGACACGACGATGGTTTCTGTGGACCTTCCTTCAGATTTATCTACAACCGCACGACAATGTCGGACGATCGTTCCGTGCCATCTCTCGCCTCAAACTCCGCCCGGTTCGCTAGACTTCCGGGAAGTGTTGGAGGGACGTCATTGTTGCTAGGGAGGGATGGTTTCCTGACAATATGGACCATGAGCTACATCACCTTTGCGAACAGGTTTAAGTTCATGATTCGATTCAAGCTTCGAGATGACTATGATTATCAAGACCACCTCTACAACTTACTTGGGTGATGGACCCTGTGGGAACTACACTTCTAAATATAGAATTAGTATAAACCCCGTCAAACGTGAGGTACACGCTGATGTTACTCTGAGGAATCGCGCCATGATCAACCTTGCCCTGTCAGACGTGGTTTGTATTATCTTTATACAATGGCGATATCTCCCAGAGTGCATTGCGGTTACCCTTTATAACACGTCACATGTCTCAGTATGAAGGATAGTGTCCTAGGCTCGGTTATAACCGGAACAAGGACGTTAAGCCTCATCAATCAATCAATCAATCAGTATGAAGGATAACCGCAATGCACTCTGGGTATGAATGGTAACCGCAATGCACTCTGGGAGAGATTGATACAATGGTTGGTTTTGGTTGTTTCGTCTCAATGTACTTAAATTCGCTAACTTGCACGGCGTCTCTTCCGAGACTAAAGAACAAGAGTTTCTACGAAATAATAGATCTCGAAAAACGAAACTTCACTCATCAGCCATGGTTCTTCTAACATAAAAATGAACACAAATATTCTACAGATCTGGAAAGCTACCTAAATCATGATTTGTCAAGGGAGTCATTCTGCTGCTAGAATCAGACACTTATTCTGTGTCGTCTGCTCGTTGATGAAGCCAGTGTTTCCAATGCTATACAGCACTATGAATAATTAAGATAAATATCAATGGGTACTTCTAGTGTATTGGTGAGACAAATTGCTCACATTTGACTTGCTTGTTGAAATAAAAGGGCATTTAATTACTAGTAGCTTTAAAAGCAGCATGAAAGTGTATAAATAAAAAACATTCAAAACGACAAGACAATATGCTAGAAACATGTAATAAACAAAATACAAAGGGTTTATTTATTATACACTAGTTCCACGAGTGTTTGCGGAAGGAGCACTTCGCTAGCGAAGACGTATGTCTGTTTCGTCTCTCAATGCAAAATCTTCAAGGGAGATAACCCCTGTATTAGTTTCGGAGCTATCTCAGTCGTGCTCACTTGCGTTTCTCTCATTACAGAGGATGGACGATTGGACAGTTGTGGAGCTGGAGGCCGTGAGAGGACAGATCCGCCTCGTCATTGATAACAAGGAAAGTAGGGGCTATATCGGAGGTGAGCTATGACTATGGCTTATTCGGTTAATCAATTGTTCCATTTTTAAACCATGAAAAATTCCCGTAAGTAAACACCTACGACATTGTCTGAATAAATTAGTACACATTGTCTGAATAAATTAGTACACGTTTACTTTTCTGTTTCTTCCCCGACATCTAGCTTCCACCATTAAATCGTCCCCGTGTCCTATGGAGATAGGAAAGGACTTGCAGACAGCTGCGGGTTTCGTCGGTTACATTGACGTGGTAAGTTACGTGGCGACCAAAATGTACTCTTCTATTTCATTGGACGAGATGCTCGTCAAAACCTTCTGGCTTCTTTGTCACTGCCACGGTTTTCTCTTGGAAAACATGAAATTAAAAAAAAAAAGTTTACCTATATCACCAAACGAAGCAGAGCGACGCCTAACCCTTCCCAGATCAAATGACTCTTTTTGTTCTTGTTTTTGTTTTTAGTTAGAATTTTTTTGCACGTTGGTATAATTTTCGAGTGCTTAATTTCTCGCGTATGTTCCAATATTCCCAATATTCGTCCGTAAGACACGTCTATGTCCTTTTCATCTTGTTTAAATGTAAGTAATTATGGTGAATGATACCAATCCATCATCTTCTTTATAGTTGGATCTGCCAAAGAAAAACGGAACAATATTTATAAACATAATGATACGCAGGCTTTTTTTTTACAGTTTAAACAATGAAGGGCTAAATGTTAAGTGTTGTAATGAAGGTCACCTCCTAAAGCAGGTTCATGTCGTGTTACACTGTATGAGAAGGACCATAACATTTAGATTAGCTTTATTATAGATAAGTATATTAAGACTAAAAGGTCTAGAGTTGTCATATGAAAAGGAAAGACAGCGACCATTCTGCACTTAAAGGACGTTCTCGAAAGCCCAGGTACAATTTATTCCTGGAACTGTGACATAAAACGAGACATTCATTTTATAAAAAACGCTATGATGACAAAACAGTTCTGATCTGTTAACCGTGCGGTGCCTTACTCTGATTAAACTCCGATATTTACTAAATTAATTAGACACTTATTGTAAATGTTTTCCTTTTTTTTCCCTTTTTTTTCAATTTTCGTTTTTTCTTCTGAATTTTGGAACTTTTGATCCCTATCGTCACTGACGAGTCCTAAAAGGACGAAACAACTCCATATAATCACTGACGAGTCCTAGAAGGACCAAACAGCTGTATGCTGTTCCTAGTATCACTGACGAGTCCTAAAAGGACGAAACAACTCCATATAATCACTGACGAGTCCTAGAAGGACCAAACAGCTGTATGCTGTTCCTAACTATACTGGCGGGTCCTAGAAGGAAGAAACAGCTGTATGATGTCCTTAGTAACAGCTATATGATGACCCTAGCATCACTGGCGAGTTCTAGAAAGATAAAGCAGCATGAAGTTTTAAACTGATTTAGATATTGTTACATTGTATATCCATTGCTATATTGTATATCCATTGTTACATTGTTTATCCATTGTTACATTGTATATCCATTGTTACATTGTATATCCATTGTTACATTGTATATCCATTGTTACATTGTTTATCCATTGTTACATTGTTTATCCATTGTTACATTGTATATCCATTGTTACATTGTATATCCATTGTTACATTGTATATCCATTGTTACATTGTATATCCATTGTTACATTGTATATCCATTGTTACATTGTATATCCATTGTTACATTGTATATCCATTTTTGTATTTGATTTTTACACTTCTTTGAAAATGGTGTCTCGCTGTGTTTATCTACTTATTTATTTTTCGTTTTTATTTTATTTTCAGCTTGCCTTCCACAACTGTTTTGGAAATTGAGTGCCTGAATTCGTGCTAGTTTCCGGTGATACATATGATGACGTGGGCTCATTTCCGGTTGGACGGAAATGATAACTTAAGAACATCAAGACATTTGTAAGTGTTATGATGAGATGACCAAATCGCTGTGGCTGCTGTTGAATAACCTTGAGGAACACGATGAACCGTGAGAACGTGTCAAGCCCCTGTGGTCGTACCCGTCCTAACAATGCACTTTTAAGCGGGAGGGCCAACACAGAATTTACATACAATACATAAATCATTTAAGATGTTATTTAAGTTATATTTAGACTAATGCGTGTTTTCTTTAGGTTGTGTCATATTCATTTGTAACCACTCAGCCAGAGACTTCCTTCAATGATTCCACCGGCGTTTGTGACATAGATGTATTCCTCAGTGCATATCCAACAGCCTATACGTGATAGCCATCCTTAATGAATTGTTAAAGACGTATAAACATGATGAAAAGCCGGAATTAAACACAGACTGTTTGATTGCCTCCCAACCTCATAGAAATGATGGACTTCATCTCATCGCCGTCCTGATCAAAGTGATTTTGATCTACGAAAAAGTTTAACTTTAACATTTGTGTGTGTGAGAGCACGGGGGCTTGGCACGATTTTAGAAATGATAGTCCATATATATATGTACAGTGGACCCGCGATAATCCGGACACCGATAGTCCGGAAAACTCACAGTCCGGACGGACATGCACGGGGACGGATTTCCGTAACGTTATTTGTACTCACCAGTCCGGAAATTCGGAATGTATTATATGGACTAACATGTATAAAATCGTGCCAAGTCCCTGTGTGAGAGAATGTCTAAGCTTCAGATTTACCATATACCTACCTTTTACCTATACAGGTACATGTAGTAGCTTATACCAGAGACATATATATATGTGTATATGTCTCTGTTTATACAACCATTTAATACGTATATTATCTATCAGTAATAGTAGATCGTGTTTGCCTTATAATCAATGTCGTTACTCGTTCATTTTACCACAGGGACTTGAGAATTTGTTACAGTCTACCGTAACAAATTCTCAAATCCCTGTGCATTTTTTCCATCTCTGTTGTTATGCCTGCTTCTTCCTTCTTGTCTTCATTATATCTCCCTATAATCTTCAATATTTATGTACGTAACTCATCCACCATTTATATCTGTTCTCGAATTTCGTAACTTATTTATATTTTACTGATCCATGAATAAAAACAAACTATGGTTTTTATTACTTATTGAGGACTGGGTCCAAAAGATGTTGTAATTTCCGACTGCGAACGTAGGTTTCGGAGAAAATGACGAGGGGTTCCGATTTGAGAGAGACATGAAGAGACGATGGAAAACTTCAGAGAAGATACGAACATCTAGCGACGTCTTTGAGAGCTAAATGGATACTTTATTTTTGTTTTTGGTTCAATATTGTCGAAAGTATAGGTAGAAGTAGCGAAACATACTCTGAGTAACTAATTATAAGCTAGTCAGTCAGTATCTCCAAAAATATTTCTTACATTTTTCTGATTTGTGTTTGGTATTGTAATCAACTCATTTATTATTGGCGTGATTGCAGAAACTTTAAACACAGTAAGCTATTCAATATCCTATATTTAAAGAAAAAATGTTTCAGCTATTTTCAGTCGGTTTATCGTCAAATCTGTCCTTGTTTTTCACAAAGGCGACCTAAACTCTACTTTTTTGAAAGTGTGACACTTTAGCACGGAGTTTCTAGATCACTCTTAAATGTGGAAAACACAGATTTGACGATAAACCGACTGAAAATAGCTGAAACATCTTTTCTTTAAATATAGGATATTGAATATCTTACGGTTAAAGTGAAAATGGACGTTTGTATAGGGCGGATTGGTATTTATTTAAGCTTATTGAACAATTGTTCAAAAATAGCTAATCGGGAAAAGTCTTTCAGATGTATTCAAATTGTACCGAAAGTTATGATAAGTATATGGCTTGGCGCGCAGAAACCAGTACCGGCGGTGGATTAATTAAAACTAGCATCTTCATATCAGATCTACGAAATACAATTGGTAGTTTTCTGAAGCCCCTGCTAATGACATCGAGAGAAAAAAAATGGAGTCGGATATTATAGGTACAATTATATTTAGAGATAGGAAACGGAAGTTATTCTCAAAATGACAACAGGCTTATGACAATGGAACCACCAGGCACTTGTACACCACGTGAGTCAAATATCGGGATGTCACCCGTAAAACTTCGCTTACTGTCATCATCGACCCACATCTCTCGAAATCCTCCCTTGAATGTCACATAAATCATGATGTTAGGGACAAATCCTACATTCTGTGTTTCTGATATAATATCACGTTTACGAGTTTAAATTGTTTTTTTCTGTGCTCTAGTTTATAACGATAACGGAAATTTAGATTCCAGAGAAACCCTCGGTAGAGTTGTCGTCTGCTCCAACTTAATTGAAAGGATGTGAGTTTTGGAACTTTCGCGGTCACCATATCAAAAGCATAATTTGTTGCCGGTCGGTTGATAGAGCTTAACATCCACACAACATCTGAGGTCAAATATATGGGTGGTTTTGTAAAGGGAGCCGCGGTGGCCGAGTGGTTAAGGTGTCCCGGCACTTTATCACTACCCCTCCACCTCTGGGTTGCGAGTTTGAAACCCACGCGAGACAGTTGCCAGGAACTGACCGGTACTCCGGCTTCCTCCACCTCCAAAACCTGGCACGTCCCTAAATGACCCTGGCTGCTGATAGGACGTTAAACAAAAACAAACCAAACCACTTGACGGCGGATACAAAATTTTGTGTGTGGCATAACTGCAGTAATAGATGGAATTCGATACGAGGATCGAACTAGAACTGTTACCTCTCATCCATGAAAAAGTCGTGTATCAAATTACATATAATGTGGCAAGTGATAGCGAAAAAGAAAAAAAAAACAACAACAAAAACCAGTAAATAATAAGAATTACTTATCTGCGAAGGGTTATAACTTCAGAATAAAATATAATATTAACACAGGAGGTCAACTCAAACTGTTAATACATTATGATAATGTCACATACTACGTCACAAATTGATATGGGAAGCAGTTCGTGCCATAAGTTCAGTAAAATACGAAATATTAATGTTTGGTTCAAGTTTGATCTACGAAGTTTCAACTTGATGTTGGCAAACGGTAGCGAAAAAAAGTCGAAACACAATTACCTTTAGTAATTTGCAATATGCAAAGGACCATAACTCCAGCAAAGATAGGAATATAGGCACGAGGTTCGAATTGGTAAACTATTATACAAAGTTACAAATTGATGGGCAAACGGTAGCAGAAAATGTCTGTAGTGTTTAACAACCGCTGACGATGTAGTCTCGCATTCCCCAGACTCTCGTCCTCGCTCGAGACTACGTTTGAGGCAGTCTCGAGCGAGGACGAGAGTCTAGAAAATGCGAGACTACTGACGATGCAGACGACCCTGACGACGCGTAACGACGCAGACGACAGACAATGTGATCTCTGATAAGTGTCCACCATGCTTCGCTGGCGACACAACACTGGGTTCATCAATAGATTTCCATTTGTTTATGACGGTTTAGATAAACAGTACATGAATTGCTTGATATAAATATTTGAAATCCTAACACAATAACAAGTTTAGACATTTTAGATAATTAATGATTAACTGATCATTAGCTAAATTTTAACTTACTGTCTTACATCAGAGACATATATTAATCTAATACTGTAAATCACTTATATTTCGCGGGTACTAAATTTCGCGAACTCACCTAATTTGACTTTTTCGCGAATACATAATTTCGCGAATTCTGATCTCAAAATGACTTTAAATTCGCGAATGATGTTAAAAGGTCAGCGATATTTTCATGTTGGTAGCCATGTTGTTTATGAGAGTCATGTGACGGTACAAGAAAAGTCATGTGATTCAATCATGTGATATCGGTGTCTGGCCATACTGAATTGTATTTACCGTACCTGTCAGAGACCTATAGTATATAGGTCTCTGGTACCTGTATACATGCTAAATGGCTTACAAAGGCGGTGTCAGACATTGAACAAAACCCACGGCTCATTAAGAATGCCTGGAAGATGACGGGACTACAATAGGTTGTGAGTTAACGTACATTGTAATTAACGTACGTGTGTAGTGTGTATACAGTGATACCGATGAACAGTTCTCGGGCCAGTCTATTGCAAATTATTTATACTCCAGGCGATTATTTGCTCTGAATGTTTGAATTAAATAAATAATTTGTTTGATTTCAACTTTGTTATGGTAAATATCTTTTCGAGAATCAAGCGATGTGAAGTGCTATATATACATGAAACCTTACATAACTTACAACAGCGTGGGTAATAAAGTAGGACGTATTCCGGGTGACCATCCGGGATCCTCGGGACCGTACCTATTGTACTTAAATTAACTACATGTAAAACGTCGTTTAGAAGTTATTTAAGTCCGAGTTCAACCACAATATCAGGGTTCAGTGGCGTTTTTTGTGTGAGAAAATTTAGTGTTTTGTGATATAAAAGCACACTCTGATATAAGTACAATCTATCACTCTATCATTACTTTAACGGCGATGTTTGCTCACCAACTAAAGATTACGGTAGATTCAAAATGGACGCCACTTAGTATTTTTGTCATTCTTATACAAATATTCGCGAGGGATTTGAATTCGCGTTTGACTCTCCTCGCGAATGAACGCGAAAATAAATCCCACGCAGAATATAAGTGATTTACAGTATAGGTCTCTGCTTACATATATAATTCGCCTATTAACAAATTAAAGGTGTACAGAGATGCTGATATTTTAATCACAGCAACAGATTATTTCTTGAATTCGTGAGTGTTCTACTGTAAATAATTCCCAATAAAATTTGCCAAAAATTGGAAAAATTCTATTTACATGAACCTTATCTTACATGGTTAAGTAATGATTTGACATTCATGAAAATATAATTAAAACACAAACATGATTTACAATAAAGAACCAAACTATCTATGTTCCTTTTTGGCCTTGTACCTTCCTTACTCAGATCTTTATGGTTATAGAACCAGACAAGCTGATCAGCTATTATCAGTTCAGACAAAAACAAATTATTATAAATCATCTTTCTTACCGTCAGCTGTAGAATTATGGAACTCCGTACCTCCAGAAATCAATAACCCTTCAATGACAAACTTAAAAAAACACCCTTAATAGTATTCTTAGACGTCCTTCATTGCAAATTGTCTCCACACGAGACGTCGCTTACATTGCTGTACAATAAAAGAACATTTGTTCAATAGAAACTTATCTGAGAGAGCTCGTATTGTACATGTGGAAGTATTGAAGACAACTTTCGTTTCCTCTGCATGTGTTGTGAAAAATATTAAAATCAAAGAGAACAGATCATTTTTAGCCTAGATATGAAAGTTGAACGCCGATATACTGTTTTCAGAACACAAAGACGAAGAAAATGAAATATGAAAATGAAAATGCGGTGCAGAATTGCTTTTTTTTTTATTCTAAAAGGTTTGACCAAATAGAAAACTGAACAAATTAAATTGAAGGTTTGACCAAATAGAAAACAAATTGAAATTGAAACTATGTACGTGATAATCATGTATTAATGTATAATATTCAAACAACTCGCAACTAATTTTCGTTATGTATGTTCCACCAATGTTCTTTAACTGACATTTAATTCCTTAAATGAACTTCTTATGTTTTAAAACATTTTCATATAAATTACTACCTATATAAATTGTAAAACGATTCAGCAGTATTGTGACTTGACCAGTGACCACTATGCTAGATAAAATCGTGTTAAACTTCCGAGAAAGATGGATTGATATAAGCGTTAAGCTTGTTTTCAGATACTTTTGCAAATTATGAACTGATATTTTTGTGTTCTTGTATGCAATGTCTATGGATGAGATAAAAATACTGTTTAAACTTCACACAAACATCGCCTATAATAACGATAACATAATTGAAAAAATAAAGATCTGACAATGCCGACTTCCGCCGATTTATGACGCACATTATAAGTTAGAATTTTACTTTGGAAGTACATTGATTTCAGGAAAAAAAAATTAATATTTAAATTATAAAATATGTTTGTTCGAGATGTGTAGTTAGGGACATATGGAAAGAGAGTACACTTGTTTTTGTTTTAAAATAATGTCCAACTTGATTAATAACTTTTTGATGTAGAAAACTTAATTGTATGATAAGCATTCGCTATTAAATACTGTCGTTGAGGTAGAATTTACCTGAAAAAGTAAATGCCCGAATATAAAATTGAAACTTAAGATTCTAAAACGTTGACAAAAAAACAAAACAAAAAAACCCCGAAAAAACAACATCAAAACAAAACAAAACAAAACAAACAAAACAAACAAAAACAGATCCCTGATGCCTTCCATTGTTATGTAAACAATTTGTAAAAGTACGCTGTGATTTTCCCTCACAACCCTGTTAGCGGCTATATCAAGTTGAAAAATCTTGGCGTGTTAGATTACTGATATGCTAATTATAATAATTTTGTCATCGTATCCGGGTCTTATAGATGATTTGACTTTAGCAGAAAATATAAGTGTGATGAAGCATTTACTGTTATTCCTTGAACACAAATAGGGCACTAAATGTTAACATTGAAATCTGGTATTTTTCTCATTTGATTTTGCTTGGCCTCTTGATAATATGATTTTTATGTAAAATCGAAAAAAAAAAAAAAAAAAAAAATCAATCTAATGCGTGAAGAATATAGCTCTAAAACCTGTTTCTGAGCGATTTTGTGGTTATAAATTCTCTTTGTTATCTTCTTTTAAATCACTCTATCATTTCCGACAATTAAATTCGGAAAAAAATCACGCATGGAATATATCAAGCACAAAAAAATGGCACTGGCCGATTTCTCTCTCTTTTCACTGCATGGAATGACAAGTATTAACACAGGGCGTATGGAATTCATTGATTAAAACACTGTTTAATTATCTAATGAGGATTGTTTTGGCGGAATACATATAACTAATAGCAAAAATTGTTCAATAATGATAAACCGATATGCTAGCGCCATATAAGGAAGTCCCATGATTCCCTGTGGTTTAATTGAAAAATACTGACCAATTATCGACGTTAGTGACAACAGATTGTTATTTTTATCCTGTCCGTCCAGTCGTTTAGTTTACTCGCATGCCTCTGTCATTTATTTTACGGATATGATATGTCAATGTCATCTGTGACTAATTCAATGCCCCAGAGATACTGTGTCACGTCGTCTGCAAAATGAGTAACCTCCCTTTGACCAAGGTGCCCGTTTTTCATTCGGAAACTCTCACGGGCTTTCATTTTCATACAGATATGGATAACATGCGACATTACACGAACGTACGGGTTCGGTGGTGAGGGTGTGCCGGTTTTGTTGTGTTACCTTTGGAGTAAAAACAGGATATTCAGATAATAATGAGATAATTTGACAGTCACAAATTCACCATGTCGCTACATGTGTCGGTTATTGGGGCTACTAATGTCCCCAATGTGGAGAAATTTGGAGAAAGCGACCCATATGCAACTATCGAGTTTAAAGGTAGGCTAATTTTGACTGTCCATTCCCAAAAGTCTCTCAACCGTGCAGACGAGTCTGCCTTGCTAAAAACTTGTGTTATATTTTATGTAAAGTATTTTTAATTAATATTAAACTGTGTTATATTTTACATCTTGTTTACAGGAATATCAAAGAAAACTGAAGTGGTCAAATCGGAGTTGAACCCTACTTGGAACCAGGTGAGTTCAGGGGATTTTGATGTAAACTTTCCTTGTGTGTGTATTGAAGCGTGAACCCACATCTTTATTAGATCACTTGTCAATACACAATATACGGGGTTCCCATACTGGCGCAGTGTCACACGGTGTGTCACGCTAGTGTGTCACAGTGTAGGCACTTGTGGTCAGTTTAGATGTTAGTGTAACACAGAGTGTGTTGGTAAAGTCTAACTGCCCTTAGGTCAGCTATATGTACAGACAGCACTTAGTAGGTTTTAGCTAGAGTTCAAGGCCACTAATCATGTGTACAGCATTATAGGTGTATCAAATATCTGTTCCTTACAGATTGCTTTGGTATGCGTTTTCACAGCTGACAGACACATATTTATCACTAAATGAATTCAGTATTAGCCGTTTCAAATTGTAATATTCTTCTAGTACACAGAACACCCTGGTACTCAATAATGATGACATGCTAATATCTTCCTGTTATGAAAATGTAAGGAAACGCCTTCTTAAATAAAGTGTTTTAGAAACTAAGTAGTGAATTAAAAGCAACATACAGGTATAAAAAATTGTTTGTTAGAGTACCTGTTTGTGGATTTGGTTAGTTTTGATGCTTGCTATACAAGTTTATGAATGCTGAGTCATATATGTAGGGTGGTGTTAATAGGATAATTTCTAAAACACCATTAATATTGTGTACACATTTTTTTGCTTTGCCTCAACTAAAAAAAATAAATAAATAAATAAAAACATTCTTGCATTTTATAAATGTAAATATTTATTACTTTGGTTTTAACTATATATACATCTGATATTTCATACTCATGAATACTTAAAAAAAAAACCACCTTACTCTAGATACGATTATGTTGTCAGTGTAACATGTTGCACACACAATCAATTAAATAATGATATTGGTGATTGCAATTTTTGATAATATTATTTTTTTCTCTGTAACATCAACACTGACATTATTGACATGTGACATCCAAATCTATTTCGTGCCAATCCCTAGTTTGAGATGAATAATGGCTATTGAGTCACTATTGACTACTACAGTTATCCCGTATGGAGATGTTTTATTCATGAACAAAAAAAATGTCATCATTATTAAATAATTCATCATTTTAGTTGTGTACAGATCTGTAGATAGATTTTTTTAGTACAGAATACTGTGAAATAATTAACATATTTTCAGGATCACTGCATATTTCTTCCTCAGTGCATTGTAATAATAAGGACAAATTCAGGATGACAGAGCTTAATTGTACTCAGATGAGTATAAATACTAGACACATTTACTTAAAACCCCATTATCATTATAGGGCAGTGACAAGGTCTCTCCTTCCTTTTCTGTTGCTCCAGCTAGTTTCTGAAGTGTCAGGGCCTTGGTTCCCTGGTTTGGGAAATTTCCATTTTGTCTCATTTTTGGGGAAAAAAAAGTCTGTGAATTGGGAAAGATTTTTCTGGGGTAAACTGCAAATTTTGGTAATTTGACTTAAATATGAAATAATTTCAGTTGGGAATGGGGCCCATTAATGGCCCAAAAAAAGCCCCCCTGAAAAAGGCCCTGAGTGTGTCCCAACTCTCTTCCTGGTTTTCAATTTCGACTCCCATTTGTTTGTTAACTTGCTGGTTGCTTTTTGGTGTCTCCCTTTTTTTTGCTTTCCATATGGTGTCCAAAATAGAGCTATTACTATAAATACTGTAGCAAAGTGTAATATTTGACCTAATACAGCACTGTAGGGATTTTAGAAATAAAAAACAGGAATCTGCTATCGTGAAATTATCAAAACTGCTTCCCTTTTGGAAACATGATATTGGTGGAAGAGACATTTACAGAATTTGAGGAAACACACTTGTTCTACCTCAGAGGCCCATTACATGGTTTTCTGCCACCTCTGGCAGGCTAGTTCTGTTCATAGTTTTAATTCAACGCATGCTGATAATGGTTTATCATCAACTGTCCAGAATACAATTAGGAACTAGATCTCCCAGCCTGTTATGTGTGTTTTTGTTATTTTCAGTTTAAGTGGCAGATTCAGGGGGGGTTTCGATGGGGTTTCCGGACCCCTAGGGCATCAAGTAGACCCTTGAGAATATGTTTTTGACTCTCCAAAATCAGATTTGACTTGGGTTTGAAGGAACATGTCTATTTGACATGTGTTTTAATAGAAATGTGTTTTGACTCTTCAGATTTCTGAAAAATAGTGATTTGACTTTTGAAATTGCTAAAAGTCAAGGGTCAACTGGATGCACTGTGCACTGCCCCCCCCCCCCCCCAGCATTTCCGCGAAAAAAAAATCAAAAAAAATCACCAAGAGTTATCACCCTTTATCTCACCACAAAAAGGTTCTGCCACACTTTGATCCACCTGTTGTAGACCATGGTATCCCATTTAGTCTTCATGGTGCTGATGAAAATCTTACCTTTTTGACCCACAGTACTTCCTCCATTTGCAATGGTTTCCTTTTACACAAAGGAATCAATCTCTCCCATATAAGGTCTTATGGTAATGGTCACCACTGTGTTGTTCAAGTACCTAATAGTTTCCCTTTAGACCAACAGACACAAAATGAATTCCTGATCAAGCTATTTTACAGTTAGGAAATGTATAAATTCTATTGATCAGGTGTACAACAAAATCTGATGTGTCACTTTACATTCACAATGAAGTGTTATATGTATGTGTAGCAAGAGACATTTCTGGTGACAGACTGAATAGCGATATATCAAAACTGATGTGTATCTAAGATGTTTTACAAAAAAACTTAAAAAAGAGAAAGTAGAAGATTTGTAAAAAGTAAAACATTTCTGATTGTAAATATTTATTTTCAATTTCTCCAGTATTCATAATTTTTTGCATTTCTAAATCAGTCGGTCTGCTCCTCGTGAACTCGATCAAGTGAGCTGTTTATCGTATATGTAAGGTACAAACCAGTTTTCATTACAACTGTGACATGCTGGTGGTTACCTGTTACGTAATGATGCCCACATTGTTTGGAATACCAGCATAACTTCACTGTCAGTCATATTGTACTTCACAGTGTAAGATTTACAGGTGAATAAATACAGGTCTAACAAAACAAACATATTACTTATTATTTGTAAATCCTCTGAAGTTTATGGTTAAACTAAACTCAAAGGTTTAAGGAGTAAAGGTAATTTGTTCTTGCCCCTTATTGACCTTGATTTAAAATCCAAAATTTCCTTTCACAATCCTCATTGACCTTTTATACATTTATTGAATTTCCTTTAAAAATCTTTTTTGACCTTGACCTTGCATTTCCATTAAAAACCTTTTTTAACCATGACCTTGAATTTCCTTTCACAATCCTCATTGACCTTTATAATTACCTTGAATTTCATTTAAAACCCTTCTTGACCTTGACCTTGACCTTCCTTTCACCATCATCATTGACCTTACATTTTCTTTCAAAACCATTTTTTTACCTTGACCTTGCATGAACTTTCACTGATTATATGACATTGGTATTGATCTTATGCATGGAACATTCTAATCACGATGACAACTAATTAAGAATGCATGGGGATGTATTCTTTATTGTCTTTGCCAGAAGAGCTTCATTATCTAGAATTGATCAGTGCCGATAAACCATGCAGGATGACCTTGGGATTTTGTCACAAACATGAAGAACTGTTTTTACTTGCTAACTAAAATGAATAACTTTGTTATGTTTGTGTCGCATTGTCTGGGGTTGTATCATATAGGTTTCCAGGTACAACCAGATACCGATATGCTATAACTGTGTAAAATATTCATGTCTCTTTCGAGTCATTGAAAGTATGATAGAAATTATTGATATGCTTGTTCAATGGTATCCGGATTGATTTCAGTCGATATTGGATCAGTTCTAATAATCTAATATTCCCTCATTGCAGTATTATCTATATAATTAAAAAGTTGTAAATGTAGTATATCAGAATGTTCATTTATTGGACAGACAAGGAAAATGTATATTAGAATGCGTATATAGATTAAATTTCAGAGACAGACTATTGGCTGTAGTATAACCTCTTGTGAAGATGAGACTCCGGGATATTGTTGTAGGTTCTTTGTGCCAGGGTCAGTTACACTAGATACCATCTACAATGATGACATATCCGCTGTGTATCATAATACAATATCATTACAGCAGGCCTTTCAGGAGACTGTTGACATTTAGGTATGACAGATTCAAATAAGGTTTTCCCTGAAATCTAAAGGGTTATAACATATGTGTCAGTTAGATATATCCTTTTAAACCCAGGAGTCAAATGTGAATTGTATCAAGTTTTTGAATAAAGGGCATTGTATGAAGGTTTACTGTATAAACAAATGGGCATTATATCAAGGTTTACTGTACAACAAGGGTCGTTATATCAAGGTTTACTGTATATAAATCGGTTTACTGTAAAGGTTTACTGTATAAATGAGGGGCAGTATATCAAGATTTACTGTATAAATGAGGGGCATTATATCAAGGTTTACTGTATAAATGAGGGGCATTATATCAAGGTTTACTGTATAAATGAGGAGCAGTATATCAAGGTTTACTGTATAAATGAGGGGCAGTATATCAAGGTTTACTGTATAAATGAGGGGTATTATGTCACGGTTTAATCTTGTAAACGAGGGGCATTATATCAAGGTTTACTGTATAAAAGACGGGAATTTATTAAGCATGTATGCTATCTCTTCAAAAGTCTCTATTTTAGAAACAGGACAACCATTATAATTACCAGAGCTCAAGCTAGCTAAATACGCAGAATACTAACCATATATATTCTAGACCTGTGTTCTTTAGATAGAAAGCACTAGGAACAAAATACATTGATATCATCTAAAGACTTCGGAGACATCTTCATTACAGACGTGTTCAGAGTTGATGGTTTCAATTGGGAACTGCAATGCATCACTCCATCGGGCCCTTAAACCTATTAAATATTTATACCATTGACAAAGAGCTCATGTAGGACACACACAATGCCTGGTTTACCTGAATCATGTCAAATTTACGGATTCATTCCACAGCTATCCTGCTGAAGGTATTTTTTGTCCTAGTACAGAATGCAAATTTCATAGAAAACATCGGTACCACGTAGTGTAGGACCTCTCACTGATTCCCTGCAGGTACCCTAGCTGTCTCCCGAAGGAAATCATTCTAAGGTCAACATAATCAGTGTGATCACCATTGCTGTGGATATTGAGGTATTTTTTTTACCAGTCAATATCATGGGAGACAAAATCTAATCTTTTAAACATGACTTTTATACATGTGTCATTGACAGGACCCAGTTTGTGACTTTTATCTCTCTAGATAATTGAAGAGTGCAAATCATATTTAATTTACTGTGCATCTGTGTGAAATTAGAACAGTATATAAGTATAGACAAAAAACAAAGATACTAATACTGTAGTATGATTTTGTTAGTTAAGAAGCTTTGGTTGGTAAAGTTAAATGTAGGAATAGTTTTATACCCAATATGAATGTACATCACTATTTTGTTCACAAGGCATTTGACAGAGTTGTTTCCCCTTTTTGTACCGTCTCACACAGAAACTGCTCCATAAATTTCCCTGTGACTTCATTAATGTCTGTAGGTATATATGTATACTTGTACCTGTATATTTCCAAGAAATATTGATTTTTTATCCATGTTTTTATTAAGAGAGTTATTGCCCCTTTTTGTACTCCCCAAGTTTCCTTTTGACTTTTCCTTGAACATCTGCAGGTCGATCTACAGCCATCTATTATCATGTACATCTATACTATAGATTTGGCATTCATACAGAGGTATCTCCTTTTTTTGTACTCATTCCGATCATACCACGGCCATATATGACAACATGTTTCTAAATTTTTATCTAAATTCCATGAATGTCTGAAGATGCATCATTCTTCTATAGCTCACCAGTGTCTTTTTGCAAGAATAATTGATCTGGCATCCATTGTTATTTTCAAGGTAGTGCTCTATCTTGTTCTTTTAAGAATTGACGTTTATTTTTTTAGCAATACTAATAGCACTTTTACATAAGCTGTCCTTTGAGAGTTTGACTTCAGCTTAAATTTGATCCAGTTGTTAACCATATTTGACATAAAATAAGCCACCTCCACATTTTGATCAATGTTTCTGGAACAGAATTGGTGTCATCAATTCTGCTTCCTTCATTTCCCTTTTTTAGATGACTGTCAAAACATCAGACATTTTAGTAATTGAGTAGTAATGCTGGTTAATAATTCAACAAACCTAATAAGTTGTCAAAGCAAAAGATCTATAACAATTGGTCGTTAAAAGTAGATACACTTGACTATGTAGATTATCTTTTATGTATTCCGGAAAGAGAGAGAGTTTTATTAATTAATTGATCAAACTGTGGTTGTGTGGCCCAGTAGTAACACAATTAGCCATCCACATAGGCCTCGACTTTTCACTGAGGCAACCCCCTTCCACGTGTGCATTGGCACTTTCCAGATAGGCAGGTTATACACCTTCCACCTAGTCAGCTCCCTTCCACCTAGGCAGCCACTTTCCACCTAGACAGCCACTTTCCACCTAGACAGCCACCTTCACCTAGTCAGCCACTTTTCACCTAGACAGCCACTTTCCACCAAGCAGCCACCTTCCAATTTGACAGCCACCTTCCACCTAGACAGCCACTTTCCACCAAGCAGCCACCTTCCACCAAGCAGCCACCTTCCACCTAGACAGCCACCTTCCACCTAGACAGCCACTTTCCACCTAGACAGCCACCTTTCACCTAGACAGCCACCTTCCACCTAGACAGACACCTTCCACCTAGTCAGCCACTTTCCACCTAGACAGCCACCTTCCACCTAAAACAGCCACTTTCCACCTAGACCGCCACCTTCCACCTAGACAGCCACCTTCCACCAAGCAGCCACTTTCCACCTAGACAGCCACTTTCCACCAAGACAGCCACTTTCCACCTAGACAGCCACTTTCCACCTAGACAGCCACCTTCCACCTAGACAGCCACTTCCACCTAGACAGCCACCTTCCACCAAGCAGCCACCTTCTACCTAGACAGCCACCTTCCACCTAAAACAGCCACCTTCCACCTAGGCAGCCACTTTCCACCTAGACAGCCACCTTCCACCTAGGCAGCCACTTTCCACCTAGACAGCCACCTTCCACCTAAAACAGCCACCTTCCACCTAGACAGCCAGTTTCCACCTAGGCAGCCACCTTCCACCTAGACAGCCACCTTCCACCTAGACAGCCACCTTCCACCTAGACAGCCACTTTCCACCAAGCAGCCACCTTCCACCAAGCAGCCACCTTCCACCTAGACAGCCACCTTCCACCTAGACAGCCACCTTCCACCTAGACAGCCACCTTCCACCTAGACAGCCACTTTCCACCTAGGCAGCCACTTTCCACCTAGTCAGCCACTTTGCACCTAAGCTGCCGGGGTTGAATTCCTCAATTTAATGATGTGAAACGTTAGTTGTTTGGGTGGAGTTGTTGTCACTGCAACACATTGATTTTCGCCAGTACTCCTCCAGTCTCCTACAGTAGGACCGCATTCATGCTTCAATCATGACCAACAAGAGTGGTTAACAAATGTTGATATAATTATATAACTTGTTAAATAAATATTTTTACACTATAGCTACATCAAAGCAGGGGAAACCTAAGACGGTGAAAATCTTGTCATGTTTGTGAAAATGAGGGCTGGGGGCTTCTCCCGGTACAGACATAACATTCTATATATATATATAAATACATACTTTATTTTATGTGTCAAGTGTCCGACTTTTTGTCGACCGTTTATAAGAATGAATAGAGTATCGCCTCAGTTTATGGAAACATCCAATCTGGCCTGGCAGTACCCGACATCTGAAAGCAACAGGCCTCGGGGGAATCCCCGAGCTTTATTAATATTGATTGGTTAAGAGGAGGAATCTTTCAGTCGTTACCCATATACATAAAAAAAATTCCTGGTGTCTGTTGACATTTTAGTGGTAGTAATGTCCCCCTTGTGTGTTTGGTTACTTTTCTGTGATACTGTTTACAGTGTAAAGTGATGTACTGTACGAAAGTTCATCTAGTCAACTAACAGATATATTGGTGATGCGTTGGAAATCAAGATTACCAACATGTAATGGAGTATAGCTGGGAGATTAATATTATATAGACCTTGAATACCTTCGTTAATCAGGAAATGATATCTTGATTGAGTTCGGAATTACTCCCCCTCCTTTCCAGTATCAAAGCTTATCAGGACAATACGGTGTCAGCTGTTTGTATGATGGCAAAGTAGAATCTTTTTGAACTTGTACTTCATGAAATGAGGTGAAATTTACTAGTGATAATTTGTCCACTCAAAAGTCACACATTATATATATATAACGGCCAATATATATAACATTCACTGAAGTTCATGATAACTTTCAATTCAATATACGTGTGTATACATTAGCTGTTTGTCCACCCCAAGTTCTACAGCTAGCTATATATATCTGTACATGTAGCCAAAATGAATACATGACTAATACAATTTACATATCTTTACATGTCTGCTTCCTTTTCGTTTCTCTATCATGCGTGTCTGACAAATAGATGCTGCAGTGTCGGATGTCGTGTTTCAACTGGTCTGCTTGTGTATTACATGTCGAAATCGAAAACCAGGAATGAAGGGAGTTGTGGCACACTCAGGGCCTTTCACTGAGGGATTTTTGGGGCCGTTAATGGGCCCCATTCCCAATAGAAATTATTTCATATTTAAGCCGAATTCCCAAAATTTGCCCTTTACTCCTGAAAAAGTCTTTCCCAATTCATCAATTTTCTTTTAATGAGACAAAACGGCCCCTTCCCAAACCAGTGAGAAAAAGCCCTGCATGTATTTCTGTCTTTCTAACACAAATCATACTTCGATTAGAGAAACACGATGTTTGAAGTGTCTATATAAGGAATGTTTTGTTTAAGTCTGTTTAGGCATCAGCCGCCCGATATTCTAGTTGGTGATTTTTTAGTGTATATTATTATAAGCATATGCATGCATTCATATATTGGAACACTTGGCAGCTTTTGCAGGTTGACAAGGGTTTGGCACCAGGTGTCCATTATTACCTGGAATATTTCTCTGAAATTAAACGACAGCTAGAGATGAAGTAGAAAACAAATCAATATAAACCACCATATTTTCTGCAGTAATTTTCAAAACTTTTTCCATCAGTGTGAGATATGTTGCCATATTTACATGTATGACACTGTGATATGCCCAGGAAATTAAAGTAAACACATAAATTTTGACTCAAAAATCAAATAATATTTTAACATTGAACCACAAGTAGACTGTTATTATATCTAAATGATCAGGCATGGACGTATTGATGGATCAATACGGTAATCGTCTATATCTCTCATTCTCTCTATGACCCTGGCTGTGATTTTGTCCCTAATGCCTATTTCAGATCCTAATGTCTATTTCCTATACTGTCTTTTTTTTGCACTGTTATAATTAGCACACCAGTTAATTCTATGTTGTACGTACAATTGCCATCATTCCATTTCCATGTCCTTATATATATATACTGGTACACTGATGGAGGGTAATTTGCCGTTAATAGTCGATAATTGTATCGCTATATAAATATAAAGTGGCATATGATTGGCTATTAAGTGACATTGTATTACATATTATGCAATATTGCTAATATACAACAATTAAATAATTACTGCAAATTCACTTAATTAATCGGAGAAGTTATTCACAAATATCAGGAAAGAGATGATGATTGTTTGATGCAATTTTCTGTGTGTTGGTTTATGCTTCTCTTCTACAAAGCCATAGACATAAAGACAAAAATTTGGTTGAAAAGTTTTGGATACTAGTGAAGCGTTAGACTGTGTCGGTTTGTACAAAACTTTGGTTGAAAAGTTTTGGATACTAGTGTAGTGTTGGACTGTGTCGGTTTGTACAAAAATTTGGTTGAAAAGTTTTGGATACTAGTGTAGTGTTGGACTGTGTCTGTTTGTACACAAATTTGGTTGAAAAGATTTGGATACTTGTGTAGTGTTGGACTGTGTCGGTTTGTACAAAAATTTGGTTGAAAAGTTTTGGATACTAGTGTAGTGTTGGACTGTGTCGGTTTGTACAAAAATTTGGTTGAAAAGTTTTGGATACTAGTGTAGTGTTGGACTGTGTCTGTTTGTACACAAATTTGGTTGAAAAGATTTGGATACTAGTGTTGTGTTGGATTGTGTCGGTTTGTACAAAAATTTGGTTGAAAAGTTTTGGATACTAGAGTAGTGTTTGACTACATGTGTCAGTTTGTACAAAAATTTGGTTGAAAAGTTTTGGATACTAGTGTAGTGTTGGACTGTGTCGGTTTGTGCAAAAATTTTGCTGAAAGTTTTGGATAGTTTGTCTTTTATTTAGTTATAGTGATATGATGGTTAGATTTTTGTATGGGAGTTCTTTTGGGATCAAACATCATTCATCAATCATCGCTGTTAAAGCTAAGTCGGAATTTTTTTTCTGCAGCATTTGAACTTAGTTTGAATTCTTAGTTATTTAGCTGGCTCTATTTCATCAAACTGGGACTGAGGTCTTACAATTTCTTAAGTTTCATTTATACGCAAGTCTGAGTTATATGAGAATGATTTGAATTACTTAAGTTTGTATCAAAATGCTAATGTGTGAAAATAGAATAAACATATTGTTATGTTTTCTGTCAGGTAGGAAAGCCATTCAACTCACAGAATACTCCACGCTAAACTAATTTGTTGTTATTTATTTGTTATAATGGTCTATCTATGTTTTCCAGTGAATCATGTTTTAAATTATTTATAGAGAAATCAAAGAGTTCATATAAAGCCGGCTCTCTATACATAAATATGTTACATACTGCAGATCCAAAACTTGTGATTACTGTCACAAGGGATATCGTATTTATGTATACAGGTACGAACATACCTACATCACAGGTATGCTGATCAGGTATACAGTATACACAATGGTAAATATATATTATGGGATATAAATGTTGAATGATCAAGAGAGCAAAAAGTATTCTTTGTACGAGAATTGTTAATAATGATTTGCATGAACTACAGAACCTGAGAGAAATTTCAACAGGAAAATGTGTGTGTGTTTGTGTATTTATATTAGCTACAGAGCATAATGAAAGTCTCCCCTGAATGTAATTTGCATATCAAGATTTTACGCAATTTAAAAAGTGAAACTGATAGTTTATTTTGTTACCTGACTCTCTATGTAAATAAACATAAATTAAGTATTTTTGACAGTTTCCCAGGAAAATTTCTATAAAATCTTAACAATTTGGTCAGAAGTAAAAATTAGTTGACCAGTGTTGACTATTCCAAGCATTCATACGATGAGTCTTTTCAAATTAGGATTGCTGTCGTCTGCTACAAGATGGTTTGGGGATCCGTATATATCAGAAGAGGGTCTTCTGTATCTGACTATTTAAGTTTATTAAGATGATAAAACGGTTGTTTCATGCTAACTTTTTTTCTTCATTGTTGAGACCAATATGGGGACCTGTTTCCCTTGGCTGTCTCTAGCTAGGTGTCTGGGACTGACATGATGAACTGCACTCTCGGGCCGCCCCTTGTTTGTTCCAACACCTCCAGGAAAGAGATTTGACTGTTGATTAATAAGGCATGAACCAACTGTTTAATGTGGATTTAAAAAAATGATGGACAAATATTCTTGACAATAACCAAGGTTTGGGGAGGGGGGACACACAACAATTTTGACCAGAAAACTGATGAGTAAAAACATTGTAAGATGATGAGATGATACACTTGTGATTGGTCATGTTCACAAGATATGGCGTAATGCTGTATATATATATTTATGTACAAACATAAACAAAAATGTAGATAAAAATAAACACAAAGAGAGATAGCTATCAGTGTGATACGTCAGTTCATTGATGCACGCTAGATCATAGAGATAGCTGGTGCATTGCCGTCCATGCCATACAAATGTAATTCCACAAGCGGTATGACAAGCATGCATAAACATTGAACAGAACTGTGGATGTCCAAGAAAGATTGAACAGGAGTGTTGTTGTTCAGAACAGTCATTAAAAGAATGAACAGGAACTGTCTTTGTTCATAACAATCATTAAAATAAAGAACAAGAGCAGAACATGTAGTAAATATGAGATATGTTCAGAAAGTTCCTTATTGCAAACTGTTGTCTATATACATGGGCTGTTCAAATCTTTTAGAACAAAGCCTTTTACAATTACATACAACTTATTTGTATGCTATTATGATTAGCCAAAGATTTTTGGAAGCCTTTGGAAACTTTTAATGGAAATCACTGACTTATTTATCTTCTAATTACACAGATATATATTATATCTGTGGGTATCATTAATGACTAAAGCGACCAATAAACTAACATTTTATTGTATTGTTTATATCCAACTATTAGTGAATCCTCAGTAGGATCAGGGCTATGATGTGGCACACTATATAGTGTCAGCCTGTGTATATACCTGTATACAGGTAAGAATATGTGGCCTCGGATTCCACACCTGGCCATCTCATCAACATGGTGCATTATGGCAATCTGTCATATATAGGGGTCACTACAGGTAATGGAGTCGTCTCTTAGCAACAATAGTCCATATCTGGGACTGTCTGCCGTTGGACATGAAATTGATATAAGTGAGAAATTAATTGTGGTAAATTCATGATCAGGATCTGGCTACATCAAAGTTGATCTTGAACTTATATATAATTACCATATTTATCATGTAAAAAGCCCAGGGATTCTGTTTTATCCCCAGAGGTCTACATAAAAAGGGGGCCGCTGTGGCTGAGTGGTTAAGGTGTCCCCACACTTTATCACTAGCCCTCCACCTCTGGGTTTGGAGTTCGAAACCTACGTAGGGCAGTTGCCAGGTACTGACCATAGGCCAGTGGTTTTTCTCCAGGTACCCCGGCATTCCTCCACCTCCAAAACCTAGCTGGCACATCCTTAAATGACTGACCCTGGCTGTTAATAGGACGTGAAACAAAAAAAAACCAAAAAAAAACCAAACCAACCAAAATCAACATAAAAACTGTGATACAGAGTAAGAGGTGGGCTTATATTTTATTTCTGGCATAGTAACTTTCGTTGGTATTTTGACTAAACTGCAATGGATACTGTATGGGTGGGCTGATAATCAGGTATAAACTTAATGATTGTTGGTAAATGCAGCGAACTCACTCATTTTCATGAGACAAGTCCAAACAATCAAATTAAAAATTGTTTTTCTTGTCACATATATTTTTGAATAAATTTGTATAGAAATGGGCGCTGAAGCAAAACATATGCTACATGTAAATGACGAAATATGGATTTAAACCATGGATATGAACTCGTTTTCGCTTGAAATTAATCATATGTTTGAAAGTAAAATTTAAAGTGGTCTACACAATCCCACTCGGTGATAGTTTATTACTGTCTTATAAAAATGCTGAATGAGCGAGACTGGAGGTAGTGCTGTAAGCGGGCCTACAGGTATACATTTATATATTGGTATGTGTTTATGCATCAGGGGAGAAGACATGTAGTGGTCTCGCTTGGATGATTTTTCTTCACGTAAATAACGCATATCTGATACCTGTGTAAGGCCAGGGCCGTGACATCATAAGTCAGTCTATCAACATTTACATTTTTATAATCCAGCCCTTCAGGGGGCATTTCACACCATTCCTATGTGTGATTCCACACCTGTATTATAGCTATGATAACGAGCTGGAATACATACCTGTGTTATAGGTATACATATGATAATGAGTGTTCTATGCAGGTATGATATCAAGGGTTCAATACCTGTATTATAGGTATGATGACAAGGGTTCCATACCTGTATTATAGGTATGATAACAAGGGTTCCATACCTGTATTATAGGTATGATAACAAGGGTTCCATACCTGTATTATAGGTATGATAACGAGGGTTCCATACCTGAATTATAGGTATGATAACGAGGGTTCCATACCTGTATTATAGGTATGATAACAAGGGTTCCATACCTGTATTATAGGTATGATAACGAGGGTTCCATACCTGTGTTATAGGTATGATAACGAGGGTTCCATACCTGTATTATAGGTATGATAACAAAGGTCCCATACCTGTATTATAGGTATGATAACAAGGGTTCCATACCTGTATTATAGGTATGACAATAAGGGTTCCATACCTGTGTTATAGGTATGATAACAAGGGTTCCATACCTGTATTATAGGTATGATAACGAGGGTTCCATACCTGTATTATAGGTATGATAACGAGGGTTCCATACCTGTATTATAGGTATGATAACAAGGGTTCCATACCTGTATTATAGGTATGATAACGAGAGTTCCATACCTGTATTATAGGTATGACAATAAGGGTTCCATACCTGTGTTATAGGTATGATAACAAGGGTTCCATACCTGTATTATAAGGGTTCTATACCTGTATTACAGGTATGATAACGAGGGTTCCGTACCTGTATTATGGCTATAGGAGCCTTTTGCTTTTGCTAGTGCAGAGGAGTTTATGTACCTTGTTGTTTGAATTTAATATAAATTCCAGCGTAGGCGTGCCAGCACATGTAAAATACACATAAGGACTGGTATCAGAAACACATTAACATGAGGCTACAGTTAACTTGGCTTTATACCCTATGTTAAGGTTTTGTTTATCATGATAAATACACAATATACATTGGAGGACGAATCTCTAACAGACACTGTACAATGATATGCCAGATATGTAACCAATCTGGATATATACCATACAGATGGGCGTGGACTTAAGTGGACAATGTTTACGCATTCTATTTATTATACTTACATTTCCCTTTATAAAGAATATGTTGGCCTGTGTAGTATTGCTTGTGATCATCACCAACATAAAGAATATGTTGGCCTGTGTAGTATTGCTTGTGATCATCACCAACTACCCATGTCGGCTATGTGAACTAGGTGACCTTTGTTAGATAGACATCAATAGTATGTGTTATTGTACTGTTAGTATGTATTCTAAGTTGATGGGATAGATCTGTAATAAAACTATTTAGCACATTAAGATAATAACTTATGATTGTGTCATACTCACAAATATATATATATATATATATATATATTCAATAATTAATGCTGGGGAAAAGGCTGAGAACAGTCTCAGTAAACAATAGATGTAGTTATATGGTCTTTATAACACTGGTAAGGAGCTTATATTAAGCGGCCATTTTAGACAGGTTTTTAATAAGAATTGACCTTTGTAGACAGGTTTTAGTGAGAATTGACCTTTGTAGACAGGTTTTAGTGAGAATTGACCTTTGTAGACAGGTTTTAGTAAGAATTGACCTTTGTAGACAGGTTTTAGTAAGAATTGGTCCTAACAGACAGGTTTTAGTGAGAATTGACCTTTGTAGACAGGTTTTAGTGAGAATTGACCTTTGTAGACAGGTTTTAGTGAGAATTGACCTTTGTAGACAGGTTTTAGTAAGAATTGGTCCTAACAGACAGGTATTGGTTTGAAGTGTATATAAGTGTTTAAGTTAGTTAAGGCTGTACATACATTATAAAGTATGGGGGAGAAACTATTGGAGAATTTAAGGTAGATCGGGCTGTACATACACTATACAATAAGGTAGATTGGTCCGTACATACACTGTATATATAAGGTAGATCGGGCCATACATACACTGTACAATAAGGTAGATTGGTCCGTACATACACTGTATATATAAGGTAGATCAGACCGTACATACACTGTATATATAAGGTAGATCGGTCCGTACATACACTGTACAATAAGGTAGATTGGTCCGTACATACACTGTATATATAAGGTAGATCGGGCCATACATACACTGTATATATAAGGTATATCAGGTCATACATACACTGTATATATAAGGTAGATCGGTCCGTACATACACTGTATATATAAGGTAGATCGGGCCGTACATACACTGTATATATAAGGTAGATCAGGCCGTACATACACTGTATATATAAGGTAGATCGGTCCGTACATACACTGTATATATAAGGTAGATCGGGCCGTACATACACTGTATATATAAGGTAGATTGGTCCTTACATACACTTTATATATAAGGTAGATCGGTCCGTACATACACTGTATATATAAGGTTGATCAGACCGTACATACACTGTATATATAAGGTAGATCGGGCCGTACATACACTGTACAATAAGGTAGATTGGTCCGTACATACACTGTATATATAAGGTAGATCGGGCCATACATACACTGTATATATAAGGTATATCAGGTCATACATACACTGTATATATAAGGTAGATCGGTCCGTACATACACTGTATATATAAGGTAGATCGGGCCGTACATACACTGTATATATAAGGTAGATCAGGCCGTACATACACTGTATATATAAGGTAGATCGGTCCGTACATACACTGTATATATAAGGTAGATCGGGCCGTACATACACTGTATATATAAGGTAGATCGGTCCATACATACACTTTATATATAAGGTAGATCGGTCCGTACATACACTGTATATATAAGGTTGATCAGACCGTACATACACTGTATATATAAGGTAGATCGGGCCGTACATACACTGTATATATAAGGTAGATCGGGCCGTACATACACTGTATATATAAGGTTGATCAGACCGTACATACACTGTATATATAAGGTAGATCGGGCCGTACATACACTGTATATATAAGGTAAATCAGGCGTTTTAAGGTTATCCAGTTCTACCACTATCATTGAACTCTATAAAAGTAGGTGTGGCATCTTATACAGACGGAATATAAACATCTGACTCAGCTTTTACTGTCAGACATACACTAACTTCTATGTATCTTGAGATTAGAAAATCTTAATTTCTGTACAAAAATTACATACATTTTGAGAACTGAAAAGGGAAAGATTTGTTGAGAATTTCTTTTCCTAAGCTGCATGCAGCAGATAGTGTATACCAAGGTCTCACATACAAAGATACTGTCCCTGTAGGCTGTGTTGTGTCTTAAAATTGACTCCAGGAAGATTAAAAGTGTAACTTACACAATTTGAATAGATCTTCCAATAAAAGCCAGAGCTCCCAACCCAATTTAACAAAAGTGCAATATGTGTGTGTGTGGGTGGTGTGTGGGTGAGGGGTTGGGCATTACACTTTATTTAAAACAAGATTTTCTTTGGTTTGGTCATTATCTTAAAAATACTTTTCCTTGATACGTATAAACAATTCATTCATGTTTGGTGTATCATACTGTCTGTATAATGATATATTGTCATATAGTCTGACAGAAACAATTTATTATCAATATTGTCTGAAGTCCCTCAGGAAAATATTATTACCTAATACTGCCACAGAATGTATATCCTGAAGGAAAATTTATGTCAGAAAATTCTAGAAAATTTTTACATCAAATTATATTAAAATAATTGTAAAATTTGTCACATCCACCGGTTGTATTTTAATATATTTCAACTAGTGTGCATGTATATATATTGTTTGATGGCCTTGTACTGCAGAACAACAATGTATTTAATATAACTGGCTTTGAATGCCACTGTACTAAGCATTAAGTCAATTATATCAATGCTCCTTGTGGAACAGTTTACGTGGGCTGTCCCTGATCGACTTAGACAAAGATCCAGGGGGCAGCACAGGTCATCACGTTTTTACTGTACAAGGGGTAACATGGAGAAAACTCACATGTATGGTTGCTTACAGATCTAGAGTAAGATTACTGTAAAACTGACTTGCATATCAACAACTTCAGATCAAGTTTGCACAAACCTGGGCCATATTGTAAACTAGACATTGTCTAAATATGTAGCCCTGGTTAAATAAAAGATGTTATTTTACAAAGTCACATGTTCAATTATGGTGTTGTCTGCAGTTTATGCATTGTGTGCTTAATGTACATCAAAATAAGCAATATTCAACACCCAATATAAATATAAATGTTAAAAGTTTATTGTTGACTAGCTTCCAATAAGTTTTGATTTCATGCCTTTTTTTCGGCATAGCCATATAATATTCTTTTGACCCCGGATATGACGCAACAGGTGGCGTTACTGGTTAAGATGAAGTATGTGATTGGTCAATGTAGCGGTAAATGCAAAATGCAGATATGCAGTTAAAAACGAAACTTAGTTAAGATTGAATGCAAACTGAATAAGTGGATGTATCTTTCAAATGATACATTAATAAAATTAGATTCCTGATTCAAATGCAGTCTTATTATCACCAAAAATAATTCAAACTGATATGATTTTATTATCCGTGCTGAAACGCATTAGTTCATTGATTTATTTCACCAGCAGTTTTACATATAACGTCCAGCATTAAAACTATGCCGTTTATCTTTTCTAAAGATATTTCTTGTTTGTGTTACAGACATTTGAGTTTGACTTGAATGGCATCGCCCTGACAGCAGCTGATGAACTTCTGGTCACCATAAAGGATTGGGAGAGAGTGGGCAGGAACAGGTACGATATTCCTCAGGGCCTTCTTCAGGAAAATTCAATTGTAGTCCTAACATATTAGCGGAAAGTTAAATCCAGCAAGCGCCACCTACATAACCACCTGACACCTACACTGATGGTCCAATTAGTGGATTTATAGAGTTACCTATGCTACTACAACACTTAGGACATGGCATGGGGATACTATGCCCAGCCGTAAAAATAGTGCCAACTTCCTAGAATTGTAGTAACATATGTGGACTGAAGTTCACACTAGCGCCACCTATGCTACTACAACACTCAGGACATGGGGATACTATGGCCAACCGTAAAAAATAGTACCGACTTCCTAGAATTGTAGTAACATATGTGGACTGAAGTCCACACTAGCGCCACCTATGCTACTACAACACCCAGGACATGCGGATACTATGGCCAACCGTAAAAAATAGTACCGACTTCCTAGAATTGTAGTAACATATGTTGACTGAAGTCCACACTAGCTACATGTTTGATTTTTTCATATCCATTGTCAAACGGAACAAAGATCAATTCTTTCATAATAGTTATCATAAATATACTAGTTACTGTACTATAGGATTTTAGGGTCACCTGACACAAAGTCTCGTCTGTCCATCTGTCCGTCCCTCATGCGACGTGCATCGTCCATCCGTAAACAATTTACATTTTTGACTTCTTCTCACTGACCAAGAGGCCCAATGTCATGATATTGGGCCAGTAGCATAAACTGGGATGAAGGAGTACCAAGTTTGTTCGAATGAATGACCTTGACCTACTTTCTAGGTCACAGGGCTGAGATTTGTTTAATGTTTGTTTAAAAGCAAAACATCATCTATCAGTGTTAAAGTCGGAACTCAGGCGACAATTAGGGCCTCTCATTTAATTTATTGTACTTTAAGATTTTGGCTCTGGTTTCGGATTCATTTTAGGACAATGAAGTAATATTTGCTGGTATTCTACTGAAGTATATTGGACATGGGTGGGTTTATTACTGGATAAATACGTTATCTTTCTGTCCTGCTCATGCACACTGACAATACCTCCAAGGTCTTGATTGATTCAAGTTATAATATACGGACATAAATGTAAAAATAAACATCCTGTTCGGTATCTCGTTATAACGTCAGCGTCAGCTGTCAGTTTTTTAGGATATAGATTTTCCAGTCTAAGCAATGGTTTTAGCTTACATGGTATCTATTGTATGAGAAATTCAGTAAATTAACACCAATTAAGAGACATGTTGCTATTATTAGAATTTATCTTGACTATTATTAAAATACCTGCTCAAGCATAACATCAGGGATAATTCATTTCTTACAGAAGTGTAACAGATGCTTGTCAAATAACTTGTATATATTAAAATTTTTATTGTAAAATCTATATTGATAAACTAGACTTGTGCATCACCGGACGGATTATTTTGTCATCGTTGTTCGTTGTGTATGCTAGCTGTTTTTGATTGGCAAAGTTATACAGGAAATTGTTAAAATACTTCCACTCTTAAAAGTAAGTACCTTGCATGATTTGACATTTTATTTACCACTTAATGTAGCCAACTGATGTCTATATGCCCTGGGAGTTCACTGTAGCTGATGATTTGAGAGGAAGGGGCCTGGTCCATATGCTAACTACTGTTAAGTTTATCACAGCAATACTTGTACCTATCCAGTTTATTTTATATCTTTAGAAATGATTCATGTAATTATGTAAATTCTTATCTAAATCATTACAGAATTTTGTTTTTATCTTGAATTTTGTACCTTATGTCCATTCTATTATGTAACATAGTCTTATTTAAGATAGAAAATTTTCATTAAATGTGTGTTTTATGAAGTTAAAATTGTGAAAAGCAGTTTTTGTGGAAGAATACGATTCTACTTTTTATTAGATGCAGACATGACAGAATCATTTCTGTATCTTTAGACAAAATGAAAAAAAAAACGTTTATAAAGACATCTGTTAACTGTGAGTTCTGCATTAAACCTAACAAATGCATATAATTTATAATTAGAGGGCTTCATTTGAAAGCATTTGCAGGGAAATTGATTTTATAAAGACAACATTTAAAATATGTCTATTAATAAGATTTAGTTTTTGTCATTAACTGGATCATTCATAAAAAGACTGAAAATTGTATCAGCAGAACAGTGAGAAAAGTAACCATTTTTCCTGTGTGGATTAAATGCACGATCCCTTTTACCAGGGAATTAGGTAGAGATGTTTTAATAGAGGCAGATACACTTGTTACATGATCAAATACCACGATCATTAATCAAACCAGTTGATTTTGAAAAAAGGAAAAATTACACTGAAGGATTTGTCAGTGTGATAAGACTCCAGATGATTCACTGTGTATGTTACAGATGTACGATATTTTGATTTCATTACAGACTGCTTGGCAAGGTTAAAGTACCCCTCCGAAACCTCACAAGAGGTGGAGCTCAGCAGGAACCTGTCACAGCGAACCTAACCGACAAAAATAATGTTACCCTCCCGGTAAGTGGATTAATTCATGTGTAAAGGCAGCATTATTACAACCCCAATACCCCCCCTCTCCCCCAAACCCCTCCAACCCAAACATCCCCTCTCCAACCACTCCCACCCCCACCCCCACCCCGGGATGTAAGTTGGGGGAAGTGATAGCTAAGTCAGCAGAGCCACAGTGCAAACTCTAGGCCATGACCTGAGAAGTGTGGTTGGATATCTGTCTTGGCGATGGTGGGGTGGGGGGGTTGGCCTTTCCCAGGAAACTTGAGATTTAAATAAAAATGCACAGACCTTTCTATGTTATTGCTGTTGTGTCCTTGGATAATTTATGTTCAGTTAGGTAGCCACCAGCTACTACAATGAGACACTGCCTTAGAGTTAACCTTGTTGTTGACAGGATGTTAACACAAACAAAAAAGCAAAATTTTCCCTTCTCAACAGCCCTGTGATATTGTAGATAACTTGCAATTATATATTATAACAATAGTGATGGGCGGATTAGAAAACAATCAAATTTTACATAACATTGTATGAGAAGCAGATCTGGGTGTTATAACAGAGTTAATAATTAAGGGTGGTTGAGTGGCACAGTGATAACACACTTGCCTTCCACTTAGACGGCTGGGATTTGATTCCCCGATCGGATGGGGAAAAGTATGGGTCACCTGCTTGAACAGGTGGGGTTTCTTTGGGTAATCTGGTTTCTTCCGACAGTAAGACCCCTCGCACTTCCATCCGGGCCAACAAGAGTGATTAATATAAGTTGGTATAACTTGTTTCAAAATTGTTGTAAAATAAATGAAGTTTACATTTAACATTGATTCATGTTTTACTGGCCCGGGATTTATTATGGGGTCGTGGTGGCCGAGTGGTTAAGGTTTCCCTATATTTTATCAATAGCCCTCCACCTGTGGGTTGCGAGTTCGAAACCTACGTGGGGCAGTTGCCAGGTATTGACCGTAGGCCGGTGGTTTTTCTCCGGGTACTCCGGCTTTCCTCCACCTCCAAAACCTGGCATGTCCTTAAATGACCCTGGCTGTTAATAGGACGTTAAACAAAAACAAACCAAACCAAACCCGGGATTTATAACAAGTGTGTTTCGAGTCTATTATCAAAGTTCTAACATAAGATTTTTTTTAACGTTCATCGGTAAGTTAACAAAGGAATCTACCATTGAAGGTAGATAATAACATCTTATCTATTAGGAGGGTAAGCTATGTCTGTATACTGTAACCTATTATGAACTGTATTTGTTTGTTTTTCAGTCCTCCCAGATAAACTTGAAGCTGTCGTACAAACCTCCTGCGAGTGCTGCCAAGCCGGCAGCAGCTGAAGGTGCGTCTATGTTGTCCATCAGTCTCAACAATTTCTTTATTATCTCTCTCTTTTTTTTTTAATCACGGGTATTGTAAATATAGCACATTTTGATATTTGTGTATAGAATATGTCACAAATTTTTAACAAGATATACCAACAAACAGACAAAAACATGTCAATGAGATTGAGGGATCAGGAAATGCTAACTCAATGTTCATCCTAAATCCTGACAATGTTAGTCCTAATTCCTGGTTCAATTTTAATCCTAAATCCTGCCTTAATGTTAATCCTAACTGACTTATTGTTATCCTAAAAATCGAATTAATGTTAATCCAAAATCCTGACTCAATGTTGATCCTAAATGCTTACTTAATATTAATCCTTAAAGCTGACTCAGTGTTAATCCTAATTCCTGGCTCAATGTTAATCCTAGATCCTGACATAGTGTTAATCTTAAATCCTGATTTGATGTTAATCCTAAATCCTGACTCAATGTTAATCCTAAATGCTGACTTAATGTTAATCCTAAACCTTACTGAATGTTAATCCTAAACCTTACTGAATGTTAATCCTAAATCCTGATTTAATGTTGAACCTTAATCCTGATTTGATGTTAATCCTAAGTTCTTATTTAATCCTAATGCTGAATCAGTACTAATAATTTGATTGGTTTGTTCTCTATAGTCAGTCAGTCCGGTGTTGTTGGTGATATGACAGATTTAGGAGGTGAGGAGATGGAAGAGGAGGAAGAGGAAGAAGAGGAAACTGGACCTCCGGTCATTGATCCGGCCACTGGTCAAGTTGTGCCAAAAAAGAAAAAAAAGAGGAGGGCACCCAGGCGTGGTTTACTGAAAAATCTGTCGACTAAACCGACCGATTTTCAGGTATTTCACTTATGTTTACCTTGAAACAATTTTTCAAAAATTCTAAATTTACTAAATATACGGAATGTAACTAGGGTCCAATAAATTCTTTTATTTATCTCCAGGAATATTATGTCTCTGAGGTTAACATGTACAACTAGCAACCTGTTCAGATGTTGAAATGATGCGTCTCTTTTGACAACACATAAAATTAACAACCTATTCAGATGTTAAAATTATACTTCTCTGGGGTCAACACTTAAGACTGGCAGTTGAAAACATAGATTTCCATTCACTCTGCATTTTCTCTATAAAACCTAACCAAGCAGCGTAGAAAGTTATCATATCAAAATTCTCACATAATTCCCATATCTGTAGTGACATGAACAACATATTGTTCGCAGTCGAATATATTAATTTAAATGTTGAAATGAGATGGGATTATTTTGTGTTTATTCCCCCCAAAAATATAAAATATTGTCGAGAACATGCATCCTCCTCTAGTCGTGATGTAGCAAGAACAGGTCCCATTGACAGCGCGAAATTTGGCTTCGGAATACGATAACATCGTAACAGGTTGAATATAAAAAGCCTTAAAAACGGAAATATATATATTAAACTGCCTTTATCGGAAAATTGTGGTTCCATAATTCTCACAGGGTTGTAGACATCAATGATAACGCATTATTAACACATGTTATTTAATTTGTCTGCCTTTCTTTGAGAACTATAGGGCGATAATTTTCCAAAGAAGGTAGTTAAATGCTTGAATAATATTGATAATAAAATAAAACCATGTTGCTGATTAAATATTGATAAATATGGGATGTAAAAAAATCGGCATTTTGGACATTGAATTTTGAGGAAATAATGCAAACTATTTCAACTTATCATCAATATTATAAAGTTTTTAAGACACATTTTGGTTCCCAATCAGTTGAATTAACATAGCACACAGAAAGTTTTGAAGTTGTTGATGACACTGAAAGCTGTGTAATGTTTATGGCTGAGGGTGAGAGAAGGTTTATCGGGGGCAACATCTGCTGCTAATATAGTCTATGTATATAAAATTGTCCTTAGTTTTTACATCAGAAGCACATTGTCTTTTTTATGTACCTACTCATGTGACATCATCCCTTTGTGTTTTATATACATATAGATTAATGGTATCATGCGGTAACAATAGGTTCTGGGCAGAGCTTACGTCACAGATTTGCTATACTGAGAATCTGGCAATTAGTTATAGAAATTATCATTATCGTCAATTAAACCATTGTATGTTATCTTGTTGAAGTGCACTGTATATTCAAAATTTTATTTGGTGGCTTCAAATTCAAAATTACATCAATTGAATAAAAATGAAATATACTAAATTAAGATTTATGATATAAGTTTTCCTGAAATGAATGTCCAAACTTTCCTGTCTTAGGTTCGAATGTCATGTTATTGATGATAAATTGAAATGTTATTATCAATCATACGTACATTATTGACAAGTGCCGTCAGTTCGAATAAAGACCCTGGTAACATGTGTTTTAAGTCAATACTTTGCATTATTTGTTGTCTATAGAATGGCTTAGTTAATAATCATATCAACTGAAGAAAACAAAAGGAACAAAGGGCACGGAAACCTAATCTGCTGCGATCCTGTCGAGTATCATTTTACCGTTCATGAAAAAAATGATCAATGAAAATTATTATAGACAAATTAGCTGCAAAGTGACTGAAAATTTGTCGGTCAGCTTTGCATCGGTTTATGGAATGAGCCTGAAAAGATTTTAATTTCAAAACTATGAAAAGTTGTTCTTACTTGGCATACAAAGATAAAGGAAGAAAAATGTGAACATTTTGTTCTTGGATTTAAATTTTATAATGAAAATTGATTATTTTTATGCCTGCAGTTTTTTTGGATGGCATAAAGTGCTATGAACTTTAACATGTCTGTCTCATCCCTTCTCAGCCCTTCTCATCCCATCTCATCACATCCCGAGACTTGTCTGTCTCAGCCCTTCTCATCCCATCTCATCGCATCCCGAGACATGTCTGTCTCAGCCCTTCTCATCCCATCTCATCGCATCCCGAGACATGTCTGTCTCAGCCCTTCTCATCCCATCTCATCATGTCCAGAGACATGTCTGTCTCAGCCATTCTCATCCCATCTCATCATGTCCAGAGACATGTTTGTCTCAGCCCTTCTCATCCCATCTCATCATGTCCGGAGACATGTTTGTCTCATCCCTTCTTGTCCCATCTCATCATGTCCAGAGACATGTTTGTCTCATCCCTTCTTGTCCCATCTCATCATGTCCAGAGACATGTCTGTCTCAGCCCTTCTCATCCCATCTCATCATGTCCAGAGACATGTTTGTCTCATCCCTTCTTGTCCCATCTCATCGCATCCCGAGACATGTCTGTCTCATACATGCCATATTTTTGGGAGACCAATAAGGGAGAATGATGATTATTTTAAGGGAGTTTTGCCTAAAATAAGGGAGATGTGTGCGCGACATGAATATCAACATTTTTACTCAATTTTAAAGCAATAAACTAATTTTGAAAGTGATAAAGAATATTTATATTTATTTTGGATATTAATCATATTGTATATGCAAACAACAAAAAGTTGTTTAAGGTAAAAAATGCAATAAGTATACATTCAGATTCTGATGATATGAAATTATTTTTTGATTTTTTTTATGTAACACAAAAAGTTTCACAGCTTTATGCATATTACATAACAGCATTTGAAAAGGGTATATTATAATTACATGTAGCTAAAGATTAAGACAAGCAAGTTAATCATTAATCAGTTTGGATTTTCTTAAAATTAGAAAGCTTGATCCACTCTGAGGGAACACATCAGTTGTAAAAATCACCATGAAATGTCCTGTGGGATCCCTTATGTTGGACCATTTAGATATAAAAATATTCCAAGTGTGCAAGTGTATACATGAAGTCATGAGAACTGAAGATGTTCATGTTAGGAGACTGCAGTAAATCTTATCACGATCATTCTAGATTTTGTATATTGTCTCTGTCATGGACGGTACAGTCATTGTAAACATCATGATTGACCACTTAACGACCAACAGATGAGCTAATTTTGATAGTTTTCTAAAAGAAAATATCGGATTTCATCTTGATATCACTGATCAAGGATACACATGTTAAATGAAAAACATGTGTGATTTTGCGTCTGACCAGACTCTGTATCAAATACCATCATCAAAGTATGGTCCTAAAAGAAAACAAACCATAATTCAAGTCTGTTAGCTAAGGGGGTTTAAGTTGTTTGTAAGCGACTTGCCTTTATTTCATGGTGATAGATATTCTAGCGCAAACATTACACTAGCCAGAGCTTCGTGTGAAAGCCCATTACACTAGCCAGAGCTTCGTGTGAAAGCCGTGTCCAACAGGCGTCATTTTGATTGAGTGATCACGTGAAAAAAGGGATCACGTGTTCGCTAAATTTAGCCAAATCTCGCGAGAAAAACTACTGAATTGTAAACAAAAATGGCGTCGGCTAAAAATACCGGAGGGAATTACAAAATACGGGAATTTGGGCTCTCCTCCCGGGAGGAAATAAATGACTTGAAAATAAGGGAGATTTTGTCTCACGCCGGGAGGTATGGCATGTATGCTGTCTCATCCCTTCTCGTCCATCTCATCATGTCTGGAGACATGTTTGTCTCATCCCTTCTTGTTCCATCTCATCATGTCCAGAGACATGTTTGTCTCATCCCTTCTTGTCCCATCTCATCGCATTCCGAGACATGTCCTTCTCATTTCTTCTCATCTCATCGCATCCTGAGACATGTCTGTTTCATCCCTTCTCATTCCATCTGGTAAAATATACATACATGCTAATGCCAACGGCATTTTGATGTTACAGGTGCGAGTGAAGATCATTGAGGCGCGACAACTCCAAGGTGCTAACATCCAGCCGGTGTGTAAGGTGACCGTTTACAATCAACAAAAACAGACACGAGTGAAAAAATCGACCAACAGCCCCTACTTCAACGAGTCCTTCTTCTTTAACTTCCACTGCTCACCGGCAGAGCTGTTTGACGAGCTCATCGAGTTCCAGGTAAGGTCCAGACTTAGGTCGAGACTCTTCATCACTGTTGGATTCATATGTGAATTTCTATAGAAACGATACCATCTATCCAGTTACAGCATCATGCTTGTCAATCACCCTTACTTGGGAGAGAGGCTCTGAATTTTTACCCTACACTTACGGAAGACATGGATTACCATTTAAACTTCCTTCTTATTCACAATAAGAAGAAGCATGAAAAACAATATTTTGTTTTTAAGATATTATTTTGTCTTTTCTGAGGATTGAAATTTTGAATAACTTCAGGAAGTTGGCAAGCCTGTAATATTTTTTCAGTGGTGAAACAGAAATGGAAGACTTGTTAATGGTTTTGAAATTCCTGATTAAGTTCAATGCCACTTGAGATAGAACATGTGATGTTTAAGTTGAACAGAACTTAGTGTAATGTTCCATATTTGATTTTAGGTGTTTAACTCGAGACGACTGCGATCAGATGCCTTGATAGGGTCATTCAAGGTGAGTGTTAAAATAAATATAATGTTCAGCGTGGAGTCTTTTCTACAATAACATGATAGTTAATACATGTAAAACCACTTTATTTATTCTTCATTTTTTTTCAAAATTTTGTGATTTTATCTAGTTTCAAGCAAAAAGATGTATTTTTGGCAAAACTTTTAAAACATAATTAATGTTATTGACAAAATTTACTTTTTACGATAGTGTCTCTGATTCTTTCCTTGAAAATAGCGAAAATGATCCCTTTTGAAAATGTAAAAAACAAGATACAATTGGTTGTATTGTTAAATTTCTTGCTTCCTATATAGAATAGAAATAAAAATTATGTAGTTATAGGGTTACAAGGGAACCCTGCAGGTGTCCATGTCTGTATGTAGATGAAAGTTTGACAGGTTACATACTACTGTAAACGTACTTATTTTAGCGCAATCAAATTTTAGCGCATTTGCAGATTTTAGTCAGTTAGCGCAATGATGAATTAGCGCATCCACAGAACTTTCTATAGAAATAAAACGTACAAAAAGTAATTAGCGCAATTAGCTTCCAGCGCGAAAAGCGCTAAAATAAAATTTCCGCTAAAATATGTACGTTTACAGTAATTGGCTATGCAGATTTTTTTGCGTAATTCATTCTGATTATAATTACCAGATAAAATGAAAATTACAATGTCTACCTACCAATGCTTATATTTGTTTCTGCTTTTCTTGGAATTTAGCTATTGAGATTTCCTTTTTTCAGTGTGACATCGGGATGGTCTTTATAGAACAGAAGCACGCCCTCATCAACAAATGGCTACTGCTTAGTGATGCCAGTGATACAATGGCGGGGGCCAAGGGCTACCTCAAAGTCTGTGCTTGTGTCATAGGACCAGGTGACGAGGCGCCGGTAAATGTCTTTATAATACTGTATTATCCTCAAATAAGCCCTCTCTCCTAGTGTAAAAGTTTAGTACTGTATTTATCCTAAAATAAGCCCTCTCCCTTAGTGAAAGTTTAGTACTGTATTTATCCTAAAATAAGCCCTCTCCCTTAGTGAAAGTTTAGTACTGTATTTATCCTCAAATAAGCCCTCTTTCCTTGTGAAAAGTTTACTACCTTATTTATTCTCAAATAAGCCCTCTCTCCTAGTGTAAAAGTTTAGTACTGTATTTATCCTAAAATAAGCCCTGTCATCTAGTGAAAGTTTAGTACTGTATTTATCCTAAAATAAGCCCTGTCCCCTAGTGAAAAGTTTAGTACGGTATTTATTCTCAAATAAGCCCTCTCTCCTAGTGAAAAGTTTACTATCGTGTTTATTCTCAAATAAGCCCTTTCTCCTAGTGAAAAGTTTACTACCTTATTTATCCTCAAATAAGCCCCCTCACCTAGTGAAAAGTTTAGTACTGTATTTATTCTTAAATAAGCCCCCTCCCTTAGTGTAAATGTTTAGTACCATATTTATCCTCAAATCGGCCCCTCGTCTAATAAAAAGTTTAGTACCATATTTATCCTCAAATTAGCCCCCTCCCCATGCAGTGTAAAAGCTAAGTACCATATTATCTTGAAAAAAGCCCCCTCCCCTAGTGAAGATGTTTAGTACCATATTTATCTTCAAATAAGCCCCCTCTGCTAATGTAAAAGTTATCTACCATATTTATTCTCAAATAAGCCCCCTCTGCTAATGTAAAAGCTGAGTACCATTTGTATATTTTATATATTATTTGTCAGATCTGTGTATTACATATGCTGTCACAACTTTCTTAAGGACAAATTCAATGACAGAAACTGTTATTGATATAATATTTAAATTTATATTATTTCACTTATAATCTCATCCCCATTTCAGAGCTTCAAAGGTTCCGGGGCAAAGGATGAAAGTGATGACATCGAAAGGTAATTTTCCAGACTTTATATCTGAGAATATTTTAAAACACAAGATTCAAACTTTTCGAAAGGTCCTAACTTTGTTCTGTCTCCTGATGTGCTATATCAAGATATATGTATTCTGAGCTAAAAATTGAAGCATAAATTCATATACATAAGAATTAAAGTGATATCACATAAATATATTTTGGTTGCCCTATGTCAAGGTTGTTTTTCAAAAGACTGTTGTAATAGAGATGAAATATCTTTTAATTAAAACCTATTGTTTCTCCTAGTAACCTCCTGAGACCCTCGGGAGTTCAGCTGAGGCCAGCTTCCTTTACTCTAAAGCTGTTTGGAGCGGAGGACATTCCAAGAAGTGAGTACAACCAGCCAATCAATATTAAGTCATTCTAATTAAAGGTTTAATTTTCTATAACCATGAGTAATATTTCATTGTGTGAAGTTTTAAGATGCCAGCAGCATTAGGGGGTCTGACATATAATTATATTGTTACCTTTGGTCCATCCCACCCTTGTCTATTGTTAAACTACGTCAGTCCCACCTTTATCTATTGTTAAACTTTGTCAATCTTACCTTTGTCTTATATCGTTACCCTTTGTCTAAGCATTCTTTCATTGTTAGTGAGTGTTAGGATACAGTTAAGTTTTTAAGGCAGAAACATCACTGTTGTTGAGTCAAACTTGAAAATATTTTGGAATGTCCTGAAAACTTTTTTTAAACATTTTTCTTTAAACTATTTTTGTATTGAGTTTCATTTCGGACAAAGTGTTACTGTAACATCAAACTTTTATAAGTCTGAATATTTTCACTTTCATTGAGCTAATTTAAATGAAACTGAATATGAATTATTTTCCTGGATAACTCTATCACTTTATCTGCAGTAACTGCCCTCCCTCTTCCACTTTCTCTTATTGACCCCCCTATACCAATGACAATAACCATTGTATGACCTTTGACCTTTGACCTACAGTGGACCCAGCCTTCCTACAGGGCGTTAAGAAGGTGTTTGGTATTGGGGAGGAACAGAAGGAACTAGTAGATCCCTACTTTGTCTTCTCATTTGCTGGAAAAGAGGTGAGTTGGAATCGTAGGAAATAAACTGTTAGTTACTTCAGGGTTGGAATGCTGATCGTAATTTCAGGAATATTTATGTCTGAATTTAATATCCATATTGATACGTATTGTTTCCATTTGAATGTGATTCCAAATAACTTAGGGTCAGAACATTTATTTAAATTTTTGAAAATGTTGGTGGAGGTTTAATAGACAATTTGTGAGTTAAAAGAAATAGCGTATGATAGCATTTTCATTAAGACAGAGTGGGGTTTGTTACTGGGAATGGACTAATTGTTGGATAAATACGGTACATCAAATTTTAAAGCTTATACATGTTTAGCAGAAATCTGTTTTTGAAGCATGTCTGATATATAAACATTGTTTTGACTTAATAAAAACAGTACTTACACCAATTTTAAACAGTATGTTTCTAGGAGCATTTTGATTTTTATATATGAAATATATAATAAAATATATAATTATATATATATCAATAAACAAGGATGTGACACAGTGATATAAACTGCAGGTATTTCTGTCGAGGTGATAAGGGGCCATAGGGTATGAGGCTCGGTCAGGGCATGAGTCATAAAGTTGTCTTCCTTCATCATTTGTGTTACTACGGTAATATTTGATATGTATATACTGTATGGTTTATCTACAGGTTCACTCAAAGATTATGTACTCCAACGATCATCCGGATTGGAACCAGATCTTACGTCTTGGACTTCAGGTAATTGTTATGATACATGATCATTTTTAGCTCACCAGTTACATGTAACCGTGAGCTAATGCTATACCCCTGGCGTCGGCGTCCGCGTCGGTGCTGGCATCCCACCCCACTTAAAGTTTTTGGGATCAGATTTGGAAAGCTTTTAAGTCCTAAAAGTATAACACCTCACACCCTTCTAATTTGGTTTATACATTCATTATTAGAGGTTCAGGAGTGATGTTATGGCAAAATCATGCAGAAAAAATCGTGATTTTTTCTGGCATTTTACCATTTAGTGGACTTAATTTTTTTGGCACCAAAACCCACTTTAAGATTTTGGGGGTAAGTTTTGGAAAGCTTGTAAGTCCACACCCTTCTTATTTGGTTTATGCATTCATTAGAGGTCTAGGAGCGATATTATGTGATGTACAATTTCAAAATGACATGCTTATACATTCATAGTAAATGAATGCATAGTGTGATTGCTAGAGTTCAGTGGACACATATGATTTCTTAACTACAATGAATAAACTTATTATGTGTGGGATGTGGCAGGATTACTGAAAGTTTGGACATGTAACATTCTAACTTGGATAATTCTTCTTTATTCAAAAGAGATGTGCAAAAATTAATTGAAAGAAACACTTGTTTCAACAGAATTTCATAATTTCATAAATTCACAATTGAATTGGTTAAAATGTTTCATATTCAATTTGAAATTCTATTAAATGTGAGAAAAGTATCTGAAATGATACATTATGGACAAGGGTTTCGATTAATGTACTGAATCTTTGAGATTTTGTTCATACACTGAAAATTTTTTCATCCCTCAGTCTAGAAGATAAGAATGCGAAATACAAAATATCCTTGATTCAGATTTGATTAAATAGGGATGCAAACAATTTTTGTTTAAACTGTGATCTCGTTAATCTGTATTTTATAGTATTTTCTTACTGAATGACCAAGGTACTACATATTCCTTAATCACTAAAACGATAAGGACACATGTATTACGTAGCAGTGCCATGGATTTATGTAAAAAAAATTCTGTGTCGCTATTTCAGTTCCCGTCCATGTGTGAGCGGATTAAATTCAGTGTCAAAGACTGGTATGTATAAAAGTGTTTTCATTTTGTTAAATTCTTCATAATTTATTCCAAATTATTTCATTGTTTTAGATATGGTTGTTGAATTAAGATTTATTTATCAAAACCAATCTAACATTATCTAAATGCCATTCAATAAAGATTTATTTTTAACTTTCAAGAGAAATACGTTGAGATTATTTTAACATCAATACGATGAGAACTGAATTATGCTATTGATGTTAGATAGAATTTATTGATATTTAATAAAAATCTTGTCAGGAACATGTTTATCAGGTTTGAGATGGACTACCATTTGTATTAATGCTCTCTTTATGACATGAATTGTTGTAGATAATTTGAAATGTTTTTATAAGTATACAAAGCTGTCAATATATGAATAAAATGATTTCTATAAGTAGAATCTGGACTGTTTATATGAGATTGTAGGTATGGCAGTTAGTGTATAGAATTTGAGGTTTTAGTTATTTTTAGTGTTAGAACAGTAGTTTCTTCTGATAGCCATTAAGTATTCAGATTTACCTTTACAAGGGAAGACAACACAGATACATGATACGTTTAATATAGGTGTGATTAGTTTACTTGTTACTGTGATTGTAATCATGTTTAGGGTTTAGCTGTGGTTGTAATCATGTTTGGGGTGTAGCTGTGGTTGTAATCATGTTTGGGGTGTAGCTGTGATTGTAATCATGTTTGGGGTGTAGCTGTGATTGTAATCATGTTTGGGGTGTAGCTGTGATTGTAATCATGTTAGCTGTGATTGTAATCATATTTGCTGTGATTGTAATCATGTTTGGGGTGTAGCTGTGATTGTGATCATGTTAGCTGTGATTGTAATCTTAACACTCTGTAGCTGTGATCATGTTAGCTGAGATTGTAATCATGTTAGCTGTGATTTTAATCATGTTGGCTGTAATCGTAATCATGTTTGGGGTGTAGCTGTGATTGTATTCATGTTAGCTCTGTAGCTGTGATCATGTTAGCTGTGATTGTATTCATGTTAGCTGTGATTGTAATCATGTTAGCTGTGATTGTAATCATGTTAGCTGTGATTGTAATCATGTAAGCTTTAATCCTAATCATGTTTGGGGTGTAGCTGTGATTGTATTTATGTTAGCTCTGGAGCTGTGATCATGTTAGCGGTGATTGTAATCATGTTAGCTGTGATTGTTATCATGTTAACTGTGATTGTAATCATGTTAACTGTGATCGTAATCATGTTTGCTGTGATTGTAATCATGTTTGCGGTGTAGCTGTGATCGTAATCATGTTTTGGATGTAGCTGTGATTGTAATCATGTTAGCTGTGATTGTAATCATGTTAGCTGTGATTGTAATCATGTAAGCTTTAATCCTAATCATGTTTGGGGTGTAGCTGTGATTGTATTTATGTTAGCTCTGGAGCTGTGATCATGTTAGCGGTGATTGTAATCATGTTAGCTGTGATTGTTATCATGTTAACTGTGATTGTAATCATGTTAACTGTGATCGTAATCATGTTTGCTGTGATTGTAATCATGTTTGCGGTGTAGCTGTGATCGTAATCATGTTTTGGATGTAGCTGTGATTGTAATCATGTTAGCTCTGTAGCTGTAATCATGTTAGCTGTGATTGTAATCATGTTAGATGAACTCTTGTCAAAAAATATTTCACCATAGTTTAAAATCACATTTCACATTTCACTATAAGGACTTAACACTGTTTATAATCATGATTATTGACACCTGTGTAGTGACCTCAGTTACACTCTCATGATCACATGGTCTTGATTAACATGTCAGTCTAGTTAACCACTGATGATATTAGACTTTAAATAGTAGGTCAGAGCCTGGATTTATCTCAAGGATTTACCACTTTCATCATTTTAATTGCAAGGCACTTACGGATATTTTATACCAAACATTGACATGAAAGAATGCAATAACTTTCTTTATGAAGGGATGATGTCAAAAACAACAAAAAAAATTGCCTGAATTTCTATCTTCTCTCAAACATCCCCAATAAAGAAGCATAAAAAGTCTGTTCTTAACCGTGATGAAGTAAACCATTATCAGTATAAGTCAGTAGTCAGTAGCTGTAACAAAGGTAGTATAGGATATATAGACTGGCTCGACGCTGCTCTGCTACCTTCCTGAGCAGTCTAGATGCATGCTTCTCTCCCCTATGTATCGGCATGAGATGACACCTTGATATCCCCCTTAGGTTATGAATGGACTTGCCCAATTACTTCAGCATCATGCTTAGGTTTCTACAACGGTGACTAAGATTTACTTATGGTATCAGTAACTAACTGTAAAAACACAGAGTTAGGGCATTATAACACATTGCTATGCTATCCTGGGTGACAGAGTTAGGGCATTATAACACATTGCTATGCTATCCTGGGTGACAAGATTAATTTACCTGTATTTATCCTGAGTGACAGATTAATTTACCTGTATTTATCCTGAGTGACAAGATTAATTTACCTGTACTTATCCTGGGTGACAAGATTAATTTACCTGTACTTATCCTGGGTGACAAGATTAATTTACCTGTACTTATCCTGGGTGACAAGATTAATTTACCTGTACTTACCCTGAGTGACAAGATTGATTTACCTGTACTTTACCCTGAGTGACAAGATTAATTTACCTGTATTTTATCCTGGGTGACGAGATGAATTTACCTGTACTGTACCCTAAGTGACAAGATTAATTTACCTGTATTTACCCTGAGTGACGAGATTAATTTACCTGTACTTTACCCTGAGTGACAAGATTAGTTTACCTGTACTTTATCCTGAGTGACAAGATTAATTTTCCTGTACTTATCCTGAGTGACAGATTAATTTACCTGTACTTATTCTGGATGACAAGATTAATTTACCTGTACTTGTCCTGGGTGACAAGATTAATTTACCTGTACTTTACCGAGTGATAGATTGATTTACCTGTACTTTACCCTGAATGACAAAATTAATTTACCTGTACTTTATCCTGAGTGACAGATTGATTAACCTGTACTTTACCGAGTTACAGATTGATTTACCTGTTCTTTATCCTGGGTGACAAGATTGATTTACCTGTATTCATCCTGAGTGATGAGATCAATTTACCTGTATTTATCCTGAGTGACGAGATGAATTTACCTGTACTTTACCGAGTGACAGATTAATTTACCTGTACTTTACTGAGTGACAGATTAATTTACCTGTATTTATCCTGAGTGACAAGATTAATTTACCTGTATTTATCCTGAGTGACAGATTAATTTACCTGTATTTATCCTGAGTGACAGATTAATTTACCTGTATTTATCCTGAGTGACAGATTAATTTACCTGTATTTATCCTGAGTGACAGATTAATTTACCTGTATTTATCCTGAGTGACAGATTGATTTACCTGTACTTTACCCTAAGTGACAAGATTAATTTACCTGTACTTGTCCTGGGTGACAAGATTAATTTACCTGTACTTTACCGAGTGACAGATTGATTTACCTGTACTTTACCCTGAATGACAAAATTAATTTACCTGTACTTTATCCTGAGTGACAGATTGATTAACCTGTACTTTACCGAGTTACAGATTGATTTACCTGTTCTTTATCCTGGGTGACAAGATTGATTTACCTGTATTCATCCTGAGTGATGAGATCAATTTACCTGTATTTATCCTGAGTGACGAGATGAATTTACCTGTACTTTACCGAGTGACAGATTAATTTACCTGTACTTTACTGAGTGACAGATTAATTTACCTGTATTTATCCTGAGTGACGAGATTAATTTACCTGTATTTATCCTGAGTGACAGATTAATTTACCTGTATTTATCCTGAGTGACAGATTAATTTACCTGTATTTATCCTGAGTGACAGATTAATTTACCTGTATTTATCCTGAGTGACAGATTAATTTACCTGTATTTATCCTGAGTGACAGATTGATTTACCTGTACTTTACCCTAAGTGACAAGATTAATTTACCTGTACTTGTCCTGGGTGACAAGATTAATTTACCTGTACTTTACCGAGTGACAGATTGATTTACCTGTACTTTACCCTGAATGACAAAATTAATTTACCTGTACTTTATCCTGAGTGACAGATTGATTAACCTGTACTTTACCGAGTTACAGATTGATTTACCTGTTCTTTATCCTGGGTGACAAGATTGATTTACCTGTATTCATCCTGAGTGATGAGATCAATTTACCTGTATTTATCCTGAGTGACGAGATGAATTTACCTGTACTTTACCGAGTGACAGATTAATTTACCTGTACTTTACTGAGTGACAGATTAATTTACCTGTATTTATCCTGAGTGACGAGATTAATTTACCTGTATTTATCCTGAGTGACAGATTAATTTACCTGTATTTATCCTGAGTGACAGATTAATTTACCTGTATTTATCCTGAGTGACAGATTAATTTACCTGTATTTATCCTGAGTGACAGATTGATTTACCTGTACTTTACCCTAAGTGACAAGATTAATTTACCTGTACTTTATCCTGAGTGACAAGATTAATTTACCTGAACTTTATCCTAAGTGACGAGATATATGATAGGAGCTTTTAGAAGATAATATTGAAGTATTGCATTGATTATCAGTCTTTGAGTGACATGCGCTAGATATGTAGTAGAATTTTTTCTCAAGCCTCAAATCTGCCATTAAAATGTCTTTTTTCTTTAATTCAGATGTAAAATCTTTTTAATTCATCATGTTTCACTTCTCACTTTTTCTGAAGAATTTCTTCACCATAATGCATCGTGTTTCAATTCAGTACAATTAATTTCTTTTGATTTTCTGATTACAAATATATCTTGCTTGTTTGTGAAATCACATTTCTTTGCAGATTCACATTAGGACTCACAATGTACAAGTATATCTGTCAAATGTTTTGACCTACTTACAACAGAGGGTTAAAGATATGGGTCAAGGTCACATAATGGCTTGTTGTCAAGGTCAAGGTCAAATATGTTGGTTATGATCACAGGTCGAGGTTAAATAATACATATCGATCATGAATTAAGATCATTCTGAGCATAGTTCAAGGTCAGATATTGAATATTGATCAAAGGTCAAGGTCAAATATTTAATTGATATGTCAAGGTTAAATATAAGGTTCTTCTGTTCTAATTAATTAGAGATCATTAAATAAAAAGTCATTTGTATTAATCTAAGGTTAAAGATAATTCAATCTTTGATTTCTGATTTACAGTTGGTAAATTGATTTATGTCTAAAGGTCAAGGTCATGATTACACAGCTTTGTGATTTTTAAATTTCAAGGTTACATTTAAGTATTTCAATTCCATTTAAAAAAATGAATTATGAAGGTTAAGATTTGCCCTGAAGAGAGATAAATGTTAAAAACCAGCCTTTAGATTTAAAAACTTTGTGAAGGTCATTCAGTAGTGTCTGAGGTCATGAAATGTAATAATGATTGTTTTGACTTAGAAGGTCATTCAAAAAGCTTACCTTTTTTGTTTTTCCTCATTTTGGGCGATTTGTTCGGAACGGAAATATTTCAATTCAAATGAGATAAGACATCGCTGATTTATATTTTTAAAACCAAATCCCGAGATAATTGTCAAAGATCATGGCTGATTAAAATTTTTAACACCAAATCCCGTGATATTTGTCGAAGATCATTGTGAGTCCTATTCTTTAGCTGTTGTTGGCATGTGTGGCACATGTATTGTGTATTTAACGGTTACGTTACCTTAGGGACCGGATCAGTGAAGACGATACAATTTGTGCAAGCACCGTCAGTGTGCCTCTCATCTCGCAGAACTCGGCAGGGGATCAGGGTTGGTTTTCACCATTATCAAACTAATAAGTCAACCATAGATCAAGCAGGTAGCCTTTGTCTCATCATACCTTCTACTCAATTTTTTTTCATAATTGGATTTTTTTGTCCCCACTTTAAATGAACCTTAGATATCTAGACTTTAACCCTAATTTTTAACTCCAGCTCTGAATGTGTTCCCTTAGAAATGTTAAAAAATCGTGCAAAAGAGTTAAATTAAAAAAAATGTATGAGAAAGAATATAATTTGCATGAAATATAGATTGAAGGAAAGATGAGAAAGGATTTCTGTTTGATCTCATAAGCATGTCTGTTCCCATGGAAACCAATGCCCAAATTTCCCCATTCTTTTCCATTAACAGCCAATCTCAGTGGCACCTCTGCACTAATCCAATCTTAATTTCACCCACAGCTTACATATTTCATCCGCTGTACAATTCATGTTATTTTTGCTTGACTTCTACTGCAATAAATCGTTACTACCAATGCTTCACTTTCAGTGCAATCCTCAGCTTACTATATAAATCATTTACCATTAAATTATTCCATATACAGAGTATATCTTAATAACCAGGTTATCTATTTATTTAAATATTTTTTGCAATTACTGCAATACAGACGTTTCAGTTTCTGAGTTGAACTCTTTATTTTCAGTTCAGCTGTTAAAATGCAGTATTTTAAAATCAGTGCCAAGTTAGCATGCTAAACAGGCTAGTGCTGGGTTAGCATGCTAAATGGCTAAAGTGCACTTCTGTAGGCTATTGTTGGATTAGCATGCTATTAGCAAAAAATGCGTTGAATTTATATATAGCTCTAACACCTTCTAAATAAATATGCATACTGAACCATGAAGTAATATGATCCATAAATAACAAATAATAGCATCAAGTAGGAGTAGAGAATGGATGAACCAGTAGTATTTAAGAAGCATATGAATAGCACATTGCAAGGTTGGCATGGTTTTGGACTATCAGCAGGATTAGCAGGGTTTTGGACTATCAGCAGGATTAGCTATGGTTTGGATTAGTTGGTGGGATTAGCATGGTTTTTTGGATTAGTATTATTCTATCAAGACGGAGAGATTAGCTCTATTTTTAGCACTTTGATAGAATAGCAGTGCTATTTTTTAAGCACTTTGATAGAATAACAGTGCTATTTTAGCACTTGGGTAGAGCAGCATGCTATTTTTAGCACTTTGATAAAATAGAGGTGCTATTTTTTAGCACTTTGATAGAATAGCAGTGCTATTTTTAGCACTTGGGTAGAATTGGCAGTGCTATTTTTAGCACTTGGGTAGAATAGCAGTGCTATTTTAGCACTGTTCAAGCAAGAGTTGGTTGTGGGTCTCAGGAATGAGACATTTTAAAACTGTTTGATCATTAACAACTTACTAATTGTCTGAACAGTTACGTCCTATATATTATATCAGGGTTACGTAGCAGTCGGACCGACTTTTGTATTCAGTCTAATATGTGTTAACATTTCAGCCTTATTATCGTATTTAATGTATAATCCTACTTTCTGTCCTGCCTTCTGACCTCCAGGGATCGCATAGGTAATGATGACCCAGTTGGAACGTCGTACCTTCCAATTTCTCTCGTATCGAGTGCAGGAGAAGAGGGTATTTATGTCCCTTTGTAGAATTCTTTAATCTTTTGTTGTGTGCTTGACATCTCTTCCAATATTTATAGTACTATATAATATATTCAATTACTAATTTGATTAATTATGAAATATTTATATTTTGACGTCACGTCATAAATTTGTTTCAAATTGTTTTCATTCCTTAATACAGATTTTGTTTGATTTAACATCTTCTTTACATCCTTTCCTGATATCACAAAAAATCTTGTGAATAAAATGTCATGTTTAACTACCCATATCCTTAAAGATAGCACTTTTATATACACCAATGATCTAAAAATAGTTTGTCCTCTAGTCACCTGACCACATGCACAGTATGTGTAACATTATTTTAGAATCTGTATATTATTAGTTATTATGATTTTTTTTTTCATACTTTTTACCAAAATGTAATAAAAAATTTTGTTAAAAAATGTAATAATAAATTTTGTTTAGAAATGCAATAATAAATTTGGTTAAAAAATGTGAAATAATAAATTTTGGTAAAAAATGTAGAATAATAGTAAATTTCGTAATACAGATTAACAAGATTATATTGTTTCTTTTATGGCATTGATGACAGTGGCATTGTCAACATTTCAATTTTTGCAATTAGATTCATTACTAAAAAGCTAAAAAGTATGTTTGTTTAATATAACGCCTGATTGAAGATTAGGGATCGATGCTAGGATGATATATTTTGATTTATGTTTGATTAATACATTGCCTGATCAGTGAACTATGTTTTGTTTTTGAGTCAACCTAGATCTTTAGAATAAACTCATTTATAATTGATTGACTCAACTATTTGTACTTTAATTTGACTGAAGAAATACCAGTCCTTACGGAGTTATCTTCCCTTGCTGTGATGCTAATTTCCACTTTGATATTTTAAATTGATTTAATTTGCGTTCATTTTGTATAACTTACTGTGAAAGGTATACATGATTTATGATTTCCATTATCATTAGATATTTATAGTTTTCTGTAACAAAAATAATTTTCTGTTTTACTGTCGTTTACAAAGAGAGTATGGAAGACGGTAAATTATTTTGTACACTTAACTTGGTTGCCTGTTCAAGTTTTACAATTTTGTGGTACTTGGGCTGTTCTCTTATGCAAGATATTAAAATTAAGTTTTTTTTTATCTTTTAATTTTTCCATTTTAGCGAAATAATTTTCTTTTGCTCACCTGATAAGAAAAACTTGCAGTTTAAACTAAATCAAACTTCACTCAAGGATATTTCTGTTTGTCTTTAGCAGAGGTTTAATTAATTGATTAATTAATTATAGTTGTCATAAGTTATACTGTAGGTGAAGGACAAGCTCATTATAGCATCATGAAAATATTTACAATAAATAATATTCATATTAAAATGGTAGGTTTTATTTTTTTTCATTTTTCATTTCTTTAAAGATGACAATTAACCAGCAGGTATTTTACTTCAGTTAGATAGAAAAATATTCTTTTAAGATGATCTGAACATTTTGGTCAAAATTATCATTTCTCTTGGTATAAAATTACAAAAATATTTAAAAAAATTATTGTGTTAGATATTTTAATATTTTCAAAGAATTTATTTTTATTATTTTTTATCTTAAAGCATGTGCACCTACTATTAAATATAATATAAAAATATCAGTTTGCTTGAACAAATTTCGCACCTTGTTTAATAAAACTTCAGATTAAAAATTAGCAGTGATTTTTAAAATTACTTTAATTATAGACAATAAACGACCGTGAAATTAGCATGGTGATCTGTCCTGTATATTATATCTATTTATCCGATGATCATGTATGATCTTCCAAATATATGTTGTGAGAATTCCCTTGGGGTTGTCTTGACCTATTTTCTTCAGCACGTTTTACAGATAAAGGATCAATATTCTTTTTACTGTTTACTGAATGTTTCCTTTTCCTTTTCTTCAAATTTGTTGTCTTAGGAAATCTCTCTTTTTCTTGTCATCCTGATTTGTAGGGTTTCGGTTGCTGAGGACTCATCCATTACACTGATTTCATTTTAATTAAATTTTGAAGAGGATATTGAAGAGCTTTCTTCCCTTCTTATTAAAAAATCTAATGTCTTGTTTGTCTTGATTTTAGCATGAAAAACATATAAGTTTCCATGTTTTTAAAAAATATATATAAGTTGAAGTTTATATTCAAGAAAAAGTTTTATGTGATGAAAATTTTAATGTTTTACATTTAAAATATATTTTTCTTCTGCTAAGAAAAGTAATTTTATCAAAAGAAACAAATTGATATAAATCATGAAATTGCCAGCTTAATTTATTCTCATGATAAAGAAAACAAAACATATGAACTTGTTGCTTGATACCATTATATAAATATGTAAACAATCCCAAGTAACAAAATTGACCTTTGACCCATGCATTTTTAGGTTTCCTACCGACCTTTGGCCCCTGCTATATAAACTTTTATGGGTCAACAAGGGAGTATTCTGATCTGCCAAATGAGTATGAGGACTTGAATGAAGGAAAGGTAAGTTTGTATGTAAACATGTTAAACTGTTGTCTTTACTCTATGAAACCCAATACAGTATATAATGAAAACTGAAGCCATTGTCTGGATTTGACTGACCAATCAGTGTCAGTGATTTATATTTTAGTGACCAATCAGTGTCTGTGTGTTATATTTGACTGACCAATCAGTGTCAGTGTTTTATATTTGACTGACCAATCAGTGTCATTGTTGTATATTTTAGTGACCAATCAGTGTCTGTGTGTTATATTTGACCGATCAATATGTTTTATATTTAACTGACCAATCAGTGTCTGTGTTTTAAATTTGACCAATCAGTGTAGGTGTTTTAAATTTGACTGACCAATGGTCATACATTACAGGGTAAAGGTGTGGCATACAGAGGGCGTGTTTTAGTTGAGCTGACCACAGAACTAGGTGCTCTACCAGAGGTCAACGTGCAGGACATTGAAAGTGACGATGTTCTTCGAGTACAGGTAAGGTTGCAGTGTTACCATTCTGTCATATCAAAGACAGTAGTGCTATACATATGAGGCAAATTTGGACCTGCACAATACTATGACATCTTGGGCATAGGCTCTTGATGGCCTTGGTATAGTGGTACTATCATTCAACTCACAGTCTTTTTAGATCCAGTAATATTCAAAGTAAAATCAATTGTACTGGAGTTTTATTAATCCCTTTCCATTGAAACATGGGTGGACTATAAGTTTGTATGTATGTAATACATATGTATGTAGGTAAATAATGCCAAAGTTTGTCTGCGCTCTAGCATCCGCATTCCTTGAGGGATTTGATTGAACTTCACATAATGATTAAGAACCATAACATCTCGGACAAATTTGAGTTTCAGGGTTTTTGGGTCAAGGTCTCTTGATATTTTTAGCGGGGACCAGTAGGGGACATGTGCTGCTTTAGCAATACAGAGTATGCTTGTTCTAAACAGAGCTAATCTGAAAGAGCCTGTGTTTTAATTAATTGAACACAAAATTAAATTTTTGATAGATTTATCATAATACGGCTTTAATATCTAAAATAAATAATCTTCACACCTACAGGTACTGTGTCAGTGTGCCTGATAACCAACACTTGAATGATGTTTGTGATAAAATATTTTGTTTTTTTTTTCACTTGCACAGAAATTTATGAGAAGGAGAAAATACAAACTTCATGCAACGTTCCTGAATGCAACAATGGTCAGCGCAATTGATGCCCCTGTAGAGTTTGAGATCAGTATAGGTAAGTTCTGACGTCAACAGAACTGAAGGGGCCTCAGTGGCCGAGTGGTTAAGGTGTCCCGACACTTTATCACCAGCCCTCCACCTCTGGGTTGCGAGTTCGAAACCTACGTGGGGCAGTTGCCAGGTACTGGCAGTATGTCTGTGGTTTTTCTCCGGGTACTTCGGCTTTCCTCCACCTCCAAAACCAGGCACATTCTTAAATGACCCTGGCTGTTAATAGGACATTAAACAAAAATTAACCGAAAAGAAAACCAATAGAAGTCAACTTATATTGATAATAAACTAAAAGTTCTGATATTTAAAAAAGTGGAAACTTATAACTATTTTCAGAGATTTAACACATTCTTAAAGTCATAGGTTTTTCGTCTGCTACCTTTGACAAAGTCAGATATGTAGTATTATGACACAGTGTCCCTTAGATGTCTAAGGAAAGACAGTTTTGCAGACCTAAAGTATGTGTTTTTATGACATTAGCCATAATTCACGGAAAAAACACTCTCAGGGCATTTATCAGACTGAAACACATAGTTTATTTTAGCACATATTTACATAGTTATTAGGTGGAGAGAATTAGCCAGAATTGATAGAAGAGACCAATGTAATGACTTATAGGCGACAGTGTGGCATAATATGGTTTTGTTCAAAAAGAAGCAATATAGCTCACAGGCAGAATAACTTCTAATTAACCAAACTTGCACTTCTGTCAAATTTGATTTTCGCTCATTTTCGGCCAGGTAACTATGGTAACAAACTTGACGACAACGTCCCACCTTGCTCGTCGACGACCCAGCCCACTAATGCCGTGTTCGATGGATGTCACTATTCCTTCCTGCCGTGGGGTGCCACCAAGCCTTGTGTGGTCGTCGACTCTCACTGGGAGGATATTTCCTTCAGACTCGAGGCTCTCAATCTCCTCCAGGGTATCGTCGACAAACTTGTAAGTATTATTGGTAGTTAGTCTATCCCATAATACTTTGGATATGTTAAAATGTTTGCATACTCATTGTTAATTGTCATTTTAGTCCGGAAAGAAAAATTGATTTTCAGTTTTAGAAAAATAGTGTGAAGAAATAAACTAAATTCTGTACAAATTTAAATAACACTGATATTGGTATCTCGTAGGAAGTTGTACAGATTTATAAAACACTGATATTGGTATCTCTACAGATTTATATAACACTGATATTGGTATCTCGTAGGAAGTTGTACAGATTTATAAAACGCTGATGTGATATTGGTATCTCGTAGGAAGCTGTACAGATTTATATAACATTGATATTGGTATCTTGTAGGAAGCTAACATTGAACAAGTTAGGATTGGTATGAAGGCCAAACTACCCACTCCAGAACTGGCTCAGCTGCTTATATCTCTTCTGGAACAGCTAGTACAGGACTGTCGGTAAGTCATCCATCCATATCTGTCCCTCACCCATCCATGTCCTCCCCTACTCATCCATGTCCATCTCTACTCATCCATGTCTTCCTCTACTCATCCATGTCCATCCCTACTCGTCTGTGTCCCTCCCTACTCATCCATGTCATGTCCGTCTCTACTCATCCATGTCCATCCCTACTCATCAATGTCCATCCCTACTCGTCCATGTCCATCCCTACTCATTCATCCATGTCCATCCCTACTGATGTGTGTCCATCCCTACTCATCCATGTCCATCCCTACTCATCCATGTCCATCCCTACTGATGTGTGTCCATCCCTACTCATCCATGTCCATCCCTACTCGTCTGTGTCCATCCCTACTCATCCATGTCCATCCCTACTCATCCATGTCCATCCCTCTTCATCCATGTCCATCCTCTACTCATCCATGTCCATCCCTCTTCATCCATGTCCATCCCTACTCGTCCATGTCCATCCCTACTCATTCATCCATGTCCATCCCTACTGATGTGTGTCCATCCCTACTTATCCATGTCCATCCCTATTCCTCCGTGTCCATCCCTACTCATCCATGTCCATCCCTAGTCCACTGTCCCATAGAGCAGCCATGGAACCCCTGTTGTCTTTAAGTAAAACTTTTGTTGAATTTTCCCTTCTTTTCTATAGAAAACCATTACCACAGCCGAAGCCATCTCGTCATGTGCCTAATAAACTTGACCAGCTCACTGCACAGTATCGAGCTGGAGAGCTCGCAAATATCCGAGAAATGGCAGGACAGCTGAGAGAGCATGCTACAGATGTTGCTGAAGCGCTCAACGAGGCTGAGAATTTCTTACAGATGATCAAAAATCTGGCACAAGAGGTCAGTTCTAGACTGTCTAGTCTTAAGTTCAAAAACTGTTTTATACCTCCTAGTTATCATAATGCCAAAATCAACAGTAAAATTGTGTGTAAGGGTTCAGTACTAGTGCTAGCAATGGTTTCTGTGTTTTTATATATTGGATATTTATGTAGTAATAGTGTTCACAGAAGAATCACATTATTTCTCCATTTTGAAATTATGTAATGAAAGCAACCTGTAAAACCATGAAGTTGAGCTTTGGTTGGTTGTAGATTCTCATTGATTTCATTTAGGATTGTAAAAGTAGAGAGTATAAGGTCACCTTATAAGCTCAGGCTAGTGGGAATTTTCCTTTAGCCTAGTGGTAGGATGTGGAGAGTATAGGTCACTTTACTAGCTCAGACTAGTGGGAATTTCCCTTTAGCCTAGTGGTAGGATGTGGAGAGTATAGGTCACCTTACTAACTCAGACTAGTGGGAATTTCCCTTTAGCCTAGTGGTAGGATGTGGAGAGTATAGGTCACCTTACTAACTCAGACTTGTGGGAATTTCCCTTTAGCCTAGTGGTAGGATGTGGAGAGTATAGGTCAACTGACAAGCTCAGACTAGTGGGAATTTCCCTTCAGCCTAATGGTAGGATGCGGAGAGTATACATTTTGTAGGTCACCTTACTAGCTCAGACTTGTGGGAATTTCCCTTTAGCCTAGTGGTAGGACATCCACCTTACTAGCTCAGACTTGTGGGAATTTCCCTTTAGCCTAGTGGTAGGACATCCACATTACCAGCTCAGACTAGTGGGAATTTCCCTTTAGCCTAGTGGTAGGATACTTGGCTTGAGAGCCAGAGGTCATTAGTTCAAGCCCCGGTGTGGGCAGGGTATTTTTCATTACTCCTGCCTACCACAGGATGTCATAACATCCTGGCATCACATTCAATGTAACATCACAAAATAACGAGAAATGGAGTGATAATTTGGATTTCTTATCGTTTTGATAAAAACGCCTTCGAAGAATGTTTGCCAACAGATTTCAGTTGAATTATATTCTGTGATTAAACAGAATCTTGACATTATTTTGATGTTTGCTCAAATACAGGCCCTCTGAGCCTCTTGTTTATAAAACAAGTCTATAAATTCATTTCGAGCCCCTGTGAGTTTTTACATAGAAGTTAAATGTGTTTACAGCCCCAGAACAGTATGCCGGACGTGATCGTGTGGATGATTAGCGGAGAGAAGAGGATAGCTTACCATAGAATCCCTGCCAACGAGATCCTCTACTCCACCGACCCTAACTATGTCGGCCGTAACTGTGGCAAGCTTCAGTCAATTTCTCTTCAGGTATAACTTACTCTGTCTATAAACGTTTCTGATTAATGTGTTTATATGTTTAACTCATCTTTTGTACAGACAAATGGGCCACATTCCCAAAAACTCATTTACTATATAAATGAACTTGTCGGACTCCAGGAAACTCTGTGTATGTAAATGAACTTCCATTCATACTCGAGGAAACTCTGTTCATTTGTATGTGACTGAACTTCCATTCAGATTCATGGAAACTCTGTTAATTTGTACGTAAATGAACTTTCATTCAGACTCGAGGAAACTCTGTTAATTTGTATGCAAGTTAACTTACATGTTAAAGAGATTTATTCAAAGAAAGCAATCTAAAGAAGTTTGCCATATATATATATAAAGTGGTGGTGTATTGGGAAATATTTTTTATAAATTAATGAAAACATATTTGTTGTAGTTCCTAGACCAGATGTGAAATTAAATTCAGGCAAAGATAAACATGTCATGTGATGATGTGTAGTTACTTATTACGTAATAGGTCATGTGATGATGTGAACTTACTTATTACGTCATAGGTCATGTGATGGTGCATAGTTACTTATTACGTCATAGGTCATGTGATGATGTACCGGTAAATTTATCTATTGTAGTTGCCGGGAGATAAGGCAATCAAAGATAAGAAGTTTGAGGTACCAGCTCTGATCAGAGTGAGGCTGTGGCTCGGCCTCCACAATGAGGAGAAGGCTTGGCATCAGATGCAGAAGGAGGGTGAACTGGCTGTGTTTGCAGAAACAGTAAGACTTAGTTCTCATTGGTTAAAAATACATCAGATTCTGTGCTTGCAGAGACTAAATATTATTTTTCATTGGTTAAAATGTACAAAAATGTTTTACTCTCAATTGTTTAAAATGCATATAACTGATTTCAGACTCTGTGAGTACTTGCTTTGTTCTCTTTATTAAAAGTATTCTTTGTAGGCCTGAATAATCTAATATATAATTTTGTTTATGTCCGCAGTATGAGAATGAGATTAGCATTCCTATCGTGGGCTGGACCAACAAAGGACCGCTGGGTCGCCCCAAGTGGTCAGACAGTCAGGGCAAGGTCAGTATTCTAAAACGTTATATTTACAAAGATTCAGATACGTTTAGATAAGTAACGAAAAATAAAATAATAGATTAATGAATAAATTCTGATCATTTGTCAAAGTATTTTGTCTGCTAAAAATGTCAAACCATTGTCAACTTTCTTACAGAATTAGCCTCTGTGTTTAGTACAAGTCTGCTGCTCTCAGAAGTTTTAAATGTTATCGACAAAAATTGTGAGGTTACAATGATTTAAAGGTAGTTCCTAAAAATTCAAGGGAATAAAAATAAATTGTTTACCTGTACATTTCTTCCTTAATTATCTGATGCCTACCTTTGTTATCTGTCTGACAGGTGTCACTCAAAAAAGAGAAGTTTGAACCTCCTCCTGGCTGGAGGTGGGACAGTGAATGGTACATTAGTCCAGAGCTCAGGTAAGTCACATGACAATCCATTACCTCAGTTTGGTCACATGACCATCCATTACCTCAGTTTGGTCACATGACAATCCATTACCTCAGTTTGGTCACATGACAATCAATTACCTCAGTTTGGTCACATGACAATCCATTACCTCAGTTTGGTCACATGACTATCCATTACCTCAGTTTGGTCACATGACAATCCATTACCTCAGTTTGGTCATATGACACAATTCATGAAGCTAGTTTGGTCATATGACACAATTTATGAATTCAGTTAACTAGGTCACATGACACAATTGATGACCTTTGTAGGTCATGTAACAAGTTCATGACCTTGACCTTTTGTAGGTCTCATGACACAATTCATGATCCTAGGTTAGTCACTAGACATAATTCATGAATTAAAATATCTTAGTCACGCATTACACGATTCAGGTTACTCACACACCAGATAAGTGTCAAATAAGTAGTCCATGGTTATCTGTGAAGCTTACAATTATATATAACAGTGCTTGTCATCAAAATTCATATAAAATACACAATTTGTTTTACTAACCAACGTTATATAAAGAAACGTACTCTACAGCCATTTATAATAGAATTTGCATTAGTTTACTTTTAAATTCATGATTAGAGAAAATCTACAGCTATATAATCATAGCTCACGACGAAGTTCTCTATGAGAAGTTTGTAGATACCGAATTTTGGTGTAGTTTTATCATAGAGAATTATTCATTAGAGGTTTATATAGACAAATCTTCAGCTCCAGAATTTGGGGTCACTTAGAAGTAGAAATCGTAGGTATTGCATACATGTCTGTCCTACATATTTATTTTGTCTGTAGAGTTATCAGTAACCATTAATCATCGCTGTTTATTTTCTGTCATTTCTTCATGGAAATGAAAAGTGTCAGGTACAAACTCACAAGTTTATTTCATTTTTCATTCTCAATTTAATACATCCTGTATCAGTGTTGTCACATATCTCGTTATCTTCCTATTAATTAAAAACCTGATCTCATTATCTCTTCATCAGTTTAGGTATGGAAACCGGCATACTATCTAATTATCACATAATAATGTAATAGCTGTTATACGCTTTAACAGTTTTATTTTAAACATTTTGTTAAAGCTGTTTTGTGGTCGCTTCATTTTTTTTACACAAAGCATAGTAACAATGAAAGGCAAAAAAATACGTTTTGATTCTCTGAAATTAATACACTTTCTTTAAAAAAATTATTATGGAAGATAAAAAATTCATATTTTTGTTACTTTGTCTGAATTGCTTTTGATGTTGTTATTCACAACTACAATAGTTGGTAATAGTCCATTTGACACAAAGCATAGTAACAATGATAGGCAAAAAATACAAGTTTTGATGATCTGAAATTAATACACTTTTTTTAAAAAAATTTTTATGGAAGTTACAAAAGTATATTTTTGTTATTTTGTCTGAATTACTTTTGATGTTGTTATTCACAACTACAATAGTTAGTTATATCCTTTGTCATTATCATTGTTTCATATTTCTATTTATAGATTTTTTCCCCTTTGATCAACACCAAGTTGTCATATACACGTAGATTGACTTACATTTGTAGATATTTTTTTTACTTACATTTGTAGATAGCTTTAAGTTTTCATTTTTAAGTTCTTTCTGATCAGCAGGGATTTTCCTATAATTTTGTCCGGGTCCAGCTAGGTCCATTGAATTGGGAATTTTTTTACGCCACAAAATGTGAAATTGAGAAAACAGAGGAAAGTAAAATTCAAAGGAATTCATGTTCATCTCAATAGATATGTCATTTACTGTTTTTTATTTCATTTGGTATAACATCTGTTATTTATTCAAAATTGCCTGAGCTCTTTTCACATCAAGCATATTTTATCTTGAAAAGTCAACCTTTATTTTGGGAATTGTCAGTGGCAAATTGGGAATGATCACAAGATTTTCTTTAGGGGAAGAATGGGTCCGTCACGAATGGGTCCTTTAACGGAACCCGACTCTATTGTAGGAAAATCTCTTGATCAGTAACTCAGTTGAGTGACTTCCAAGAATCACATTTCTGTTTTCAAATAAATAATTTGTTACAAACAAATACAGTGAAACCTGTCTAATCGGACACCTTGCTTTTCCGACCAAAACGGTCTCTCTGGTGTAGGATTAGGCAAATTTCACTGAATGTATCTGGCAGATTAATCAAGGACTCTTCTGAAGCTACTGGAAATCACTTAGATTTCGTGAATACCTCTTACCTCTTCATATATATCCGCAAATACATGATTTTGGGAAAGTTGATCTAGAAATGACTTTAAATTCGCGAATGATGAGCTATTCATGTCATTAACTCTACAAGATTTCTATAGCGGTAATCAATAACTTGCTCACCATCCCATGGTGTTATTTTTGTACAAATAATCATGAACGATTTAAATTTGCGATTGGCTCTCCTCACGTATTAATGCGATAATAACTCCTATGCGAAATGTAACTTATTTACAGTAAAGTGATCTTATGATAATAATTCCCTGAAATTGTTCATTTGTATTAATTTTACTGATCTTTACATTCTTGATGTAATATAGTTCTTTATGCCCCTTAAGTCAGTTTTCTTTAAACTTAGAATCACAAGACTTTCAAGGCCTGAGGCCAACTCGATTTGCACTCTTCTCGGAAGAGAAGCCTTCTCAGAAGATCGCATTCCGTTATGTGTAAATCGAGTAAACCGAAAGAACATAACCCAAAACAAACAAGTTTTTAAGTTTTCTTAAACACTCTTACACAAACATGTGCATGTATGTCTCATAAATCCTTCTCTAGTGAAACTCATCACTTGCACACTTAAAACATGGTCACCGCCATCTTGGAAGACAAATCTTCCAGCTTCGAGACGGAAGAGGTAGAATTAAGATCTTCCAGAAGCAGAAGAGCTACAAATCGAGTGACCGGAAGTTATATTCTAGAAGGAGAAGAGTTGCAAATCGAGGTTGGCTCTGTATTAACAGCTGATATATAGTACCTATAATGTTATATTTAAAAAAAATGTATGAACATATTTAAAAAAAAAAATGATGAAGAAACAGGTTCCTAGTTCTGTATTGACCAATGGATATGTATGCTATGTACCAGTATAAAATTACTGCTTTCCTGTATACAGTATGCTGTTTGACAAGGATGCTGGACACAAGGTGTACATGGAGGATGTGTACGAGTGTCAGTCCCGTATCCCTGGGAGCAGCTGGGGTGAGGCCACTACCCCATGGGCAGATGTGGTCAGTACTCAAACCATTCCAAGTTTTGGTCTGTCATTTTTTTTTTATTATTATTATTATTTTGCAAAACATCTGTTTTCAAATTTAGTGTAGTTTTCAATAGAAAAAGCCAAGTATGGTCACATAATTTTTCGTTATCTTCTAAATCGAGATGAAAATCCACCACGAAATGTGGATGTAAAATGATTTGATTATTACTGGTCAATTAATATAAGATATTTTAGTAGACCTATAAAATAAAAAAATTTAGTGTTCTAGATCTAATTCAAATACATCTGATGTTTCAGAAAGGTGACAAGTGTCCTTCCCGAGGGGAGACACACCTCCCCCCAGGCTGGGTATGGGAGGATGAGTGGGAGGCTGACCTGAGTCGAGCTGTTGATGAAGATGGTATGTATTTTGAAGTGATCATGACCTTTATGTGTTGAAAAGTATTTGATTACTTATGACAGTGAGATATTTTGCTGAAGAAAATCTAATTTCTAGTGACCTTGACCTTTGTTGAAAATGATTTTAGTTGTTTAGTGGCCTTGACATTTGTTCATATTGAAAATTTGTGTTCACCTTGACCTTTGTTTAAAAAATCTAACATAACTGGCCTCTTCTATGTTTGTTGAAGAAAATTTACAATTACTTGTACCCTTGACATTTGTTGATGAGGAAGGAGTTAAATATGTGGTGACCTTGACCTTTGTTGAAGGAGTTAAATATGAGGTGGCCTTGCATGACCTTTGTTGATGAAGAAGGGATTAAATATGTGGTGACCTTGACCTTTGTTGAAGGAGTTGAATATGTGGTGACCTTGACCTTTGTTGATGAATTAATTAATTATATGGTGATGATGACCTTTGTTGGAGATAATTACATGGTGACCTTGATATTTGTTGATGAAGGAGTTAATGTTCTGGTGGCCTTGACCTTTGTTGATGAAGGAGTTAATTACATGGTGACCTTGAGCTTTGTTGAATGAGTTAAATATGAGGTGACCTTGACCTTTGTTGATGAAGGAGTTAATTGCATGGTGACCTTGAACTTTGTTGATGAAGATGGTGTGTAATTACTTTATTTCCCTTCACTAGGTTGGGAATACTGTGTGGAGGCCACAATGGCAGGTTACGGTCCTGTCGAGAAACGATATCACCTCTGTCGACGTCGACGATGGATACGTACAAGACGATTGGTCGAAGATCCCAAGAAACAGAAAGAAAAGGTAACACTGTTAGGGTACTCAAAAGAAAAAGAACTATTGTTGAAGTTATCTGTCTTCAAATGTAATGAAACAAATTCCAATAAATTTGGTTACGCAAAAGATCCCATCCTGAACCTTTTTCAAACAGTTGTTTAATTAGTACTTAAAACTAGCATAATACTTATGAAGAAATAAATTTATGAAATGTTTTTCTTCTTCTCAATATGATTTTTGATATGAAAAAATGTACAGAAAAGGTCAGAGGTCAACAATTTTGATTGCGAATAGGTTATTAAGTATTGGAGATTTACTGTAGTACTTGTAATCAACAGGACATGCAGGAAAGACTAATTCGGGTAAAACATATTTCATAATTGGAATGCTAGAAATGTACCCTCGAATGATTCTTATGTGTAATACAAACAGAAGTTGATGAATGATTAGATGAACACTCCCATAATGCTTTCTACTTGTTGACCCAATCATGCAGTTACCCTAAACTCACTAAACCTGTACATGTGATTTACCTCAAACTCACTAACCCTAACACTTGCAGACAAAGAAGAAGGTAAGTTTACTGACAGCACTCAATCCCTGTGTTTCTGTCAACAAAAATGCATGAACTTCTTTTCCATTATAAATTCTCTTGATTTTGTTTGATAATTTGGAATTTGTTTTCATCCCCAATCCATTTTGTCTGCAGATTTACAAGTTATTTGGATATTTATATACAGACAACTGAAAGCTTGTCATGTTAACTCAATCAAGGGAATGTGTTTGTTAGTATTTCTTTATAAACCGTGAACAAAACATGATTGCCTCCTTTTAATCCATCAACAAGACTTAATTTGCCTCCTTACTACCTGCATACTACTGGATTGCTTCCCCTTATCTCTGGACAATAATGGATTACCTCGCCTTACTCCCTGAACAGTACTGGATTACCTCCCCTTACTCCCTGAACAGTACTGGATTGCCTCCCCTTACTCCATTAACAATACTGGATTACCTCCCTTTACTCAATAAGCAATACTGGATTAATTCACCTTACAACCTGAACAATTTTGGATTACCTCCCCTAATTCCCTGAAATTGTTTGGGTTACCTCCCCTTACTCCCTGAAGAATACTTGATTACCTCCCCTACCTTGAACAATACTGAAATGCCTCCATTTACTCCCTGAACAATTTTGGGTAACCTCCCCTTACTCCCTGAACAATTTTGGTTTACCTCCCCTTCCTCCCTGAACAATTTTGGGTTACCTCCCCTTACTCCTCAACCAGACTTTATTGCCTCAGCATACTGCAATGCGAAATTGACTCCTCAAGTTCCATCAGTATTGCAGGTTGTAAATCTTGGATTCGTCAGCATTGATTCAACACTGACTTCAACACTAAGAGCATTTAATGCATGATATATATCCTGTGTCATCAATATGTTGTTGATAGCCTACTTATGTAAAATCCTTTCATGTTCTACCTATGTTTTAAACATGTATGGTATGATTACGTTTGTTTCAGTCAATGACTGACAGCATGTTCTAAAGATTGTGTCCTTATTTTTGTTTGTTGTTTTTGATCGGCTTGCGTACATTATATACACTATCATATACAGTAAAGTTTGATTGCAGTGATATCACTTATCAAGCTGTATGCAGTTATAGATTAAAGTTGAGATAACTTCACCTATTTCATGGTAGAGCTGTTCTTTGTTCCTGTCTACTGAATCCTGAAAAATGCTGACATTAAATTATCAAAGTATGTTTTTCTCTTGCGTCATCAGCTTAAAAAAAGTTAGCAATGCTTCTCAGAGAAAAAACTTCAAGTATCATTTACCTCTCAAATATCTATCTTCTAAGCAATGAATAAACCTGGGAAATTAATAAAATATTTGACTCAAAATAGGAGTGGCCTTTTCCTTCAGCACAAAGAAGTAGAATTTAAGCAATTTACTGAAATATGCATGGGTGGGCTTATTACCAGGCATGGATTTATAATAGATAAATACAATACATATTGCTGTGTGTTTATTTTGAGAGATAAATACAGTACTTACCGTTGTGTGTTGATTTTGACAGATAAAGAAGTCACAAGAACAAGCAGATGGTTGGGAGTATGCCCCTCTATTTAACATGAAATTCCACTGTAAGGAACACACTATGGACATGGTACGACGCCGTCGCTGGCACCGCAAGATGGTTGCCGAGACGCCTGGAGCCAGCTGCTTCTTCAGCATGAAGACAGATGTAAGAAAAGTTACAATTATAATGACCTTTTCATAGCGATGTTGATATAGATTGTCTTTTAAGTGACCACAGATTCTAATGCATTGTACATTATTATAAATTCTTTATTTATTCTTAGTCTATCTGTATGATATAAGTTGTGTATGATATAAGTTATATATTTACTTCCAGGATGATGATGACAAGGATGGTGTAGCATCACTGACAGCTCCAAGGATGTTCCTGACCTTTGACAGTAAGTTATGACCTTCACCCTGACCTTTGACTGTAATTTATGACCTTCTCACTGACCCTTGACAGTGAGTTTTGACCTTCACCCCAACCTCTGACAGTGAGTTTTGACCTTCACCCTGACCTCTGGCAATAAGTAAGGACCTTCACCCTGACCTCTGACAGTTAGTGATGACCTTCATCCTGACCTTTGACAGTAAGTTATGACCTTCACCCTGACCTCTGACAATAAGTGATGACCTTCATCCTGACCTTTGACGGCAAGTTGTGACCTTCACCAATGACAATGATCTGATGAAATTTGACTTTGGTAATTAGTTTGTCACCTTGACCTTGCTCATAACCTGGTGACCATGACATAAAACAGTAAGTTTCGTAATAATAACATCAAAATTAAGTTTGAAACGCTTAAAATGATTGTTTCCTTCAGCTTTCACCACTACACCTAATTTATCATTAGCATTAATCATTGGTGAATCATTATGTTCACTTTGATTGTTTTGTCTACTAGAGAGTGTCTGACATTATCAACCTTGAATTCTCCCTGACATTAGCAGTTTAAATATGATTCTGTAGAAATACAAGTAAAAGAGACTCTAATGTTATTGTAGAGTCCTACAAGTACCAGCTGAGGGCGTATATATACCAGGCTAGGGATCTGTTGGCCGGCGACGAGTCTGGTCTGTCTGGTAAGTGTCCCTGAAGTTACTCATAATCAAAATATATGACTTAAGTCTCGAGGACAAGAGCTAAATTTGAGCAATAGAAATGTTTAATTACCTTGTTAAACCTTAAAATGAGCCATATACATTGTGATACAAATAGAGGTGCAAGAAGTTAAAATGAAAATGAAGACTTCAAATATTTGACAAAAATCACAAATTTTGTTTCGAACATTATGGATATATGGACCAGAAAGTTTGTTTGTTTTTTTGTTTTTTTTTCATGGTTTGGTATCTCTAAAATTAACCAGGTTAAGATTTTTTGTATTTTAATTTCTATACTAGTTTTACAGTTTCTCGTAACACAAGGCAATCATGTAACTGTAATTTTCAGATCCATATGCTCGAATATCGCTGCTGACCCAGAGTGGAGTGACAGAAAAGATCCACAAGTCTCTCTGCCCTAGCTGGGATCAAACTATCATCTTTGAAGAGTTTGAGATCTATGGAGATCCCAAAACTATTGAGTCACAGCCCCCAGAGATTTTTGTGGAAATATTTGACCACGACAAATTGGTAAGTATACATGTACTTGTGGAGTGAAATATTTCCACTGCCATTACCATTATAGATCATGTATCCATTTTGAGTACATTTTGACTACTATATTTGAAGGGCCATGATGTGTGTAGTTTAGTCAGTAGAGTATTAGAGATGATTAAACCTTGTTTCTCAGGAAGAAGATCACCAACTGTCCTATACTACTGTGGCTGTGTATTTGAGCCAGACACATCACCCCAGTTGCTCTTGATAACATTTTACATGCCTCCAATATAATATTAATTGAGGTGGCCATCAGCTACTACAATGATACCCTGCCCAAGCTCTGTCTGTTCATGGGGTTAATCAATCTGTAAACAAACAACAATGATGTTGGGAATTTTAAGTTGGAAGTTGAATAATATCATTAATTATTGGGAATGTCACTCTTGTGAAAGCCTACATAATGAATAAATCAGACAATGTTTTGTGCCTTAGTGTTTTGGTAACTTGCACAATGCTTTGAACCAGCCTGACTTACCTCCCCTGTCTTCCTGTTGTAGGGCTCCAATGAGTTCCTGGGGCGCGCCCGAGCTCAGCCAATGGTCAAACTGGATCCCGGTGATGCCAGAATGCCAGTCCTGCAGTGGTATGACATTAAACGCGGAAATGAAGAAGGAGGTGAACTCCTCGCTGCCTTCGAGCTATTCTTGGTGAGATTACTGACTATTCGATCAACGTTTATACTCAAGGATTCGACAGATTGATGTGAAAATTAATATTTTGTGAAAATCATCAGGATTTGTTATTGAAAAAAAAAAATGAAAATTTAAGTTACTAATTAATATGTTTATAGTAAAATTAAGCAGAATATTTTTTTTGAGAGAACTTTGTTTTAAGAAAAATGATTGTCTCAGTTTCCCGGCCATGGCAAGAGGGCGTACGGAAAGGTTTGTGTACACACTTTTAAAAGTTTGTGGTGTCAGGAGTCCGAAAATGTTAGATTTATTGAAATTAAAACAATCATATCATTGAAGCTCAGATTACAAAATTTCACTGTTGACACAAAAATTTGTGCACAATTTTTTTTCCTCATTCCAGTTTCCTCCATCTTTCACCTCATTTATACAAGTAAATAACTCTTTGTTGTCCCTGGTTGTTATCTTTAACTAGTGTCAATTTTAGAGATGTATGTAGGCTGTTAATTATATATCACTATACAGGTTTCATCAATTTTCCTTAACTTTGGAAATTTCTTGATTCAAATTTGTCCTGGACTTAACGAAGGAAAAAATATTCGTTTAGGAAACTTTCTTTGTATTCTAGGATGTTTTTCCTATGAAATATTGTTTGGGAAAGAATAAGTTTAAGTAAGTGGATGAAACACCGATGTGGACTATACTGATCTGCTATGGACTATATTTGAGATTTGAAAACAGTCATCCAAAGAACTCTATTGAAAATCAATGGCCGTTTATCATCATTTATGTTAATTTGTTTTTTTTTTTAATTTTTTTTGTATTTATGATAAATGTTTAGAATAACAATGTTGGATGTTGGAAATTACACTTTGGGAGATTGTTTAATGTTTTAACTACGTACACAGGGGCAATTTTTCCCTGCTGTCAAGATGGCATATTCACCAAAAGTTAGGATATTGTTTTCTTTTGGTTCCAGTAATTTTTTTTTTCTGTTCAATTTTATCTTTGGGTAAAATGTTGGTTGCAGTGATATTATGACCATATCAATAATTTTCACTGTGTTGTTATCTTACCAATTACTGGGCACTTCTCCGTAACTCACGATTTTTATCGTAATAACGGACACACAAAAATAAAGCCAGAAATTTTGAAGTGACCTTGTCAGCATTGTACAGAAGTGTTCAATCTTTGAATTTTTCTAATTCATATATTGAGAAATCCTTGTTTAAAAAGAAATCTCCAGTGTTTGAATAATGTTGCAATTATTGAGAATATTCTACGTTTGGTTAGGGTGTTGCATACTGAAATATCTCCACATTCAGAGAGAGGGGTTGCATATTTGAAAAATATTTGTTTGGCAGAGTTTAAATTCCGTGTTAAAATTAACTTTAAAATATGTTTGGTTATACAAGTTTAATTAGAAATTCAAACAATTTACAGCTAGGGAGTGGTGACTTGCCATTCTTACCTCCAAAGAAAGGAAACCTGTTCCTTGTTCCCAATGGCATCCGACCCGTTATGCAGAGAACTGGAGTTGAGGTAAGTGGAAGTGGAATTCTCCTTTTGATTATGTTCAGAACAATTTATCACCTGAACAAAATTTCTATTTGATAATTAACCAGTTCTTAAGTATCAGCATGTCAGTTGCTGATACGGATATGGATTTTGTGTTAATACTGAAGTTATATATTGACAGGTGCTATGCTGGGGGGTGAGGAACATGAAGAAATTCCAGTTGTCAGCAGTTACCTCTCCTAGTATTGAGTTTGAATGCGGTGGCCACTTGGTGTCGTCCAAGGTCATCAAAAACACCAAGAAAAACCCCAACTTTGAGGAATCTGTTCTCTTCTTTGACGTGGTAAGATGAGATGCTGTGTTATTTGGTTAAAATAAAGTATTACACAAAAATCAAATAAAAAAAAAATACTCATTGACATTTCAGCTTAAAATCTACCTTGAAATGTGAACACAAATCTGAAAAAAATACTCAATGACATTTCAGCCTAAAATCTAGCCTGAAATTTGAACACAAAACTGAAAAAAATACTCAATGACATTTCAGCTTAAATCTAGGGCCTGTTCGTCTATGCGGACAAAACGGTTCGTCATTTTTTAAATACAATATTCAAAGAATATATCTTGACGGACCTGCAAATGTTAATACAGGCCTTGGAAGTCTTTGTCTAGATTCGTCTGAAAACACTTTAAATTCACCAGGTCTGTCTTTATTTCATAAACGAATAACACCACTCCCACTAGTCCAACCGTTTGGATTGCAAAAACGAGAACGACCCTGGTCTGAAATTTGATCACAAATCTGAAAAATACTCCTGAGTAGCCTGAAATTTGAAGACGTTTATTATATTAATTTTCTCAAAAACACAAGGACATATAAGCCTACTGGTACTGTCTCCTTTATTGAATTGGTAGTTTGCCTTTTTCAGTTTCATTTTTTTTTTTAAACATATCGCCCTTAAAGATTCAGAATACTCTATAAATATTCCATGTTTAATGTTTTGAGATAGATATGTATATTTTTAAAGACAAGAATACTGAAATGATATTTCAAGCAGATTAAGATATTCTGAGAAAAGGACAGTATTGATTTTGGATTCCTGGTTCATGAGTCATACCTGTACATGCATATATATATATTTATCCTGCAACTGCCACCGCATTGTCGGAATACACCCACTGTATATATTTTTGCTGTATACGGCAGTGACGGAAAACAGCTGTATTTTGGAATCTTAGCACGTGCGTCAGTTCGACTGACCTACTTCAAAGTGAAACTACGTTTGAAAGGCGAACATATTTCTGTCATTTTTGACACCGTTTCACTTCAAAATGATTATTTTTGATGATTATTTTTATGACTGTTGCAGGATAAATAGAATACATGGTCAGTGTCTTAAAATATAAGCTGTATTTTTGGCTCGGGACAGAAAGACAAAAGTGGCTCGCCAAGGCTCGCCACTTTTGTCTTTCTTTACCCTCACCAAAATACAGCTTATATATACTGAAACGAAAAAGAAACGCAACTTCAAATTGTAGGTTTAATAAAATAATACTTGTGAGCATTATGTTTAAATTTCATATGTAATAGTTAATATTGAATATTGATGTAACATCCTTTAAATGTTTAGAGATTTTTAAGAACAGATCACTTTGCTAGAAGGTCATGATTGGTAGTACCCTACGTGAATCCAAGTTGAAATGGCAGCAGTTTTGAAACCGTGCCCTAATATCGTGTGTGTCCTCCTCGAACAGTTATCACATCTCTAATTCTTTGTTGCATTGAGTTCATCAGGGCATTGACTTTCCGTATTGGAATGTTATTCCATTCTTGGACGAGTGCATTTGCTAACTGAGGGAGGGTATTTGGGGGGTTACGGCGATTTCGAATTCTTCTGTCTAATTCATCCCACAAATGCTCGATTGGGGACAGGTCGGGGCTATATGGAGGCCAATCTATAGGAACAATGTTCTGTGTCGCAAGAAAGTCTCTACAGACTCTTGCAACGTGTGGTCTCGCGTTATCTTGCTGAAAGGTTAGATGATGCTGCCTAACAAACGGCACAACATGGGGCCTAAGGATCTCATCCCGATAGCGTACGGCCGTTAAATTCCCATTGACTATCACCAAAGGCGTCTTCAAACCATGGGAGATTCCCGCCCAAACCATAACTGATCCACCCCCAAATCGGTCGTGTTCCAAAACACAGGCGTCAGCAAAACGTTCGCCTCGACGCCGGTACACACGTTGACGGCCATCTGCTCGAAATAACGTGAATCGAGATTCATCGGTGAAGAGCATAGACCTCCAACGTCTCATAGGAAAACGTCTGGGCATATGTGCCGTTGCCCATTGCATACGACGTGCTCGACGTTGCGGTGTTAGTGGTAAACCAACGTACTGTCGCCTTGCACGCAAATTAGCCTCACGCAGTCTGTTGATCACTGTTTGGGGATGAATTCGACGGTTATGATTACCAATCGTATTCTTTGCCGTTTCAGCGGCCGTTAATCTCCTGTTACGCAGGTGTGCCAACCTAAGAACCCGGTCTTGACGTCGCGACGTTACGCGTGGACGTCCTGATCTCGGCTGGTCATCGACTCTTCCTGTTGCGTTAAGACGTGAAACTAATCGACTAATAGTCGATTTGTGAACTCTGAATTGTCGAGCGACGTGAAGTTGCGTGTTCCCTGCCAGAAGCATCGCTATAGCACGTCCTCTATCAACCTTTGATAACCGTGGCATAATTGTAAAAGGAATTATTGTTTGCAAAAGTATTGGCGATGATGTGGCTCAATGTTAGTGATGAATTGATACTGGTTTGAATGAAAAAAGAACGCATATGTTTGTACAGGCACGGTTTTTGATGTTTTTACCGCGCCGGAAGTGCATAGGTCTCTAGTCACACTTGGGTGATTTTGAAGATTGGTATGGGTGTTAGGCAGGGTGCATGTTTATTTCCGCGATTTTTATACAGATATGTATATTTAATACAAAATTAATCACAATTTTCCATGTTGCGTTTCTTTTTCGTTTCAGTATATTAAGACACTGACCATGTATTCTCTATATATAAAAATTACGGCATACTGAATATCATATTTATGTAAAAATATATATGATAAAAGGCTGTCTTGTAGAAATGATTCTTTTGATCATCAGATGTTGCCACGAGAGGAACTGTACATGCCACCTATGAACATTCGTGTGCGGGACCATCGCCAATTTGGCCGCAAGCCGACGGTTGGAATACATGTATTGAAAACATTTGAAGAGTTCCGCTGCAAGCCCGCAATCACAGCAGCCGCCCCGGATGAAGATGATCAGGGTTCAGTTCCTTTTGTTGCTTTGCTAGACATCTCCACTGAAAGGCTTTCTAAGATCTCACAACGTGCTGACACGGGGACCCTCAGTGGCGGATACTCAGGGGGTGAGACACCCTCTCCTCTAGACCCCCCTCTGTCCCACCCCTCACAGATGAATTATAGTCAATACTAACCTGCAGTTATTGATTATCAAATATTTCGATACAGATAATAACAAAATTTTGTTTTTCTATACAAATTAATAATTTGTTAATTACACTATACTTTAGACTGTATATACGGAAACAGATAATTTACTCTAATACCAAAATCAATCAAAATTGTTTCATTAACAAAAATAAATTAAATAGTACTTTTTTCAGACAGTGTGTGATTATATAACTTATGCTAGTTGTAGTTATAATGACACTAGATTTACTATTAAGAAATTTTTAGCATAATATATAAATAGACCTAATTAATTTTAATAATTACAAAATTGTCATATATTTTATTTAATTTTTGAGCATGACTTTTTTCTTGTGATATATTGATATTTTTTTCTTCTATTTAAACATTTTTCTTACATTATTTCAAAATTAATGTTGTATGTTTTTTTTTAAATATGAAACTTTATAAAATTTTCTGTTGTGTTTTTTGGACTTTTAACTATAAATTTTAAAATTAAGTGTTGTATTCGTTTGCAAATTCAATTTAAGATTTTATAGACTTAACCAACATTTTCACAATGTTGGGTTCCTAAATTTTAAGAGTTTTATTTTCTGCACATGATTAATATCATTATCATAATTTTTACAAGCTCCCAGCATTACTAACATACAGCTTTGGGGTTTGTTTGGTTGTTGAAGTCTAACAATTATTTCAGTGTAGAAATCATTTCTAATGGATTCAGTGTTAAGAGACAGTGACCATACTAACAAAATCACTGCCTCCACAATCTAGGGAGGGGTTGTTTTTGTACATTCTTCAAGAATATGTTTAAAATCATTTGTACATGTATAGCCATATTTCTCAGTAAGGAATCCTGGGAGGACATAACTGCAGATAAATTTGGTTTATTGAGGACAAAGAAATCGTTTGCATTACTAATGATCTGTCGTTGATAGGAATGGGCTTATTACTGAATAATTATGATCCTGGTTTATAGTGTTAAGTTCTGTCATTGGTATAAGTGATTCAGGGGTCGGAATATAGATACACCTTGTAGAAACGTCTTGATACACTGCAGTTGTGTGGTTGAGAGGTAATGATTTGCCTTTGGCGTTTACGATTTTCGAAACAGAGTTGATTTTCGAAACGGAGTTGGTGGTTGGGGTCAGTTGATGAAAAACCTGTTGTACACACACACTACTAGGTAATCTTGCATTCACACAATTTGTCAAAAGAAATTGATGGATTTTACTGAAACAGCAAAATTTCGGTAAATTTCGAAAAAATTCAGATATACTTGTACAGGAAACTTGTTAAGAATTTTATCATAAACTCAGGTCAATATCAATTCAATATCAATACACACTTACCAAAAATTTATATGGGGAAATCAAAGGATTATACAGACAGTTGTACTTTTGTCATGAATTTGTCATCGTTTAATTTTCGGTGAAATCACAGTCGTTAAAATTCGAATTAGATAAACAAAATTCATGTGGTCAAGTTATTTTGTCAATATTTTGTTTTCACTTTATAAATTTTAAGTTTGAATTGTGGTTTTGTTAAAATGTCGGTAGTTTCTTACAATTGGCATTTAACTCTGGCTGATTAAACCGAATAAGCTTGAGTAGGATAGAGTAAATATTCTGTCGGCATAGAGGTTTGTAGTAATAGTGTGGTGGTTTGGTTTAGGAATTAGGAATGCCCTGTGACTAAATGTAGGGACTGGTCATGTGACTCGATAGATGGGCTGTCATGTGATTTGATTTAGACTGGTCACATGACCTGTATAATCTAAAGTGTATACTTATCATTTATCTGTGCTTACAGCCGGCGGAAGGTAAATACGTAGCCATGCTTTGTAGCTTGTTGCCTTTGTAAAAATGAAAAAAGACGATTGTGAAATATAAAATGACTGTATCATTAGGTTTATGCATGGGTGAGATCTGTATGGAATGAAAATACAAATTCAACACGAACTTTGGTGGAATGTTCGGAGATACATACCCTCACAGGTAAGATCAGTGTCGGAAAAATTGCGGATGGATTTGGTTTCCATATCTAACCAACAGGGGTTAAGTGAGCAATTTATCGCCTATATCCTTGATGAAATAAGGGTACAGACAGAGAGAGAAACTGAGACGCATGGTGCAAGATTGATGTTGTAAATGTGTTTTTATTAACATGGAATCCTAAAATATGTCGTAGGTGTGTTGGCTGCCCTTTTGAGTATCTGCTACTGGTGTCCAGTTTTGTCCAGCGGTTGACGTGTTTGAATCGATATAGAATACATTATATCCCTCCTATATCCCTCCTCCTATATCCCTCCTCCTATATCCCACTCCACAACCAGGACCTTCCAATACATTACCGTCCACTCTCAACTCACCAACCCAGTCATATTAATCTTGTACATTTGTAGTTATACTAATTATAATCTAAACAATTTCCATTCCTCCTTTAATTATTAAAAAATGAAATTATAAAAGAAAGAATAAATCCATAATTCATCTGTTGCATAAAAAGTTTCAGATGGAATCTCAGAGATTTTCAATGCTTTTTAGCATTTTTGACTTTTTTCTTCTCAATCAGTGATAAATTAAAAATGTTTACATACACAGTTTTACAAACTGAATAATAATGGAGCTATTGGCTGTGCTTTGATGAGACTTATACTTTCAAAAACAAGGGTTTACAAGTTTTACCTTGGCAATGGATACAGATAATATGTACATCCTCAAGAAGCTGTTAAATTGGAAATATAGTTTTAAACAGTATATGATTCACAAATAATTATATTGAGGCTCATTGTGATATTGACTGGAACCTGTCTCAGCACTATAGCTGGCCACACCTTGTACACAAGCGTATACGATTCCCTACACTAGACTTACCTGTGGTGTGTATATATATATTGTTAAACGCCTATAGACCGCTAATCTTTGTGTATCATTGTACGCTCCTGTAGTGATGCTTATCTGTAGTTAGTCACCGAAGGTGGTTCCCGAATCAACCAGAAAGAAGGCATGGAGATATATGTAAATCTATTTTATGGCATAAGGTGGTAATTAGAATATTTCATTAAAAAAGATAATTTATGAAAATTTAGTAAATTATTGAGATAGATGGTTTTGTCTCCAAATTTTGCCTTGTTGGTATTGATTCTGGGATAGCTTTGCTAAAGACACCCTGTGGTCACATATAATCAGAGATTTTAAAAATCTTATAGAGTTATCTGCCCTTGATATACAAACTCTCATAGAGTTCTGAGGTTTGCTATAAACCTCTTATATATAAACACCATTTAGTTTCATAACATAATCGTTTAATGTACTTATGTACTTCCTGTAGAGTTCTGTGCCCCTGACTTGTCATTTTAAATGTCCACTTTTCTATATTCTTCCTACAGAGTTATGTCCCCTCGCATGATCTTCTAGACTACAGACATGATAGAACCTCGAAAATCTAATCTTGTTTTCCTCATATAGAGTTATCTGCCCCTTATACACTTCTGACATTACATGGTCCAACCCCATTAACCAATACCCAGGTAGTAAAATGATCTATATTGAAGACATTTAAGATGAAAAATTACATTTGAAATGTAATTTTTCATCTTAAAGGTCTTCAATATAGATTATTTTTGATTTCATAATCTATAATAGTAATAATAATCTTGAAAATGATTTCCTAATGACTTGTTGAATGTTATCTCCCTTGTCTACTCATTGTTTATAGTAAAGGCATGCATGTGTGACTGCGTCTATGAACCAATTGAATATTTTACTAATACATTAGTTCTGTTTAGAATTAAATTGGAAGCAAACAATTTTGCCCACCTCTTTAAACCTGCTTTATAACAGTCTGTGTAACTAACATAGATAAGATTAGCAAATAATTTTCCAATTTTTTCCCCCTGACGTATAAAAGTTTCTATATTTCAGTGTTGAAATCAATTTGTCATACCGTTTCCTAGAAAATTTCTGGCCATCATGTCCAAATCAGTACTGTTGTGCATTCCTGAGAACTTTATGGATTTTCAGTTTCATTGTATGAACTACTTCCTTTTGTTTTATACTGACTTTAAAACCAGAAATGCTAAAGAAAAATGTTGAAACGTTTTCTGTTGTTCAAAAAACTTCTCCATATTTGTGATGTGTTTACCTTTTTAGTAGTTAGTCCACTCTGATGTTGGCCTGCAGCTATCACAACACTTGTTTTGACCTATGACCTACTATAACCTTATACCCTGTGGTCTGTGTGGTTCTTTGACCTTTAACCTCAATGGTCTCCCTTGATCCCTCCATTCATCTCCCCCAGGGTGTCTTTGGTCTGTTGTCTCACCCCCAGGAGTAAACAGTGACATTACTACACTGTACTGCAGCTTAGTGTCGTAGTTACCATGGCAACTGTTTCGTAGAAACTTTATTTACTGTTTCATCTATTTTGATGCAAATTCTATAAATTATATAAAAAAAATAAAAAATTAAAAATATTTATTGTAATTTTTGCATGACAAACCTTTAGATTAATGTAATTCTGCTTTCTATTTATTGATGTGACAGAAAGAAATTGTAAAAAATCATGTAATATTAAAAAAAAAAACTGATTTACCTGTCAAGGAATTAACCTTATATCATATTTATTTGTTATTTTGATTTCTATTGCTGCTAGGTGGAATCGTGGGTAACGGTCCCGGCGGAGACACGATAATCGACATGCCTGCTGATGATAAAACCAAGGTAGGTCTACTGCGATATACTGAGTCTTGTATTGATCATACTTACATATATGTATCATACATTGACTTAATTAAATCATGCAATGTATTTATCTGAAATAGATAATATATCTACCATTGACTTAACAAAATAATGAAATGTATTTATCTGAAATAGATAACATTTCTACCATTGACTTAACAAAATAATGAAATGTATTTATCTGAAATAGATAATATATCTACCATTGACTTAACAAAATAATGAAATGTATTTATCTGAAATAGATAACATTTCTACCATTTTCTTAGTGAATCTTCAAGATTATTTATACACAAGATTATTTAAACAATCATCTTTGTGTGTTTGTTGTACAAGAGAATTGGGCTGGCCCTTTCCTTATAGAATTTTTCAACATACATTTTTTACAAGATGGCATATTTACATTTTTTTTTGTTTTTTTTTATATAAAGGGAGAAAGAATCTTTATCATGTTTAGGATATATTATTGTTATTTGAATAGTTTTCTTTATTTCAGCAATCCTAGATATTTAAACTGTTTGCTTAGTGGTGCAGATTATATTTGAAACAAAATTATCTCCCTTTTAGTAAACCTCTCTAAATTGTTTGCTAAGTAGTCCAGTTTCTTTGTGAAACCAAATGATCTCCCTTTTAGTCAAACTGTCTTAATTGTTAGCTAAGGCTGTTTTCGTATTTGCGGTCAAAACGGTTGGACCAGTTGGATCGGTGTTGTTTGTTAATAAAGTAAAGATGGACCTGGTGATTTTATACTGTTTTCAGACGAGTCTTGACAATGACTTACAAGGCCTGTCTTAACATTCGCATATCCGTCGAGATATATTTTTGAAATATTACAATTAAAAGCTGACAGACCCGTTTGTCAACATAAAGAGACAGGTCCTAATTAGTCCAGTTTCTGTGTGAAACTTAATTATCTCCCTTTAAGTCTGTATGAAATCAAGTTATCTCCCTTTTTGTCTGTCAAAAATTGTTAGCTAAGTAGTCCAGATTCTGTGTGAAACCAAATGTTAATGTTTTGTATACATTATAAATCTACAAAATCTCTCTTATTGTGGAATGTTTTTGAAAATATTTAGACCCAATCAAGACAGATTTCACTTTCTGTACCAAAGAAAAAACATGAAATTTCTACTGATGACCTCTATCTTTAAATAAGTTTTAAATTCTATGAATGGTATGTTCTCTTTGAAATAATGATAATGTGATGATTGCTCTTTGAAATGATAATAATGTGATAGATTTGAAGTTCAACATCTAGCAGCTTGTCATGATAACAAACATGTCTTTTGTGTTTTCCATATTACTGATATTTAATGATGATTCGATAACATATAGAGTTATGTTTTGTCCCTGTGTTTTGATACATGTAATTACTGTAGTCCTTTAATTACACTGCTACACAGGGCAGGTTTGAAAAAGCTAAGTCCAAGATTTCATCTGCATTGTCCAAGGAAAGGAGAGAGGTGATTTATGGTAGAGAGGGAGAATTTCCTCCCTTGCTTATAATATCCCAGATTACCTCCCTTTAAAGTGACATCACGGTATAACAAAAAAAAAAAAAAAAAATTATTATTGGATATATACAAAAAAATGTATATACATGTACCAAGTGTGTTTATTACCTTATAGGCAATGACATTTGGATTTTGCTGAGATTTGAATATGAAGATGTGAATCAGTAATCATAAAATAGAAATCCCTTTAGAAGATGCACATATCCTGCTGCAGTACCTGTTGTGCGTATTGACAGATGAGGCAAACCTTTTTCTAACACAATACGCTGTGTTATTCCACTCTCAATTCATTGTATAAATGTGCCGACTGTTGGATAAATATATGTTATATACCACTAGTGGTATATGACCTTGCGATCTTTTGGTTAGTCAAGAATTCGAACTTTGACCTAAGCTGCAATTGTTATTGACATCATCAATAATCAAATGACGTCACATCACCGGGTCCGGACGTCACTGGTACACTTTATTTGCATACGTGAAATTATGCTTGGCCACGTTTCCCTAGCTTTGATTCAAGCCGATAATATTTTTGCTTTAGAAACAGGTCACACGACTCGTGATTGTTGGATATGGAATTTATTTCACACTCGTGTAAGTTATTTTGTAAAAGTTACAAAAGACACGAGCTTTGTAACCTCTATATACACACTTCACGTATACATGTTGTTTACAAATATAAATTGGTAAAATTGTTGGGGTTTTCATACTTCCGGACCGACTTTGAATTATCAAATAATATTTGCCACATTTATAACTAGATCTGATGATGAAAAATATACTTTTACATACTGAGTCTTTTTATGAATCATGTGTTCCAGTTTACAAATGACTTTCTCATTTTTCAAAATAGCCAGGTAATGTTATCGGCAGTAAATTTGAGAGGTGTTTCCCAATTATATTGAGCGGTTGACCTGGACATGTAAAATTGATTTGAATATCCGGAAAGTAAAGAAACGTATTAAGAAATGTATTAAACACAAGCAATCAAATTATAAGTTAATATTTTTTTTGCCGTGATGTCCCTTTAATATCCCATAATGCTTACACGTAGCTTGCTTTTGTACTACCAAGGTGGCATGATGTTGGCAGGGTTACGACTAGATGTTGTCATGGTAACTAAGGATTTAGGTGAAAATATAACAAGATGCACTTTTCTTCAAGACATTTCTGAAAAAGGTGCAGAGGATGAATTCGAAAATATCACTGTGTTTGTATGATGTTTCCGATGAGTACTGCAATCTGTACTTTGTCTGAAAATCTAAATCCTTTTACGAAAAATATCTCGTAAAAGGCTAACAAAGATATTGATGATTGATATTACAGTTGATAAATACATATAAATTTGTCTTCTGGAAATATCAGAAATTATAGAATTTTCATTCAAATATTGTTAGTAAACGTTTTATGACTATTTATTTTATAAAGAGTGCCAAATCATTATTTGGAATAAAGAAGATGGCATTTCCCCAGCTAGATTTACCGTCTTTTAAGAAGTCCAAGCAGAAGGACGAGGAGGTTTGCGACCCTCGGGATATTAATGCCTCATTTTATTTCTCTTCAGTGACTTTCCTCTGGTGTTGTAAAATTAATTTTTATTGTAGACAAAGCACATATACTCGTATTTCTAATGTGGGATCCGTCGACACAACTTGAAATTTAATATTTCTGCACATCAGGGTCTGCTCTGATCGTATAATGCAGTGGTAATAAATTTTATATTTAGGTTTTGAATTTTCAAAAAAAAAAAAAAAAAAGATTAATAATGAAATAAAATAAATTAGTTTATAATAAGTGTAGATATTATATTTTCAAAAAAAAAAAAAAAAAAAAAAGATTAATAATGAAATAAAATAACTTAGTTTATAATATGTGTATATATTGTATTTTCAAAAAAAAAAAAAAAAAAAAAAAAAAAATTGTAATGAAATAAAATAATAGTTTAATATATGTGTATATATTGTATTTTCAAAAAAAAAAAAAAAAAAAAGGAAGAAAGAAAAAAAATCAATAATGAAATAAAATAACTTAGTTTAATATATGTGACCAAAAAAAAGCATTCTTTTGTAAAATTTAGCATCGTATACACAGAGATTACATGGTCGAGATATATTTCACAGTGAGCCGATTATATATTGTGAGACATTTCTCCTCATGGACAAGTCTCTGTTAAAATACAGATGATGTCAGATGAAAGTGACATAGCAGTCATTATGAAATCATTTGTCCTTTCGAATTGTGAATATCTTGCTTTCGATATAAATATGTGAAGAATATTCTGAAATTTATTGGTGAAGGAATATTTACTATAAAACATTTAAATTACGGATCCGTTTTAGCGTCAGAGGATCTATAATATTTACGAGAAAAAATAATATGACCAGATCTCAGGGAAATGACTCTCAGAGAGAATAAATGAATTTAAAAAATATCTCAAATATATTTTCATATCTTCACTGTCAGAATTATAATTGAGAAGATATTGACAAAAATTTTCAGCCAGCTCATTATTATCATATCAATAATAATTCATACATTTTTTTCATTGCATATATATATTATATCATTTAAAACAGTCAATGGTTTTTGTGGGGAAATATCATATGTGTTTAAATCTAAAAAATATTTTACATATTTTTTTTTTTGTAAATCTGAAAAAATCTGATTCACTATTACCATATTTGGTAAACATGTTTTGTTATAAGTAATATGTGGATGTAGGGTGATTGGAACTCATTTCAGTTCTCAGCTAAATTAAATTTAATTAAGCACACTCTTTGCAAGCACTTAACAATGTCTTCTGAAGGATGGGCTTTCAGTTTGGTTTGGGAGTTTTAAATCAATTTTTCTTTCAATTTTTTATTTTTTTTTTTATTTTAAATTTTATATTCTTCTCTTAAAAATTGTGGCTTTGTATATTTTCATTGATGTGTTTGATCAACGGTTTGTTTTCTTATTTCAAAAGTCTTTTAAACAGATACCAGCAGAATTTGTGAATTTCGTTTATAAGGGCACATTCGACTTACCTGTTGGTTTCAAATGTGATAAAATTTGATATGAACTAGTTATAGTAAATTCTGTCATATGTGTAAGTCATCGAGTCAGAAATGCTTCCTGATAAGATAATTGAACGGAGAAATAAATTCAAGGAAAAGCACAAACAACAAAGGAGAAAATCATTTTGTCATATAAACATGATGTTCAACTAGGTTTTCTTGAGCAGAATTTGGATTCTATGATTTTTGAAAGTTTCCTCTTTAGATTTTTAAGTGATCTCTGCCTAACCTTGGTAGGATTTGTACCCATGGCATGGAGTTGTGCGCTCAGCATTTTGATTGGGTAAATTCTTCTTCTTTCCTTTTCATACAATTTTGCATTTTGATGAAAGAATATACATGCATATCACTTTGTCATTGGACATAAGCATATTATTTTCGGTTTTAATTCTTTTTTTTTCATAAAAATTGTCTATAATTCAAGTTTTATCGCTGAATTAGTTTGATAGTAAGTTAGCAATGTCCGACACCAGTTAGTAAGAATGAGAACAGGACCAATTCATATTAGAGTCGTACAGTTTTCACGGACAAAATGTTGACCTTATTTTGATCATATTTCCTTTTCATGCCTGATGATTTCTCTGTTCATCTTCATGTTTATCATTTCACAGTTTAAAATATTTTTTGCATGACTCTTTCATCTGTTTAATTTTTTTCATGATAATAGTAATTTTCATATATTGATGAATTTTTCTTGCATATTTAATTTCACATGAATCTTGCATTAAGATAATGAAATGAAAAAAAGTATTTCTGGTTAGGTTTTAAACTATTTTTCTTTATGAAATAAATTGTTTTCTATACATACATAATGTACTAGTGATATTTCAGACATGTATATGAAATGTGGTACTTTTCAGTTTTGTGAATTCCTATCTTAAATATAATCATATTTATTACCTTTTTGATTTGTCTGTGTGACAGTATAATTACATGGTTTAGATATTCAGATAATACCTGTATTCCAACTTCTGGAAATGAATTTTAATCAAGTGAATGTTATTTGTGTCCCTGAAAAATTTAAAGTCGGGTATTGTGTCTAGGAGTGCCTTTTGCTGTGTTAGAATTATATGCAAAATTATTAATGAATATTCTTTAAAAATTATTCAAGATATCTGACGAAAATGTTGTCCTTTCTGCAGGCTAAAACCTGTTGTGTCCGGATGAAGAAATGCTTACTGATGTATAATTATACATTTACATAAGTTTTTCCTTTCGTTATTAGGAAGTTCCGGGTGGGATGGGGGTCTAAAGTGAATTAATTACGTTAAACGTATTGTTTGACCTGAACGTATTTAGCATGCAGTAAGCCCATCAACGTCTTTTACACTTAAGTAGAAAATGCTGACAAATAGTAGTTTCATAGGCCTGCAGTTATTCTCCATCTTTAAGTTGATCATAAGTGTTGGCCCCTATTCATCCATGTGTGAAGGCCCCTCCAAGCTTGTTACAGCCATACAGGAGCATCACCTTGTCCCCTCCCTGAAAAAAAAAAAAAAATTTGTATTTATATTTCATTTAACCATTGATGTCATTTTTTTTTAGTTTCATCAGAGTATGAAACAAATTTTGATTGCAAACTGTATGAATCCACATAGCGGATTCTTACAGAAGTTTGCAAACAAAATTTGTTTCATACCCCGATGAAACTAAAAAATAATTGACATCAACGCTTATAATTAATTTTTGAAAATGATTTTCTAATTTAAAACATGTTTTATGTACAATTTTACTGGTTTTAAATGGGATTCTTTTTCTCAAATCAATACGCAACGTCAGTTGTCGTATTGTGACGTCACATTTTTCGCGCCATTCTCGGAATTTCTTTCATAGAAGAATGAAAAGAATTTTTCGACCAATCACATTTGAGTATTTACCATGAAAACAAAGAAAAATTAATTATATAGATATAAATACAATGATCTCAATTTACTCCTTTCATGTCATAAAACTTCAACAGCAGACATTTCCAAGCTTATCACTAAAAACTCAGTTTTGGATCAAATGTATTTACTTTGTTTTAGCTGAGAAATAAAAGGCCAATATAATCATTGTGATACAGGTGTATAGAAGATAATATTACATATGTTTTCTTACTCTTTATCCACAGCCTGACACTAAGGATATCGAAGAGCTAGACTGGTGGTCCAAATACTACGCTTCTATAGGGGACACGACAAAATGTCGCAAATACCTCCAGAAAGGAATGGACAAGGTCAAAGTAAGTCCAGTAAAAAGTGAGGTGACGATTAACATTACCTCATATTTAATTGTCTTTCTGACAAAGTAAGTCCAGTTAAAAGTGATGTTATGATTAAAATTACCTCATATTCAATTGTCTTTCTGACAAAGTAAGTCCAGTAAAAAGTGAGGTCACGATTAACATTGCTTCATATTTAATTGTCTTTCTGACAAAGCCAACAAGAAAGGTAAAAGTGTCATATTGAAGAATAGTTTGGAAGTTGAAATAGATTAAATATGTTATTTTTATGTCTGTCAAATTTGATTGGAGTATTATGGTTTGGCGTCGTCCTTCTATCCAGGGTGTGAAAACTTAGGTTTGTCCAGAGATCTCCTTCATTTTTTTTTGGGCCAATCTCTTTGAATCTTTGTTTGCATTATAATCATGATATGTAATTATGTTTCTCTGAAAAGAATTTTGATTCCGCTATTTTTTGCAAAAGTCATTGCTCCTTTGCTTATTTCTTAAACTAGTTCTTGAATCTTGTCTGCAGAATCTCTTCCAGCAGTTTTTTTTGCCGATTTCTTTGAAACTTGGTAGGCTTTATAGTTAAGATACAGGGCTCAAAGTGACGCCTAATTTAGTGGCCATTCGCCTTAAAGGTGCCTGCATGGCCACTAAAAAAATTGTGTAAATTTGCGATTTGGTTAATCTTTCAAAGGTTGCAGTCAATGCTAAAATGATGTTCACAATCAAAAAAGTTACAGAGGTGTTATACTAACCTAAAGCATTAAAAGAGTTTTTTTTTGTTCAAATTTATGACAACTAGGCAAGGCTAATAACTTTTACAATTGGTGCCTAGATTTTATGACTTGGTAGTCAAATAAGCCACCTGTTAAAATTATCTACTTTGAGCCCTGAAGATTTTCTAGTTGTGCTTAATGAGTTAGAAACCAACTCCTGGTACCTTGTATTTCTTTAACTGTTTGAAAATTAATTATTCACTAAAGTCTTTGTAGTGAAAGCTGAGGGTTATAGCATGCATACATGTCAACCTCTGAAACCTCCAATGAGGGAGATCTCCCTCATTCCACATCCAAAATGAGGGACAAAGTGCATAAAAAAAATTGCGACATTTTTTGTCGCATTCAGGGGATGTTCCATATGAACATGCGCAGGGGTAAATTACGTCAGGCTATTGATAAGTACATCTCAATATTAAGATATGACAACAATGGTTAATTTTAATTAATAATGATAATAAATTAAAAATGATTCTTTAAGAAAATGTTTTAAGAAATTTCTTAGAGAGGAACTGTATTTAGTGAATTATTAATTATATAGTGACAAAGTAACTACTTATCTACTGAATTTTGGGTTAACCATCCCAGATTATGTGGGAAGTCCCCGGAAAGTCATTAGAATTTCCTCTAAATCCTGATTTGGCATTTCCAGAATCGGTCTTAAAGGCTCTTAAGGTGATGAAGTTTCTCCAGACAGTTTGTTGTAAGGCTTGTCTTTCTTTGGATTTAGGTGTTCACAAACGATCTGGAAAAGTCGGAGACCTACAAATCCTTTGATGACTTCTGTCACTGCTTTGACCTATCGCGCGGCAAAGACGAGGAGGACGAAGAAGGAAATGTTGTCGGCCAATTCAAGGTTAGTGACATAGCTTAATGTTGAAAAGGATAGGTGAAGGTCATTTCAAAAATTAAAATGTTCGCTGCAACTTTTTAAGATTTCAAGATCATTGCTCTATGTTAATGTTAATTGAGTAAATTCAAGGTTAACAGCAAAGGTCAAGGTTATTTTTTCAGACCTTCCGTAGGCAGGTTCTTTTAAGACCAATACTTGTGTACTAAGTAGCTTGCATCACTTTGGTGACAAATTCTTTTTTTTAGCCCACCATCATCAGATGGTGGGCTATTCAAATCGCCCTGCGTCCGTGGTCCGTGGTCCGTCCGTCCCTCCGTCCCTCCGTCCGTAAACAATTCTTGTTATCGCTATTTCTGAGAAAGTGCTGATGGGATATTTCTCAAATTTCATATGTAGGTTCCCCTTGGTGCCTAGTTGTGCATATTGCATTTTGGGACCGATCGGAAAACAACATGGCCGACAGGCAGCCATCTTGGATTTTGACAACTGAAGTTTGTTATCTCTATTTCTGAGAAAGTATTGAAGGGATCTTTCTCAAATTTCATATGTAGGTTCCCCTTGGTGCCTAGTTATGCATATTGCATTTTGGGACCGATCAGAAAACAACATGGCCGACAGGCAGCCATCTTGGATTTTGACAATTGAAGTTTGTTATCTCTATTTCTGAGAAAGTATTGAAGGGATCTTTCTCAAATTTCATATGTAGGTTCCTCTTGGTGCCTAGATATGCATATTGCATTTTGGGACCGATCAGAAAACAACATGGCCGACAGGCAGCCATCTTGGATTTTGACAATTGGAGTTTGTTATCGCTATTTCTGAGGAAGTACTGAAGGGATCTTTCTCAAATTTCATATGTAGGTTCCCTTTGGTGCCTAGTTATGCATATTTCATTTTGGGACCAATCAGAAAACAACATGGCCGACAGGCAGCCATCTTGGATTTTGACAATTGGAGTTTGTTAACGCTATTTCTGAGGAAGTACTGAAGGGATCTTTCTCAAATTTTATATGTAGGTTTCCTTTGGTGCCTAGTTATGCATATTGCATTTTGGGACCAATCGGAAAACAAAATGGCCGACAGGCAGCCATCTTGGATTTTGACAATTGAAGTTTGTTATCGCTATTTCTGTGAAAGTACTGAAGGGATCTTTCTCAAATTTCATATGCAGGTTCCTCTTTGTGCCTGGTTATGCATATTGCATTTTGAGACTAATCAGAAAACAACATGGCTGACAGGCAGCCATCTTGGATTTTGACAATTAAAATTTGTTATCGCTGTTTCTCAGAAAGTAATGAAGGGATCTTTCTGAAATTTCATATGCAGGTTCCTCTCAGTGCCTAGTTATGCATATTGCATTTTGAGACCAATCAGAAAACAACATGGCTGACAGGCAGCCATCTTGGATTTTGACAATTGAAGTTTGTTATCGCTATTTCTCAGAAAGTAATGAAGGGATCTTTCTAAAATTTCATATGCATGTTCCCGTCGGTGCCTAGTTATGCATATTGCATTTTGAGACTAATCAGAAAACAACATGGCCGACAGGCAGCTATTTCGGATTTTGACAATTGAAGTTTGTTATCGCTATTTCTGTGAAAGTACTGAAGGGATCTTTTTCAAATGTCATATGTAGGTTCCCCTCAGTGCCTAGTTTTGCATATTGGGAACAATACGAAAACAACATGGCCGACAGACAGCCATTATAGCTAAACCTTAAATTCTGTATATAGGTTCCCCTTGTTTGAAAAGTACTAGAGGGCTGTTTCTGAATTTACACAGATAAGTAAGACTTAGAGGAAGGGAAAAGTAGGGAAAAGATCAATCTGACATGGAACCTATAAAGATCATTCAATGGTGGGCGCCAAGATCCCTCTGGGATCTCTTGTTTTACCTTAAATTTTTTTTTTGAATATCACAAACCTTCATCGTCTTTCAAAAGGCAACAGAAAAATAGATTTGTATAGAAGTATTTACATATTAATCTAAACACTTCAATGCAAATTTAGTGAACATACACAGATAAGAGTTATTTTTTTTTAATAAAAATTAATTTTTACTTTATTATGACACAACAGTGCTGTTTTGTATTTAAGATTAATCCATTGTGTAATTCTTTGTTGCAGGGCTCATTCAAGGTGTACCCGTTACCCCCTGACCCGAGTGAGCCGCTGCCTGAGCGAGCCTTCAGTAACCTACCCCCTAGCACACCCGAGGAATGTGTCGTGCGTGTCTATGTTATCTGTGGCATAGGCCTACAGCCTAACGACACCAGTGGTCTGGTAGGTTATCATGGCATTTACAACTTAATTTAAATAGGTTTAAGTAGGTTTAATTTCAGACTAAATAGGTTTAAGTAGGTTAATTTTAGACTAAATAGGTTTAAGTAGGTTAATTTTAGACTAAATAGGTTTAAGTAGGTTTAATTTTAGACTAAATAGGTTTAATTTTAGACTAAATAGATTTAATTTCAGACTAAATAGGTTTAATTTTAGACTAAATATGTTTGAGTAGGTTTAATTTTAGACTAAATAGGTTTAGGTAGGTTTAATTTTAGACTAAAAAGGTTTAATTTTAGACTAAATAGGTTTGAATAGGTTTAATTTTAGACTAAATAGGTTTAAGTAGGTTTAATTTTAGATTAAATAGGTTTAAGTAGGTTTAATTTTAGACTAAAAAGGTTTAATTTTAGACTAAATAGGTTTGAGTAGGTTTAATTTTAGACTAAATAGGTTTAAGTAGGTTTAATTTTAGATTAAATAGGTTTAAATAGGTTTAATTTTAAACCAAATAGGTTTAAGTAGGTTTAATTTTAGACTAAATTCTGTTTAAGTTTGTATCACTACACAAGCGATAAGTCGGAGAACATTCAAGATCAGTATTACAAAAAAACTTCCAACATTTTGATAGGAATCCATAATAGAAAAAACTTATCAATATCCGTTATATATCTGAAGATTCCACAGTCCATACCAATTGTGCTTTTTCCATAGGAAGCTCCAACAAAAATGCTTGGTAAATATTATCAAAAATGCTCTTTCACTGTCCAAGTCCTTCCCAACTTAGAGTTGATATTCAATGTGTTGGTTCCCTCTAACATAAGCTGCATTTTCTTATGAAAGTTTGAAAAAGTGATGTTTTTGTGGACTTCTATTTATAGAAAGTTGGATGCAGAACATTTTTTATTAGTCAAGAACAATTTAAATTTAAAGAATATGATACATTATTTGACATGTAACAGACATGAAATGTTACCTTATATTACAGGCTGACCCTTATGTGGAGATTGAACTGGGCAAGAAAAAAGTCAGCAGTCGGGACGATTATGTGCCGAACTCCATCGAACCTGTCTTTGGAAAGTAGGTCATACTTTCTACGATTGGATCAATATTTAAAACTCGTGACAAAAAAGTTAATCCTTAAAATTTTGTTACAGACTTAAAGTCGATAACACTGATTCTGTATATATGTATGACCTTTGACCTATATGTATTCTGTTGATTTGTATGACCTTTGAACTATATGTAATATGTTGACTTGTATGACCTTTGACCTGTATTCTGTTGACTTGAATGACCTTTGACCTAGATATATAGATAGCCTGTTCACCTCTATTTAACGTTTGACCCACAGGATGTTTGAACTGAACTGTACATTACCAGTGAGGAAGGATCTCATTGTTAGGATCAAGGACTATGACATCATCACTAGTGATGACCTCATTGGTGAGACCATCATAGACCTTGAGAACCGCTTCCTGTCCAAACACAGAGCCACATGTGGTATCCCTAAGTCATATTATGTGTAAGTATGTCGTTGACCTGAAACAGTTGAATTTTTTTATTTTCAAATGCAGTACCAGGTTTGAGAATACAAATGAATTGTAAGATATCTATGTTTAAAAAAATGATTATACAAGATGGCTGAGAAAAAAGAAAAAATGAAATAATAATAATAAAAATGTAAAATAAATCAAGAAAGATATACAGAACAAGTTGTGTAGTATTCATGGCTCAGTCAAAATTACTCCGCAAAAAAATATCTGTTTAATGAATAATTATTCGAGATGGCAGCGTAACAAAAAAATAAAAAAATAGTAATAATGAAAATAGAAAATAAGAAAGAAAGATATACAGAACAAGATATGTAGTATTCTATAGCTCAGTCAAAAATGACGTCTGAGAAAAAAGAAAAAAAATGAAATAATGATGAAAATGGAAAAATAAATAAAGAAATATATACAGAACAAGATGTGTAGTATTCATGGCTCAGCCAAAATTATTCAAGACGGCTGAGAAAAAAGAAAAAAATACAATAATAATGAAAATGAAAAATGAATACAGAATGAGATGTGTAGTATTCATAGCTAAATCAAAATTACTCAGCAAGGTCTGTGTGTTATGATATTATCTATCTATAAGTGAACAATTTCTGTGTTAGTCTGCATTATCTATGGAAATTAGAATCAGTATCTTCAGTGTATGGATAAACAAGTCTGATATTGATTGGTACCTATGATTTGTCTGTGAACAGGTCCGGTGTGAACCAGTGGAGAGACAGTCAAAAACCAAAGGAGATATTGGACTGGTATTGTAAGAAAAACCACCTGACTGGTCCGCTCTTCTACGGCACAAATAGTGTTAAGGTTGCTAACAAAACATACAGCTTGTCCGACTTTGGTACGTAAATTCTTACTGTGTGATATTCGTTTAAGCCCTTCGATATGTAGACATAGAGCTTGTCTGACTTTGGTACGTAAATCCTTACTGTGTGATATTCGTTTAAGCCCTTCGATATGTAGACATACAGCTTGTCCGACTTTGGTACGTAAATCCTTATTGTGTGATATTCGTTAAAGCACTTCAATATATAGATATATAACTTGTCCGACTTTGGTACATAAATCCTTACTGTGTGAAATCAATTAAAGTCCTTCGATATTTAAGGGTTAACTGTAATATTTTTTTTTACGTTATTGAGCAATAACACAAAAAACTGGGGTGTACTCTGAATAAACTGCGAAGCGGTTTATGAAAAGAGTACACCCCAGTTTTTTTGTGTTATTGGACAATAACGTAAAAAAATATTACAGTTAACCCTTATAATTTAATAAACAATGATAAGAAACGTTTTCATTAAGTTTAACATGTTTATTTTGCTCCAGATATTTAAAAACACATTGATAAATGCAAAATCCCGTGAACAACGATTACTCCACTGACGTCACAGTCATTATTTGAGTTATGAGATGATAACATAATTTTTTGAGCCACTGAAAATGCTTGTTACAAGCAAAATTAAATTATATAGGCATACAACTTGTCCGACTTTGGTACGTAAATCCTTACTGTATGATATGATTAAAGTCCTTCGATATGTAGACATATAACTTGTCCGACTTTGGTACATAAATCCTTACTGTGTGATATTCGTTAAAGCCCATCGATATGTAGACATACAGCTTGTTCGATTTTTGTATCAAAAATACTCAAATAGTTTACGCAGTTTTGGTGTGTGTTCATAGTGTCAAGTTCAATTTTTATTTACGAATGTAAGATATTAAAAGAAAAAATAACCAAAAATGTTATTTTTGTTGCATTTTGGCAGAGGTGAATCCACGTTCCGACCCGGACCTTGGACAGCCAGATGAGAGACTTGCTCTTCATGTCCTAAATACCTTCCCCATCGTCAAGGAACATGTTGAGACGCGACCCCTGTACAACCCCATACAACCTGGAATAGAACAGGTGACTTTATCATACAAAGTGATCAGAAAATAGAGAAAATTACGCATTTCTTTACAAATGTCATTGGGAAGTATAATATTAGTTGTGATCTAACACATGGGTCTGTTCCGTGGACAGGGATATCTCAACCCGAGTGTAAGAGTTTTGCCGAATGCTTGCAAGCCTAACTCTTAAACGAGGGTTGAGATATCCTTGTTCACGTAGCAGAACCATATGTTTAATTATTATTTTCTCACATACTTGGAAGCAAATGTACTGTATTTATTCTAATAAACGCCCCCACCCTAATAAACGCCACCCCCCACCCCCCACCCCACCCCTTTTTTTGGAAAGAAAAATTCCTCCATTCGAGAAAAAGAACTTACCGTGGCACAGTTATATATCCATCCACTTGTGTCCAGAGGTAATTATTTAAAGGATATCCAACATAAAACCAACACAAACCACAAAACAAAGTTTCAGTAACTATATACACAGTATCACTATATGTTTCATGGTGTGAAATGGGTACATACAACAGATCTCACAACTTACTGACTCTGAAATTTTGATCTCCATTAAACGCCCCCCCCCCCCCCCCCCCCCCCCCCCCTCTTCACGCCATCTATAATCCTCCTTTGTAATGATGCAGGACCTTTGTAATGATGCAGGACCTTTGTAATGATTGAGAACTTCTTGTATATTGAAGAACCCATTTGGTAGAATAATCTAAATAAGCTAAAGATGTAGGAAATGTGAAAATATTGATGGTTGTTATCAATGCCATTAGCAATACAGTCCAATACTAAAATCATTCCCTCACAGAAATACTTTGGGAAGATTGTATTGCTTAATAATCATAAAATTATTCCCTCTGGGAAGATCGTTTGGCTTAATAATCATAAAATTATTCCCTCTTTCTTGACTTGTGTTTCAGGGTAAAGTACAGATGTGGGTGGATATTTTCCCCAAATCACTCGGACCTCCAGGATCACCGTTCAACATTGAACCACGCAAACCATCAGGGTAGGTACACCCACTCAAAGTTCTCATGTCTTATCCTTTTTAAACTGATGGTGTGGAGAGCCAAATGATAGCATGTTTGCCCTTCACCAAGACAGCAGGGACATGGAAATCATTGGGACACCTGCCCGATTCCCAAGTTTTTTTGTTTTTTGTTTTTGTTTTATTTATCTATTAATTGTTTTATAATTATTATAGTTTAATCCATTAACACATTGGCAGCAAGCAAACTTTGACCTTTGTTAACCTTTGAACCAAAGTATTTTGAAGTTGACCATTGTAATGAGAAGGCTTTTAAGTGTTTAAATGCTAACAAAAAGATTCATGTATTTTGACCTTTGAAACAATCTATGTTGTCAGGTTTGTGCTGCGTTGTATCGTATGGAACACCGTCGATGTCGTACTGGATGAAGAATCTATCACAGGCGAACAGATGAGTGATATCTACGTTAAGGGATGGATCTCTGGTATTGACGAGAAACAGGAGACCGATGTGCACTACCGATCCCTGGATGGCGAAGGAAACTTCAACTGGCGATTCATCTTCCCCTTTGAATATTTGCCAGCTGAACAAGCGATGGTTGTGAAGAAGAAGGTGAGTGTCAAGATAAACAAAATTTTACTCTAATCATTAATCTCTGTGATTCTTGCCTTAAGATCCCTAAGTTACATTACCAAATTAACATATTGCAGTTTAAACCATTGTGGTGTGTTAGCTTTTGCTGTTTCATTGGGTGAAATTCAATGTGGATATAAGTTAGTACTGCAAATAGGGATTGAACGGTGTTTTTATTGCATTTACGGTGGTATGAACGCAATGGGATACAGACATATTCTATAAACTGTTTTGTCCGTAGGAACATTTCTGGAGCTTGGACGAGACTGAGCAGCGCCTGCCTCCAAATCTCGTCATGCAGATCTGGGACAATGATAAGTTCTCCATGGATGACTTCCTAGGTACATAATCATCCTTACGCCTTCTGTGTACTTGTGCAAATTTTTTTCTATAGATTAGTCGCTGCCATAACTGAGCATTTTGGACATTTTGGATTTTGTTTTCCATATTGTTCACCACATATAACTTGCCTCTTCTACCATCATGTCATAAACATCATCAGAGACAGGTAATACTATTGTGACGTCATTTCTGATGTCATGAACAACGTGATGTCACACCAGAGTGTTGGGCCGTCAATGGCATAGAATATAGAACTTGTTTGAGAGTTTTTCTTACTTGATTTATGTGATAAATAGAATCTCAAACTTGTGTCATAATATTCAGTTATGGAATTTATTAAACTTGAAACTCACATTACACGAATTAGTGATCCAACACTACAATAAACAATTATATCCAAACTTGGGTCACTACTTTGAACCACTTAGATTTCGTGAGTACTATATTTCGTGAACTTACATCTTCACTCATATTAAAATTTTGTGAATACATGATTTTGCGAACACTTAACTATTAGAGTCTAGGACTCTGCAAGACTACTATACCGGTAATTGAGACCTTGACCACCATGAAAAGGTGTTATTTTTGTACAAATAATCACAAAGGATTTTAATTTGTGATTGACTCCTTGAGAATGAAAATAAATCTTATGGGAAATATAAGTGATTCACAGTATTGAGGTGAATCAGTCTGTTAGTTAAAAAGATTTAATGCTAAATCTCAATATTTACCTCAGAGAATCAATACTAAATCTCAATATTTACCTCAGAGAATCAATGCTAAATCTCAATATTTACCTCAGAGAATCAATGCTAAATCTCAATATTTACCTCACAGAATCAATCCTTAATCTCAATATTTACCTCAGAGAATCAATGCTAAATCTCAATATTTACCTCAGAGAATTAATGCTAAATCTCAATATTTACCTCAGAATCAATGCTAAATCTCAATATTTACCTCAGAGAATCAATGCTAAATCTCAATATTTACCTCAGAATCAATGCTAAATCTCAATATTTACCTCAGAGAATCAATGCTAAATCTCAATATTTACCTCAGAGAATCAATGCTAAATCTCAATATTTACCTCAGAGAATCAATGCTAAAGCTCAATATTTACCTCAGAGAATCAATGCTAAATCTCAATATTTACCTCAGAGAATCAATGCTAAATCTCAATATTTACCTCAGAATCAATGCTAAATCTCAATATTTACCTCGGAGAATCAATGCTAAATCTTAATATTTACCTCACAGAATCAATCCTTAATCTCAATATTTAAATCTCATTATTTACCTCAGAATCCATGCTAAATCTCAATATTTACCTTGGAGAATCAATGCTAAATCTCAATATTTACCTCAGAATCAATGCTAAATCTCAATATTTACCTCAGAGAATCAATGCTAAATCTCAATATTTACCTCGGAGAATCAATGCTAAATCTTAATATTTACCTCACAGAATCAATCCTTAATCTCAATATTTAAATCTCAATATTTACCTCAGAATCAATGCTAAATCTCAATATTTACCTCGGAGAATCAATGCTAAATCTCAATATTTACCTCAGAGAATCAATACTAAACCTCAATATTTACCTCAGAGAATCAATACTAAACCTCAATATTTACCTCGGAGAATCAATGCTAAATCTCAATATTTACCTCAGAATCAATGCTAAATCTCAATATTTACCTCAGAGAATCTTTTTCTCTAGTACAAATTGCGCTCATTTTCATCTTTTGATAACAGGGACGCTATCGCTAAATTTGAGTGCCTTGCCAAAACCAGCCAAGAAAGCATCAGATTGTACCCTGAGTCAGCTGCCAGACTTGCAGACAGGACATGAAGTCAAACTTGTCTCTCTGTTTGAGCAGAAGAGACTCAAAGGATTCTGGCCCTGCTTCAACGACGAGACTGGAGAACGTGTTCTAACGGTATTAATCATAGTACAAACTAAAATATGGCTATAATTGTTACTGTCTTCTCAGGTGACCCCTCAACAGCATCTTGTTAAAATTGGAAGATGTGTTTTTATCTCATATTATGATAGCATATTTTTGTGTGGTACTTTAGAAAGATTAAGATTTTCTATTAATTAGGAAGTAAGATTTTCCTCTTTTCAATTGAATTTTGACAGTATATTTATATAATTTCATTCAATACTAGATTTTCTCATTATATTGGAATTTCTTTTTTTGAAGGGAAAATAGAATTATATCAGCATATTAGTATATTCTAAGATTGAGATATCTTCTCATTTAATAAGAACTCAAATTAACACAGCATATTTAGACTAGGTTAAGATTTAGATATTTTATCTTAGATACAAATGACATTTTCTGTTCAAAAATGAAATTGTGTCAGCATTCTAGGCTTTTAATTATGTGTTCTTGTGGGTATGTTGTAAATTGGGATTGTATATACTTTCTAGGGTAAGATTGAGATGGAGTTGGAATTAGTGTCATTAGAGGAGGCTGACGAGCGCCCTGCAGGACAGGGACAGGAAGAACCAAATATGAATCCCCATCTGGACCCTCCCAAGTAAGTACAGTACAATCATTAACCCCCATCTGGACCCTCCCAAATAAGTACAATCGTAAACCCCCATCTGGACCCTCCCAAGTAAGTACAATCGTAAACCCCCATCTGAACCCTCCCAAGTAAGTACAATGGTAAACCCCCATCTAGACCCTCCCAAGTAAGTACAATGGTAAATCCCCATCTGGACCCTCCCAAGTACAATCGTAAACCCCCATATGGACCCTCCCAAGTAAGTACTGATTGAGTACCCCAATCTAAACCCCTATCTGGACCCCCCGTAGTAAGTCCTGCACCTTTAACATGAACTTTGAAGAAGGCTGCTGATGAAATTTGACATTGTCATTTTCTTTTGCCATATTTATTGTACAAGAAATAAATAATTCAAAGATATTTGAAGATACCTAACTTCAGTCTTGATGACATGACATTTTCTGTTTCAGACGACCAGAGACATCCTTCCTGTGGTTCACATCTCCGTGGAAGACGTTCAAGTTCATCATCTGGCGTAGATACAAATGGTGGTTCATTGGATTCCTTATCCTGCTCCTCCTCATCATTCTCATCGCTCTTTTCATCTACTCCTTCCCGGTAATTTTTTTTATAGAAATCTGTGTTTTGTACTTGAACACATTTGATATAAAGAATAAATTTTTCCTGTGCGGTCAGCCATTAAGGCTTATCGGTGTTAAATCTAGCTTCATTTACATTTTCTTATACAGATCCCATTAATATTTGCTAATCATATGTGAATGGAATTAATCCAGATATTTCAATACATGAGAAAACGTCTCACGTCATTGCCGCGGTGGCCGAGTGGTTAAGGTGTCCCGACACTTTATCACTAGCCCTCCACCTCTGGGTTGCGAGTTTGAAACCTACGTGGGGCAGTTGCCAGGTACTGACCGTAGGCCGGTGGTTTTTCTCCGGGTATTCTGGCTTTTCTCCACCTCCAAAACCTGGCACGTCCTTAAATGACCCTGGCTGTTAATAGGACGTTAAACAAAAACAAACCAAACAAACCAAAATCATTGCAATCACCTTTTGTCGGTCTGTGTCTTTAATACATTTTCTATTTGTAAACATTTACATTTTCAACTTCTGCTCTGAAAAAAACCTGAATCAATTTCAGTTAAAAGTTTGCAGGAACCTTCCATGGCCAAAGTTCAAACAAAATTGGGAATCATAAGGTTCCCACGCCCCAGGAGACTGAGACCGGACCAAAAGGGATCATATTGACTAAAATTTTTAAAAATCTTCTCATGACCCATAATTGGTAGAACCAAATACCCTTTATAAATGAACCCTTTATAAATGAAAGTGTCTTGTCGTGCTTTAGCTAAATTGTGAAGCTCATGACCCTATGTTCTCCAATTTCCCCACCAGGGAGGGGGTAAAAGATAGTGTATATACTAGTAAATTGGTATTTGTGAGATTCAGTTGTTGATTTGAAATTTAGAAATAATTAATTTCATTGTGGGTAGAATTATCATTATGGGATGGCAGTGTGATGGTATGCAGGAAAATGCCGGTATCTAAAGAAAGCTTCAAACTGATGCAAATGCATAATATTTATAGATAGTTTTGTATAGACGGAGTTTCAAGACGTATGATTATTCTATTCTGTTTTACAGGGTGCTTTCAACAACTGGATTCTTGGGAACTGAACACTCACATGAACACTGTGTTTTATTGATCAACGATTTAGGAACAATACATGGTTTTATAGAACAACGATATAAGATACGAAGGCACCTGTTCAATGTGTAACTGATCAATGTTGGATTGGAGCCTATTTAGTTAGTTCAGGATTCACAATGGATGATTTTCCACAGTGAGTCTGCAACGTCGAAGATTTACTTGGTTTTCAAACTAAAGTGACAATTTAAGAAAGGACTGCTGTGTGTTTATGTGATAGAAGTCGATACAAGCAGACGTATGTTTGTTTTCTTCCGATATACATTTGAATTACATACTCATTGAATGATCATAATTCTTGTACTAATACAAAATCATAGAAATGTGTTACTAGATTTTTTCAAACTTTCAAAACCTTCCTGTTTCAATTAAGCAAAAGGTTTTTGAATGTCTATATACCCTCAAATTACAAGTAGATACAAATTCAATATAATTTTTATTGATTAACTTTTAAATTTGATACAGATTCATTATATTTGCTTGAGATTCTGACAGTTTGTACCTTCACTCCCCCTTTTTCATTATTGGACTGTTCCACATCTGTTTTGAATGGTACCATTATTGCTATAAGGAAGGAAAGCAATGTGTATAGATGTGAAATGTACGAAATATAAGAGAGGGTGAATCTGTTACCGGTTGTCTTGTTGGAATGATATCATACAATATTTTGTAGAATGTTAATTCTTTAATTGTTATATGCCACTATATTTAAGGAGTTATCCTACTGAAGCAAAGATGATATCCTAAAGATGAGGTCTATATTGTTCCACAGAATATAATGAAATTATGATCAAATGTTCATCTTGGGATGGATGTATACTTATTCATCAAATATTCTCTTTCCGTTCAGTTAATATTAGTTTTTAGATTAGTTAACCTGCCTCTACAATTAACAATATCTTATTATCTCACCTGATATTATGTTCTGTCTGGTTTGAGATGTCGTTATATTTATCACTTCGTTGACATCTGTGAAGATTTACCCAGGAGATATAGATTCCTGAGAAATCGAGATATTGATATTTTGTTGAACCAGTTAGGAAAAGACTGATTAATATATACTTCCTTGCCACAAACATAGATATGATATTTCTACCTTGCCTGCTGTACTTTAATCTGCTGATGCATGGTCAGACCAAAATGATCTGATAATGTTTTTATGTGATAAATGGATGGTCACTCTCTGATAACGTTCTCACGTGATAGACCTGTAATCGGTATGGTAAGTCAACATGACCGGTCATCGTGGTGTTGCTATACATCCAGGCAAAGTTATAATTTGTACAAAAAGATATTATGCTTTCTGTTTAAATTTTTAGTATATATTTTCATTAAAATCATTCTTAAAATCATTGTGTAGAAATTAGAATTCAACAGAAAAAAAATCAAACTTTGATATAGTCAAAAGGAAATGATTTTGAAATCAACTTTTGTTTTACTTTTGGACAGAATATAAGGTAAAATGAAGCTAAAACCTACATTATTTAATGGCTTTTATTCTATTTTTATAACAAATGTACATTTCAATTTGATCATGTAACGACATGACGTTGCGTGCCTTTTTATAACCGTCTTGTACATACTTGTCCAGCAGTTAGTGACTAAACCAGCACTAGCTGGAACCAACAGACCACGACTGCTTTGAAAAGACAGGGGGAAACATATTGACAGATATACGGAGAAAATTTCAAGTATTTTCAAAACAAAAAACGCCATGTTATGTGTCAAGGTTTTGTGGAAAAATAGATTTGTCATTGTTTTAGAACCTGACTCTTTCGACCATTCTCATGAAAAAAAAAGAAAGACCAGAAACTACCATGGAGGAACACACCGACGGACATTGATTGACAGACGAAAGACGGACAAAGACTTTTGAGGACATGTACATATAGTTTCTTGTAGAATTATGTTGTTAGATACAAGAAAATGTTACCCCTTCATCATGGCCTTAATCACCTTCTCAATGGACGACCAGTTTTGTTAAGAGCTTTACTCGTCCTTCACAACCACATGTCCCCGTATTTTAAAGCTTTATCAACTTAATAGAAGCTTGACGCAAATAATTTACAATGTTTTTTCAAAAGTTGTAATCTAATTCACAACAAATATTTTTGTGTGTGCTGTATCCAATTTATTATCAAAAATTATTAAAAATGTAAAATGTTTAGAAACTCATTACAATGAACAACATGATCTGTACAAGTGTGAAAATGCTACGGAGAAGTTATCAAATATTCTTAAACTAAGATGGATTATTTCACTCTGGAGTTTGTCAGAGTGGAACCTCTTGTTGAGTACACAAAATAATGAATTTTATTGATGACTATTTGTTTATTGTATTTAGAATGTGTTTATCAGTTCTGACGTAACATTGTCTGTATTCGACAATATTTCTGATTCCTCTTGATGTATGTCCATAGTTGTTTCTATTATAACATTGTAAGTGTCCCTCTCATCATGCTATATAAATAATACCGCTATGATCATATCTGATTATTCCACCATCAGTAAAATAGCCTAATACGTAAAATGTCGGGCTGAAATACATCAGGTAAATGTTGGTGTTAAATGTTAACGTTATGTTTCGACTTTAGAGAAAATATGTTCATCTTGCTAATGAATATCTTTAATATGTGGTTTAGAAGCTTTTTGACACTTCTGGAATACGATATCAGAATCATTAAAATAAGGACACACTGATAATATCCCTAATTATTATTAAAGGTCACCACTTCTGTAGTGAAGATGGCGTTAGCTGGAACATACTTATTTACCGCATACAGAGAGCGACCCCTACAGTATACACTAATCATCACTATATACTGAGCGCCCTCTACAGTATACAATAACCACTCACTAAGCGCCCCCTACAGACTACAGTCACCACACATTGAGCGCCCTCTTCCGTTTTCATGTTTTTCACGCAGCTGAAGACAAATATTTAACAATACAGCTACAATTCTGCAATTATGATACATCATTTGATTTTCACTATTTTCTCCCAGGAAATGACGTGAATCGTGGAGACGGTAGAACATCGTCCACATATTGACAGCTGGTGATATTACAGGTGTTGGGATATTAACTTTTCTACACTTTATATACCCGTGTTAGACATTATATATTTATTAATAATAAACTCCTTTTACAGCATCTTGTCTCTGCCTTTGTATGTGTTAAGTAATACACCCAGCCGGGGTCAAGTATATCAAGGCATGTCCTCTAGAAAATGAGGTCTAAAGAATACTTTCCGGGCTTGATATATACATGAAGTGTTTGAATTTTTTTTCGAAATATTGATATGATATTTGTTTGTATTTGTAATGTTTATACATTTCTTTAAATTGATATTGGTTTTCAGAATTTTCACATTCTGATCTAAATTTAGGATAAATGGATTGCTGAATGTATTGTGACCGAGCGATAAGACAAGGTTCTACAGTAGGAGGCTAAGTAGCACAGCAGTAAGGTATATAACACATTTAAACAATTCTAGTCCAACGTTTTCAATTTGTAGATAATACAGCACAAGATGAAATGTGATACACATTTAGAATAACAAGGACAGTTCTGGGTTTAAGAGGAAAAGCGAAGAATGCGAAGGAATAGACCTTTGACAGTGAACGTTCTAATCACTAGCTGTCAGAATTTATAATTTAGGATGTTGACGGAGGTGTGTATTATGGTACATAATGAGTCAGATACGACCAGCATGTTTAATAGTTCTGCAACATCATTCACGAAGACTCATGAAGTCAATGGCGTCATCTTTATCCATGATTCAACCACTGTTTTGCTATATTCTGAATTCCGGATTCTGTCTCGGTTATGAGTGATAACGTTAACGCTAATATTTGTTCATATATCTAGACCATATCCTGGTCACGGCACCACTGAGTATAGAGAAATAAAGCACAAATATGTAATATCAGCTGGCAGATATTCAGTAAATGTTTAACGTCTGTGCATATATTCAACCGAAATACGTGTTGGGAATCTAAATCAAACATCACAATGATTATTTCCTGGTCATCAGAATTACTGTCGATGGAGTCTACAATAACACGATATAAAATTGATATTGCTTCATGCTCTACAATATGATCCCTGCTCTCAATGCGTGTACTGAATGTCACATAACATTTGAGCAGGAAATCGCTCGTAGACCTACAGTCATAGTTACTGATCAGTAAAGTTCAAACACGCGTACTTCATTCCTTTTCTGTCGTGATTCATTTGTAACCACAAATTTGTTCCACACACAGATATCGCCCTTGGTGTGTCTACACCGTCTGATGACGTCAGCAGTTCTCTGACGTTTGTACCGTCACATGACATCTGTATCACGTTAGTGGATGCCTGCCCACACACGTACACATTACCGTCAATATCGACGTCTAATCCCAGTGCTCCTTTCAACAAACCGACCTTAGTCATTTCTGAACGTGTACCACCTGAAAGTCTGTAAACAGCTACATCGCCATTTGTGGATGTGTTTTGGCTGCCATATATGTGTCGGGTGTCTGGATCATACGCAAGATGGAGGCAGTTAACAACGGAACAGTTAATAGATTCCGAGTCCCCATTCTGTTGTACACGGTACAGTTGATTCACAGAGCTCACCACAAACTCATCACCTGTATATGTTACAGCTCTAGGTTGTATACCATTTGACATCTTTATCTCTGACGTCAAAGTTAATTTTGATGACTCAATCCTGAAGACACGTATAACAGGAATAGTGTAATTACCGACCGCTACTGTGTGATCGTCGATACGACACATGTCATATGGCCTACCTTCAACTTTGACTTCATCCTCAAATTTGCCGGCAGCTGTAAACAGCTTGATTTTGTTGTTACTATAATCTCCGAGAACAATATGATCGTCCGATAAATAAACAACACCAAATGAAGTGCAATCTTTTCTATCTGATGTACACTTAATGCTAAACTTGCATACCTCTTTTACATCACATTCCGACAAGGGTCGCGCACTACGTATTCCGTCTGGTAGCGGTTCTATATGTTTCACTACTGTGATGTTTCCCAATGACAGTGGAATATCTTCATCCAACCTGAGAAGACTCGGATCTACGACATGCTTGATCCTGATAGAGGAGAATGACATCCTTATTTCCGTGATCAGGTTCTGGCAGGATTCCATTTCCGCCTGGCCTCTCTGATACATCAGTATTGTGTTTACGCTATCATTCCTCTGAACTGCTGTCTCGGAGCTTTCTACTGTGTTCTCAATGGATGACATCAGACGTTCACATTTCTGAATAGACAAGTCCAGATTTTCCTTTTCTTGTTTATAAGACGATACCAGTTTGTCTGTGATGTCCTTCTGCATGGCGTCAAGACGTAGGTCGACCTGTTTTCGTAAATCTGTTATACCATCAAATCCAGAATTTTGATCTTCTAGGAGGATTTGAAGTTTCTCGCCAAATGTTTTGACGAGCAACTTGATATCCTCCATTGTCTTCTGTAGTGATTCTTTTCGATCCTCCAGTCGTGACTCCGTCTTCAGTTTGTCACAGTATTCCTGTGTCGTTGTCACTACGTCACATCGTCTGTGGTCTATGGTGATACATCTACTACAGCCAAGTATCTGATGATCCTCACAATAATAACACATCTTCTTCGTGTGTTTTTCACATCGGATCTGTTCTGTTACTTGTCTCGGAGTAATTCCTTTCTTCCCTTTTACGTCCATTGTTTCACATCCTTCGTGAATCAAATCGTGATAATCGACTTTACATGTTGTACAGAACAAGACGTTACAAGTTTTACACCAGATCGTGGCTGGAGTCCCAGGTTTCCCTTTCTTCTCACAAGGTTTACAGAACATCGGCTCAAGTGCTGTGGGCTTTACCAGATCTTTTACTATTACATTGGCTGGGAATTGTTGAGCCCATTTCTCCTTGTCCTCCGACGGGTTGACAGGCTGTGTCATCTTCCTACACACAGGACAAGGGAAGGCAGTCGCCGACGCCATCTTTCCCGACAGGTCTTTGGTGATGAAGGTGGACAGACATTCCTGACAGAAGGAATGAAGACACGGGAGGGACTTTGGTTCGTGCAGCTGCTCCAGACAAATTGGACAATCTAACAGTCGGGCTTCCCTTGGAGGTGCGGGACTGTCGGGTACTTCGTGAGAGGTTCCACCTTCAGCCATTACGTTTAAAAGGCGATGGTTTCTGTCAATATACGAGGAGAGACAGTCAATAAAATCGAAACTTAATGTAATCTAAATGAATTATAACTAACTGTTTATAACAACTTCATATACATCTTGAAGTGAGCAAGTACATACAAATTATTGTGATCAGGTGCACATATGGTTTACAATGATCAGGTATGAGTACGGATTAGAGTGATCAGGTATACAAACGGATTATAGTAATCAGGTATTAATACGGATTATAGTGATAAGGTACACATACGGATTAAAGTGATCCGGTACATGTACGGGTTATACTGATCAGGTAAAATATACGGGATATATTGATCAGGTTTACATACGGATTATAATGAATAGCTACACATACAGATTATAGTGATCAGGTACACATACGGATTGTAGTGATCAGGAAGATATACGGATTATTGTGATCAGGTGCATATTTAAATTATTTTGATCAGGTACAAATACGGATGATAGTGATCAGGTGCATATTCTGATTATTGTGATTAGGTACATATACGGATTATAAAGATCAGGAATACAAAATGATCAAGTACACATACAGATTATATCGATAAGGTATACATACAGATTATAGTGATCAGGTATATGTTCAGATTATACTCAACTAAGTACACATACGGATTATTGCGTTTAGTCACATATGCTGATTATAGTAACCAGTTGCTTATATAGAAGCTACACTATGTACATTCATATTAACATCCAATTCCATTGTAGGGAAATAGAATACATCCATATTACCAAACGATTTCAAGAACCACTAAATAATTGATTTATTCTGTACACATTGCTGACAATTAAGTAAAGAATGAAGTGTAGTAAGGGACGATAACTCATTATCGTTCCTTACGGAACGTAATGATAGTATGAGCTAATTCGCCTATTTTGCCGGCTATTGTAGCGATTTGGGAGCGGAAAAAATGGCACATACAATTTTGATGGTCTTTTGAACCATTGTAAAACTCGGCTCGATCTAGGTCTGGATGTATTTGGTATCCCTGTGGAAATTCGTATTTATGAGATATTTTGGGTCAAACATGCCAAAATCGTCACTTTGACCGGTAGCTTCTGTTTAACCGGTCCTTAAAAATCAGCGTTTCAATCCAAAAATCTGAAACTCCAAACATAACAAGAAGAGATAGTTCTGAAGAAAAAGAAAAGCGTATCTTTAGTTTTTCTATATCTTTCATAGAACGGCCACAATAGGGTTTTGAAAAAGGGTCGTATTTTATCGGGAGGTGGCGGATGTTACGTCACGAGTGTTACGTCACAAGAATGTGTGGAATGTAGTGTATTGAAGGACGGAACGTAAAGTACATGCGGCTAATGTTAACCTGAAGGTTGGCAACTACGCCACGAGCGAAACGGCACCCCATCTCACTTCAACCGGCTAAAAAACACATTTATTCAAACTGACACGGCGCACACTATATGCGACCGTCATCAGAAAACATTCATCTTTAACCTACCGTGCCACTCAATATGAATTGTTACATCCAAAACACAATAATCCGTGAAAACATCGCCGAATTCCTCGCTCAGAACGCCATTTCTCAAACGGCTCCCTGAGCCTGTCCAGATTCTTCATTTACATACGGGGTTCAAGGGTCATGCGATTATATGATCGTCAGTCGTCATGTGTACTTTTGGGGGTCATCTCCGCATGCATTTTGTCCGCAAAATGCTTCGGCTCGCTGAAGAGTTTCGTCTAAGTTACGATTATTTGAAGAGTTTCGTCGATGAACGATGATTTATAAATTATTTGTTATTTTGAACGTTTGATTACCATGCACCGTATATGACAGTACACAGCAGGCGCGGATCCAGGAATTGGAAAGGGGGGGGGGGGGGGGGGGGGGGGGGGGGGGGGGGGGTTCAGTAATTTAGTGGTAATGTGGTAATGGGAGCGCCATAGGCGGGAGCCGAATTTTTTTGGCGAGGGGTCTGGGGGCCAAAATTTCGGAACAAAATTTCGGAAAAATGAAATGATTAAATGATTATAGCAAATTTTGCAATCTTTCGAGAATAAGATTTTCGATAAGTGGAAGGGGGGGGGGGGGGGGGGGGGGGGGGGGGGGGGGAGGAGGGCATATATTGATTCACACAGAACGTCACTATCCTATCGTTTTCTAAATAATGAAATAATTGTCACAAAGGTAGAACAAAATGCTTATTTATTGATTAACTTTTGTCAGTTTACTGAAATCTGGACGAACAAAAAGAAAAGTGAATCACGAATAAGACTGTCATCAGGTTACTGGAACTATACATGTGTACCAACATTACTTACTTCAGACCTGTTCATTTATTTCTGCACATTTGACAAATATCATGTCGTCGTCAAATACGAAAATCATACTTCAGACCTACCAAACGATTTGTACGTTGTGATCTATGATCCATCATCAATTTATTTTCATTTCCCACAATGTTAGATTTAATGTTTGCTAGAAGTTCTTCGAGGAGTGTCCGCCGGTCCTCCCTCTGAAAAATAGCAGGTTAATGCAAAATCCTGCATTCTAGTGTATTTCACGATAGATTCATACCTGGTGTGTTTTATAAAAACAAGTATATGAGAGATGTTTTTAATGATTTGATATTGTTATTTCGCTGATTGATACGGGAATTCGTTTTTTAAGATACCCTTACTTTGACAATTTTAGGGGGGGGGGGGGGGGCTTTAAATCCACCAGTGACAATGTCAAAGAGTTTAACGCATTGTAAAATGTATTCTTTGTAATATTCAATTATCCATTTATTCCACTTTACATCGCTCGCATATATAAAATTTAAGTTATTGATGAATTACCTTATTAATTGAGTGTGTAAGCATCAAACGCTACACTAATAATAATCAAACTGGCTGAAGTGCTTACAGAATTATGAAAAGAGAATACTTGAGGGGGAAGTAGTGGTTATTTTGTGTCAACGCCAGACTTTTATAGTATTTTAGGGCTAACGCCAGAATACCCAGAACAACCTCTTATTCTTATCGATATTGTGTGTGGTATACATTTTTAACTAGTCATGTAGGGGTCAATTTTTTTAAGAATTGAAGATTGGCATAGCCCTAAATAGATGGCAAGTACAATAAAAAATCAAAATATCAAACAACTATCAGCTATTACCCCATCCAAATTTTAACTTCGAAAAATTTAATTTCAACTGATACTGCTTGTTCATGGTATACGTATAATGTCCCGGCCCTGTCTTGAACAAGTTATTGAGCACCGTTATATGCAATCTTTTTGATTGAAAACGAAGTTCAGCAACTACCGAAATGATGCAGTTGAAAAAAGGAAAGGACGATCTCATCACTGCATGGCATTAAAACATGCTATCTTATTAGTCCGTGATATCGCAAACGACGTCCTGTGCATGCACCTGTAAAATAAAGTATGCCGAGATGACCCCAAAAAGTGCACCTGGTGACAGTCGATTATATAATCGCATGACCCTTGAACCCCGTATGTAAATGAAGAATCTGGACAGGCTCAGGGAGCCGTTTGAGAAATGGCGTTCTGAGCGAGGAATTCGGCGATGTTTTCACGGATTATTGTGTTTTGGATGTAACAATTCATATTGAGTGGCACGGTAGGTTAAAGATGAATGTTTTCTGATGACGGTCGCATATAGTGTGCGCCGTGTCAGTTTGAATAAATGTGTTTTTTAGCCGGTTGAAGTGAGATGGGGTGCCGTTTCGCTCGTGGCGTAGTTGCCAACCTTCAGGTTAACAGATTACACATACCGCTGTCATATAAAAAAAAAATCGAAAGTGATATTTTCTATATGCAAGCGCCTGTGATTCAGACCACTTTCTAGAGCTAACTGAAAAGCGACTCTATACATTTTGATAAACTTTCCACACTTATAAGACTCGGTGTGATCTACATGTATGTCCAGGCATATCCCGTATATCTAGGAATAATCTAGTTATGGAGATATTTTGAGTACAAACACGCCAAAATCGACACTTTGACTGCTGGTTTCTGCACAACTCGGCCTAGAGAATTAACGCATAAAGCCATCTTATTGAAACTCCACACATCACAAGTACATGTAATTCCAAAGAAAACAGTATCTTTAGTTTTTCTATATCTATCAGAGAACGGTCACAATAGGGTTTTAAACATAGGTACTATGTACCGCGAGGTCACACATTTCGGAGAGTCTACTACATGTACGGACGTACGTCACGAGTGACGTTACTACGTCTGTTCTGCTTGTCTGATTGAACTTGTAGCGCTCGGTGAGCTGGTTGTATTTTGCTGTCACTGCCTATATTTCTTACAATTTTACAATATCAGAGAAAATACAAACGACACAATTCTCGGCACATTTTTTTTTTTTTTTTTTTAACATATTTTTCACAAATATCTCCATCCCAAAGACAGGATTAATCTTGTTTTGACATATATGGTACATTAAGTTCATCATGTCCGTGATGCAACAGTTTCCGCTAAGGGCACACGGGTACGTATAATCGAAAGACAGTAAGCCAGACATTTACACTGCACTGGGGAAGAATTCCCGCCTTTTTACACCCAGAATCCTACGTCATTCTTTTTTCAGTAACAGTGTGTATTTGTGATTTTCTAAATCTCAACACACTATTTATCCTCGTATGGTATATAAAGTACCCGTTTCATGTGTTATTTACTCGGGAAAACAGCTACAAACCAGGGAAACATATTCTCCACAGGGACTTGAATCAGGTAAAACACCGGCTGATTGGCCGATCGAGTTGCACCAGTCGTTAACACATTTTTGGATGTAGATTTGACCTCTAACCCTGACCCAGATGTAAATAATCTACACTTTGGATATAGATGAATATTGACAGCTATCTCCATAAAATATATCGAAGTTAATTGTGATCTCTGTCCCAATATCATGTTCAGACCAGAAGTGATGTTTAAGGTTGTGTGTACACTTGTGGAAGTTATTGTCAGTATGAACAACACATTAGGAGCCTTGATTTTGACATCATATGATATGCATGACATTATTTTTAACTTTGATGGTATATGTCACTATTTATCGATTAGAATACCGCGAGTACATCTGTTACTAAGATGAACTTAGGTTTGTTTGTTTGCTTGTTTTATCACCACGTGTATATATATTGCAATCAGGATCGTTTTGAGGCTGGGTCTCCTTATAGTAGTGGATGACTACAACGTATGCTTGGAAAGATGCCAATTGCTGTCTCAAAAAACTGAAGAATTGTGAAAATTATTACAGTGGTAACCCCCAAACCTTCAATTTCCTCGCGCCAGTATTAATATCTAAACGTAATTGAGAGTTTTAAATGTCGCGCGAATACATTAAGTGCAAGTGAGGATACAAATGTATTAAGTGAAAATGAGAAAATTAAGTGCAAATGAAGGTATTAATGCTAAAGGAAGGGAAATAAAGGTTTTGGGGGTTACCAGTGTTATAAGATAACCAATACTTTATTAAATCCCCCACTTAAAAAAAACTTGACACAGGTGTTCTTCAAGATTATGGGGTGTGCAACTGCATGACGCTTTATTTTCCGATCGGTCTACCAAGATGGCCGCCACAGACTTACTTGCCTCTGACTAGTGAAAATTTAGATATTGTTTGATTTCGATTACAATTGGTATTTGATATATAGGGGTATTAGGGGACTGCATATTCCATTGCATGGGTATCATTGCCATATCAAGGCTTCTGAATGGTCGAAGTTTAGATATTGGATTTGGATGCAAACTGGTAAATAGGGGAATTCGAATTCAACCACATGGGATTCATTGCCATAGGAACCACATGGGGGAATTCAGGTGGTAACATTTTAGATGCAAATTCAACCTCACGGGTTCTTTTGCCATAGAACCACGCTGAGGCTTCTTATTGGTCGAAATACTGACATTGAATTATTTAATGTAAACCATGACTCGTCCATGGAACCTCTGAACTCAAGACGGACATTTCTATATCATCTTCAGCATTTATTTTTATCTGTCTTTCGTGCTCAACCAGAGTTATCGTCCCTCACTTCACTTCATTCTTTCTGTGACACTCCTTTAGGTGTCACCCCACTAGTAACTTTAAAAAATAATTGCTTTATTTTCAAGCAAAACGAAAGTAAACAAAAGGAGATATAAATCATCTCCTACAGAAGGAATGGTATATTTATTTACGTATCTATACCATGTGGGAATTAATGGTGAGTGACCCTAGCCATGATAGCAGGACAGAATGTCAGCATACTGGGAAAAAACCACACTGCATTAGAGTACGTGACTTAATCATGTCTATTTCTTATAGAATGGGTAATCATTAGCCTTGGTTTCAGTACAAATTTGACATTTCAGTCAAGACAATAAGAGTGGTTAAGAAAGTAGGCCTTCGAGTACAGTAGTAAAGATCTGATCATCAGATTGTACATTGTACTTTCGATTTCCATACACTTAATACACAAACACATTTGTTGAAAAAAACATCACATTTATCCAAGATCCTTTGTATATATCCCTATTAAATGACCCGATCAAAAGCAGGTTTTAGTCTTATCCCTATGCTAATTTTCAGTTTCCATTCTATTGTTGTATCTTAATTGTTGATCAATTACCTTTAGCACACCCACCTAGAAATGTAGTTATTTACTTAAACCCAATGCAGGATTACCTAATAAGTAATAAAACGAGGTTTACAGAAATATAGAACTATAATATTATAGAACAAGTGTATAATTTGAGTTTATACTCGGCACTCACCGTAGCGCTCCACATGTATCCTACCTCTGATCCCGGTGTGTGGTAAACAAGGAAGTCGACATAGACACGACCCTGGGTGTATTGTATATCACGTGATCAGTAAAGGACATTCTGCTAAATATAGAACAGCTATTACGACACAAACACTGTATTTAGAATGTAATCAGTTGATATCTGGTACACATTTTGACTGCAGCACCAAAACTCGTCATCAATGAACAAAATGAATTTAATGTTCGTGTTCAGATTACCAAATACATTAGACAGTGAAACGTTATTATAGCATGTTTCATTCGATCTGTCCTGATGTACAATACCTGTTTAAAGGGAGGCAACCCAAATAAGTTTTGAGATTAGTTCGCGTGTACATTCTGTGTGAGAGATTTCAGACCCGTCGCTATTGTCCTAAGACCTATTTGATTAACCTCGCTGTATCTAAAGCTAAATCTATATCTGTTTCGTCATGACTCCAACCTCTTAATAAAAAATGGGAGATGTTGAATCTTCCTGATAGTCATCGCCACTTTTGACAAACTGTATGTACATTTCTTTCCTTTTATAGTTCAATGATAAACGAATGAATAGTTCGCCTATAAAAATTGCCGAAACTTGACCGTTTTTGGACGTGCCTTGTTCAAACTTTCCAGCTTTTCAGTTTTCCAATTTTATATATCTTTGATTTGCAATTTTACATACTGTGTATACTTAACCATCTTACAGTTTATGTTCAAAGTCGAAAAATGACCTCTTCAAGCAAAATGAAAACAGGAACACTACTTTTTTTCGCAATCATGTAGTAGCTTATTTGCTTCTGTATGTACATATAAAATAATAATGATAGAGCTATATATATCATGTATTGTAATGAACAAGATGTCTGATATGAAAGTCCTATAAAGATTGTTGTGTGTATGCATTAGTATGGTAATGATCGCCTAATATGAAATGTCTTTTTTAAAATTATTCAATTTTTCAAAACCGTTAATACAGATACAATAAGACGAGAACACAGAGGGACATTCACACTTACCCACCCACACATAACTCTCACGCTTTATAATTATCATCACACCCTGCTCACCATTTAACAGTACAAAGAAGCACCTTAATACATATCTTATTACTGCCTGTGTTTTCATCTACACCACCACACTCACAGACATGTAAAGGGAAAGAGTGACAAGACAGACAGACAAAACAGACAAACAAAATGGAGACAAACAGACAGACAGACGAGAGGAGACAGAGACAGATAGATAGAGAGGTTCCCATACATTTTTATTTACTGATAAAGTACTACTTACTGATGTTATGAAATGTCTTCTAATTTAAATGTTCATAACAAATTATGGCGTATATGCATAAGTATGGTGTGAATGAAATACCGTTTATAAAGGACTTCTAATATTCTATTGATTAGTGTATCATGTTTTCTTTTATAATTTAATAATTACATGCCAGGTGACGAAACATGTAATATAGTTTTGCATACAGTTTGTCTGTTTATCCATTTTTATACATGTGTAAATGAATTGTTTGTTAGAGCAGGAAAAATTGCCCAAATGTTTGTTATACTCGGTGATGTACCGACAAAATGATGGTTTACACTCCAGAACGGTGATATATCTTATGTTCATAGTTCTAAAGCCTGTAAACAAAATTTAGATAAAGCGTAGAAGCTTATTTTATAATAATTTTAGTGAAATAATTCCTTTTTAACGTGTACATACCATTTATAGTCTCCCGTAACTCTGTATAGAGTGGCCCCTATATATTCATGACTGATGTTGTATATACTTTGTAAGTAACTGTTTAATCGAGGGTGAGACTTTAGCGGACTACTGTATTTCAATTTGATTGAGGTACAATAATTAGCAGGCTAGCCAAGGACTTGAATCGACCGGGTGAATTGGGAATGAATTGTGTTTTGATAAGGCTTACTCATATATCAGGATATGTTTTTATTTCATTAGGTACTGTTTACACATTTTACCTAAACTATCATTGTTCATTTCTTCAGTATTAATATTACGATAGGTATAAAGCAAAAGTAATTATTGTGTGATATAAATGAATAGAAATAGAAATTCAATTAGAGGTACATAATTGATATTTTAGTTGTTTTGTTTTGTAATTATTCAAGTTTTCGGTGAAATTCTAATCCATATGATATACAAAAAACAATCCATATGATAAAAAAAAACAAAAACAAAACAACAAAAAAACAAAAACAAAAAAAACCCGTAAATTACATGTATTTGCAAAAGAACAAAAATATGATTTTTCCAAAATTGATAACATGTTTTCTGCCATTACAAAAGTAATTTTTTTTTTTTTTAATAATCTTGTCACTTGTCTTTATGAGTATATTTAATGTACATGTATAATGGACTTTTTTGAAGAGTACTTTTTGGTCGTGTTTAAATGTCATCAATAAATTATAAAACCTACTACCAACTAGAAGAGCAACTCATACATATACATGTTTTCAACAACTAATGTTTTGTTAAAATCACTTTTTATGCAAAATAGGACATGCTGAAGACATTTCAATCAACAATTTAATTGAGGATTTCTAAGTCCATGATGTTTCTTTTTTTAATATCTTAAAACATCTGCATATGTGAACATGTGATAAATGTTAACGATTAAAACAAAACTAGTGACTCTGCTAGCTGAGTCAGATTCATCTTTTAACAGTTTTATCCTTCCTTAGTTGATCACAAAACCTCTGTCTCTACTTGCTAAGTGTCAATACTAAGCTCATCGAAAAGTTTTACCCTTCCTCGGGTGATTGCAAGATCCTATCTCTACTACTATAGATGTCAATAACTCTGCAAACTAAGACAGATTCCCCATCTAACAGTTTAATCCTTCGTCGGGAGATAACAAGACTTTTGTCTCTACTTCTATAGGTGTCAATAATTCCGCAAACTAAGACTGAATTGCCATCTAACAGTTTAATCCTTCCTTGGGAATTACAAGACCTGTCTCTACTTCCATAGATGTTAATAACTGTTAACCAAGACAGATTTTCCATCTAACAGTTCAACCCTTCCTCGGAAATTTACAAGACCTGTCTCTACTTCTATAGGTGTCAATAACTATTAACCAAGGCTGAATTTCCATCTAACAGTTTTACCCTTCCACCGGCGATTACAAGACCTTTGTCTCTACTTCTATAAGTGTTATTCTACCATGTTTGCTATGCAACGCCAGTTTTGATTGGTTTAAAACCATGTGTTATTTTCCAATAACCCACGCTCGTGCCAATAATACACGGTACGGCTGTTACAATTTTATATATCTAATATTCACCCGTGTGATAAGAGGTTACTATAGCCGAATGGGCTAATGGGTTAGTCTGTCAATATTTTTTTATCACGACGCAAGTTCGAATCCTACGGAGGCCCCCCCCCCCCCCTTTTTTTTTTTTTTTTTTGAATTTTCAAAATCAATGCCATATGATAGATGCTCTTGATCGTAGTACTGCATTGCCTGTATATGTCATCAGCAAATAATGCAATACTCAAGAAATAAATTACCAGGTTTTCCCGGGGTTTCTTTGCTGTTTTTCTATTAGAAAGAGGTCGATCTCAGAACTAAACAGTACATGGTAGAATAGAAATAATCAACTTTGACTCGTGTATTGTTGCAGGATATACAACTCGGATATTTTGCAATTTTAATTAATAACTCAGGCCTGCGGTCTTCGTTATTAATTTAATTGCAAAATATCCTCGTCCTCGTTGTATATCCTGCAACAATACACGATTCATCGTTAATTATTTCTTAAATAATTTCATACTTCAGTTACAACACCAGGTTTGATAAGAAACTTAAATGATTTTGGACAGTTTTTAAATAATTTATTATTTGTTTTGCAAAGATAAGATCAATTACTTATGCAATCGGATAATTCAATTTTATTTCTTATTAAGTTTCAAAGGGATATTTATGATTTTTTCAAATTTTCTATATTGGTGCCGTTATAAATTTAAGAGAGATATGCAGTTCCTATTGTGGATTGGATAGGGTATGGGATACTCATTCTATGGCAAGATATTGTGCCCGGATACTAATCTTCTGCCTGGTTTAGTATCCGGGTATACAAATCTCCTTTGACACCGGTGTTCTATATTTAGTGTAATGCCCCTATGCTGTCCCATGGTAACGTGCGGTTATACACGTCAACTTCCTTGTAATGACACACTGGGTTCCATAGTATATGGAGTTCTGCGGTGAGTATCTTGTGTTTAGAATTCCGAGTATCATACTCTGGGTTGATATGATACTTTGCGGACAAACTTACTACGTAATGGATTATTCAGATATGCATAATCAACCTGTCAGTGTCCTTCCATAAAAACATTATCGGTGGATATGTCAATATACAAACATGTAGCTAAAGGGGAAACGAAAGGCTGAAGTCTAGATTTTGTTATAACATGCTCTTGGTATACATGATCTCATTTATATATGTATCTCTCTATATATATATCTTCTTTAAAACCGCTGTGTGTGTGTGTGTGTGTGTGTGTGTGTTTGTGTGTGTGTGTTAAGGTAACGGAAACCGAAAGTACCAAATGTACGTTTGACGAACAGATTAATATCTGTACTATACAATACGTTCCTATGACCTAGAATGAAATAATAATGGCAGGGTCCCAATCCAGTACACTCATAATTGATTGTGTCACGTCCTTGTGTGTACTCATAACCCTCGTCCCCTCCGAAGCCCACCTCTATGCCCTTTAAAATTCGTTTTGTTACAAGCGTTGAACTGTAGACAGAATTCCAATAATCAAGGAACGTAGGATGTTAGTACAGTGTCACGCTTATTTAGCTTTGTATTATAAGCCCTCCTCCTTAGCCCCAGAAATAATCACGATGCAATCCTGCTTTTAAAATTGTTTACGTTTGTTGAATTACAGGCGTCTGCATCAGGTAACAAAACACAATTAGTAGAGTTGAGTCTATTTCTTTGTATCAGGAAATAACCTTAAACATGTAATTAAATATCATATTCAAATGAACTACCATAAGGACCTGATCACTACAATCCGTATGTGTACTTGATCACTATTATCCGTATGTGCACCTTATCATTATAATCCGTATGTATACCTGATCAGTATAATCCGTATGTGTACCTGATCACTATAATCCGTATATGTACCTGATCACTATTATCCGTATGTTTACATGATCACTATAATCCGTATATGTACCTGATCACTATTATCCGTATGTTTACCTGATCACTTTAATCCGTATGTGTACCTGATCACTTTAATTCGTATGTGTACCTGATCACTATAATCCGTATGTGTACCTTATCACTATAATCCATTTGTATACCTTATCACTATAATCCGTATGTGTACCTGGTCACTATAATCCACATGTATACCTTATCAATATATTCCGTATGTTTATATTATCACTATAATCCGTATGTGTACCTAATCACTATAATCCGTATGTATACCTGGTCACTATAATCCGTATGTATACCTGGTCACTATAATCCGTATGTGTACATCATCACTATAATCCGTATGTGTACCTAATCACTATTATTTGTATGTGTACCTGGTCACTTAAATCCGTATATGTACCTGACCACTACAGTCCGTATATGCACCTTATCACTATAATCCGTATGTGTATCTGATCACTATAATCCGTATGTGTACCTGATCACTATAATCCGTATGTGTACCTGATCACTATAATCCGTATGTGTACCTGATCACTTTAATCCGTATGTGTATCTGATCACTATAATCCGTATGTATACCTGATCACTATAATCCGTATGTATACCTTATCACTATAATCTTTTGTGTATACCTGATCATCATAATCTTTAATACTGACCAGATGATAATTCATGTCTGTATTTCATTAAAGCTTAGCGACATATATATATACAATGTTGCTGACTGTTTCCTTCAAGATCACAGATAGCAATACAATTAAACAAAACTCTATTTTCTTTTTGTTTTAGATCTGTAAAGGTACAAGTGCCTAGTTCAGAGGCTTTTTATTGATTTTTTTTTTCAAAATAGGCATAAATTAAAGATGCGTTGTTTTTAATCCAGAATTCAATAACTATCAAGTTCTCTGACATCCACTATGGTCACAAAGCTAGGTGACATCTGATATTTATCTCACTGGCTGCACTGGGATAGCCCGGATAGCATCTAATTGTAAAGAGAACGCAACATCAACGATATTCAAAATAGGTAAATTTAGTTTCTATTTTATTCATTTTTATTTCTCTACTCGTATATTGACAGATAACATCGCCTTTTAACGTAATGGCTGAAGGCGGAATCCCTCATGATCTTTCCGACAGTCTCGGACCTCCGAGGGAGACCCGGCTGTTGGATTGTCCGATCTGTCTGGAGAAGCTGCACGAACCTAAGTCACTCCCGTGTCTTCATTCTTTCTGTCAGGAATGTCTGTCAATCTACATCACAAAAGACCTGTCGGGGAAGATGGCGTCGGCGACTGCCTTCCCTTGTCCTGTGTGTAGGAAGTTGACACAGCCTGTCAACCCGTCGGAGGACAAGGGGAAATGGGCTCAACAATTCCCAGCCAATGTAACAGTGAAAGATCTGGTAAAGGCCCCGACACTTGAGCCGATGTACTGTAAGCCTTGCGGGAAGAAAGGAAAACCTGGGATTCCAGCCACGATCTGGTGTAAAACTTGTAACGTCCTGTTCTGTACAACATGTAAAGTCGATCATCACGATTTGATTCTTGAAGGGTGTGAAACAGTAGATGTAACAGGGAAGGAAGGAATTCCTCCGCGACAAGTAACCGAACAGATCCGATGTGAAAAGCATACGAAGGAGGTCGATTACTATTGTGAGGATCATCAGATACTTGGCTGTAGTAGATGTATCACCATAGATCACAGGCGATGTGACGTAGTGACGACGACACATGAATACTGTGACAAACTAAAGACGGAGTCACGACTGGAGGATCGAAAAGAATCACTACAGAAGACAATGGAGGGTATCAAGTTACTCGTCAAAACATTTGGCGAGAAACTTCAAATCCTCCTAGAAGATCAAAATTCTGGATTTGACAGTTTAACAGATCTTCGAAAACAGGTCGACCTACGTCTTGACGCCATGCAGAAGGACATCACAGACAAACTGGTATCGTCTTATAAGCAAGAAAAGGAAAATCTGGACTTGTCTATTCAGAAATGTGAACGTCTGATGTCATCCATTGAGAACACAGTAGAAAGCTCCGAGACAGCTGTTCAGAAGAATGATAGTGTAAACACAATATTGATGTACCAGAGAGGCCAGGCGGAAATCGAGTCCTACCAGAACCTGATCACGGAAATAAGGAAGTCTTTTGCTTCCGTCAGAATAAAACATGTCGTCGATCCCAGTCTGGTCAGGTTGGATAAGGATAGTCCACTGTCATTAGGAAACGTCATTATAGAGGAAAAACCAGAACAGCTCCCAAAAGGAATAAGTACCAATGAGGCCTTTGTGCGAATGTGACGTGAAGGAGGTAGGCAAGTTCAGCATCAAGTGTCCATCAGATGGACGCGATTGTCCTGCAACTGGTATTGTTTACTTACCTGATGATCATATCGTTGTTTCAGATTACAACAATAAAAATATAAAGTTGTTTACAGCTTCAGGGAAATGTTTGGATGAGATGAAGGTTCCAGGACACCCGTATGATATGTGTTGTATAGATGATGACACTGTAGCGGTCACTATCGACAATTCTGACATACACATAATCAAAGTGAACCATGCAAAACTAACTTCGTCTTCCAAAATAAAACTTTCTAACGGAACATACCCATATGGTATCACTTACTCAAATGAGGCGTTTACTGTGAGTACTCCGACCGATGTGTATAGAGTCGGTAAGGATGGGGTTTCGAACAAAATTGCTTCCTATCCAAACAACTGCTGTCATCTTGCGTACGACCCAAGGACAGGACACATATATGGAGGTCAATGGACATCCGAGGATGGTGATGTAGCTGTATACAGACTGTCAGACAGTAAACTTACAAGCATATCAAAAGTTGGTTTGCTGAAGTACGTGTTTGGTGTAGACGTCGACAGGGACGGCAATGTGTACGTGTGTGGGAGGACGTCCAATAACGTGGTACAGATGTCAGGTGACGGTACAAACGTCAGAGAGCTGCTGACGTCATCAGACGGTGTAGACAAACCGAAGGCGATATCTCTTTTTGGGAACAAATTCGTGGTTACAAACCAATCATCACAAAATCGTAATGAAGTGCGAGTGTTTGAACTTTACTGATCAGTAACTATGACAGTTGGTAACAGTAACAGTATTCTGATATGGTCGGACGTGAGATGTATTCGGGCCCTTGAAGCTTTTTTAACAAATTAACAACAAACTCTGGCATTCATGATGTATAACTAGAGTGGCTGTAGGCCCAGGGCTCACTGGTTAATCCTGCTGGTTATTGAATACAAATACAATCAATCCAGATAACAGTTTGTGTAGAGATAGCATTGTGTGAATGCAAGGAAGTTGAGTTTTATACAATGAGGTAAGCTTACATGTCCAAAGGGCAAATGAGCTTATATCGTGGCGCGGCGTCCGTCGGCCGTCGTCCGTCAGACTGGCGTCAATATTTCCATTGTTTTTGTCTCGATAACCAAGAGGCTCAGAAACATGCTATTGGGCCTGTAACATGCTTCGACATAGACCCTACTTAATTTGTTCAAATAAATGACCCAGATCTACTTACTTAAAGGGGTCAAGTATGCTGAAATCTTTTTCAATAACCATGTGACACAGGATCATAATATTGGTGCAGTAGCATTCTGGAATAAAGGAGTACCGAATATGTTCACATGTCAAGATGTGTTAAACATATTTATCTAAATAAGCCAGAGAGCTGTGTTCATATTGGACAGGGATATGCTTGTTTGAAGGACTACAAAGTTTACCGAAATGAATACTTAGCCTTCTGTCATATTGAACTGGAGAGGAATTGAACTTAGAAGTCACATAAATGACAAAGATCAACTCTGAAATTGCATTATTAGCCTATTGGGCCTTTTGTTTGGTACGAGTAAAACATTTAAGCTGTAGGATATATAGGAAATTAGACATGATTACGTGTTGTGTCATACACGATAGTTTGGATCCGGTAGCGTGCGATTCTCTCCAGTCGTAAGCTGGTGTAATGTATAGTATGCTATGCATGGACGGTAGTTTTATATAATCACGTGAAATATCGGGAAGGGATTAAATTGAAAGGCGTTAGTTATAGATGACCAGTGTTTAATTACTAATCTATTCAGACTGATAAGGCTTATAGGAAGACAACCATATCAACTCGTTTCAATTAATATTGTAAATCATCTTTATACTAGTATCATTCTCACTGGCATGTATCAGTTAGGGAAAGGTCTGTTCAAGATGGCGGGTCACCGTGATCATAGCAGATAGTAGTGCACTTTTAGCTACAAAATTAATGATTTGTAAAAAATAATCTGAGATAAGTACAAAGTCAGACTCAGAATTAGTATAAAATATACAAAGACATCGATGTAATGCAGTTTAGTTTGTAAAGATTATGAATCCTTCGCATTTTTTTTCTCTCATATCAAATGAGCAATGCAACCTAACGTTTATTTATATTGTCAAGTAGATTCCCTGATGACACACTCTTTTAAGCAACATGATGTTAATTCTCACACCCCTATGACGTTTACAAAAACGAAAGGATTTCTTTTTTTATGTTACGGAGTGTTCTCCCAAACTGCATATGCTTATCCAGAAATGTCACGGCGACGATGACAAGGGAAACATCTTTTAGTCGCCACGTTATAATATAGAAATAGGGATGGAGAGGAACAGTTTTTTTGTCACTTCAGTAGGGACATGCCTTCGAAATATTAGTAGAAACGCTGGCGATTTTCTTTTTTGAAATTTCGCACTTATAGATTTTAGACTTATAGACTTACTGACATAAAGATAATGAATTCATATATAATGAGGTTGATGACAAAATATTTCTGTAGGTTAAGAAGATACAGAAATTCTACACTCAGTTTATACGCTTCATTAGCCTCTTTCCGCGAATCCTACTCGAAAGCTTAGCTAAAATCCACTTAAACAATTAAAGAAATAATAAAAGCTTTCTATAAAATGCATATGTACATATTACACAGGGCTTGGAGAGATAAAGAAGAAGAACAGAACAACGACTTTATATTAAAACTGAGAGGCACATGAAAAGCTTTACAAAAAGCTGAATTACAATTTACCTTCAATTTCGGCGCTATACAATTTCAATTTTCTGTTGAAAATAATCAACATCCGGATTTTGGAGTCATTACGGGTTTTTTTTATTAGTTCACCTGAGACAAAGTATCAAGTGAACTATTCTAATCGACTTTTGTCCGTCATCGTCCGTCGTGCGTCGTCCGGACAATTTACATTTTCGACTTCTTCTCAGAAACCCCTGAACCAATTGTATTGAAATGACTTCCATGGCACAAGGTCAACCAAATTTTGAAATACATATGTTCCCCAACCCAAGGGGAATGAGGGGCGGGGCCAAAAGAGGTTAAATTGACTGAAATTTCAAAACTCTTCTCTAAACCCATATTAGGTAGAATCAAATACTCTTCATAGATTGAAGGGTCTTAAAGCGCTTTACAAAAATTGTGAGTTCATGACTTGTATGTCTAACGTTTTTCCTTGAGAGGAGGGTAAACTTTGTTATAAATTATGTAAGGGAATCCCATTTTTGACTATTACTTGTTGGATTTCTTTTGGAATTGATTTTTACTCGGTTAGAAGTAACCGTTTTGGAAGGCAGTTTGATGGTATGAATATGTTGGCATGACTGACTCTCGTGACTAATGGACGAGGTCAGAAAGGTCAAATCGACAGAAATATTTCAAAACAGGTGAGGGTTACGGCCCATGGGCCTTTTTATTTTTATTATTAATTTTTTTCCGGTATTTTAAACATATGTATTTATCTTATTTCGGATTTTGAATTTTGGGTGAGCTAATCATCCGTCACAAAGATAATGTAGATTTCGGTTGTCTTTCATACAAAGAATGCCTATATTTTAATGTTATAACAAGGCATTACATAATATATGGTTATTATATGTAATCATTTAGGCTTAAAGATGTGTTGTTTCCGATTAAAAATCCAATTAAAATGCCTAAATAAATGTTAATGTTTTTTATTATTGTTAACGGATTCAAAAAATAATTATGCTACCTATAAAGAACATCAAAAACAGAAAATATAAGTTGAATGATAGAAATGCCATATACATCAACCACGAGTTTGTGTGACCTGTTTCTACCACAATAGAAAATGCTATCCCGAGACCCCGTGTGTTATGGTTGCCTGTCGTGAAATGCCTCTCATTAATATGCAAAACTAAGAACTTTAGAATTATGTGTATTTATTACAAATCAATCAAATTATTTACATCAATCGATAGAGATCGAGAAATGATGGCGTTAAAACAATATTGATGTATCAGAGAGGCTCCTGTATACACGCCATCAAATATCAACACTCAAAATTAACTATGTCTTCAAAAATAAAACTTTCCAGCGGTAAAATCCCATTTGGTCTTACTTACTCAAATGAGGCGTTACTGTGAGCACTCCGTGAGACGTGTATAAAGGGAAGGATGGAGATTCAAAATATGTTGATATCCTGCTAATTGCTTTAATCTTACTTACGATCCAATGACAGGACACATATATGGCAGTCAGTTAAAATCCCAGAATGGCGACTTGGCTGTATAGACTGTCTGCTGGTGTAACCAAGGGCGTGGCAAAAGTTGGTATGATGAAGGACGCGTTTGGTGTAGACATCGACGGTGACGGCAATGTGTACGTGTGTGGGCGGGCGTCCAATAACGTGGTACAGATGTCAGGTGACGGGACAAACGTCAGAGAGCTGCTGACGTCATCAGACGGTGTAGACGAACCGAGGGCGATATCTGTGTGTGGGAACAAATTCGTGATTACAAATGAATCCCCAGAGAACAGTTTTTCAACTTTACCGAAGAGTAAATATTGCCAGCACATTGTTCTGATGATGAATAATCCCTTTCAACGCCAAATCATATAAACATATCTAAACATGCCAGTGACGTCAGGATGGATTGCCTATTTTGTTCCTCAGTTATATAATATACTGTTTCATGAAAAAAATGTCATGTCCAGGAATACAAAATAATCATTTTCAGTTAAACTTTTTTTTAAATTTTTTTTACATGATTTGTTTTAAAATACTTTTGTAACTTAGACTTGTAAAGTTATAATGCCAAATTATATATCTCGGTCTTTGAAGCTTCCTCGTTATTGCTGTATGCTTATTGATAATTTCTGATCTGGAAGCAATGTCATTGCAATCATAAGTCACGTGACTTACACCCGGGTTATGTAAGCCACGATGTACGTGGTGATTGTCGCGTGGTTAGTACAGGTCAAGGAGGCAACGTTCGGGTTTTGGAAGGTTGGTTCCGCTTGATTCAACACTGGCAGGATCAGCTTTTGGAGAGGCGGCCATGTGATTGGCAAGTTTTCAAGTTGATTTAACCGTCTATATGAAATTTGTGTTATTATTTAAAATACATGTATATGATTGTGTTGATAGAAAATATATAATCATCATAGTACGCATGCAACTGTCAAATTAATTGTGCATGATTCGCAAGCATTGTATCTAGTCATACACGATTTTTTTTATATTAAAAACGTGTTTATACGGCCGTCATGATAGGTCTATTATGTATTGCGTTTCCGTCCTTCAGTTCGTTCGTCCATTTTACCGTCTGTCCATTTCTCTATAAACAATTACAACGTGTCAAATACATGTATACGCAATCGGTCAATTACTGTAGCAGATAAAAATTTAACCCCCAGATATTTCAGGGGCAGCCGAAGCAAGATTAAACATTTCAGCATTTTTATTTTATCAAATGTCATTAAAAATGTTGCCATCTGTTAATTGAATAGAAAAAAAACTAAACACAAGGATGGGGGAAGTAACCCACTAAGGAAACGTCTCACTCACCTCAAACACACTTACGCAAGTACATATGCAAATACATTTATGTTTGTACTCATATACACTATCATAGAGAGTTATTGGTGGACATAGACCAAACTCATGCAAAGATATTCATATGTGATCCTACTACGCTTCCATAGTTATGCATATAATTTCTTTTTATTTATTACGATTATAGAGCATAACTGGTTGTGTCACCCCGATAGTGTGGTAGCGTTTCTATGGAGTTATAAGCTGAGTACTGTAGAGTAGGTTATACATGGTATTCATTATCCTGATTAACATTTATATAATGACATGGAATATCGGGATATGATTAAAGCGAAATGAATTAGATGGCCTGTGTTTAATTGATAACTCTTTAGGACAGCGTGGTTGATAGGACGGTAAACATTTCGCCTCGATTCAATTGATATCGTATATCTACTAGATATTGAAAGGCTAAAGAGCAATAAAGCTATTAAATATTATTATCAGACAATCCTCGGTTTCTATTATCACTACACTATCATAATTTTACAATGAGAGAGAAAAATGTGAAAACAACAGAGGAGAGTTCCTGTAGTAGATCGCGACAGAATCTTATGTAAAACAAAAGAGGGAAGTTCCTATGGAAGTATTATTTAAGAGGATGTAAAAACAACAAATGGAAGTTGCACAAAGGGAAACATGCACATCCGTGGATGGTTATAAATAATATATGTATATCGCATGTCATATATATATATGCATTACATAATGTGTTTGATTTTCCTTAACTATAAACATTAGCTATAGTTTAAACTATTTCACGGTCACGTGCGAACTATTGAATACCTGTGACACTAACAAAGATGTCATCAATCCCTGTGTTAATATTCAAATAAATTGTGATTTTATATGCTTTCTATAATTGTTTGATACAATTATGACTTTTCAAACAAAAGTCATAATTATTTAAAGTGTGATATGTTTTCTTAAACACCCTATACTACGACATTTTTACGACTAGACAAGACAGACACAGCAGAAATGTAAGTCTTCCGTAAAGCCCGTGTTATTTCAAAATTTGATAATTTACTAACGAGAGTTAAATGAAAATTATAAAAAAACTGTCACTAGCCGATATTTTTTGTTGTCTGATTACCACAGTAACCTCAGCTCTGCCAGAGCTGGTATAGATTAACCTATGTATGGACGTGTCATTTACATGCAATCGGGAACCGTCGGCACTTTCCGTAGAATAAAAAGGTTCCCGATTGGTTTACATGGTGTAACGTTTACCATTGCTTCCTTTTAAATTGCTGTGCAATTGTCTTCAATCAAAAACAGGTGCACGGAGCGGTTTTAAAAGGATACAGACTAAGCTGTGTAACAAAACCAGACTTGATAAATTTGATTTCAAGATATTCTATTCAGAATCCAGCACATATTTTCTACTATTCAGTGAAAGTGGAAATAACTGGAAATTGTATTTTTTGTTATCGCTGATTGATCACAGACTCTTAATCTATTAAAAACTTTGAAACATTTCGATTCTAAACATTTCCCTTTTAGGGTAAGCATGGGTAAACTTTTCTGGACTTCAATTTGATATCCATTTCACAATATTTGAACTTCAAATGAGCGATTGGGGAGATTGAGTCATTGGTAATAACATATAGTGAAATAATTAGTTGTGTGAGACCTAATTATTTTTTGACGAGATATGTAGGAGTTGTCTCCCGTAGTCCGTGGCCTTTTCGTAACCCCTCCCCATGTAACGACAAACTTGGATCAGTGGTATATGGAGCTGTACGGTAAGTGTCGTTTGTTTAACACTCCGAACTTCGGTCAAACACTACTTTTTATTCCTGGTCAATCTATCAATATCCTTCTATAGACGACGTCGTAGGTGGATGTGTACATATAGTAATTTTAGGGCTACTATATCTTTCCCAAACTAGTTTGTGTATAGATCGATTTCCCGTGACGTCACAGATTTACCCTCCGCCATGGTAACGGAAACCGAAAGTACCAAATGTACGTCTGACTATCAGATCTGTACAGCACGACCTTATACTTGACACGTTTCTATGACCGAGAATGAAATATTACATGCCGCGGGATCCTACCACCAGTTCATTCATAACTGATCGTGTCAATTTCTCCTGTGTACTAACCCCGCCCCGCCCCAAACCGTATCGCGAGTCCCACGCCTACAAAAACGAATAGTTATACCCTGTCTACACTGCTGATCGACCATGTGTCAATACTCGTCCGACCGTTGTACACAACTACATTATCGCAGGTACACACCTATGTGTCCCTATTAATTAATTAGTGTAATTTCCATTTATCAGCGAATGTAGGGAAATGAGTATCACATTTAGCAATTCCTATATTACTCGCCTTCCTCCTTACCTTGGATACTAGTAAATCAGGATTCAATCCGACATTCCAATTATTTTTATTTGTTACTAGTAAATTATCTGTAATGTAATGTTTTCGATATTACTATTTCACTATAATATGCTCCCTTCTTTATACGAATACAACGTATTAACAATAATCTACATACTTATCTGATCACTATAATTCATTGTGCATCTGTTCAAAGTATTTCAATGTCTTTTATGCAAATTATTTTTTTATCAGAAATCAACATGTGGACATGTTAAAAATCAAAAATTAAACTACAATTATTCTATAATCCGTACGTATACCTAATCACTATAATCCTCATGTGTACCTGATCACTATAATCCGTATGTGACCTAATCACTCTAATCCATATGTATATCTGACCACTATAATCCGTATGTGAACCTGATCATTATAATCCGTATTTGTACCTGGTCACTATAATCCGTATGTATACCTGATTACTATAATCCGTATGTATACCTGATCACTATAATCCGTATGTATACCTGATCACTATAATCCCTATGTATATCTGACCACTATAATCCGTATGTGAACCTGATCACTATAATCCGTATGTGTACCTGGTCACTATTATTTGTATGTATTCCTTATCACTATAATCTTTTGTGTGTACCTGATCATCGTAATCTTTAATATTGACCAGATGATAATTCATATCTGTATTTCATTAAAGCAATAGCGGCATATATATAGACATTGTTGCTGTTTCCATCGAGATTACAGATAGCAATACAATAAAACAAAACTCCAGTCTTCTATTTGTGTTAGATCTGTAAAGGTACAAGTGCCTAGTTCAGAGGCTTTGTATTGTTTGTTTTTTTTTTCAAAATAGACATAAATTAAAGTTGCGTTGTTCTTAATCCAGAATTCAATAACTATCAAGTTCTCTAACATCCACTAATGTCACAAAGCTAGGTGACATCTGGTACTAACACTGGCTGCACTGGGATAGCCCGCACAGTATATAATTGTAACGATAACGCAACATCTATGATACTTAAGATAGTTACATTTAGTTTGATTTTATTCATTGTTATTTCTCTCCTCGTATATTGACAGATACCATCGACTTTTTAACGTAATGGCTGAAGGCGAAACCTCTCATTCTGTCCCCGACAGTCTCGGACCTCCGAGGGAAGCACGGATGTTAGATTGTCCGATTTGTCTGGAGCAGCTGCACGAACCAAAGTCCCTCCCGTGTCTTCATTCCTTCTGTGAGGAGTGTCTGTCCACCTTCATCACCAAAGACCTGTCAGGAAAAATGGCGTCGGCGACTGCCTTCTCTTGTCCTGTATGTAGGAAGATGACACAGCCTGTCAACCCGTCTGAGGACAAGGAGAAATGGGCTCAACAATTCCCAGCCAATGTAATAGTGAAAGATCTGGTAAAGTCCACGGCACCTTGAGCCTGATGTTACTGTAAACCTTGCGGGAAGAAAGGGAAAACCTGGGATCCCGGCAGCGATATGGTGTGAAACTATGCAAGGCGTTCTTCTGTGACAAAATGTAAAGTCGATTTTCACGATTGGATTCACGAAGATTGTGAATCAGTAGATGTAACAGGGAAGACAGGAATTATTCCGCGACAAGGAACAGAACAGATCCGATGTGAAAAACACGCTAAGGAAGGTCGATTACTATTGTGAGGATCATCAGATACTTGGCTGTAGTAGATGTATCACCATAGATCACAGACGATGTGACGTAGTGACAACGACACAGGAATACTGTGACAAACTAAAGATGGAGTCACGACTGGAGGATCGAAAGGAATTACTACAAAAGACAATGGAGGGTATCAAGTTACTCGTCAAAACATTTGGCGAGAAACTTCAAATCCTCCTAGAAGATCAAAATTCTGGATTTGACAGTTTAACAGATCTTCGAAAACAGGTCGACCTACGTCTTGACGCCATGCAGAAGGACCTCACAGACAAACTTGTATCGTCTTACAAGCAAGAAAAGGAAAATCTTGACTTGTCTATTCAGAAATGTGAACGTCTGATGTCATCCATTGAGAACACAGTAGAAAGCTCCGAGACAGCTGTTCAGAGGAATGATAGCGTAAACACAATCTTGATGTACCAGAGAGGCCAGGCGGAGATGGAGTCCTACCAGAACCTGATAACGGAAATAAGGAAGTCTTTTGCTTCTGTCAGAATAAAACATGTCGTCGATCCCAGTCTGGTCAGGTTGGATAAGGATAGCCCACTGTCGTTAGGAAACGTCATTATAGAGAAAAAACCAGAACAGCTCCCAAAAGGAATAAGTACCATGTGGCCTTTGTGCGAATGTGACGTGAAGGAGGTAGGCAAGTTCAGCATCAAGTGTCCATCAGATGGAGGCGATTGTCGTGCAACTGGTATTGTTTACTTACCTGATGATCATATCGTTGTAGGAGATTACAACAACAACAAAATAAAGTTGTTTACAGCTTCAGGGAAATGTTTGGATGAGATGAAGGTTCCGGGAAAACTGATTGATCTATGTTGTATAGATGATGACACTGTAGCGGCCGCTATCGTCAATTCTGAAATTCACATAATCAAAGTGAACCATGCAAATCTAACTTTGTCTTCAAAAATAAAACTTTCTAACGGAGCACGCCCACGTGGTATCACTTACTCAAATGAGGCGTTTACTGTGAGTACTCCGACCGATGTGTATAGAGTCAGTAAGGATGGGGTTTCGAACAAAATTGCTTCCTATCCAAATGGCTGCTATCATCTTGCGTGCGACCCAAGGACAGGACACATCTATGTAAGTCAATGGACATCCAAGGCCGGCGATGTAGCTGTATACAGACTGTCAGACGGTAAACTTACAAGCATATCAAAAGTCGATATGCTGAAGGACGCGTGTGGGGTAGACGTCGACAGGGACGGCAATGTGTACGTGTGTGGGAGGGCGTCAAATAACGTGGTACAGATGCCAGGTGACGGAACAAACGTCAGAGAGCTGCTGACGTCATCAGACGGTGTAGACACACCAAGGGCGATATCTGTGTGTGGGAACACATTCGTGGTTACAAATGAATCAAAGAACAGTAATGAAGTGCGCGTGTTTGAACTTTACTGATCAGTAACTATAACAGTTGGTATCAGTAACAGTATTCTGATATGGCTCGACGTGAGATTTATTCGGGCACTGGAAGCTTTTGCGTCATGGATGTATAGTCTGAAAACACAAAATTAATAAATTTACACCAAACTATAGGATTCCTGGTCTATAACCATAGTGGATGTAGGCCCTGGGCTTACTGGTTAATACTGCTGGTTATTGAACACAAAGCCAATCAATCCAGATAACAGTTTGTGAAGAAATGATATTGTGTGAATGTAAGGAAGTTCAGTTTTATACAATGATGTAAGCTCACATGTACAAAGGGAAATGCGCTTAAATCGTGGCGCGGCGTCCGTCGTCCGTCAGTCAGGCGTCAATATTTCCATTTTCTTCGATAACCAAAAGGCTCAGAGACATGCTATTCGGCCTGTAACATGTTTCGACGAAAACTTATTTAATTTGTTCAAAATGACCTTTGATCTACTTATCTAAAGGGGTCAAATGTGCTGAAATCTTTTTCAATAACCATGTGACACAGGATCATGATATTGGAGCAGTAGCATTCTGGGATAAAGGAGTACCGAGTTCACATGTGTCAAATTTGTTAAACATATTTATCTAAATAAGCCAGAGAGCTATGTTCATATTGGACAGAGATATGCTGTTTGGAAGGGCTACAAAGTTTACCGAAATGAATACTTAGACTTCTGTCATATTGAACTGGAGAGGAATTGAACTTAGAAGTCACACATAAATGACAAAAATCAACCCTGAAATTGAATAGTAGCCTACTGGGCCTCTTGTTTGGTACGAGTAAAACATTTAAGCTGTAAGATATGTAGGAAATTAGACATGATTACGTGTTGTGTCATACACGATAGTTTGGATCTGGTAGCGTGCGATTCTCTCCAGTCGTAAGCTGGTGTAATGTATAGTATGCTATGCATGGATGGTAGTTTTATATAATCACGTGAAATATCGAGAAGGGATTAAATTGAAAGGCGTTAGTTATAGATGACCAGTATTTAATTACTACTCTATTCAGACTGGTAAGGCCTATAGGAAGGCAATCATATCAACTAGTTTAAATAAATATTGTAAATCATCTTTATACTAGTATCATTCTCACTGGCATGTATCAGTTATGTATCAGTTAGCGAATGGTCTTTTCAAGATTGAGATCATAGTATATAGTAGTGCACTTTTAGCTACAAAATCACTTATTTGTAAAAAAAAGTATTTGAGATAAGTATAAAGTCAGACTCAGAATTAGTATAAAATATATTAAAACACTTATGTGATGCAGTTTAGTTTGTAAAGATTTGTGAATCCTTTGCAATTAAAAAAAAAAACACAAATTCTCATATCAAATGATCAATGCAACCTAACGTTTATCTATATTGTCAAGTAGAGTCCCCTATGACACCCTCTTTTAATTAAGCAATATGATGTTAACTCTCACATCGCTATGGCATTTACAAACAATGAAAGGTTTTTTTTTTTTTTACCTTACGGAGTGTTCTCCCAAAATTCATATGTTTATCCAGAAATGTTACGGAGACGTTGGGAAGGGAAACATGTTTTAGTCGCCACGTAATATTATAGAAATAGGGATGGAGAGGAACAGTTCCTTTGTCATCTCATTAGGGACATACCTCTAACATATTAGTAGAAACGCCGACGATTTTATAATTATTATTATTTGGCATTTATAAATTCATAAAGATAATGAATTCATATATAATGAAGTTGATGACAAAATATTTATGTTGATAAAGAAGATACAGAAGTTCTACGACCAGGTTATACGCTTCATTATGCTCTTTCTCCGAATTCCAATCAACATTTTTGCTAAAATCCACTTAACGAATTAAAGAAATAATTCAGGTTTTCTATAAAATGCATATGCACATATTACACAGGGCTTAAAGAGAGAAAAAGACAGTACAACAGCTCTGTACTGAAACTGAGAGGCACGTGAAAAGCTTTACAAAGAGCTTAATTAAAATTTACCTTCAATTTCGGCCCTATACAGTTTCAATTTTCTGCTGATACGAATCAGCATCCGGTTTTTGGACTCATTATCATTTTAGCTCACCTGAGTCGAAGGCTCATGTGAACTTTTGCTATGGGGTATCATACGGCTTCTGTAGTGGGTCGTGCGTTAACCTTTTTTAACCAAGAGTGTTGAAATTCGCATTGAACGATTAGTTAAAAGGTCCTGACTAGATATCTGTATTTATTAAGACTTTCTAGGAATGTTCTGGTGACATTTCTGAACAAGATGTGTTGTTTCAAAAACTCATGGTATTTACAAGATGGCCACCACAGCAATTATGACCTGATGAGCTATGGAAAAGTACTTATTTTTTTTGTTTGTGATCAAGATAGCTAATGACTGGTACATCGTTTAGATTTGATTTTCAATAACAAGGTCCAGAAAGTGATGATAAAGAGACGAGTTTAATTTGGGGTACGTATAATGAGGGTTGATTTTTAATTAATTTAATTGTATGGTTTGTATATGTCTGTATACACTGTATATATCTTCAGTGTGAACTTTGTTGCTAGGGGTCCCAAATTGGGGAACTGTCAGCTGACTAGCTGGGCTGCTAGCAGCACCCACACACACCTGGAATTTTTATTTAAAAAAGGACCAGAATCAGGTTTTTGTAAAGAAAACTATGTATGCTTCTAGATAATGGATAACTAGACAATGTATATATACCCATCCATTATACGGGGTGTTGCTTCAATGCTGGCAGTAATAGGTATCTTTACTTGAATGATATAATACTCAGTTCTGTAGAACATTTCTTTGTGTTAGATAACTAGGCTTTTGGATTGTCTATTATCTGATACCAGTTAGTTTTGTTAGCTTAATCTCTGCATGAAACCACGGTATTGCTGGTTTAGGGTAACACAGGAAAACAATAAAATTAATTAGATAAAGGGCAGCAGAGGTCTTGGAATGGAGCCCTATCTCCCAAGCTATTAAATAGTACTTAGTAATGAAATCTGCCCAGTTACCCAGTGTATAGCTTTAAATCACCGATAACTAGCTATTGACAATGTGTTTTGGATATTAAGTGTACCTTGTGTAAATATGGTAAATATCAGAAAACTTCTGATAATTCAAATCAAATTTGGAGAGAGTCTATAAGTTTCTAGTTCATTAGTCATATACATACATATTATGTAGTGATAATGTGCAAGTGGAAAGCATGTCACATTGATACTGTTTATGACTAATTATAACTGAGACCTTCGATGACTTCGCATTGCTCTATGTTAAGACTTGCAAATGGAAAATAGAAATGATGATAGGACAACATCAATTGACAGCTAGAATTATAATTACATGCCGATAGCAAATGCTGCAAAATTAGGTCCCTGTAACCTACTTTTTCAATAATTATATGAGGGCAACAGAAATATTGTAAAAAAGTCACTGTGACCTACTTTTAGACATCTAGATGAGAAAGGCATGTATATAACAAAATTGGCAAACTTAGGTCACTGTGACCTACTTTTTAAGAAATTATGTTAGGGCAACAGAAATGGACATCTTGGATGAGAAAGGAATGCCGATAGCAAATATTGCAAAATTAGGTCACTGTGACCTATCGTTTCAATAATTATGTTAGGGCAACAGAAATGGACATCTAGAATGAGAAAGGCAATAACAAATATTGCAAAATAAGGCCACTTTGACCTACTTTGTCAATAATTTTATCAGGGCAACAGAAATGGACGTCTACGATGAGAAAGGCATGCCGACAGCAATTATTGCAAAATTAGGTCACTGTGACTTACTTTTTCAATAATTTTGTTAGGGCAACAGAAATAGACATCTAGAATAAGAAAGGCATACCGATAACAAATATTGCAAAATTAGGTGACTTTGACCTTCTTTTTTCAATAATTATATTAGGGCAACAGAAATGGACATCTGCGATGAGAAAGGCTGGTCAGTATTACATATTGCAAAATTCTATTACATGATAAGATGAGCGTTTAGGCCTATAGGCTTCTTGTGTTCTTTTTAGGTCACCTGAGTCAAATTGTTCAGAAACCTTCCATAACCCAAGGTCAACCAAATTTTGAATTATATGGTCCCCAACCCCTAGAGGAGTGAGGGGCCAAAAGGGGTCAAATGGACTGAAGATTCAAAACTCTTCTCAAAACCCAGATTGAAGGGATTTAAGGCGCTTTACAAAAATTATAAATTCATGGCCCGTAGGTCTCAAGTCCTTAGGGAGGGGAACTGACTCACATGGACTAATTGGCAAGGTCAGAAATGTCGAATTGACAGAAATATTTCAAATTTCGGGTGATCGTTAAGACCCATAGGCACCATTTCAATATTTTAAAATTTACTTTTTAAACTCAATCAATCAACCAATTTTGTTTATTTAAGTGTCATATATCCAAGAAACCTGTATGATATGTGTTGTGTAGATGATGACACTGTAGCGGCCGCTATCTACAACTCTGGTATACACGTCATCAAACATCAAGACTCAAAACCCATTCGGGCTCACTTATTCCCATGTGGCGTTTACTGTGAGTACCCCGAGAGGCATGTATAAAGTCGATAAGGATGGAGATTCAGAATATGTATACATATATCATGATAATTGCTGTAATTTTACTTACGATACAATGGCAAGACACATATGCCAGTCAGTTAACATCCAAGAATGGCGACTTGGCTGTAAACAGACTGTCGGATAGTGTAACCAAAGGCATGGCAAAAGCTGGTGTGTTGAAGGACGTGTTTGGTGTAGACGTCGACGGTGACGGCAACTAGCACGTATGTCGGAGGGGGTCCGATAACGTGGTACAGATGTCAGGTGACGGGACAAAAAGAACTGCTGACGTCATCAGACGGTGTAGACAGACCGAGGCGATATCTGTGTGTGGGAACAAATTCGTTATCACAAATGAATCCCCAGAGAACAGTTATGAAATCCGAGTTTCCCAACTTTACAGATCAGTAAATGTTACCAGCACATTGTTCTGATGTTATTCAGCGATGAATGATTCCTTTCAACGCCAAATCATGCAAACATATATAAACATGTCAGCGACGTCAGGATGGATTTCCAATATTGTCCCTCGGTGATATATGCTGTTTCCAAACCATTATACATTTCGGTCTTTGAAGCCTCCACGTTATGGTTGCATGTATATTGATAGGTTCGGATCTGGAAGCTCTGTCATTGCAGTTATAAGTCACCTGATACACCCGGGTTATGAAAGCCACACCGTTGTGACTGTCGCTTGATTGGTCCTGGTCAAGGAGGCCACATTAGGGTTAACGGAGGATGGTTCTGCTCAATTCGACACTTATCAAATTCAACTTCAGCAGTGCCGGCTACGTGATTGGCAAGTTTTCAATTGATTTAACGTGAATATGCAATCTGTGTTATTATTTCAAATATATGATTGTGTTTTGATTGTAAATCTAGTAATACACGATCTTTTTATATCAAAACGTGTTTATACGACCGTCTTGATAGGTCTATTATGTATTACGTTCCCGTCCTTCAGTTCGTCCGTTTCTTTTTTCCGTCTGTCCATTTCTCTAAAAACAATTACAACGTTTGCAAATATACGCAATCGGCAAATTACCGTAGCAGATAAAAATTTAACCCACAGATGTCAGCAATTTTCATTTCATCAAATCTCATTAACAACGTTGTCATTTGTTAATTGGATGAAAAAAAGCCTCAACACAAGGATAAGGGGAAGTAACCCACTAAGGAAACGTCTCACTCACCTCAAACACGCTTACACAAGTACATATACAAAAACATTTATTTCTGTATACAGATATACACTATCATAGAGAGTTATAGGTAGACTTACACCAAAATCATGCTGAAGATATTCATATGTGATTCTACTACGCTCCCATAGTTATGCATATAATTTCTTTTTATTTATTACGATTATAGAACATAACTGGTTGTGTCACCCCGATAGTTTGGTAGCGTTTCTATGGAGTTATAAGCAGAGTACTGTAGAGTAGGTTATACATGGTAATAATTATCCTGATTAGCATTTATAGAATGACATGGAATATCGGGATATGATTAAATCGAAAGGAATTAGATGGCCTGTGTTTAATAAGATAACTCTTTAGAACGGCGTGGTTGATAGGACGGTAAACATATCGCCTCGATTCAATTGATATCGTAAATCTACTAGATATTGAAAGGCTAAAGAGCAATAAACTATTAAATGATATTATCAGACAATCCTCGGTTTCTATTATCGCTACACTATCATAATTTTACAATGAGAGAGAAAAATGTGAAAACAACAGAGGAAAGTTGCTGTAGTAGATCGGGAATCTTATGTAAAACAAAAGAGGGAAGTTCCTATGGAAGTAGGTATGGAAAAGGATGTAAAAACAACAAAGGGAAGTTGCACAAAGGGAGACATGCACACACGTGGATGGTTATAAATAATATATGCATATAGCATGTCATATAAAAATATGCATTACATAATGTGTTTGATTTTCCTTAACTATAAACATTAGCTATAGTTTAAACTATTTCACGGTCACGTGCGAACTATTGAATACCTGTGACACTAACTATGATGTCATCAATTCCTGTGTTAATATTCAAATAAATTGTGATTTTATATGCTTTCTATAATTGTTTGATACAATTATGATTTTTCAAACAAAAGTCATAATTATTTAAAGTGTGATATGTTTTCTTAAACACCCTATACTACGACATTTTTACGACTAGACAAGACAGACACAGCAGAAATGTAAGTCTTCCGTAAAGCCCGTGTTATTTCAAAATTTGATAATTTACTAACGAGAGTTAAATGAAAATTATAAACAACTGTCACGAGCCGATATTTTTTGTTGTCTGATTACCACAATAGCCTCAGCTCTACCAGAGCTGGTATAGATTAACCTATGTATGGACGTGTTATTTACATGCAATCGGGAACCGTCGGCACTTTCCGTAGAATAAAAAGGTTCCCGATTGGTTTACATGGTGTAACGTTTTCCATTGTTTCCTTTTAAATTGCTGTCCAATTGTCTTCAATCAATAACAGGTGCACGGAGCGTTTTTAAAAGATTACGGACTAAGCTATGCAACCAAAGAAAAAAACAGACTTGATACATTTCATTTCAAGTTTTTTTTTTGCGATCGCTGATTATTCATAGACCCTTGATATATTAAAAACATTTAAAACATTTACATGGTAAAATTTGGACAGTTTCAGTTCAGACTATTTTGAAGGGTGCTCTTGCCAATTTTTCATGTGAAAATGTGTTGACGAGATACATGCATGTAGGGGTTGTCTCCCGTAGCCCATTACCTTTTCATAACCTCTCCCCGCCGCGATTTTGAGAAAATGCAGCTCTTAGCTCTGTGACAGAAAAGAAAAGAGAGACGTTCAATCAAAGTAAGATTTATTGATGTTAACGTTGGTATATGATTTAGGAGCGATCTATGTTTTCTCATCCGATAATTCAAAGTGGTTATTATCTATAACAAAGAACTTTTTTTGGCATTTTTCTACAAAGGAAACTTCGGACATTGGCATGATATTGATAATATCCAGGGGGTCAGGACCCCCCTGCCCTGGATCCGCTGGGGGGTCCCCACACCCCTTGCCAAAAACAAGCTAGTGTTCCTACAGAGATAAGAAAACTTGTTAGATATACTTTAGTACCTTTTGCTTATAATAAAGAATCATTTCTTTTTGGAATAGTTTCACACCAATGTAGCTATGTTGATAATGAATGATTAATTATTATAAAAAAATATATATACAAGAGATCCCAGAGGGATCTTGGCGCCCACCATTGAATGATCTTTATAGGTTCCATGTCAGATTGATCTTTTCTCTTCTTTTCCCTTCCTCTTACTAATCTGTCGACAATGTTTTCAGATTGGTCCAAAAATACAAAACGACAGGCAAAGGATAACCTACATATGAAAATTGAGAAAGATCCCTTCATTTTTTCTGAGAAATGTCCACAACAAACTTCAATTGTCAAAATCAAAGATGGCTGCCTGTCAGCCATGTTGTTATTCGATTGGTCCCAAAATGCAATATGCATAACTAGGCGCCAAGGGGAACCTACATATGAAATTTATCTACTTATTTATATATGTATGTACTTACTATTTGTATTTACTTAGTATTCACTTATTTTACCTACACATGCTTACTCTCCTCTTGTTTTTCATTTTATCTCTCCTATATTGAAAAGCCTTATAATGGTAACGAAAATCTATGAGGATGCTTATATGTACTATTAAAATGTACCTTCTATTATTTGAAAATGTGTGAGTGTGTGAAAGATGTGTATATGTCTTTTATGTTTACCATGCTCAATTTTGAAAAAAAAAAAAAAATACAAAAGGAAAAAGAAAAAAAATATTCGCACTCGCATTATCACTATATAACCGGACCCCTTTCCCCTGTCGAAAATCCTGGATCCGCGCCTGAGGCCTACTATAAACTATCAATATCATTTCAATGTCCATACTTTATCGGCATAGCCGTCTAATTTTGTTTTGGCCCCGGATATGACGCGACAGGTGGCGTTTCTGGTCAAGATGAAGTACGTGATTGGTCGATGTAGCGGTCAATGCAAAATGCAGTTACAGTTAAAAACGAAACAAAGTTAAAGGGATCTCACGGTAAACCAATATCTATTCTGTATTTTCTATCATATTATTGGGTATGTCTTTTAACAAAAATAACCTTCTGAACAATAACCATTCGAATTTGATGATTGATGCACAGAAAAACATCAATTATCAATTATTAAAAGGTTATCACTCTGAATATGCAATTTTTGTGACATATACGATAAACGCATGCGCACAACAAACTAAACCACATGGACACAAAAAATGGCTTCCAATGTGAATCGACTGTGGTTGGAAACGATAACAGCTTACGCAATGAAGAGAATAATAGGACAATAGGTCAATCACAATCCTAGAATTAAACTTGGGAAGCAGTACAATAGATTGTAACAGTTCAGACATGAAAATAGCAGTTATACGGACGCCGCTCGTATTCTGCTTGATTGTTTGATAGTAGGTCATGACAATCTCGGTAATATTTACACAAACTCGGTAATATTAACACAAACTCGGTAATAGTTCCACAAGCTCGGTAATATTTACACAGTCTGTACCAGTACATCGCTACTGTCACTATACTATATGAACAGTGTTTACACATACATATGTGTGCAGTAATATATACAGAACATGTTATTTAACATTTAAACCACTGTATAATATCGTTATCGCTAACCAGATGGAATAAAGATATCGCCTTGTAAACTATCGTGTGTTTGTGTTGCCACGATTTCAAAACAGTCACGTAATGATTTAAAAATAATTTCCGCGCTAAATTAAGAGGGGGATTCCAAACTAAATCGAGTGGTCAAGCTGGATATAGGGATTGACTGTGAACATTGGGACAGCACAGAAACATAACTGGAAAGGAACAAAACGCGTACATTCAGTGACAATTGCAACGTTTTTACCGTGATGTCTCTTTTAAATTGAATGCAAGCTGAATAACTGGATGCATCTATTCAAATGACACATTTGCAGCCTATTATCACCAAAAATGATTCAAACTGATATAATTTTGTTATCCGTGCTGAAACATGCGCATTTATTAATTAAAATGTAGTTCATTAATTTATTTTACCAGTAGTTTTACATTATAACCACCAGCATTAAAACTATGCCGTTTATCTTTTTAAAGATATTTCTTGTTAATCATAATATCAAATATCCTTAATTACCTTCATCGACCAATCACTATCAGATTTGATTATGTCTGATTTTGTTGAGTTTGTTCCTGTTTATTTTTACTTCAGATCAAAACAACTTGTGAAATGAAGTGGTAAGTTCGTAATTCTATCAAATATAGGTATAGTATTCCCGACTATCTGGTCACTACGACGGCCTATATACGTCTGGACAATATACACATAAGCAACTGATGTTTGTTCGGGGTTTCTAGAAAAACGTGGTCGAAAAACTGCAGTGATTACATAGTTAAGTGTACAGTGATTTTTTGTCCTGTGTCGAACGAATTTTATCGGTAGATTTTGCTTTTTGTTTATTTTTCCAACGCAGTGTTGGCTCCTAACCGACTTTTCACTTTTCGAGATTTAAAAAGTACACAGAGATTTTGAATTTGACTGTTTACATTCATAAATATCCATCAGGCTTTAAATCCGGATAGTTTTTGTTCTCGGGTTCTATATTTAATTGTAACTCGGTCGACCTATACCACCACGTGATCACGTGCAGATAACGACAAACTGGGGCCAGTGGTATATGGAGCTGTACGGTAAGTGTCTTGTGTTTAAAACTCCGAACTTCGGTCAAACACAATTTGTATTCCTGGTCAATCTATCAATATCCTTCTATAAACGACGTCGTAGGTGGATGTGTAATTATACTCATTTTAGGGCTACTATATCTTTCCCGAACTAGTTTGTGTATTGAGGTAACGGAAACCGAAAGTACCAAATGTAAGCCTGACTATCAGATCTGTACAGCACGACCACATACTTGACACGTTTCTTTGACCTAAAATGAAATAATACATGCCGCAGGATTCTACCCCCAGTTCATTCATAACTGATCGTGTCAATTTCTCGTGTGTACTAACCCCGCCCCGCCCCAACCGTATCGCGAGTTATACCCTGTCTACACTGCTGATCGGCCAACTGTCAATAATCTTAAGCTTCCGACAAATACGTCGTCGCAGCTACACACATGTCCCTCCTATTATGATTCAATTCGACTTTTACCATTAGTTTTTGTTTGTTACTAGTAAGTTATCTGCTAGATTCTATGTAATGTTTTCGATATTACTATTTTACTATAATATGCTCCCTTCTTTAGAAAAATACAACGTATTCCCAATAATGGACATACTTATCTGATCACTATAATCCATTGTGCATCTGTTTAATTAAATTCAATGTCTTTATGCAAATGTTTTTTTTATCAGAAAACACAATGTGGACGTGTTAAAATTTAAATTTAAACTACAATTCTTCCATTTAACTGGTCATTTTAATCTGAATGTCTACATGGTCACTATAATCTGTATGTGTACCTGATCACTATAATCCATATGTCTACCTTATCACTATAATCCGTATGCAAACCTTATCAATAAAATCCGTATGTGTACTTTTTAATCCGTATGTATACCTGATCACAATAATCCGTATGTGTACATGATCACTATAATCCGTATGTATACCTGATTACTATAATCCGTATGTGTATTTTTTAATCCGTATGTGTACCTAATAACTATAATCCGTATCTGTACCTGATCACTATAATATGTATGTGTACATGATCACTATAATCCGTATGTATACCTGATTACTATAATCCGTATGTGTATTTTTTAATCCGTATGTGTACCTAATTACTATAATCCGTATGTGTACCTGATTACTATAATCCGTATGTGTATTTTTTAATCCGTATGTGTACCTAATTACTATAATCCGTATGTATACCTGATCACAATAATCCGTATGTGTACATGATCACTATAATACGTCTGTATACCTGATTACTATAATCCGTATGTGTATTTTTTAATCCGTATGTGTACCTGATCACTTTAATTCGTATGTATACCTGATCACTATAATCCGTATGTATACCTGATTACTATAATCCGTATATATTTTTTAATCCGTATGTGTACCTGATCATTTTAATTCGTATGTGTACCTGATCACTTTAATTCGTATGTGTACCTGATCACTATATTCATTAGGCGACCTGATCACTATAATCTGCATTTGTACCTGATCAGTATAATCCATATGTGTACCTGACCACTATAATCTGTTTGTATACCTGACCATTGTAAACCGTATATGTACCTGATTACTATCAACCGTATGTGCACCTGATCAGTATAAACCGTATGTGTACCTGATCACTATAATCCGTATGTGTACCTGATCACTATAATCCGTATCTGTACCTGATCACTATAATCCGTATGTATACCTGATCACTATAATCCGTATGTGTACCTGATCACTATAATCCGTATGTGTACCTGATCACTATAATCCGAAAGTATGCCTGATTACTATAATCCGTATGTGTACCTGATCACTATAATCCGTATGTGTACCTGATCACTATAATCCGTACGTGTACCTGATCACTATAATCCGGATGTGTGCCTGATCACTATAATCCGGATGTGTACCTGATCACTATCATCCGTATGTGTACCTGATCACTATAATCCGGATGTGTACCTGATCACTATAATCCGGATGTGTACCTGATCACTTTAATCCGAATGTGTTCCTGATCACTATAATCTGTATGTGTACCTGATCACTATAATCCGGATGTGTACCTGATCACTATAATCCGTATGTGTTCCTGATCACTATAATCTGGATGTGTACCTGATCACTATAATCCGGATGTGTACCTGATCACTATAATCCGGATGTGTACCTGATCACTATAATCCGTATGTGTACCTGATCACTATAATCCGTATGTGTACCTGATCACTATAATCCGTATGTGTACCTGATCACTATAATCCGGATGTGTACCTGATCACTATAATCCGAATGTGTTCCTGATCACTATAATCCGAATGTGTTCCTGGGTATCGTTTCACAAAGCTTCGTAACTTACGAACCTTGCGTAAGTCACATTTACGAATTACTAAGCGTTTCACAAAAACTTCGTAACTTACGAACGTTCGTAAGTTACGCAAAAACCTTGCGTAACTTTACGCCATATCAACCCTGTCGTAACTTACGAAAACAATTTAAAATCGTGCGCAGACATGCCCTTTTGAACAGAAAATGACGTGGTACTCATCTATAAATTAGCATAAGAGAACGACTATGCCTTGTGAGCGATTGTTTCGAGGTTGAAACCGGGTTTTGAAAGTCGAGGATGGTGCCGGTAAAATACACATTGTCATGAAACGCATAGTTGTACGCATATTCGCAGACTGTGACAAATATGGTCTATTTTAAGAACATTATGTACGTCTTTGGGCACTGAGCAAAATCTGTGAAAATTGCGTTGTTACTGTTTGTTTTAACGCATGATAAACAATAAGAATTGGAATTTTATAGAAAAAATGATCTTCCATCAATAATACGGTTGTTTTGATAGAACAAAATAAAGTTCATAGTCTGTGTACGTGACCCGGGAATAGGACCGGCGTACAATTTTCACCCAAGAAGTGTCCTCCTTTTTTACCTCCAAGTTAGAGAGTGATATATTTTTACCGGGAGAACGTATGATTTTGACGTAAGATACGAAAAAAGTTACGAACACCCTTGTGAAACGCACTTACGAAATTCGTAAGTTTGGCGTAACTTTTTCGTAAATATTTACGAACGTTCGTAAGTTACGAAGCTTTGTGAAACGATACTCTGACCAGTATAATTTGTTTTCACTGTGATGTTTATAGTCTTCAGTTAATGATTTTTGATATATTAAACTCATTAAAGTAATGATGACAAAGACACTAGCATTGACCTTTTTTTCATCCTGGTACATTTACAGATAACACCGCATATTTAACGTAATGGCTGAAGGCCGAACTTTTCACGATGTCCCCGACAGTCCGAGAACTCCGAGGGAAGCCCGGCTGTTAGATTGTCCGATTTGTCTGGAGCAGCTGCACGAACCAAAGTCACTCCCGTGTCTTCATTCCTTCTGTCAGGAATGTCTGTCCACCTTCATCACCAAAGACCTGTCGGGAAAGATGGCATCGGCGACTGCCTTCCCTTGTCCTGTGTGTAGGAAGATGACACAGCCTGTCAACCCGTCTGAGGACAAGGAGAAATGGGCTCAACAATTCCCAGCCAATGTAATAGTGAAAGATATTATTAAGGCCACCACACCTGAGTCGATGTACTGTAAACCTTGCGGTAAGAAAGGAAATACTGAGATCCCAGCAGCGATCTGGTGTAAATTGTGCAATGTGTTCTTCTGTGAAACTTGTAAAGTCGATTTACACGATTGGATTCACGAAGAATGTGAAACAGTAGATGTAACAGGGAAGGACGGAATTACTCCGCCACAAGTTACAGGACAGATCCGATGTGAAAAACACACAAAGAAGATGTGTTATTATTGTGAGGATCATCAGATACTTGGCTGTAGTAGATGTATCACCATAGACCACAGGCGATGTGACGTAGTGACAACGACACAGGAATACTGTGACAAACTGAAGACGGAGTCACGACTGGAGGATCGAAAAGAATCACTACAGAAGACAAAGGAGGCTATCAAGTTACTCGTCAGAACATTTGGCGAGAAACTTCAAATCCTCCTGGAAGATCAAAATTCTGGATTTGACAGTTTAACAGATCTGCGAAAACAGGTCGACCTACGTCTTGACGCCTTGCAGAAGGACATTACAGACAAACTGGTATCGTCTTATAAGCAAGAAAAGGAAAATCTGGACTTGTCTATGCGGAAATGTGAACGTCTGATGTCATCCATTGAGAACACAGTAGAAAGCTCCGAGACAGCTGTTCAGAGGAATGATAGCGTAAACACAATATTGATGTATCAGAGAGGCCAGGCGGAAATGGAGTCCTACCAGAACCTGATCACGGAAATAAGGAAGTCTTTTGCTTCCGTCAGAATAAAACATGTCGTCGATCCCAGTCTGGTCAGGTTGGATAAGGATAGTCCACTGTCATTAGGAAACGTCATTATAGAGAAAAAAACCAGAACAGCTCCCAAAAGGAATAAGTACCATGAGGCCTTTGTGCGAATGTGACGTGAAGGAGGTAGGCAAGTTCAGCCTCAAGTGTCCATCAGATGGACGCGATTGTTCTGCAACTGGTATTGTTTACTTACCTGATGATCATATCGTTGTGGGAGATAACATCAATTACAAAATAAAGTTGTTTACAGCTTCAGGGAAAGGTTTGGATGAGATGAAGGTTACAGGACACCCGATTGATATGTGTTGTGTAGATGATGACACTATAGCGGCCGCTATCTTCAAATCTGGTATACACGTCATCAGAGTGAATCATGCAAAACTAACATTGTCTTCCATAATAAAACTTTCTAACGGAGCACACCCCTTTGGTATCACTTACTCAAATGAGGCGTTTACTGTGAGTACTCCGACCGATGTGTATAGAGTCGGTAAGGATGGGGTATCGACCAAAATTGCTTCCTATTCAAATCACATCAATCATCTTGCGTGCGACCCAAGGACAGGACACATATATGGAAGTCAACGGACATCCGAGGATGGTAATGTAGCTGTATACAGACTGTCAGACAGTAAACTTACAAGCATATCAAAAGTTGGTTTGCTGAAGTACGTGTTTGGTGTAGACGTCGACGGTGACGGCAATGTGTACGTGTGTGGGTGGGAGTCCGATAACGTGGTACAGATGTCAGGTGACGGGACAAACGTCAGAGAGCTGCTGACGTCATTAAACGGTGTAGACAAACCGAGGGCGATATCTGTGTGTGGGAACAAATTCGTGGTTACAAACCAATCATCACAAAATCGTAATGACGTGCGCGTGTTTGAACTTTACTGATCAGTAACTATGACAGTTGGTAACAGTAACAGTATTCTGATATGGGTGGACGTGAGATGTATTCGGGCCCTGGAAGCTTTTTCTTAACAAATTAACAACAAACTCTAGCATTCATGATGTATAACTAGAGTGGATGTAGGCCCAGGACTCACTGGTTAATCCTGCTGATTATTGAATACAAATACAATCAATCCAGATAACAGTTTGTGTAGAAATAACATTGTGTGAATGTAAGGAAGTTCGGTTTTATACAATGATGTAAACTTTCATGTCCAAAGGTCAAATGAGCGTATATCGTGGCGCGGCGACCGTCGTCCGTCGTCCGTCAGACTGGTGTCATAGGCGACCGTCGTCCGTCGTCCGTCAGACTGGTGTCAATATTTCCATTGTTTTTTTTGTTTTTTTTTTGATAACCAAGAGGCTCAGAAACATGCTATTGGGCCTGTAACATGCTTCGACAAAGACCTACAAACTTTGTTCAAATAAATGACCTTGATCTACTTACTTAAAGGGGTCGAATGTACTGAATTTTTTTTTTTCAACAACCATGTGACACAGGATCATGATATTGGTGCAGTAGCATTCTGGGATAAAGGAGTACCGAGTATGTTCACATGTCAAATGTGTTAAACATATTTATCTAAATAAGCCAGAGACCTATGTTCATATTGGACAGGGATATGATGGTTGGAAGGGCTACAAAGTTTACCGACATGAATACTTAGCCTTCTCTCATATTGAACTGGAGAGGTAGTGAACTTAGAAGTCACACATAAATGACAAAGATCAACTCTGAAATTGCATTAGTAGGCTATTGGGCCTCTTGTTTGGTACGAGGAAAACATTTAAGCTGTAAGATATGTAGAATATTAGACATGATTACGTGTTGTGTCATACACGATAGTTTGGATCCGGTAGCGTTCGATTCTCTCCAGTCGTAAGCTGGTGTAATTTATAGTGTGCTATGCATGGACGATAGTTTTATATACCCACGTGAAATATCGGGAAGGGATTAAATTGAAAGGCGTTAGTTATAGATGACCAGTATTTAATTACTAATCTATTCAGACTGATAAGGCTTATAGGAAGGCAATCATATAAACTCGTTTCAATTAATATTGTAAATCATCTTTATACTAGTATCATTCTCACTGGCATGTATCAGTTAGGGAATGGTCTTTTCAAGATGGTGGGTCATCATGATCATAGTCGATAATAGTGCAATTTAATTATGTTTTGTTTTTTATTAGGTCACCTGAGACAAAGTCTCAAGTGAACTATTCTAATCACCTTTTGTCCGTCATCGTCCGTCGTTGGGACAATTCACACTTTCGACCTCCTATTAGAAACCGATGAACCAATTGTAATGAAATTGTGCAGAAACCTTCCATGGCCTATGGTCAACAAAATTTGGAATTACATAGTCCCCAACCCCTAGAGGAGTGAGCGGCGGGGCCTAAAGGGGTCAAATTGACTGAAATATTTCAAAACTCAGGTGACCGTAAAGCCGCATGGTCTTTTTTTTCTCTCAATATTTCAAAATTTACTTTTTATATATATTCTATTTTGACTTTTGAATTTTGGTTGAACTGATCACCTGGCGTCAAGGTTATGTAGACTTCAATTGTCATTTATGCAAAGAACGCCTATATTTTAATGTTTTGACCCGGTATTACATATAACTGGTGATTATGTTTAAAGCTGTATTTTCAGATAAAAAAAATCCTATTAAAACGCCTATTAATAAGATTTTCATCTTCGTTTGTTTTTTATTACTGATTGCAGATTCACAACGTTATCTTGCTACTAATAAACAACATCAAAAACAGTAAATATAAGTTTAAATGAAAGAAATGTAATATACATCAACCACGAGTTAGTGAGACCTGTTTCTACCACAATAAAAAAAAGCTATACCGAGACCCCCGTGTGATTTGGTATACGATATAATCATTTGGGGCGTAAGGATACGGTCTGTAGTGAAATGCCGCTTATTGATATACAAAACTGACAACTTATTTCAAATATTTATATAACTTCATTACATTCAAAGCATTAAATCGATAGAAATATATATAACAAACAATCGTCACTAAAACAATTGCTTTCCGAAGTTTTAATAAACATTTATTTTCTGTGTGTTTTGTTTCCGTGAGGTTTAATATTTACATTAACACGGCAGTTTTAATCGTAACGTTTTACGAGTATCAAGTCCTGAATATTCTTAATTCGACCCGAAGTATCATTAATAACCGCAAAGGCATACGGTATTTGTATACGATACGCCTTTTCCAGTATATTTCGATGTTAATTTAATTACATGTAAGCACAAACCACTCATATAATCATCGTTCGGACATAGATTTCATCAACAGAAATTGTGCATGTTTCTGCTGTGCGAACGAAGGAACGCTACATTAAATATTTACACGATATTCACTACTGAAATATATTTAAGCTGATCACGTATTAAATTGAGTCTTATATTCCATTATCAAGACTGACACAGCATAACGGCGGGCGGTACAGAGACTGATACTGCTAATGCATTAAGTGTCCATGTCGTTCTAACCAGATAAATGGACGGCATCCACGCTAAGTTGTTAGGATTTAAAATCATTGTGGTTGAAAGACGATTGATTTGGTATTAAGCGCTATTCCATATGACGAATCAATTTCGCAAAACGCATTATCACTGTTGAAATGACATAACGTACCGATGACACGAGAGCTTGATCGAGGACCAAAAGGCGCGGTGCTGATTTGAGTCAATACGTCAATCGGAACCCCTCGTCATTTTCTTACCCACGTTCGCAGACAGAGGCGAGGTGATCCGACTGTCAATACCTATAGGTGTTTAGTTGCGACGACTCTTTGAGTCTTGACTCGATTGTACACTTTAGTGCCTGCATCTTTTCAGTAATGGCATTTCTGACTCGGGTAAGTTGAGTTATTATTTATTCCATTCTAACTAAGGTAAATATAAGTTATTATATATAATTCTTGATTCAGGTAAATTGAGCTGTGTTCATTTTACTCGGTTTGTTGAACGCTTTTATGTACTTAAACGCAGGATACTTTAAAAAAAGAAGAGAGAAATAGATAAGAGGTAACAAGAAATATCTTTAAAAAAGATAAACGGCATAGTTTTAATGCTGGTGGTTATAATGTAAAATTGATGGTGAAATAAATTAGCGAACTGATGTGTTTCAGCACAGATAACAAAAGTATATCAGTTTGAATGATTTGGTGGTAATAAGACTTCATTTGAATCTGGATTATAATTTTATTAATGTGTCATTTGAAAAGATACATCCACTTATTCAGCTTGTATTCAATCTTTACTTTGTTTCGTATTAACTGCATATCTGCAATTTGCATTTACCGCTACATTGACCAATCAAATACTTCATCTTGACCAGTTACGCCACCTATCGCGTCATATCCGGGACCAAACAAATATTAAACGGCTATGCCGAAAAAGGTATTATGCTGCACCATGTAGCTGCTTCCTCCTTCTAGGACTGCAGTGATTCCAAGGTATGGGGTAACCTGCCCAACCACGCGGGGTTTTCTCGGGTACTCCGGTTTCCTCCCACAGTAAGACCCCTCGCGCGCTTCCATCCGGGCAAATAAGCGTGATTAATATAAGTTAATATAACTTGTTTCGCAATTGTTGTAAAATAAATAAAGTTGACATTTTTTTTATGATTCCAAGTGGTGATACCTACAAGTAGATGACGCCTGAGGTCAATGGGTCAAAATCACCATGAGAAGGTGTAATAGTCCCAGTATACAATACATTTGATAAATATTTCTGTTTTAATGAGATACATTTTGATGTAACTCGTTTCGAAAAGAAATAATAATAAACTCGCAATATCATTTTACCATATCCTCGGGTGCTTTAAGAAGTAAAATAGAATCAATGTAAAACAAAAAGAAAGAAAGAAAAGGAAAGAAGGTAATCGAGTTACAGACAGTTTACGGTCGGAGTAACAAATTACATATACAGTCGAATCTGTATTAAGTACGGAAGCCGAATAGGACCAATATAAAAAAATAACTTAGTTGGTATCATTAAAAAATAAATAAAAAATCTCGTATATACGAGTTTCTTTCTCGTATATACGAGTTTATTTCTCGTATATACGAGAAAGAAACTCGTATATACGAGAATTAATCTCGTTATTACGAGAAATAATCTCGTATATACGAGAAAGAAACTCGTATATACGAGAAATAATCTCGTTATTACGAGAAATTATCTCATATATACGAGAAAGAAACTCGTATATACGAGAAAGAAACTCGTATATACGAGATTTTTTATTTATTTTTTAATGATACCAACTAAGTTAATTTTTTTCATTGGTCCTATCCGGCTTCCGTAATTAAGCGACCACTCAAGGGAAGTTGAAAAACGGTCTCTTAATGGAGAGTGGTCTCTTAATAGAGATGGTATCTTAAATTTGATAAATGTTCATAAGCTTATTATTCGCTTTATAAATTGGCAATAATGATTTATAATATATATGAAAAATGAACCACCACTTTGAATAAAACAAATATTTTTTTTTTTTTTGTATTTTTTTTTTAATAATTATTACTCTGCTAATTTTTCATCACTATATGTATTTTTGAAATTCTTTCAGCATAGCAAAATACATCGATTTAACATGAGAAATATATTTCATTTGTTAATTAGATTACTTTTAAATTATTTTTATATATTTTTTTAATTCCTGAAATCTTGGTCCGGATTTCCGCTCCGATTATTATTTACGTTTCTGCATTTCCTACTTTAAAAACGGCGACTTTTTCACTGGAAAATATTCCCCATACATGTAGAATATAAAGTACACGAATCTGACTTTAAACAGACTGTATATATCATATAGTGTACAGAAACTTGATTTTACATATAAAATATGATTAAGGAAATCAATATGTTCACAGGTATTTGTTAAAGACATGCTTCAGACGAAATATCGTAGTCAGTTAAATAGCCAGACTTGTAAATATATCAGATACAGACACAACAATATTTTTGAGTTAAATATAATTCAAATTGGTAATAGGAAAATACTAGACAGATATTTTCTATCTTGTGTCTGTCGCTGTGCCTTCTCGGCAATTACAAAGAAAATCGTCAATGTTTTCTCTTTCAGAAATGTTTTTGAAACTAACATTGTATTTGGGTGGTATCGTATCATGAATCAAGAGATGTATAAATAGGTATTGTTATAAATAAAAGTATATTTACTTCTTCAATTAATTTCTTCTTTGGAAGAGAAAAAAAGTAAATAAAAAAAGATTTCTTGCCGAAACCCGGGACCGAACAAGGGACCTTTAGATCTTCAGTCTAACGCTCTCCCAACTGAGCTATTTCGGCGACGGACATCCTTTAGAGTTCCATGTGTCGAGATCAGATACGGTGGTATCTCGAATAAGATAATCGTCGCCAAGTATAAGTCTATACCAGAACATATCACATGTACAAAGTCGTGTCCCCAAGGCAGGATATATAATATGTATACTATATATACTTTACTATGATATACTATATATGTATATCCAATGTATATGCTTGATGATACAATGAATATGTTCTATATGAAATATCTTGCAAGATAATTTATAACATTTGAATGATAAATATTATCTTGTGGGAATATTTATGACAATATTATATTAAGACCTTAACTAGGTAATTATATTAATACTATTTAATTCATAATTACGAATGCCTGTTGTCGAAATGAGACCAATTCAACTTAAGTAACTGCGGAGCGTTTTTCCAGTGGTACAAATGTTCGCGTTTTTAATCTTTTTTGAAACAAAGAAATTTTTTTCCTCGTACTTTTGAACGAATTAAGGTTTGAAAGATTTCAAGATACTTATCCATTCTTTCAATTTTACTCATGGAGAGATCATAATCTTTTATTATCATTTTCTTTTTATTATTTATTTATTTATTGACTGTTTTAGATCAAAGGTGTTTCGTCTAATACATGAGTCCAACACAGATTGTAGCTCATTTTCATTTAGAATTTGAAAATAAAGTTACCAAATATGCATCTTAATTTTAATAGAATGAGTTACAGTCGAATCTGTCCAAACGACCATCTCTATTTAGCGATCCTCTGTTCTAAGCGACCATTTCAATTCCTCCCGAGCGTTTTCGCTATATATTTTAACTCTATTAAGCGACTCTCTCTTTACGCGACCAGCGACCACAATTTTTCGTTCCCGTGATAAAAATAACTCTCCAATAAGCGACCAGAAGTCTCCAAAACGCCTTACATTACCATTTTCGCCTTAATAACACCCAAGTAGTTTTACTTTATGACAAATTATGTGCAAAAGGACGGGAGATGAGACGAAGTCACCGTCTAGAATTCTGACGTTTTAAATACGATAAATCAATTTGCATGCGAAATATAACAATGAAGGAATGCATAAACAGTTAACTTACTGTTAAATCGTGATTTGTTATCTTTTTTGAGACATTACAACAGAAATTTGCCAGTATAAAAGTCCTACTTGTATATCAGGTGTTAACTTTTGTAAAAATAGCTCGTTCATTGTTTTACAACCTGACACTTTCGGCCATTCTCATGGCATTAGACCTATACAAATACAATGACCAGAAATTGGAAGAACAGACAAATACTTATTGACGGACTAATAAATACTTCTGTGGACATGTACATATAGTTATAGTAGAATTTTGCTGTTAACTTCAAAATTGTTACCACTTCATCATATAGCATTGATCACTTTTTCAATGGATGGCTAGTTTTGTTCAGAGCTTTACTCATCCTTTACAACCCCATGAGCCAGTTATCTAAGACTTGATCAAGTTAATGAAAGCTTAACGCAAATAATTTGCATTTTTTTTTCAAAAGTACTAATCTCATTCACAACAAACAATGTTTTGTCTTGTATCCATTTTATTACCAGAAAATATTAAAAAATGTAAATGTTGGGAAACTCATTTCAAAGAACAACAGGATCTGTACCAGTGCGGAAGATACTACACAGAAGGAAGTTACAATAATGTTGAATTTTATCAATGACAATTAATTTTGTGTATTGTATTTAGAATGTGTTTATCAGTTCTTACGTAACATTGTGTATTCGACAATATTCCTGATTCCTCCTGATGTATGTCCATAGGTGTTTCTATTATAACATTGTAAGTGTCCCTCTCATCATACTATATAAATAATACCGCTATGATCATATCTGATTGTTTTACCATCAGTAAAATAGCCTGATACGGTAAAATTTCGGACTAAAATACATCAGTCAAGTGTTGCTGTTTAATGGTAAAGATATGTTCGACCTTATGGATGATTTTTTTCTTGTTAATGGATATCTTTAATATGTGGCTAAAAAGCTTTTTGACACTTCTGGAATAAAATATCAGAATCATTAAAGTAAAGACACAGATAATATCCCAAATTGTTATTAAAGGTCACCACTTCTGTAGTGAAGATGGCGTTAGCTGGAACATACTTATTTACCGCATACAGAGAGCGACCCATACAGTACACGCTAATCATCAATATATACTGAGCGCCCTCTACAGTATACAATCACTACTCACTCAGCGCCCCCTACAGACTACAGTCACCAAACATTGAGCGCCCTCTTCCGTATACAGGTTTCTCACGCAGCAGAAGACAAATATTTAACAATACAGCTACAATTATGCAATTATGATAAATCATTTGATTTTCACTATTTTCTCCCGGGAAATGACGTGAATCGTGGAGACGGTAGAACGTCGTCCACACAATGACAGCTGGTGATATTACAGGTGTTGGGATATTAACTTTTCTACACTTTATATACCTGTGTTAGACATTATATATTTATTAATAATAAACTCCTTTTATAGCATCCTGTCTCTGCCTTTTTATGTGTTAAGTACTACAACCAGCCGGGATCAAATTATATCCAGGCATGCCCACTTGAAAATGAGAACGATTTTTTTGGGGATTGACGTATACATGAAGTGTTTGAAATCTTTTGAAATATTAAAATAAGATTTGTTTGTATTTGTTATGTTGATGCATTCCTTTAAATGGATATTGGTTTTCAGAATTTTCACATTTTGATCTGACGTTGGGAAGAAATTGATTGCAGAATGCATTGTGACTTGGCAATTTGACAAGCGTCTACAGTAGGAGCCTTAATAGTATAGCGGTGAGATATAAAAACACATCTGAAGAGTTATAGTCAAAACTTTTCAATTTGTAAATAGTATAGCACGAGATGAAATGGAATACATGCATATTTATAATAGACTGCTCTGGGATTAACAGGAGAAGAAATGCGATTGAATATATCTGGGACCTCGAAACACATGAACTTCCTCATTGTCTGCTGCCTGGTTATATAATGTTTCATGTTGACGTAAGTTATTCTGGACTCTGCCAGAAACGACAAGAAAGTTTTATAGGTTAGCAACATTCTTCACGACAAATGAAGAGGCCCATGGCGTCATTCCTATCCAAGTTTTAATCTCTATCTGGCTATGTCGTGAGTTCCTGATACTGTCTCTGTGATGAGTGATATCACTAACCTTTCATCATCTATCTAGTCGCTATCAGGGTCACGGAACCGCTGAATATAGAGATAAAGATAATAAACCGATGTGATATCAGCTGGCAGATATACAGTATCGTCGGTATGTGTTTGTATACAACAGAAATTGGCGTTTGGAATCTCCGTTTTGAATAAATTAAATAGCACAACGAGTATAACGTGGCCATCAGAAATAATTGTCGCTGGAGCTTACAATAATGCGATAAAAATGGATCTTACTTCATTATATGTCTCCTGCTCTACTGACAATGCGCATAATGATTTACATTTACACATTACATTTCAGCAGAATACCGCCCGCAGGTCTACTGTCATAGTTAAAATGTACTGATCAGTAAAGTTCAAACACGCGCACTTGATTTCTATTTTGTGATGATTGGTTAGTTACCACGAATTTGTTTCCACACACAGATATCGCCCTCGGTTTGTTTACACCGTTTGATGAGGTCAGTAGCTCTCTGACGTTTGTCCCGTCACGTCACATCTGTACCACGTTATTGGATGACCAACCACACACGTACACATTGCCGTCACCGTCGACGTCTAATCCCAACGCTCCCGTTACCAAACCGACCTTTGTCATGACTGTACGTGTACCACTTGAAAATCTGTAAACAGCTACATCACCATTTGTGGATGCAAAGTGGCTGCCGTATATGTGTCGGGTGTTTGGATCATACGCAAGATGGAGGCATTTAACAACGGAACAGTTAATAGATTCCGAGTCCCCATTCTGTTGTACACGGTACAGTTGATTCACAGAGCTCACCACAAACTCATCATCTGTATATATTACAGCTCTAGGTTGTATACCGTTTGACAGCTTTATCTCTGACGTCAGAGTCAATTTTGATGACTCAATCCTGAAGACATGCATAACAGGAATACTGTGGTTACCGACCGCTACTGTGTGATCATCAACACGACACATGTCACAGGGATTACCTTCAACTTTGACTTCATCCTCGAATTTGCCCGCAGCTTTAAACAGCTTGAGTTTGTTGTTACTATAATCTCCGAGAACAATATGATGGTCCGGTAAATAAACAATACCAAGTGAAGTGCAATTTGTTCTATCTGATGGACGCTTAATGCTGAACTTGCATCCCTCTTTCCCATCACATTCCGATAAGGGTCTCACACTACGTATTCCCTCTGGTAGCGGTTCTATATTTGTCACTACTGTGACGTTTCCTAATGACAGTGGAATATCTTTATCCAACCTGAAAAGACTCGGATCTACGACATGCTTGATCCTGATAGAGGAGAATGACTTCCTTATTTCCGTTATCAGGTTCTGGTAGAACTCGATTTCCGCCTGGCCTCTCTGATACATCAATGTTGTGTTTACGCTATCATTCCTCTGAACAGCTGTCTCGGAGCTTTCTACTGTGTTCTCAATGGATGACATCAGACGTTCACATTTCTGAATAGACAAGTCCAGATTTTCCTTTTCTTGTTTATAAGATGATACCAGTTTGTCTGTGAGGTCCTTCTGCATGGCATCCAAATCTAGATCGACCTGTTTTCGTAATTCTGTTATACTGTCAAATCCAGAATTTTGATCTTCTAGAAGAATTTGAAGTTTCTCGCCAAATGTTTTGACGAGCAATTTGATAGCCTCCATCGCTTTCTGTAGTAATTCCTTTCGATCCTCCAGTCGTGACTCCGTCTTCAGTTTGTCACGGTATTCCTGTGTCGTTGTCACTACGTCACATCGTCTGTGGTCTATGGTGATACATCTACTACAACCAAGTACCTGGTGATCCTCACAATAGTAATCGACCTCCTTCGTGTGTTTTTCACATCGGATCTGTTCTGTTACTTGTCGCGAAGGATTTTCTTTCTTCCCTGTTACATCTACTATTTCACAACCTTCGTGGATCAAATCGTGAAAATCGACTTTACATGTTGTACAGAACAGGACCTTACAAGTTTTACACCAGATGGTGGCCGGAGTCCCAGGTGTCCCTTTCTTCTCACAAGGTTTACAGTACATCGGCTCAAGTGCCGTGGGCTTTACCAGATCTTTCACTATTACACTGGCTGGGAATTGTTGAGCCCATTTCTCCTTGTCCTCAGACGGGTTGACAGGCTGTGTCATCTTCCTACACACAGGACAAGGGAAGGCACTCGCCGACGCCATCTTTCCTGACAGGTCTTTGATGATGAAGGTGGACAAACATTCCTGACAGAAGGAATGAAGACACGGGAGGGACTTTGGTTCGTGCAGCTGCTCCAGACAAATTGGACAATCTGAGAGGTTGGCGTTCTTCGGAGGTCTGGGACTGTCAGGGACATCGTGGTGTCCTTCACCACCTTCAGCCATTACATTCAATAGTCGGTGTTATCTGTAAATGTAGGAAATGGGAAACAACAGTTATAAAAATGATCCATATCATCATTTTCTAAATAAACTATAACTAACTTATTTCTGAACAACATGTATTAGAATGATCAGGTAATACTTATCAAGTACAAATACGATTTATAATTGTCAGGTATACATACGGATTGTATTGATCAGGTAAACATACGGATTATAGTGATCAGGTATACATAGGGATTATAGTGATCAGGTACACAAACAGATTATAGTGATCAGGTATAAATACGGATTATAGTGACCATGTACACGAACGGATCTTAGTGATCAGGTACACATAAGGATTATAATGGTACACGAACGGATCTTAGTGATCAGGTACACATAAGGATTATAATGGTCGGAGATACATACAGATACACATACATATTATGGTGATCAGGTATACATACGAATAATAGTGTTCAGGTATATATACGGATTATAAAGATCAGGTATACATACGGATCAAAGTGATGAGGTACACATACGGATTATAGTGATCAGGTACATATACGGATTATAGTGATCAGGTACACATACGGATTATAGTGATCAGGTACACATACGGATTGTAGTGATCAGGTACACATACGGATCTTAGTGATCAGGTATACATACGGATTTTAGTGATCAGGTATACATACATCTTAAAGGGATCAGGTCAAAATACCCACCTAAAAATTATGTTTCTTTTTCCCAGTGCAGTATCAACCAACAACTTGTGTACAAAAGAATAAAGTATTATTGGTGATTTCAACCTCGTTTACTCAACATAGCGCTCCATATGTATTCCACCACCGATCCCTGTGTGTCGTTAAGGAATTTGACATAGACAAGACCCTTGTATCTCACGTGATCAGTAAAGAACAATTCTGCTTAATATAGCACAGCAATTACGACCCAAACACTGTCCGGATTTATAATGTTATCGGTTGATCAGTGGTACACCTTAAACTGCAGTACAATAACTCATTTAAATGAAGACAAAGCATTTAAAGTTAATGTACAGTTTACCAAACACAGTTGGTAATGACACACTATTTATGAATTCAATTGGATTTATTTACTCGCATGTTGATATGAAATAAACATTTCAACACCAGAGAGAATAATATAGGAGTAGGGCGACCCATATCAGTTTCAAGATTATTTCGTGTGATTGCTTACAGAAGGTCGCAGTACCCTTGAATGTACGACGAACTTGTTATAGAGATAAACGTTCAGTGAGAGTGTTTAGAAATCTACTCTGTATGCTTAAATTTATCTATGTGTAAGTTTTAAGATACTCAAAGAAACATTTTTATGTCCCATTCTAATTGGTTGGAAACACAATGTTACATCTTTTACCAATCCACAAATTTGAATTTAATAGATTCACCATTTACTAATTAATATTACTTAATGTTGATATTCTAACGGAACATAAACATACATAAGATAATATTCCATAGCAAATTATGAAAATTCGGTGTGACATGTTTGAACATGTATATATTTTGTTTGGCTGCATGTTTGTAAATGTGACCGTCGGTATATTTGTTACACAAACATTTGCTGGTTATGCGTAAATGGATTTAATCAGTGTTGTATTGCAAAAGTAACAATGTCAGAAAATATATCGAAACAAGAGTTGTCAAAACACTTGTCAGAACTTTACTTAACCCTAGTCCATCAAGCGGGTTGAAAGTCAGTTTTTTTAAAATAGGTCTAAAGGTCCTGAAATGTAGAACCAATTAAAAGGGATTTTCACAATGTTACAAGGAACACACATGTGAAATACCCAAGTTGTATCCTCCTTATTATTAATACAATACAGCTTTATAAAGATGCATTTTCTTTTTGCTGTCTAAGGACGCTGAGGCCAGGACATAGCGATAGCTCCCCTGCATTTGGTTCAGGCGAGCTAAATCAAATGGATGTAGATCAAGGTATAGGAAGAATTTTAAGAAGTGTAAATACCTGTTAACAGGACACGTTCAGCTGGATTCTAGGAAACTGGACAAAACATGATGCGTAACTTAGATTTATAGAACAACGATAAAAATCCGACGACACTTGGAAGCGTGTAATTGTGTATGTCGTGAATTCTACTAAGATGGTCAAGAATTCACAGAGGATAATTTTGGTGTTGTTTTGTAGAATAAAAGATTGACGGAACTACAGGTATATTTAATGGTTTCCCTCTTGTCATCGGGAAACATTGTGTTTCCTTAGGTGAAATGAATCTCTTTTGGTATGGCTAAAATGAGCTGTGATTTCGCTGCCGGTACCGTTGTTTATATTTTGAAGGATGCTTGATTGTTTTGTTTTGTTTAACGTCATATTAACAGCCAGGGTCATTTAAGGAGTGTCTGTTTTTGGAGGTTGAAGAAAACTAGAGTACTCGGAGAAAAAACCCCAACGACCTACGGTCAGTACCTGGCAACTGCCCCACTTGGGTTTCGAACTCGCCACCCAGAGGTGGAGGGCTAGTGATAAAGTTTCGGGACACCTTAACCACTTGGCCACCGCGGTCCCTGTTTTGAAGGAAAACGTCATTATGTATAGATAGGTCTAATCGTAACATACCACTGTCTGCGCTGAAAACGTGATATACATCTATACTACCAACAACCCCACACCATTTTCTTTAAATAACGAGATCCAATCTACGATGTTAAATTATGATATTGATATTTGTCACACACGAATACCGCTCCAATAACTGATAGATATTAACAACACCCCAGGGTGACATTATTGACATTTTGCATTATTGATGCAGCTGCTGCTTTAAGCATGATGTAGCTCTAAATAGGATGATGCAATGCGTTATATACCTGTTGTCTCGATCTATCTAGATGAAAATGGCGAGACACTAAAATGTATACTATTAGACTCATGTTGTCATAGCACACTGCCAGTAACATATAATTACCACCGGATAAGACAGAAAACCTATTAAGTTGGAAGAAATCTTTCATATAATTAATATCAAAATCATTTCATTGTATTGACTTATACGACCATCTAAGCTATTTTAATTAAAACCGACATAGCCGATACAGAGACGAACAAGTGGAATGTCGATTTCTGCTGTAACTTGGCATACAACAAGAACGGCTTTGGTGATCTATTGGTAAATTTCTGGATTGCTTGGTCCGTATCCGAGTACAGAGACATTTCTGTATTAGGTAGACCTTACAATTGTATCTGATTGCAGACAAATCTGGATTGGTAAGTTGGTATAGGCCTTCAATTATTGGTTTTACTGGGATTGTAATAGTGCGTTCAAACTCTTGAACATAACTTGCCAAGACGATACATTTTGTACTTTGACAAACACTATTCCGATATATATTGAAACTGTTCAATATTAGCATTATATACTGCCTAGCTTAAACACAATATCCATTCACCACGTAAAAAAAGACTACTCAGAATACATCTGTGTCCGTGATTATTCTGAGGTTTGGTGGTTCTATAAATTCCACCTTCCATACCTGAACGTAACGTATAAAGGAGAGGTGGATAGGTGGATATCACGGCAATATATGTACGATATAGTCGAATTTATATTTACATTCCAACATGAAAGTAACAGACAATGGAGAAGTGGATTTCACGGTAATGACATAATACACGTTGAAGAATTCATAGATATATACGACAAAGTCGAATTGATATTACGACATCTATCATGGAAATATATTCCTAGTATATCAAATTGCAATACAAATCATGCTTTAATTTAGCAATTTCCAAACTTATCATACATATACAAATAAGATAATGTTATTACCATACACCATATATACATAAATATAATACTGTTATTACCATACATCATATATACACACATATATAATACTGTTATTACCATACACCATATAATCACAAATATAATACTGTTATTACCATACATCATATATACACACATATATAATACTGTTATTACCTTACACTATATATACACAAATATAATTTACTGTTATTACCATACATCATACATACACAAATATAACACTGTTATTACCATACACCATATATACACAAATATAATACTGTTATTACCATACACCATATATACACAAATATAATACTGTTATTACCATACATCATACATACACAAATATAATACTGTTATTACCATACATCATACATAAATATAATACTGTTATTACCATACATCATACATACACAAATATGATACTGTCATTACCATACATCATACATAAATATAATACTGTTATTACCATACATCATACATACACAAATATAATACTGTTATTACCATACATCATACATAAATATAATACTGTTATTACCATACACCATATATACACAAATATAATACTGTTATTACCATACATCATACATACACAAATATAATACTGTTATTACCATACATCATACATAAATATAATACTGTTATTACCATACATCATACATACACAAATATAATACTGTTATTACCATACACCATATATACACAAATATAATACTGCTATTACCATACATCATACATAGACAAATATAATACTGTTATTACCATACATCATACATACACAAATATAATACTGTTATTACCATACATCATACACAACGATAATACTGCTATTAACATACATTATAAACCAAAAATAATACTGCTATTACCAAACAATACACACAAAAGATAATATTGCTATTAGCTTGTATCTTAAATACCCTTTATTTACATCGTCAAACATACACAAATATAATATTACTTTTGTTCATACAGGAAACTGTTATATCATATATAGGATTAGTTTCATTATGTGTATGTTTATTTCAACAGTTATTTTCTTGTTGCTTTTAAATTGTTTTTATAACCGTCTGGATTGGTAAGTTGGTATAGGCCTTCAATTATTGGTTTTATTGGGATTGTAATAGTGCGTTCAAACTCTTGAACATAACTTGCCAAGACGATACATTTTTTCCTTTGACAAACACTATTCCGATATATATTGAAACTGTTCAATATTAGCATTATATACAGCCTAGCCTAAACACAATATCCATTCACCACGTAAAAAAAAAGGCTACTCAGAATGCATCTGTGTCCGTGATTATTCTGAGGTTTGGTGGTTCTATGAATACCACCTTCCATACCTGAACGTAACGTATAAATGAGAGTTGAATGGGTGGATATCACGGCAATATATGTACGATAAAGGCAAACTTATATTTACTTTCCAACATGAAAGTAACAGACAATGGAGAAGTGGATTTCATGGTAATGACATAATACACGTTGAAGAATTCATAGATATATACGACAAAGTCATACATCATACATACACAAATATAACACTGTTATTACCATACACCATATATACACAAATATAATACTGTTATTACCATACATCATACATACACAAATATAATACTGTTATTACCATACATCTATCAACATATATTATACATGAAGATAATACTTCTATTACCATACATCGTACACAAAAGATAATATTGCTATTAGCTTGTATCTTAAATACCCTTTATTTACATCGTCAAACATACACAAATATAATATTACTTTGGTTCATACAGGAAACAGTATACTGTTATATCATAGATAGGATTAGTTTCATTATGTGTACACTTTTTGTTTATTTCAACAGTTGTTTTCATGTTGCTTTTAAATTGTTTTTATAACCGTCGAGGTATCCTGGTTATTTCATATTTTTAAAATGTTTATGATATTTCTCATTTCCCTCCCTAGCATCAATGTGGTCGAGTTTGAGTGAAATTTGCACCACGCTAGACAAGCTAAAATCACACTATACCACTAGTTCCGTTGATGCTTCGAGTTGGAGAGAACGAAATTTGCCTGAATGTAAATATATGGAACGCCATAGCTGTCAGCCTTGACCTTAAAATGATTATTAATTTATATTTTTATTATATAATTAGACTTTATCAATATATTATTCGATTTTATCTATATATTATTCTATTTTGTCGTTATATTACTATATGTTGTCATTATATTATTTGATTTTATCATTGTATCATATGATGTTTCATTATATGATTACGTTACACCATTATATTATACGCTGTTGTCGTTATATTGTTTGATTTCATCAATATATTATTACCGTTTATCTTTGTATTATTTACTCTCGTCATTATATCATTTTGTTTAATCGTTATATTATTCTATATTATCCATTATACAATTCCGTCATCATATTATTTACACATATCACGATATGATAGCATCAATGTGGTCGAAGGAGACCGCGGTGGCCGAGTGGTTAAGGTGTACCGACACTTTAACGCTAGCCTTCCACCTCTGGGTTGCGAGTTCGAAACCTACGTGGGGCAGTTGCCAGGTACTGACCGTAGGCCGGTGGTTTTTCTCCGGGTACTCCGGCTTTCCTCCACCTCGAAACCTTGCACGTCATTAAATGACCCTGGCTGTTAATAGGATGATAAGCAAAAACAAACCAAACAAACCAAATGTGGTCGAGTTTGAGTGAAAATTAGACAAGATTTGATAAAAAAAAATCACAATATGCTACTGGTTCTGTTGATGCTTCGAGTTGGAGAGAATGGAATTTGCCTGAGTGTAGATAGCATTTGGCAGTTGCATCCCTTATTTGCTTATTTAATGAATTTAAAATACATGCTTATGGTTTTTTGCCTGTTTAACAAATAAGAGCTATATGAAAATAGAGACAACTCTATCAAGTGATGATCAAGTCATATTCAATTTAGCATTATTTATTGAATAAATGTTTAGAAAATAATAGGGATGAAATCATTGGTCAATTTATTCATATATTTTTTTTATATATCAAGGCTCTCAATCATCTACTGATCACGTGATCCTTAGACATGTGATGTTAACGTATCATATCGCCAGTTTCTGTATATATTGCTTTATATTGCAAATATAGTTGCTGACTAATAGAAACAATCATAACTTATTATGTATTATACATACATAATAAGTTATGATTGTTTCTATGAGTCAGCAACTATATTTGTGTATACCCCATTCCATACTATGATATTACAGTAATACACCCCATGTTGCTAGAACAGACTAGGGTTGTAAAGTAGCATTCATTTAATTGTGGTTAGTTACATGGATATTACATACAGTTCACAATCACTCTATTATAGTGCATGTCGCCTGTCTGTCGTACGTCGTCTGTATACATGTAGGCGTGAACCTGATGAAATGAACGGAATTTTTTATAACATGAGAAATGGAATATCTTCTGCGCGTCTCTGCAGTGAAAACTAACACGATTCATCTATCGCTTTACCAAAATATGTATATTTGTGAAATGCATCATTGCATGTTTTAGCATTTTTTTTCATAATGCCTGCATATATATCGGTAGTTAATTAATCTGTCAATATCTTTACCTGCGATGACACATAATACCAGGTCTTACTTATTTCCCATGAGGCCCTTTTGTAAAATTATGCAACGATAAATTATTTGATGATTATGAACGTTTTTAAGAATTTTAATCATCGTGATATCAAATAATTAACTGTCTAATATAATATCTATATACACATTATAATAATGGCTCTTTGTGTTATTAATTATAACAATGTTAAAACTTAATTATCTATTCATGAATGTCATTGAACTATTTCTTTATTCATTTTCGACGGTTTTTTCTGTTACTTTGGCAATAAATTGGAAACAATCCCAAATTAATCTTTCTGAGCTCTCGGTGATAGAACTCGAAAAATTATTAAACATATATCTCTACAAACATTTGTACACATGCTACTGGCTTTGTTGTGGTATTTGCTGTTATTTTGTTGTTGGATGATTTTGTTACCAAAACAGGTAAAAATCATTATACATTGTTTAAGAGTAATTAAGACAAAACCAAACTCTAAAATCAATATTTAAATACTGACATAGGAGAGTTTTAGTATTAATTCATATTAAAAAGAGTGGTATATATATGACATTGACATTTCTCTCACATTCTACCTGGTAATATATTGAGATATTACCCAACTATCGGTAAATCGCTTGTTAGTGTCTGGTAGAACCACCGTAAGACATCAATGTACCAAGCAGTTGATTGTATAATTTATGATAAACACTATCACCGTCTGAGCTTTCATAGACAAGGGTTGTTGATCAGTAGCAACATGACGACAGTAGCGTGACGACAGGTATAGGAGGCGATGCGAAAGTCTACTGAAAAGAAAAATGAAATTTCAATTTTTGATTTTGCTTTTTACAGCAATAGATGCCGAACATATCTCAGAGGCCCTCTGTAAAAGTGACCAGTTCAAGAAAGTACAAAATCTAGTGGAAGCGGAGCTCAGTTTGGATAAAATCAGTTCTAATACCGGGATCCGAAACCGTGCAATGTGTGCAAAGCACTGCATAAACGAAGGATGTCTGTCATTCTCGTACACCGAGGTCAACAAAAAGTGTGACACCTACTCTCGCTTTATTGTCGAAAAGAAGGATGCTGACGTATTTCTCAAAGGGTAAGTAATTTGATTATTTACACATACAAATTTATACGTTATGTAAGAGACATTGAAAGCAACCAACCGATCCAAATCGACCTTAAAATGCGTCTATCCTGAATTGGGTTAACATATAATCACAGAATTAGAAGTGAAATTTATTTCGCAGTCAATTTCATTATATTAAGGACTTAACATATGAAGTTCCTTTTTACTGGCGTACAGTGGAATGTTCTGTCAAAACATATTAAGAAACATGATTTAAAAACATGATTTTGTTATTGATAATATCACTGTTTGTATTTCTTTATCCGAGTTTTTATCATAAAAGAATCACCGCCTTGTATATATAGAGGATTGCTTTGTTCCACAATGACACAGTGATGAGGCGGAATGTTCTAGAACGTCGCCGCCATGTTTTGTTGGCAGACACGAACCATTAAAATTATGGGCCTCTAACGATATTATAATCAATTTTAGAAACCAATAATTTACTATGAGCGCACAAATATTGATGCAGTCATTATTTGTATGCGAAAAAGAAAACAATTATGATTGGAAATAGTCCTTAACGTTATCTTCAATGCTGTATGAAGAGAAGAGAAGAGAATAAGTCCTCAGATTAAATTCTTATTGGAGATATTTGGACAAAATGTTCCCAAGGAAGGAGAAATCAGATAAAATCCCAAATTATGTCGTCACGTAAAATTCGTGGGAACATCAGGTACATTTATAGCATCCTACCTGCTTGGCTATAGCCACCTGGTTGTTATTGACAACCTCTACAACACGAGAACTGAATCATTCTTATTATCAACTATTCATGGAAACAGCCACCCATGTTTTATAGTCGACATCGTGATCTCATTTGGACAAATTATATTCCTTATGAGATATGAAGTCAGACATGTCCCATGCTTGTTGATATGCCTAGAAGTCCCGTTGTCACCCCTAACCCCCATTAGATATTGTCATTAACCCAGATTTAACCTAGGTTTGTAAAGCAGGTGACGTCTATGAAACAGAAGTCGTTTATTCTTCCGGAGCACACGGCCTTATCATCATTATACTTTTTCTTTATACTTACGGCTTAAATATGTCTGAGAAAATGTCGACATCATCAGAAATATGTCGAGATAACCGAAAACAATGCCGACTTAATAGTTTACTTACCGAGATAATATTGCAGTGATAATTATCTAGGAAGTCGATGGCAGAAATGTGCCACTGTACAATATAAATCCGAATTTCCGACTTCTTAGATACTTATCACGGCATCATTATATCGACAATTCAGCTGATAGGTCGATATATATCTTTCGAATTATGTCGACATATTTGTTTATGATGTTGACATATCGGAAATATGTCCACATCTATGAGTTGTAAGTCGGCAAATCGATGGCAGAAATATGCCACTATATGATTTTAAGAGGCTTGTTGGCGTAGACAGACAAATGCATTAAATCCCTATCAAAAATATACGCAAGCTTCATTGTCCCGTAGATCCCGGTATGTAGAACATCGGGATAGATTATCACGTTTCGCAAATGTCCTACTTGTCCTGACAATTTCCCCCCGTTATATTCAGTTAATGGTATCTTTCTTCAAACGGTCTTTGACAAGGTTTGGCAAATTAAATACGCGATGCCAATCAAGGTTTTAAATCAGATATCAGGAGGGTTTATAAAAAAAATGCAAGTCTAGATCTGGTTAAATGCACTAGCCCTCCACCTCTTTGTTGCGAGTTCGAAACCCGCGTTGACCAGTTGCCTAATACAGAATGTAGGTCGGATATTTTTCTCCGGGTAATCCGGCTTTCTTCCAAAACCTGACACGTCCTTAAATGCCCCTTGCTTTTGGAAGGGCGTTAAACAAAATAAACCAAACCAAACCAAACTTTTGAAATGTCTCTGTCCTTATTAGAGTCTGTCAATAGCAAACGCAAAATTTTACCCCTATTTTTGCACATGATCCAAGTGTTGTATACCCAATGTTTATTTTTTTTAACACATCACACTTGAAATTTAGCGCATGTCAAATATCTTATCGTCTTTTATTTTTAGCGTCCGGTGTCTACGACTTCATTACAACAGAAGGAGAAAATCTCAAGGTGTTCTATGACACGGACACTGAAGATGGACCATGGATCGTAAGTAGAATGCAAGACGAAACATATTTCATTCTGAACTTTGATGAATAGCATCTGGATTTTTTTAGTGCAGCGTCAAAGCATTCAACCATCTGTGGTTGTGTATAAACACCACCCAGAATTCCCTTTCTGACGTGGAAATGTTTTTTTTTAAATGCACCAGAGACCTACTCCCTTCTCTAATTATGATTTTTGAAAATTAAAAGAAATGTCTTATCAGCACAAAAAATATAATTTCTACAAATATTTTTCGTAAGTTACATACATACATACAGGAACCAAGGAACCAAATGATTTCCCATAGACGGTAATGTAAACGTTTACAACTGTACTTAAATGTTCTTAAATCTCGGAAACCTGTAAATAGAATGCTTAAAAATTCTACCAATTTGAACTTTTTTTATATGGGGGCCACTATCTTGAATTCAGCACAATTTTTTTTTCAATTTACAACAAAATACACACTTAATTAACTCACCCTGACAAAAACAGGCTAGGAAAAAAACTTTTTTTTATATATATATTTTACAGCCACATGTATTGCCCAGCTCACACATAAAACTTTGGAAACTTCTATCACCTAAATATCCAATCTGTAGGCCCCGATGCATTCACCTTCCTATTAAATCTTCTGTCAAAACGGGGAAAACCACAACCTATTTTTGATTTGGTTCTGTGGTCCCTAAATACATACATACATACATACATACAGACATGCATGCGAATGTCACTCTCTATATCAACAATGCTGATTAAAATCCACACAGGTGATACAGAGACGAACAAATGGAGATGTTGATTTCTATCGTAACTGGGAAGACTACAAGAACGGTTTTGGGAATATACAGTACTCGACATTCCATGTGGCAAATGAAGCTCAGAATTACAGGCTGTCTGTGCAGGGGTTCTCTGGAAACATTTCCTGTAAGTCTTCTGATTATAATATTGTTTCTAAAAGTGTTACAGTATAAGAAATCCTTAGGAATGTCAACATTTCTTGGAACACATTCTCTGCCTTTTCACATGTCCGACAAATCAGGCATGATTTAAGGTAGAAAATTCGCTAAATTGGGCAAGAAATTGCGCATGTTAAATTGTAGGTTTGTTGATGATGACTCGATGACAACAACCTTGAATCAAACATATCGTTAATGCCAAACCAGCAATGACTATTTTCTCCGCTATAAAAATGAATGTTATCGACCGTTTGAAACAATTTGAAATAAGTCTATGATGTCATAAGTGGTTTTCGTTGATATTTGCCTCCTGTCTGCGTTCTGACCATAACCAGCGATATGCTGTTTGATTAAATCCCTTAACCGGAATACACATTTAAGAAAACAAGAAAAATCAACAATAACACGGCTTAGATAAGGTTTGGGTGATTGTGAAGGCATTTTGTTGTCTATAGATGTAGTAAACTTTAAGTGTTTTTCATTGTTTAGATGATGCCTTGTCCGCTCATGATGGTTACGACTTCACGACCTTTGACAGAGACAACGACGACCAAATAGGAGAAAACTGTGCCCATACATACCTTGGTGCCTGGTGGTATTCCAACTGTTTTTTTTTTCCAATCTTAACGGCCGTTATGTTACAGACAATGGTAATATTGATACCAAAGCATTGGTGTGGCGGTACTTTCCTGACCCGGAGTCGATAGCTACACCATTGAAGAAATCAAAGATGATGATCCGATAGATGTACACACCATAGAACAAACAAACACAAATACCATACTGTTATTATCATTCATCATACAACACAGACATAATACTGTTATTACTATACATCATACATACAGAAATATAATACTGTTATTATCACTCATCATACACAAATATAAAACTGTTATTACCAAACATCATAAACAAATACTATGCTGCCATTACCATACATCATACATGCACTAATAGAAGAATGTTATAATCATACATCATGGAACACAAATATGATACTGTTACTAGTATACATCATACATCACAAATATAATACTTTCATTACCATACATCATACATCACAAATATAATACCGTTATTATCATACATCATCCACACACAAATATATTAGTGTTAATATCATACATCATAAATACACAAATATAAAACTGTTATTATCACTCACCATGCATATACAAATATAATACTGTTATTATCATACAAAAACAAAATATAATACCGTTATTATCATACGTCATACTTACAGAGATATAATACTGTTATTATCATACATACAAAAATAAAATACCGTTATTACCCTACATCAAACATACACAAATATAATACTGTTATTATCATACATCATACATACACAAATATAATACTGTTTTATCATGTATCATAGAACACAAATATAAAACTGTTATTATACATTATACTCACACACAAATTTAATACTGTACCATACATACACAGATAAAATACTGTTATTAGCATACATCATAAATACACGAATACAATACTATTATTACTATACATCACGTTTATAGACGTTCTAATGATTTCTGGCTCTGTCGGTCGGTGTCACTCTTCATCGTGATTCTATTCAAGTGTATCGCTACATCCTTGACATTTGTCCTGATCATTTTGTTCCAGTAAGATTTTGTCTCCTTAACAAAACTTGTTCTAACTTTTATAATTGCGTCTAAGATAGACGCTAATCTTGTTCCTGTGTTCATTTTATTTCCATATCTACATCCATCGAATGCTGAATCATTCAATGGAAGCACGTCTTGTCAATGTAGATAACTCACTAAATGGTCGAGTGTGTGCCTTTAAAATCACAACACTTTACTCTCTAGTACACTTTGTAACTCACTAGTTCTGTTGAAGCTATGAACAGTTAGCCCACGTGTAGATAGTACACGGAACTCGTGAACGCATTCAAGTTATAATTCTTCCGCAGCCGGGGAGCATTGTTATGATACATTTTAATTGAATTGTAAAATTAATGTTTTTTAATCATACAATTATTGATATTGTTTGATTGTAAATGTGTTGCATAATCGTATTTTTGTCTTTATCATGCAAATAATCATCTTATAGCGGACTATTTCCTCTAGACTTGCACAAGTTCTAGGTAGCGGAAGACTTGTACTTCTTCAATACATAAGGGAATTTTGCTTTGGTCAATTTCATTGGGTGATGAATTGAGATGATATCGAGACAAATCGCATTTCATGTTGAATTTGTCTAAAGAACAACTCAATTCATCACCCTATGAAATCGACCAAAGCAACATTTAATCCTTACATGAAGTTAGAGTCATACGCCTTATGTATGATATATATGTCACACTTCACGTTTAAGTATTTGATTTTGATTTTACGTCATATTTATATACAGGTTACATGTGTTTGTTATCATATTTTACTTACAATATTACATTATTAATGAAGTTATACATACACATGTGTACATTGTACAATAACGTTAAAATTGAAATAATTTAAGCATTCAACCAATTAAGGTAATGATTTCTTTATGAAACTTTTGTGAAATTTCGTTATATTAAAGAATGTTTATATGTTTAAAGCATATGAAACTGAAATATTTATACACACATTTTGATGAATTAGAATTAGAATATTTAAGCTATAGTGCCGTCCTTTCACTAACTTTTTTCTGCCGTTTGTGTGAAATGAGAACACATTTACTCTTCTTTAGAATAACTGGTGTCAGAGAAGGAAACATTATCCAACATGAACTTTTTGGTCATTTTCAACTTTATTGCATTTTATATATAAACTATAGATCGAGCTGTAATTCACATGAATCGATACAATGGTATCTATGTAATATGCGTATTTATAATATAAATATGCTTAAAAATGATGCTAGCCGAAATCCTCCGATACAAAAAAACTTTTAAATAAAATTTTCGATATTCGCCTTGGTCAAGTTATAATATCATGGAATGCCGAATTTGTTTGTATATTGTTAAATAGAATCCTTGATGTCAGTAAAGTGAAAAAATGAAAATAAAACACAATCTTCTACAGTGTTCTACCTTTGACAATGACAAAGCATTTTAGTTTAATCAATCTTCAGAATTTCTAATCTTCTCAGTTATTAGTTTTAATGAACATGAAAGGAGTGTGATTTAAATCTGTGTCCACGTTTTATAATACACCATAACATTACATGTACATTGTTTTGCATTACATTTTTTTAATATTTTGCAGATTTCTTTTGTGTTATTCTTTTTTATTCTTAATTTTTAAATAAAAAAAAATATAAGCATTGCGTTGTCTGATATTTATAGAACCAGTGTTCATAAATTAGAGGCGATGGTGTTATTCCAGACAACTCCTCTTACAGGTTTTTATCCAGACTTTTATCATCGCAACTGAAATTTTGTACCTACGCTTATGATCCGATCCATCTATTTTATTGCAGTTACGTCCCATTTTTCTGGTCTTTGAATTAAGACTTTATCCAATCGTTTTAAAACTTTGTGCATTTCTGCTTACTTTGTCATTTGTTTATTTTCATAAGAGTTATGCCAACATTCCAATGTTTTATAGTCATTAACTTGTCTGGTCGGATCTTGTTAGAATTTTGATTCAAACGTTTGACACACTGATATATTCAATACCTATGGTATTTCAGGTGTAAATGTGAACGTTCGTCGTAGTGTTGGTTTTCAATTTCGTATAAGTCAACCATGTCCCTTTTTATCCGTCGATGGGACAGAGTTGGAAGCTTTAGTCGGTGTAGTCAGGATAGCATAGAACTGTAAAACAGGGGATGTGTTCTGTGGCCCTTCTTTGCACGCCCTCTATTTTCTCGATAGACTTAATCGTTTAGGGACTCCAGACTTGACGGGAATAATAAAAATGTACACAAATCAATGACTTGCATAATTTAACAAATTAACTTTTGTCAAATAGCGAAATGACCGACGGATAATGACAAATGTAGAATTTGGTCGTTTAATTTTGTTTTCAATTATTTGGTGTTCGAAGGTTAAATCCTTGTCTATAATGACTCCGATATCCTTTTCCTTTTCTTTAGACTGTAAAGTAATGGATTACAAAGATTTTTTTAAAATCAGCACAGAGCAAGATCTCAGTTTTTTTGTTTTTTGTTGTTGTTTTTTTTGTTTTTGGAGGGGGGGGGGGGGGGGGGGGGGGGGTCTTTAATGTAATTACGAAGAGTACAGGTCATAACATTGATCCTTGGTGTAACATGACTCGAATCTGCTCTCTGTCCTCCGACTACAGCACGCTTTTATCTATTAACTAGAAAACTACGCGTCATTTATCTGATAGGCCTTCATCTTATTCATCAATCTTTGGCGAGGGACCAGGTCGAAGGCCTACTTGAAGTCAACACATTCCACTGCCGGACCCACGCCTGTTGTTTTGGTCCATTTATCCAGTACTTCGAGAAGTTGCAATGCTGTGGAACGACTCGAGACAAACCCGTACTGACAGTTTGACAGTAAATTATTAATTTTGAAGTGTTAAATAATTCTGTCTTATATGAAAGATTCTAGTGATTTACACGTAATCGATCTTAGACTAACAGGTCTGTAATAGCCAGCTTGACTTTTATCTCTTTTTTGTGGATTCCTCAGATAAGAGCTTCTCCTAGTCTTCTGGTACAGTTCTTTTAACTTTTGACTTATTATAAATGAGACATAATGGATTTGCAATATATTCTCAGTCACCGATACATTCATATAGATATTATTCAATGTGTCGAAAATCAATGGAGCCGCGTTATTATAAATTGCGTAAAGATTTAAGACTTAAAAGAATTATAGATTATAGTAATGCTATGTCTAAACATGGAAATTGCAGACATTTAAGCACTTCTAACCACTTTGAGTCCAACACATTTGAGCTGGTGATATAAAACATATTCATACCATCCTTGCAGTTTTCCAAGCATGTAGCCATAATGAGTATAAGAAACAGTTTTAGCTCTATAAATAGCAACAGACCAATTTCTTTCTCAACTCCCTGGAGCATGCAGCCGGAGCTGCCATTTCAGCGCTAATAGCTTACACATGATATTCCTATACAGCTGACTCGACTAGGACACAACGGCGTAAAGTATCTTGTTCAAGAATACATGAAGCACCGTCATTAATGTGTGATATCATTGTAACGGTTAGATGAGACAACTTGGTGATACCAATATATAACCGTTTTGATTAACTCATTCATTGTGCTGATATCGAATGTTCGATGTATTGATATCACCTGTTCATTATAGTCACCTATTCTCCTCATGATATGACTAAACGAATTTATGATACTAAATTGTTTAGTGACATTATACAAATGTTTCAGTGACATCGCTAAATTGTTTTCAGTGTTAAACTAAATTATTTCAGTGACACAACCATTATGTGGTAGGTCTAGTTTCCATGGAGTAGAGCCAACATGTATCCATGCCATTAAGTACACTATAAAACGGTCCTTAAAATGTACAGGAATAACAAAGTATTGACTGCCTGAATAATCGATGTCTTATCGATATCATCAGGGAATGTAGTAAAGTCTGTTATGGACATAAACGCTGGATGATGCAGCATACATTTGTATGGTCATTCAACCGTGAAAGTCGTCATACAGATTTTGCTTGAGACGACACACCATAATACCTTTGCGAGGAAATGAATCTGGTACCAACAAATACGTTTTGATTGCTTCCAATAATAATGCTCCTTAGAGTAAGGAAGAAAAGTGAATGACTTTGGAGAACGCTATGTAGGGTATTTAATCAAATGGTTTCAAAAGCAATACTTAAATTAAATTAAATCTACATTATATTACATTATAGTTGATATTTATTGCTGTCAAGTAACTGTACATTTCAAAAGTTACCGCATTTAATTTGTCAAACAAAACTCAATATTCCTGTAAACATACTAGAAATTAATCATAGATAGAATACTTAAGGATTATTAATCGATTAAGACCTATACTCGTGGTGACACATAAAACCACAGTGTGACTTATTTCCAGTAATGGTCCAAGTAACTTTAACTGATCTGATGGTTATACATCTATTTAACAATAGCGATCGTCCAATCAAGTTGTTATTCTCATCCGGCAGATACACAAGATTATAATAGTTCATTATATTGATAGCAGTTGTTTTCAGGGTATGACACAGTTGGGATTTAAACCAAAATTATCTTGCTTATGAACACAATTAAACTATTTGCATATTCATTTGTGACATTTTTGTTACTATGGAAACATATGTGAAACGATACAAAATGTCACGTTTCCGACCGTTTTGGGGATACAACTCGAATACAATTGGACATATATATCTCTATAACCGTTTAAACACTAGATTAGATAGATAGTTTAAATGTCATTCATTTGTTTCTTAGCGATTTAGACAAAATAGAACTTTCTTCAATCACTTAATAGGTGACATCAATGTTTTAGAAATAGCAAGTGGTAATCCTGCGTAAACTATTTATTTAAAAACAAATACGGTCATATTATGAATGATTTGATGTTCACTTCTTCGAACTACATATTTTGTACTGGTATTCTTATCCTTTATATTATGTACCTTACAAAACGTATTTGGCTAAAGTGTTCCTCATGACCTTATGACACGAACTGAGACACAACATTAAATTATTGATAATGCTGTACAAATAAGGCAACATTGTCATTCCCCTGGATAATGAATGTGAGCTATTGCAATATTCATGCAGTTGAATGGTTTGTCGTTTCGGTATGGATTGTCGTTCAATCGTAGGCATGGGTACCTATGTTTCGCTTGAGAAACGCTATGATATTGATAGAATCTTTGACCCCCTTTTGGGGTAAGACAGGGGAATCCTAAACCAGGGGGAATATACTTGAGTTGCCAATCACGAGGCTTAAGTCTCTTACCCCGAGGGTTTAGATTCCCCTGTCCCAGTTTCATGGGGTTCAAAGCTTCTATCAATATCAAAGCATTTCTCACTAGGTATCCACGTAATGTTTACACGGCTAGTTTATTGATTTGTTCTGGTCAAATGCATCATTTCGTTTTTATCACATTTTATAAGACATAGGACATTATACACACCTGTATACAAACCGGAAGTTAATAAATTGACTTTTGTGATATATTACCAGGCCTCACTCATTTCCTATAGCAAGGGGTGTTTGTTTGACAGTGTTTTAGGTAAAGATAACATTCTAAATTTGACTGATTATGAACACCATTTATATATTTTTATATTCATTATGGTAACTGTACAGGTACAACTTCAAAAACATTGAACACATTTTTGGTCTTACTCTGCACAAAATTGGAACAACAGGTTTTAGATGAAAAAGGCCACCAAATTGTCAGCTAGCCTCAGCCGGGTCGTCAAACATCGCAATACCATATTATTTAATCACATATAATTCATAGACATGCTTAACACGAAAGAAGACGCCGAAATCAGCTAACAACCGGAAGGTTGTGGGTCGGTTTTTAAAAACAGGAAAATTTGGAGGCTTCTTATGCTATCGAAGATGCCTGCTGAATGAGAAAGGTGACGCGGACCCTATTCTTATCTGACCAATCAGTGACCAGCCATTATATAACCCCGATGATCTCATCAGCAGCCAATGATTAGCAAGCAGCAGGGCATGCCAAGAAATATGGTAGCAGACCACAGAAACACTGCCTGGCCATTGGGTGATTTTTTAGTTAAGCAAATAACTCCGGTATTATGATATGCATAAAAAATGAAAAAAAAAAAAAAAAAAAAAATACACAATGATTGTTAGGTTCATTATGAGGTAGTTCAAACAGTCTTTACATTTGTTATATCGAAAAAAAAATTGGTTCCGCATTTTAAGTTTCCGGATTTTCCGAAAGTGTGCTTAGGACTCACACAACTAAATCAGCCAATCAGCTTGTGTTTCACGTGAACCAAGTCCCTGAGGAAAATGTGTTTCTTAGGTTTGAAGCTGTTTTCCTGAGTAATTAGTATATGAAATGGGTACTTTCTATATACGAGAATAAAGTGTAAGGTCCTGAGGTTTGGAAAATCAAAAATATACACTCCTACTGAAAATAGAATGGCGTAGGATTCGAGGTGTAAAAAGGCGGGAATTCCCCAGGTAGGGGTTCCCCAGTGTACTGTTAATGTCAGGGTTACTGTCTTCCGAGTACCCGTGTGCTCTAATATGCCATTAAACCTATTCAATAACAGCATTTATCCGATAGAAAATTCATAAATTTCATATCATTTGAACTTCAAACGAGCGAATAAAGGGACTGGGTCACTAGTAATAACATATAGTAAATTATTTAGTTGTGTGAGTCCTTTACACGGGAAATTTAGTTTTGTCTACAGCGAAAAATGGTATCTCCCGATCAAGGTAAGATTGCGGAAAACTGACTGTACAACATATATCAAAACAATATTAATTCTGTCTTTTGGATAGATATATTTAATTTCAAATGTTTTTCAGAAAAAAAATGTATAGAGAATTGTGTCATTTTGGGTGAAATATTATGATTTTTTTTTTCATTGGTTACCATGGTATTCGAAGGTCTATAAATATAGAAAAAAATAAGTTTACTTATATTTCAGAGCTGTATTAAAATTGCAAATGTTGTATAGATTACAAATATATATACTTTATTATAGGTCAATAAGTAGAGTTAACTTGCTATGTTTACAAATCTCAAATATGTGCCTTATTTTTCAGAATTGGGCATTTTAACTGTACACTGCTACCTACATTATATACATACAAAGTATTTACGCTTCACTACGTTCTATTGATTTTTTTACAATTAAGCACGCCAGGAAAAAAGGAGTAATGGACAATTAAGCTAATTACTGTATCTTATACTTGTTTTTCTTAAACCCGGCGACAGTGAACGACATAAGTGATCAGATTGAAAACTAATTGAAATGATGTTATAACGTTAATTCTTATTAAGAGAAGCGTTATGCTAATTGAGATTATTTAATATGATTAAGGAATGTTGTCCTCTCACATTCTGAGAACCAGTTGAGATGTCGCCCTTTTAGTGTCATATATCAGGTATACTTGAATCAGCAGACCAGTATAGCAAGCGGACTACATTATTAATGCCGACCTAGTTACTGCCATACTTTCTTTGTTACTGATTGGTAGCACTACGGGAGTGGCAACAGTAAGGGATACGATGTAAAAGAGCATAGTTTAGTTTCTGTTACGTTAACAAATCATGAAAATGCTTTTAAAATAGCAATGGAATTTCAGTATTTCATTTTACTTTTTACTATCATAGATGCCTCAGCCGCGGAGGGTAAAGTTGACCTTTTTAACAGAGTACCTCGTGTAGTGCAATCGAATCTGAGTTTTGATACAATTATTTCAAACACCGGCATCCCTAACCGTGAAATGTGTGCGATGAATTGTCAAGAAGGGTGTTTGTCTTTTTCGTACACGGAGGTCGACGAAAGATGTGACACCTACTCACGCTTTATTGTCGAAGAGAAGGATGCAGAGGTATCCAATTCAACTATGTATTTCTCAAAGGCTCAGGGTAAGTGCCCTTGTTTGTTTCACATAGATATATAAGCATTTGGCTTCGGTTATTTCTTAATGGCTGTTTCGTGTTATCTTAAGGTCCTTTCCTAATGTCTGTTTCGTGTCATCCTAAAGTCATTTCCTAATTTCTGTTTCGTGTCATCTTTAAGTCATTTCCTTATGTCTGTTCGTGTCATCCAAAAATCATTTCCTAATGTCTGTTCGTGTCATCCAAAAGTCATTTCCTAATGTCTGTTCCGTGTCATCCTTAAGTCATTTCCTAATGTCTGTTCCGTGTCATCCTTAAGACATTTCCTAATTTCTGTTTCATGTCATCCTAAAGTAATTTCCTAACTTCTGTTTCGTGTCATCCAAAAGTAATTTCCTAATTTCTGTTTCATGTCATCCTAAAGTAATTTCCTAATGTCTGTTTCGCGTCATCCTAAAATAATTTCCTGTTTTCTCTATCGTGTCATCCTTAAGTCATTTCCTGATTTCCGTTTCGTGTCATCCTAAAGTCATTTCCTAATTTCTGATTCGTGTCATCCTTAAGTCCTTTCCTAATTTCTGATTCGTGTCATCCTTAAGTCATTTTCTAATGTCTGTTTTTTTGACATACTAAAGTCATTACCTTATATCTGTTTTTGCATTACCGCCGATGTCATAGAAGCAACTACTAACGTGTAACACCACGCTTACGTAGCATCATTTTTTATAGTCATTTTAAACAAAATTTGCTATTTTTTTTAGATATCTATTAAACGCAAAATACCTCCATGGAATATTGTGATTAATGTGGTTCCCCTTTCAGAATATCTAAATATATACATGAATATGTCAGAAGCATTATGAGACCTGGAATCGTTTGTTTCTGTATAGATGTGTTTTAAGTTGCACTGTCTTCTATGAAACGTATCCCTAATACAATATCATTTCCGGTTTTAGTCATCAGAAACTGCTCAGATGTCCCAAAAGGGTCTCCTTCCGGTATCTACATCCTTACTACAACAGAAGGGGGACGTTTCAAGATCTTCTGTGACATGGACGCTCCAAGCGGACCATGGGCTGTAAGTATGAAACAACACAGTAAACAGACAGGCCACCCAACAGTACGTTCGGATGTTATTTTCTCCTTTTCCTGCTTAAAAACAGATACAGATTTTGTCTGAAGGTTTTGATTTTGTTTTTGTTTAATATTACCCGAAAAGTGAATCCATTTCAGTATCACATGTAACTGAATGGTGTTCAGAATGCTACCTAAGTGATATCCCTTAGATATCAAAGACGCTTTATTAACTTTCGCAGGCACCCTTAGAGTTACATAATCTGAGTTACAACTGTAATTTCAACTCTTGGTTAATTTTGAACATCTTCTCATGATAAATGTTTCCTACAATTCCTACAAAACATTGAATTTTTGCCAAATAAACTACAATTCCTAATCTCTATTGTCAAAGAATAGTAACAAACCTAAAATTTTACTGATGATGAAATCCTGGGGATCGTTGAACTCCTGGTTGCTTCTGATGAGCTTAATGGCTGGTTAATATCATTCGTACTAGACTGTTTTTCATATTTTATAAGAACACGTCACCAAAACATCTTGCCCTCTAATTATGCCATATGATGCAATGGTGATAATGATTTATCTTTAAAAAAAAAAGCTATATACTTGTACACTTAACATGTAAAATCGATAAACATATACCGTAAACAATTCACAATCATCGAAACACTCTTATCATATAAACGATCGCCTAAATCGTCATTGATGTCTTTTAAGGCTTATCAAATGCATGAACCATATAAGTTAGTCACAGTATTTTCAAACCGCACTTTCAATAACCATTTGCGATACTTATTTTTAATACTTTCTTTTTTCAATATTCTAGTATGTTTCCTATATACAGATTGATGGAGCCCACGTGTATCATTTATGGCTGCTCTCTGGTGATTTCATTGGAAAATGTCTCATTTTCTTGTGCGATATGAATCTCTATGGATTTTATGTTGCTAGTATTGTTCATGGTTTCGTTGTCAGGACCCTTGTATATATACTAGTAGAATACCACGGTCTGCCATCGAAGCGTGATATATAATCTATATATTACCAACAATCTCATAAACTGATATTTCTTTGGAAAACATTAAGATCCATTCTGCTATGTTGCATTATATTAAGTTATCAAAGCAGATGGGTGAAGATGTACAATATGTATTTGACTTACATGAAGGTCACTTCTATCACTGACAAACATTTCCAACACCCCTAAATGATATTTTGAGATTTTACATTATTTATTGTTTTTGCTATAAGATAGCACCCAAGGGGATGATGACTCGATACATTATGTATGTGTGTGGTCGTTCCATTGTATACATGGATACACCATACTTGTTAAAATTTATTATTAATTAGACAAAGTATTTCAGGGCACCGCACAAGATAGAAAACATTAATGTTGCAAGAACTCTTTGATATAATCATAAGATCGACCTTAAACTGTACATTGTGCTTAATATATAAAATGTAAAAGATATTTAGAGCGTATAACAGTTCCATTACATTTGATAACAACCTTTCACAATAACATTGACTTTCATTTGATTTGATTTTGCATTTTTTATTTATCTTTTTGTTTTAACTATAATTTAACAACAATGCTCTTATGTTGATTAAAATCCTGACAGGTGATACAGAGACGGACAAGTAGAGACGTCGATTTCTATCGTAACTGGGCAAGCTACAAAGTCGGATTCGGGGATCTACTGGGTAATTTCTGGATTGGTAAGTCCGTGACAGACTCCAACACAATTTCTGAATTTGAATGTACATATCAGACTACATTGGATTTTCATGATCGGGAAGGTGGTTAAAGAGCAAAGTAATATTTCCTGATTGGGATCAGACTACCGAGAAGATTCTGGATGTGTATGTCAATATCAGATCAGACTACAGTGAATTCAAAATTGGGAAATCCGTATCCGAATAAAAATATTTTTTACTTAGTATCCCACAAAGAATTAGCCTATCTCTAAATGAGATCATGATATTGACCATAAAATATTCACAACGTCCTCATTAACCTGAATCTCTCGGACCCCTGTGTTGTTTTTTTCTCCATCAAGAACCGACAGCTGTCACGAGGAAAATTATAATTAAAATAACTCCATTACTATCGATTTAACTGTGACATGCTAAGGCTGTATGTAGGAAAAGAAGGTGTTGAAGGGCTGTGGAGTACTTGATTTCAAGTTTAGCCGGGTATATCGGAAAAAATGATAATTAGAATAACTCCATGACTATTGAATGAACATACAAACGCCGAATGTAGGAAAAGAAATGGAAGCCACTGTCTAGAAATCAAAACTTATAGTTGAAAAAAATTAAATGATTACACTTATCGTTTAAGCTGTCCTTGCTGAATAGGTATACAAATATCGATTAAAGTGCGACTGGTGTTGAAGGGCTGTGGTGTACTTGATTTAAAGTTTAGCCGGGTATATCGGATCAGCATTACCAAATAAGATTTTTTATAGATTTGAAGTTTAAACACATCGTCAATATACATACATGTCAAATTGAAGGATTTTACAAAGTTACTGTCAAATGACATGATAACCTCGTGAATATAATCAGCCAAGCATAAAAAAGTCTGCCAACAGAGGGGCACAGTTTGTTCTCATAGGCATGCCAATGGATTGTTGGTAGATTTAGTTACCACAACAAAACAAGATGCTGTCGTTTAAAAAATAATTGTCACAATTTCATCTTGTTTGTTTTTATGGACCCTATTATTATCTTTAAATTGTGTTTTGATAATGCCGTTCGTCTTTTTTTGGAATATGATTGATTGTGTAAATAATGAAGTTATCAAACTTTTTGATGAAGGACACGTTTGACCGAGCTAATGTTCAAGGCCGTTGGTGGTTTTCAAAATCAAATTTCCTAAATTCCAATGTAATAAATATTGTCCCAATTAAAAAAGACAAACAAACAAAAACAAAATGTGCCTGCCTGCTAATTTAAATTGGAGATTGAACCATTTTACATTTCTGCTACCCTAACCTTAGTTGTAAGCATGTTTCAATCGATTCGATATTCAAGGGCTTATCACGATTTTCCTGACAGATGTTTAAAGATGGCGACTAGTGATAACAGCACAATGTTTACAGATAATGCAGGTTGATAAACCTTGGACAGTTTCATAATAGGCATCATTATCTTATTTGGAAACCTAGTTCCTATTTTGAAAATGTGACGTAACCTGGATTTCCTCGGAGGGTGTAGTTGATGAGCCAGAAGACGCTTCGTTTTCCGGACCACATGTTCTCACTCTATTGGTACTCCATGCAAATCTATAGTTTTATTCTGCGGCAATTCAGACTTCTGTTAAGATTAACTTGCAATAATCTAGATTACTATTAAGATTTGCAACAGATCCTAAATAAATTGGCTACATAGTTTGATGTCTTAATTGAGTATGAAATTTTAGAATCGTCGAACGTCAGGATTCTTTAAACGATTTTAAGGAAGGCTAATTTGGTTCGTCCAAGCCTTTTTACATCAGTATAGAGAAAGGTTTGAAAGAGTTAGTAAGAGAAAGTTTTTAAAGTTTGATTTCATGTATCTGTATGTTGTTTGTTCGAAAAGCAATTATATATTATTCAATTTCATCGGTGAGTTTAATGTGCTTTTTCTCCACCCAGAAAGTGCCTCAACACTTGTTAACATGGTACAGTTTTTACTTAAAGTCGCCTTGCATTTCACTTCTCTGTATCAAAGGCAATGACAACCTTCACGTCCTGACAAGTACCCCAAGGATCCTACGTGTGGAACTAGAGGGCTGGGATGGAACAAAGGGGTATGCTGAATACTCGACATTCCAGGTGGCCAATGAAGATCAGAATTACAGACTCTCCGTACAGGGGTTCTCTGGCAATATTTCCTGTAAGTCTTCAGATTATGATATAGATTTTTTTCTAAAGCATTACAATATTAAGATTCATAAAATATCATACTTAATTAACATTATGTTATTTTTTTCCAAAATATATAAATATATCCTGCCTTTCATGTGGCACGATTCAATGTAGGTCTAAGCATGTGACATTCGCTTCATTACACAAAAAGCTGCGCATGTGTCGGCCAAGTTTTTTTTACGGTAACCCGAAACTCGAATTATACAAATCGTTACTATCTATCAACCATTATAATTGACTGCCGACGAATTTCAATGTTCGTTCACAACAATTTCTTTATTAGTGTTCCAAATATATAATTGAAATAAACTCTCGTTTTTCACTATATAGATGATGCCTTGGCCTACCATAACGGTTACCAATTCACTACCTATGACAGAGACAATGATATCCGAGGAGAAAACTGTGCTGAATTATATCGTGGTGGTTGGTGGTACAAACGATGCTATGATGCCAACCTAAACGGCCTTTATCCGATAGACAACGGAAATACAGAACTCGAATCAATGACCTGGTGGTACTTCCCTGATACTAACAGGGCAGTTTCACCATTGAAGAAATCCAAGATGATGATTCGATAGATGCACCATGGATCCGGATACACAGTTCGAAAACTAGTATGGAAATATGTAACATTTTATGAATAAATATATACAGCGTATATACAATGTTGTGACAAACACAACGATGCACCACAATAATAATGCATTATAATCATATGAATTTTATATATCATGTCATCATAGTTTCATCAGATATAATTATGTTTATTGTTATTATTATTGCTTATAAGTGTGTGGTTTTGTAGAAAAGAAAATCTTTTATTTTTTGTCCAAGTCTTTTTGTTATAAATAAAGTTTTCTTATTATATCGACATTCCCTGAGGTTGATGTTCTAGACAACACTTGCTAAAAGTTTGCTGTAGTGCTTTGCATGTCATTACATTCAACTTTGTGTAAAGGAAGGGGCTGCGCGTAAAAGCTAATGTCATGTAGCGGTCTGCATGGGTCTTTGTAGATATTGAACTATCAGTAACTGTGATTGTGAGTGAAGTCTGTGTGTCAATGTCATTTGAAAAATTGAGGTCAGATCAGATCCTAAGGTCACATATTCACCTGACAGAGAAATGATTGTGATTGTGCTACTAAAAATTCTAAAAATTCCAGAGCGAAATATTCCATCTTCTCTCTTCGAGCCTGAAGAATATTTTATAACTTCCTTCTCCGTAGCATTCTCACACTTGTACATATCATGTTGTTCTTGTAATGAGTTTCTAAACATTAACGTTTTTAATATTTTCTGATAATAAAATGAATACATCACAAAAAAGTGTTCGTTGTGATTTTAGATGATAGCTTGAAAAAAAACATGCAAATTATTTGCGTCAAGCTTCTATTAAAGTTTATAAAGTTTTAAAATACGGGAACATGTGGTTGTGAATGACGAGTAAAGCTCTGAACAAATCTGGTCGTCCATTGAAAAGATGATCAACGCCATGATGAAGGGGTAACAATTGTTGTACCTAACAACATAATTCTACAAGATAACTTTATGTACATGCCCGCAAAAGTCTTTGTCCGTCTTTCGTCTGTCAATCAATGTTCGTCGGTGTGTTCCTCAATGGTAGTTTCTGGTCTTTCTCCTTTTATCATGAGAATGGTCGAAAGAGTCAGGTTCTAAAACAATGTAAAAGCTGTTTTTTTTTTTTTACAAAACCTTAATACATAACATCGAGTGTTTTGTTTTCAAAATACTGAACATTTTCCCCATATATCTGTCCATATGTTTTCCCTCGTCTTTTCAAAGCAGTCCCAGTCTGTTGGTTCCAACTAGTGATGGTTTAGTCACTAACTGCTGGACAAGCATGTACAAGCTGGTTATAAAAAGGCACGCATCGTCATGTCGGTACATAATAAGATTGAAATGTACATTGGTTACAAAAATAGAATAAAAGCCATTAAATAATGTAGGTTTTAGCTTCATTTTACCTTATTTTCTGTTCAAAAGTAAAACAAAATTTGATTTCAAAATCACTTCCTTTTAACTGCATGTATATCAAAGTTTTTTCTGTTGACTTCTGTTGAATTTCTATACAATAAATCACTCAAGAATGATTTTAATGGAAATATATTAAAAATTAACACAGAAAGCATAATATCTTTTTGTACAAATTAAAAACCTGCCGGGGTGTATAGCAACATCACGATGACCGGTCATGTTGACTTACCATACTGATTACAGGTCTATCACGTTAGAATGTTATCAGAGAGTGACCAACCAGGTATCACATAAGAACAATATCAGATTCTGATCTGGTATCTATATACCCTGAACTATATACCTAAACAATGAACATATGGGCTTATTTCAAAGCATACCTAGTCGGCCGACATGAATATGCCTGGGTAAGATCAATGGCAAGGGTCATTTTGGTCTGACCGCGCATCAGCAGATTAAAGTACAGCAGGCAATGCAGAAATACCATATCTATGTTTGTGGCAAGGAAGTATATACTAATCAGTCTTTTCCTGACTGGTTCAACAAAATATCAATAATTCGATTTCTCAGGAATCTATATTTCCTGGGCAAATCTTCACAGATGTCAACAAAGTGATACATATAGCCACATCACAAACCAGCCCGAACATAATATCAGGAGAGATAATAAGATATTGTTAACTGTAGAGGCAGGTTAACTAACTTATAAACTAATACTAACTGAACGAAAAGATAATATTTGATGAATAAGTATATATTAATCCTATGATAACAATTTGATCATAATTTCATTATATTCTGTGGAACAATATGGACTTCGTCTTTAGGATATCATGTTTGCTTTAGTAGCATAACTCTTTAAATATAGTGGCATATAACAATTAAAGAATTAACATTCTACAAAATATTGTATGATTTAAACACAGAATATCAGTCCAACAAGACAACCAGTAACAGATTCGCCCTCTCTTATATTTCGCACATTTCACATCTACACACATTCCTTTCTCCTTATAACAATAATGGTACCATCCAAAACAGATGTGGAACAGTCCAATAATGAAAAAGGGGGAGTGAAGGTACAAACTGTCAAAATCTTAAGTAAATATAATGAATCTGTATCAAAATTAAAAGTTGAAAAAATTGAATTAAATTTGTATTTACTTGTAATTTGAGGATATAATGAATCTGTATCAAAATTAAAAGTTGAAAAAATTGAATTAAATTTGTATTTACTTGTAATTTGAGGATATAAAGACATTCAAAAACCTTTTGCTTAGTTCAAACAGGAAGGTTTTGAAAGTTTGAATAAAAATTCTAGTAACTCTAGTTCTATGATTTTGCATTTGTACAAGAATTATGATCATTCAATGAGTATGTAATTCAAATGTATATCGGAAGAAAACAAACATACGTCTGCTTGTATGGACTTCTATCACATAAACACACAGCAGTCCTTTCACAAATTGTCACTTACGTTTGAAAACCCAGTAAGTTTTCGACGTTGCAGACACACTGTAGACAATCATCCATTATGAATTCTGGATTATCTAAATAGGCTACACTCCAACATTAACAGTTACACCTTGAACAGGTGCCTTCGTATCATATATCGTTGTTCTATCAAACCATGTATTGTTCCTAAATCGTTGATCAATAAAGCACAGTGTTCATGTGAGTGTTCAGATCCTAAGAATCCAGTTGTTGAAAGCACCCTGTAAATTAGAATAGAATTATTATATCATCAAACTGCCATGATGGGTAGTGATGTTTTGCCAACACTTTTCTAGTGTAAGGTGGGCATTTTGCAGTGAGAAGATTAACACAGTCATCTCAATTTAATTCAATTTAAATATTTTGCCAATATCTCACCCTCGATTAAACAATTACTTACAAAATGCATACAACATCAGTTATGAATATATATAGGGGTCTCTCAATACAGAGTAATGGGAGACTATGAATTGTATGTACAAATCAAAAACGGAATTATTTCATTAAAATCGTTATAAAATAAGTTTCTGAGTTTTTATCTCAATTCTGTTTATAGGTTACGGCATTATAGATAAAAACTATACCATCGTTCAGGAGTGTAAAACATCATATATCGGTACGTCAACGAGTAAAACAAAAATTTGGGCAATAGTCCCTGCTCTTAACAAGCAATTCATTTACACATGTATAAAAGTGAACAGACAGCCAAACTGTATGCAAAACTATAATACATCCTTTGTTCCCTGGCATATCCTTATTAGATAATAAAAAGGCATGATAAGCTTAACAATAGAATATTAGAAGACCTTTATACACGGTATTTCTTACACATCATACTTATACATATACACCATAATTTGTTATGAACATTCATATAAGAAGACATTTCATATTAGCGGTCCTTACCATACTAATGCATAAACACAATAATCTTGATATGATTTTCATATCAGACATCTTGTTCATTACAATACATGATATAAACAGCTCTAACATTATTATTTTATATGTGCATACAGAAACAAATAAGCTACTACATGATTACGAAAAGTAGTAGTGTTTATATTTTCATTTTTCTCTAAGAGGTAATTTTTCGACTTTGAATATAAACTGTAAAATGGTCAAGTATCACTGTATGTAAAATTGCAAATCGAAGATATGTAAAATTGGAAAGCTCATTTCTTCGTTGATTTTTCAAAATAATGTTGGTAGACCTCAATTTTCTCGGATGTTGTAAAACAAGACTTCAAAAAATGGTCAAGTTTCGGGAATTTGGATATGAGAACTATACATAAGTTTATCATTGAGGAGTGAAATTTACTACAATTTGTCAAAAATAGGTATGATCTTTCAGAATATCATTAGCATTTTTGGTAAAAACCTCAAATAAGAAACTTTAAAAAATGAAGAAAACTGATGGTTGAGATATTTTTTAAAGAAATTTGTTAACGTCATTTTGTGTGTACGTAGGATACGGATATTCCACACAAGGGTCACACAATCTCGTAATACCATGCAAATTATCAGTAAGAAGTAATATTAATTAATAAATGCTGAAATTGTTAAATTACAATTGGTGGGTTAGTACATGATGTATCACTGTATGTTTTCAATCGATTAGTAAGACTTAAGCTTTTGTCTGAATACGCTTTTAGAATTTCTACAGAAAGAAAAACAATACCGCAAAGGCGATGACACATTTATAGTGCCATCGGAAAAATTCAATATTTCCCGTTGTTATTAAGAGATTGGAGTGGTGACGGAACAGTGATTTAGCTTTAGATACAGCGAGGTTAATCACATAGGTCTAAGGCAAATAGTGAAGTGTCTGAAATCTCTCACAGAATATACACGCGAAATAACCTCGAAACTAATTCGAGTTGCCTCCCTTTCAACACGTCTTGCTTCATCAGGACGGAGTGACTATGCACATTTTAATCATGACTTCCTAATATATTTGGTAATCTTGACACGAACATTAAATTCATTTTGTTCATTGATGACGAGTTTTGGTGATGTAGTCAAAATGTGTACCAGATATCAACTGATTACATTCTAAATGCAATGTTTGTGTCGTAGTTGCTGTTCTATATTTAGCAGTATGTCCTTTACTTATCACGTGATATACAATATTCCCAGTGTCTTATCTACGTCAACCTCCTTGTTTACGACACATCGCGATCAGAGGTAGGATACATGTGGAGCGCTACGGTGAGTGCCGACTGTAAACTTATACACTTGTTCTATTACATTAGTTCTATATTTCTGTAAACCTCTTAACATTACTTATAAGATAATAATGCACTGGGTTTATAGATCACAAAATTTCTAAGTGTGTGTGCTAAAGGTTATTGATGAAAACTGAAGATACAACAATACAATGGAAACTGAAAATTAGCATAGGGATGAGACTAAACCCTGCTTTTCATCGGGTCATTTAATAGTGGTATATACAAAGGATCTTGGATACATGTGATGTTTTTTTTTCAAAATTGGTATTTGCGTATTAAGTGTATGGAAATCGAAAGTACAAAGTACAATGTGATGATCAGATCTTTTCTCCTCTACTCGAAGGCCTACCTTCCTAACCGCTCTTATTGACAACCACGGATAACCCAATAAGTTATGTTACTTTCAGAAATGTGTACAGAATTATCTAATTGTTCTTGAAATCGTTTGGTATTTTAAATGTACCCTATTTCCCTATAATGGAAATGGATGTTAATATGTTAGAATGTGTATAGTGTAGCTTCTGTATGAAAAACTGATTACTATAATCCGTATATATGACTGATCACAATAATTCGTATGTGTACCTGATCACTATAATTCAAATGTGTACCTGATCACGATAACCCGTATGTGAACGTGATCATTAAAATCCGCATATGTTTATGTCCCCGCTTTTACGAAACTTATAAGTTATCTGTACTTAATTATCAATTCTCAAGCTAAGTAGTTACTTAAATGAGAACTTCTTAACTTCGGTTTGCTCAAACACGTTCTTAAATATTTCAAAACGTTCTCAACTACGTAATTATTTGGTCCGTGAGCGGCCTCGCAGGGATGTTTTAAATGAAAGAAGACGCGTTTGTTAAAAAACAACAGGATCAATGGTATAAGTTGAGACGTTTCGTATGTATACCTGATCACTATAATCCGTATGTGTACCTGATCACTATAATCCATATGTATACCGGATCACTATAATCCGTATATGTACCTGATCACTATAATCCGTATATGTACCTTATCACTATAATCTGTATATGTACCTCACCACTATAATCCGTATGTGTACCTTATTACTTTAATCCGTATGTGTACCTTATCACTATAATTTGTATGTATACCTGATCACCATAATCCGTATGTGTAACTGATCACTATAATCCGTATGTGTACCTTATCACTATAATCCGTATGTGTAACTGATCACTATAATCTGTATGCATACCTTATCACTACAACCCGTATATATATCTTATCACTATAATCCGTATGTGTACCTGATTACCATAATCAGTATGTAAACCCCCCTGTATACCTATAATCCGTATGTGTACCTGATCACTATCAACCGTATGTGTCCCTTGTCACTATAAACTGTATGTGTACCTCATCACTATAATCCATATGTGTACCTGATCACAATAATCTTTATGTCTACCTGATCACTATAATCCGTAATGAAGTTGTTTTAAAAATCTAGTTATAATTCATCTAGATTACATTAAGTTTTGATTTTATTGACCGTTATTTCCCTCTTCGTATATTCACAGAAACCATCGCCCTTTAAACGTAATGGCTGAAGGAGGAACCCCTCACGATCTTTCTGATAGTCCAAGGGAAGCCCGGCTGTTAGATTGTCCGATTTGTCTGGAGCAGCTGCACGAACCAAAGTCACTCCCGTGTCTTCATTCCTTCTGTCAGGGATGTCTGTCCACCTTCATCACCAAAGACCTGTCGGGGAAGATGGCGTCGGCAACTGCCTTCCCTTGTCCTGTGTGTAGGAAGATGACACAGCCTGTCAACCCGTCGGAGGACAAGGGGAAATGGGCGCAACAATTCCCAGTCAATGTAATAGTGAGAGATCTGGTAAAGGCCCCGTCACTTGAGCCGATGTACTGTAAGCCTTGCGGGAAGAAAGGGAAACCTGGGATCCCGGCAGCTATATGGTGTGAAAAATGCAACGCGTTCTTCTGTGAAACATGTAAAGTCGATTTTCACGATTTGATTCACGAAGAATGTGAAAAAGTAGACATAACAGGGAAGGAAGGAATTACTCAGCGACACGGAACAGGACAGATCCGATGTGAAAAACACACAAAGAAGATGTGTTATTATTGTGAGGATCATCAGATACTTAGCTGTAGTAGATGTATCACCATAGACCACAGACGATGTGACGTAGTGACAACGACACAGGAATATTGTGACAAACTGAAGACGGAGTCACGACTGGAGGATCGGAAAGAATCACTACAGAAGACAAAGGAGGCTATCAAGTTGCTCGTCAAAACATTTGGAGAGAAACTTCAAATCCTCCTGGAAGATCAAAATACCGGATTTGACAGTTTAACAGATCTGCGAAAACAGGTCGACCTACGTCTTGACGCCATGCAGAAGGACATCACAGACAAACTGGTATCGTCTTATAAACAAGAGAAGGAAAATCTGGACTTGTCTATTCAGAAATGTGAACGTCTGATGTCATCCATTGAGAATACAGTAGAAAGCTCCGAGATAGCAGTTCAGAGGAATGATAGCGTAAACACAGTCTTGATGTATCAGAGGCCAAGCGGAAATGGAGTCTTACCAGAACCTGATCACGGAAATAAGGAAGTCTTTCGCTTCTGTCAGAATAAAACATGTCGTCGATCCCAGTCTGGTCAGGTTGGATAAGGATAGTCCACTGTCATTAGGAAGCGTCATTATAGAGGAAAAACCAGAACAGCTCCCAAAAGGAATAAGTACCATGAGGCCTTTGTGCGAATGTGACGTGAAGGAAGTAGTCAAGTTCAGTATCAAGTGTCCATCAGATGGAGGCAGTTGTTATGCAGCTGGTATTGTTTACTTACCTGATGATCATATCGTTGTAGTAGATTACAACAATAACAAAATAAAGTTGTTTACAACTTCAGGGAAATGTTTGGATGAGATGAAGGTTCCAGGAAAACCGTTTGATATGTGTTGTGTAGATGATGACACAGTAGCGGCCGCTATCGTCAATTCAGAAATACACATAATCAAAGTGAACCATGCAAAACTAACTTTGTCTTCCAAAATAAAACTTTCTAACGGAGCACACCCACGTGGTATCACTTACTCAAATGAGGCGTTTACTGTGAGTACTCCGACCGATGTGTATAGAGTCAGTAAGAATGGAGTTCCGAACACAATTGTTTCTCCTCCTAGTCGCTGCTTACACCTTGCGTGCGACCCAAGGACAGGACACATATATGGAAGTCAATCGACATCCGTGGCTGGTGATGTAGCTGTATACAGACTGTCAGACGGTAAACTTACAAGCATATCAAAAGTTGGTTTGCTGAAGGACGCGTTTGGTGTAGACGTCGACAGGGATGGCAATGTGTACGTGTGTGGGTGGGCGTCCAATAACGTGGTACAGATGTCAGGCGACGGGACAAACGCCAGAGAGCTGCTGACGTCATCAGACGGTGTAGACAGACCGATCGCGATATCTGTGTGTGGGAACAAATTCGTGGTTACAAACCAATCATCACAAAATCGTAGTGAAGTGCGAGTGTTTGAACTTTACTGATCAGTAACTATGACAGTTGGTAACAGTAACAGTATTCTGATATGATCGGACGTGAGATTTATTCGGGCCCTGGAAGCTTTTTTAACAAATTAACAACAAACTCTAGCATTCATAATGTATAACTAGAGTGGATGTAGGCTCTGGACTTACTGGTTAATCCTGCTGATTATTGAATACAAATACAATCAATCCAGCTAACAGTTTGTGTAGAAATAACATTGTGTGAATGTAAGGAAGTTGAGTTCTATACAATGATGTAATCTGATAGAACCAAACAAGCCAGAGAGCTGTGTTAATATTGGACAGGGATATGCCGGATGGAAGGACTACAAAGTTTACCGAAATGAATACTTAGTCTTCTCTCATATTGAACTGGAGAGGTAGTGAACTTAGAAGTCACATATAATGACAAAGATCAACTCTGAATTGTAGCCTATTGGGCCTTTTGTTTGGTACGAGTAAAACATTTAAGCTGTAGGATATATAGGAAATTAGACATGATTACGCGTTGTGTCATACACGATAGTTTGGATCCGGTAGCGTGCGATTCTCTCCAGTCGTAAGCTGGTGTAATGTATAGTATGCTATGCATGCGCATGGACGATAGTTTTATATACCCACGTGAAATATCGGGAAGGGAATAAATTGAAAGGCGTTAGTTATAGATGACCAGTATTTAATTACTACTCTATTCAGACTGGTAAGGCCTATAGGAAGGCAATCATATCAACTAGTTTAAATAAATATTGTAAATCATCTTTACACTAGTATCAATCTCACTGGCATGTATCAGTTATGTATCAGTTAGCGAATGGTCTTTTCAAGATGGCGGGTCACCGTGATCATAGTATATAGTAGTGCACTTTTAGCTACAAAATCACTTATTTGTAAAAAGGTATATGAGATAAGTATAAAGTCTGACTCTAAATTAGTATAAAATATATTAAAACACTTATGTGATGCAGTTTAGTTTGTAAAGATTTGTGAATCCTTCGCAATTAAAAAAAAGATTCTCATATCAAATGATCAATGCAACCTAACGTTTATCTATATTGTCAAGTAGAGTCCCCTATGACACACTCTTTTAAGCAATATGATGTTAACTCTCACACCCCTAAGGCATTTACAAAAAGAAAGGAAATTTATTTTTTACCTTACAGAGTGTTCTCCCAAAATTCATATGTTTATCCAGAAATGTTACGGAGACGTTGGGAAGGGAAACATGTTTTAGTCTCCACGTAATAATATAGAAATAGGGATGGAGAGGAAAAGTTCCTTTGTCATCTCATTAGGGAAATACCTCCGCAATGTTAGTAGAAACGCTGACGATTTTATTTTTGAACTTTCGCATTCATCAATTCATAAAGATAATAAATTCATAGATAATGTAGTTGATAACACTCAGTTTATACGATTCATTTGCACATTTCCCCGAATCCTACTCGAAACCTTTGCTAAAATTCACTTAAACAATAAAGAAAAATTAAGATTTTCTATAAAATGGATATGTACATATTACACAGAGCTTGGAAAGAGAAAAAAAGAAGAACAGTACAACAGCTTTATATTGAAACTGAGGGGCGTGTGAAAAGCTTTACAAAAAGCTGAATTACAATTTACCTTCAATTTCGGGGCTATACAGTTTCAATCTTCTGTTGATAATAGTCATCATCCAGTTATAGGACTCGTTAAGTTTTGTTCTTTTTATGTCACCTGAGATAAAGTCTCAAGTGAACTATTCTAATCGCCCTTTGTCCATTGTCGGGACAATTCACACTTTCGACTTCTAAGAAACCATTGAACCAAATGTAATAAGAGCAGAAACCTTCCATGGCCCATGGTCAATTTTTTTTTAAGGTACAAGAAATTTTAATGCCCCAGAACATTTAACAATTTGGACTGCTGCCAGGGTTGAGGCCTTGGATTCAGTATCCTGACAAATATATCCTCATACAAGAGGGCTCTCATTCATCACCTTACATTCATTTACACATTTCATTCCTTTATTTTCTTTCATTGTATTACACACATTCATACACACAAATATGCACACCGTCGTTAACTAATACATTACATATGTACCCACTGCCCTGTATTCATTACTTCCTAATTAATTTCACTCACCATATATACGTATTTAATTATTACGTCACTCACTTGATTGCATCTCGCACATTGATTTCGCATATACATACATACATACATATATACATACATACATGCATGCATGCATATGCATGTATCATATTTCGATACTTCCACCATGATCACTGGCTGTGAGTCAGTCGTGTTATGGTCTAGCGTGGAAATCCACACTTACCATTACTGACCCACAACCTGTAATCGCACTTGATTGACCCATACCACACATACATGATTACATACATACCACACATACATACCATACACGTACATACATACATACATATATACGTATATACAAATACGTCAAACAAAATTTGAATTATATGGTCCCCAAACCCAAGGGGAGTGAGTTGCCAAAGAGGTCAAATGGACTGAAAATTCAAAACTCCTCTCAAAACCCATATTAGATAGAATCAAATATTCTTCACAGATTGAAGGGTCTTAAGGCGTTTTACAAAAAATGTGAATTCATGTCCCGTATGTCTCACGTCCTTAGGGAGGGGAACTGACTCTCATGGACTAATTGGCAAAGTAAGACATGTCAAATTGACAGAAATATTTCAAAAATCGGGTGACCGTTCAGGCCTATGAGCCCCTTTTCAATATTTTAAAATTTACTTTTTTTTAGATCAATCAATCAACCAATTTTGTCTATTTAAGTGTCATATATCACAATTACATGGTACAAGTATATAGTTACAAAGTATAAAACATAGTTTGATATCGAGATAAATCATCTTAACCATGATAAGATATCAAATAGATAACATATTTTTGCTTTTGAATTTTTGGTGAGCTGATCACCCGGCACTATTATGATTATGTAGATTTTGGTTTTCTTTCATACAAAGAATGCCTATATTGTAATGTTATAAGATTATATGTAATCATTTATGTTAAAAGATGTGTAGTTTCATATTCAAAATCCTATTAAAACGCCTCAATACATTTTCATGGTTTTTACTATTGTTAACAGATTCACCAAATAATTATGCTACCTATAAACAACATCAAAAACAGTAAATATCAGTTTGAATGAACGGAATGCAATATACATCATCCTCAAGATTGTAAGACCTGTTTCTAACACAATAAAAAGGCTATACCGAGACCCCGCGTGATTTGGTTAAGATATCATCATATCGGGCGTAAGGATACGACCTGTGGTGAAATGCCGCTAATTAATATGCAAAACTAACAACTTTAGAATCATGTGTGTTTATTACAAATCATTTGAATTATTTGAATAACCTCATTACATTCAAAGCATTAAATTGATAGAAATATATATAACAAATAGTCGTCACTAAAACCATTGGTTTCCGAAACTTTAATAAACAACAGAGGAATGATAGCGTAAACACAATGTTGATGTATCAGAGAGGCCAGGCGGAAATGGAGTCTTACCGGAATCTGATCACGGAGATAAGGAATTCTTTCACCTCTATCAGAATAAAACATGTCGTCGATCCCAGTCTGGTCAGGTTGGATAAGGATAGTCCACTGTCCTTAGGAAACGTCATTATAGAGAAAAAACCAGAACAGCTCCCAAAAATAAATAACAATCACGAAGCCTTTATGCGAATGTGACGTGAAGGAGGTAGGCAAGTTCAGCATCAAGTGTCCATCAGATGAAGGCGATTGTGATGCAAATGGTATTGTTTACTTACCTGATGATCATATCGTTGTTTCAGATTTTAAAAATTGTAAAATAAAGTTGTAAACAGAAAGAGGTCGATAACTGTGTGTGGGAACAAATTCGTTATCACAAATGAATCCCCAGAGAACAGTAATAAAAAATCCTGATCAGTAAATGTTGCCAGAACATCGATCTGATGATATTCAGCGATAAATGATCTCTTTTAACGCCAAACAAAACAAACATATCTAAACATGTCAGTGACGTCAGGATGGATTGCTAATATTGTCCCTCTGTTAGTTATGGTGTTTCATCAAAAAAGAAATTGTGATCTCCAGTAATACAAATTAAAAACTTTTTGTTTTTACATGATTTAAAAAAACAACCTTTGTAACTTTGAAGCTATAATGCCATATTATATATCTTGGTCTTTGATGCCTCCACGTTATGGCTGTATGATTATTGGTAATTTTTGATCTGGAAGCAATGTCATTGCAATTATAAGTCACGTGAAAATCTGATGACTGGTTGGGTGCATTGTTTGTATAAACAATTACAACGTTGCATATATATGCGGCAGCCGAAGCAAGATAAATAAATATTTCAGCAATTTTAATTTATTCAAATGTAATTAACGATGTTGTCATCTGCTAATTGTATAGAATAAACTCAACATAACGATTAGGGGAAGTAACCCACTAAGGAAACGTCTCACTCACCTCAAACACGCTTACACAAATACATATACAAATACATTTATTTCTGTATACATATATATACACTATCAGAGAGAGTTATAGGTAGACTTACACCAAAATCATGCTGACGATATTCCTATGTGATTCTACTACGCTTCCATAGTTATGCATATAATTTCTTTTTATTTATTACGATTATAGAACATAACTGGTTGTGTCACCCCGATAGTTTGGTAGCGTTTCTATGGAGTTATAAGCTGAGTACTGTAGAGTAGGTTATACATGGTATTAATTATCCTGATTAACATTTATATCATGACATGGAATATCGGGATATGATTAAATCGAAAGGAATTAGATGGCCTGTGTTTAATTAGTTAACTCTTTAGGACGGCGTGGTTGATATGACGGTAAACATATCGCCTCGATTCAATTGATATCGTGAATCTCCTTGATATCGAAAGGCTTAAGAGGAATAAAAATACAGTTAAACCTCGATGTATCGAACGTCGTTGATTCGAATTTCTCGCTGTATCGAACTTCTTGCTTGGTCCCGAATTTTCTCACTATATAACACTACTAACAAACCTATGTATGATTCGAAGTTTTATAAATCGAAGTTTTCGATGTATCGAACTTTTTTCATGTCAGTCCCTTGAACTTCGAAACATCGAAGTTTGACTGTATTCAATATTATTATCAGACAATCCTCGGCTTTTATTATCGCTAAACCATCATAATTTTACAATGAGAGAGAAAAATGTGAAAACAACCGAGGGAAGTTACTGTAGTAGATCGGGACATGTAAAACAAAAAAGGGAAGTTTCAATAGAAGAGGATGTAAAATCAACAAAGGGAGACATGCACACACGTATATGGTTATAAATAATATATGTATATAGTATGTCATACATATATGTATATATATTCATTACATAATACTTTTATTTTCCTTAACTATACACATAAGTTATAGTTTGAACTATTGCACGGTCACCTGCGAACTATTGAATACCTGTAACGCTTTGGAATCTGGGCACGTACGAACTAATGCACACCTGTGACGTTTTGGAACTTCGTCCTACCCTTTCAAACGTCAAAGTCACTCAGATGTCACCATTGCCGACGACAGTTATGTTTTAGTGATAATGCACAGACACCCATGATATACGTGTATACTATATTATTTATTTTGATGTCATCAATTCTTGTGTTCATATTTATACAAATAGTGATTGTATATGCTTTCTATAAGTGTTTGTTTGATAAAGTTATGACTTTTCAAACAAAAGTCATAGTCGTTTAAAGCGGGGACATGTTTTCTGATCCACCCTGTAACGCGACATTTTTACCACTAAACAAGACGGACTCAACATTAATATTAATGTAAGTCTTCTCAAAAGCTCGTGACATTTCAAAATTTGATAACTAAATAACGAGATTTAAATGAAAATTATAAACAATTGTTATGAGCCGATATTTTTCTGTTGTCTGAATACCACAATAACCTCAGCTTTACCAGAGCTGTTAGAGATTAACCTATGTATGGACGTGTCATTCACATGCAATCGGGAACCATCGGCTTTTCCCGTAAAATAAAATGGTTCCCGATTGGTTTACATGGTTTATCGTTTTCCGGTGATTTCTTTTTAATTCCTGTCCAATTTTTTTTCATTCAAAAGGTTTGTTCCGGTCTAAGCTGTGTAACCAAAGACAAAACCAGACTTGATACATTTCACATCAACATATTTTATTTAGAATCCAGCACATATTTTCTACTATTCAGTTAAAATAGAAATAACTGGAAATTGGATTTCCTGTGATCGCTGATTGAGCATAGGCTCTTAATCTATTAAAAACATTTGAAACATTTCCATTCTAAACATTCCCTTTTAGGGTATGTGAAAATTCGGACAGTTTCAGTTCAGACTATTTTGAATAGTGCTCTTGCCAACTGTTCATGTGAAATGTGTTTACGAGATATGTAGGAGTTGTCTCCCGTAGCCCGTGACCTTTTCATAACCCCTCCCCGTCGCGATTTTGAGAAGATGCAGCTAGCCCTCGGACCGAAAGAAAAAGAGAGAGACGTTCAATTAAAGTAAGATTTATTAATGTTGACGTTGGTATACATTGTAAGAGCGATTTATGTTTTCTCATCCTATAATTCAAAGTAGTTATTTTCTAAGACAAAGAATATTTCTTTTGCAAATTAACTGAAAAATATTCCATGTTTATAATGTGCGGATTTCTTACAAGGATTTTTTTCTGCAAGAAAAACTTCTGACATTGATACTAGGAAATCCAAACACATTTAATTCAATAATGCATTGATGATATGATATTCCGTCATACTGCAAATTAAGTTAAAATTGTGTAAATCAGTTATATCATATCATTTCATACATGACTGTACGTCTACTATAAATATCGTTTCAATGCCCCTACTCTCGGATGCCAGTCATAACATCAAAGTTCATTAATGACCTTCAGCGACCATTCACTATCATATTTGATAATGCTTGATTTTATCGAGTTTGTTCTTGTTTGTTTTTGCTTCAAATAAAAAAAAAATTGTTACATGGAGTAGTTATTGCAGTCCAGATCCGGCCGATATGATTCGTAATTCTATCAAATCAAGCCATTAATTGGGACTATCTGGTCACTTGATTTTCTACCGAATCGTCGAAATCTTGAGTGGGCACCTGGAGGGAAAATATACTTACCTGTATTTTTAGATTTTGACACTTTTTCGGTATTTTTTGTTTTTTTCAAAATATACTAAACATGATTTTTTATTTTAATTCTATTTTAAAGTTCATCAAGTTGAACATAATTGTGGTATTGTATATATACACATCAAGTTACGTAGTTGGCTTACAAAATAACAATAACTAACAAAAAAATCAGAAAAAAATGATAAAAACTCACCATACTTTATTTACTCAGAACATTTACTTCAGTACCTTAAGAGAGTTTATTTATATCATTTAATCACTAGAATATCAACATTATAAATAAATGAATAAAGAAAAAAGGAAGAAAAATGGGTAAAATATCACCATACTTTACCTACTCAGACGAATTTACTTTAATACTTTATTAGAGTTTAATTATATTTTTTAATCACTAGAACACAAACGTAATACCAAAAACAAATCGATCAAGCGAGGTCAAAGAAAAACAGATTTGCATAAATACCCTTGAAAAAGTACAAAGATATTTCATCCATTTCGCTTTAAACCGGATAGTATTTGTTCCGGGTCCTATTTTTAATTGTAAGTCGGTCAACCTATACCACCACGTGATCACGTGCAGATAACGACAAACTGGGATCAGTGGTGTATGGAGCTGTACGGTAAGTGTCGTGTGTTTAAAACTCCGAACTGCGGTCAAACACTAGTTTGTATTCCTGGTCAATCTATAAATATCCTTCTATAGACGAAGTCGTAGGTGGATGTGTAAATATACTCATTTTATGGGTACTATATCTTTTCCAAACCAGTTTGTGTATTAAGGTAACGGAAACCGAAAGTACCAAATGTACGTCTGACTATCAGATCTTCACATCACGACCACATACTTGACACGTTTCTTTCACCTAAAATGAAATATTACTTGCTGCAGGATCCTACCACCAGTTCATTCATAACTGACTATGTCAATTTCTCGTGTGTATTAACCCCGTCCCCGCCCCCACCCGATCACGAGTCACACACCTACAAGAACCAATAGTTATACCCTGTCTACACTGCTGATCGGTCATCTGTCAATAATCGTCCCACCGTCGTACACACCTGTGTGTCCCTCTTATTAAGTACGGTTTCCAATTCAATTTCAAGTTATTAACGAATGTAGGGAAATGAGTGTCACATTTAGTAAGTCCTATATTACTCGCCGTCCTCCTGATTACCTGGTACATGTAAATCTTTATCAGAAATCAATATTTGGACATGGATTAAATATAATACTAAACTACAATTCTTCACTTTAACTGCTCACTATAATCCGTGCGTATACCTGATCACTGTAGTCCGTATGTATACCTGATTAATATAAACAGTATGTGTATCCGAACACTATAATTCGTATGAATACCGGATTACTATAATCCGTATGTGTACCTAATCAATATAATCCTTATATATACCTGATCACTATAATCCGTATGTATACCTGATTTCTATAATCCGTATGTGTACCTGATCGCTATAATCTGTATGTATACCTGATTACTATAATCCGTATGTGTGCCTGATCACTATAATCCATATGTGTACCTGACCACTATAATCCGTATGTGTGCCTGATCACTATAATCCATATTTGTACCTGGTCGCTATAATCTGCATTTGTACCTGATCAGTATAATCGGTATGTGTACCTGATTACTATAATTCGTATGTATACTAGATCACTAAAATCCGTAAGTGTACCTTACCACAATAATCCGTATGTGTACATGATCACTATAATTCGTATGTGTACCTGATCACTATATACAAATGTGTACCTCATCACTATAATTCGAATGTGAACCTGATCACTATAATCCGAATGTATACCTGGTCACTAAAATCCGTATGTGCACCTGATCACTATAATCCGTATATACCTGATCACTATAATCCGTATGTATACCTGATCACTAAAATCCGTATGTGTACCTGATCACTATAACCGTAAGTATACAAATGTATCTGATCACTATAATCCGTATGTATACCTCATCACTATACTCCGTATGTATACCTGATCACTAAAATCCGTATGTGTACCTGATCACTATAATCCGTAAGTATACAAATACACCTGATCACTATAATCCATTATACCTGATTACTATAATCCGTATGTATACCTGATTACTATAATCCGTATGTGTACCTGATCACTATAATCCGTAAGAATACCTGATTACTATAATCCGTATGTGTACCTGATCACTATAATCCGTATGTGTACCTGATCACTATAATCCGTAAATATACAAATGCACCTGATCACTATAATCCATTATACTTGATTACTATAATCCGTATGTGTACCTGACCACTATAATCCGTAAGTGTACCTGATCACTTTAATCCGTATGTATACCTGATTACTAAAATCCGTATGTGTACCTGATCACTATAATCCGTAAGTATACAAATGTACCTGATCACTATAATCCGTATGTATACCTGATTACTTTAATCCGTATGTGTACCTGATCACTATGATCCGTATGTTTACCTGACCACTATAATCCGTATGTATACCTGATCACTTTAATCAGTATGTATACCTGATCACTATAATCCGTATGTATACCTGATTACTATAATCCGTATGTGTACTTTACCACAATAATCCGTAAGTGTACCTGATCACTTTAATCCGTATGTACACCTGATCACTATAATCCGTAAGTATACAAATGTACCTGATCACTATAATCCGTATGTATACCTGATTACTATAATCCGTATGTATACCTGATTACTAAAATCCGTATGTGTACCTGATCACTATAATCCGTAAGTATACAAATGTACCTGATCACTATCATCCGTATGTGTACCTGATTACTTTAATCCGTAAGTGTACCTGATCACTATAATCCGTAAGTATACAAATGTACCTGACCACTATAATCCGTATGTATTCCTGATCACTATGATCCGTATGTTTACCTGACCACTATAATCCGTATGTATTCCTGATCACTATGATCCGTATGTTTACCTGACCACTATAATCCGTATGTATACCTGATCACTTTAATCCGTATGTATACCTGATCACTATAATCCGTATGTATACCTGATTACTATAATCCGTGTGTGTACCTTACCACACTAATCTGTAAGTGTACCTGATCACTTTAATCCGTATGTACACCTGATCACTATAATCCGTAAGTGTACCTGATCACTATAATCCGTAAGTATACAAATGTACCTGATCACTATAATCCGTATGTATACCTGATTACTATAATCCGTATGTATACCTGATCACTATAATCCGTATGTATACCTGATTACTATAATCCGTATGTATACCTGATCACTTTAATCCGTATGTATACCTGATCACTATAATCCGTATGTGTACCTTACCACAATAATCCGTATGTGTACTTGATCACTATAATCCGTATGTGTACCTGATCACTAAATTCGTATGTGTAACTGATCACTATAAACCGTATGTATACCTGATCACTATAATCCGTATGTTCACTTGATCATTAAAATCAGTATGTGTACCTGATCACTATAATCCGTAAGTGTACCTAATCACTATAATCCGTATGTATAAAAATGTACCTCATCGCTATAATCCGTATGCATACCTTATCACTATAATCCGCTTTGATCTCTAATCACTATTATCCGTATCCCTACGTGATCCCTATAATCCGTATGTGTACCTGATCACTTTAATCTGTATTTATACCTGATCACTATAATCCGAATGTGTTCCTGACCGCTATAATCTGTTTTCACTGTAATATTTATATTCTTCAGTTAATGATATTTGATATCTTAAACTCATTAAAGTAATGATGACAAAATCACTGGCATTAAGTGTTTATTTTTTTCATCCTGGTACATTACAGGTATCGAATATTAAACGTAATGGCTGAAGGTGGAACCTCTCACGATATTCCCGACAGTCCCGGACCTCCCAGGGAAGCCCGGCTGTTAGATTGTCCGATTTGTCTGGAGCAGCTGCACGAACCAAAGTCCCTCCCGTGTCTTCATTCCTTCTGTCAGGAGTGTCTGTCCACCTTTATCACCAAAGACCTGTCGGGGAAGATGGCGTCGGCGACTGCCTTCCCTTGTCCTGTGTGTAGGAAGATGACACAGCCTGTCAACCCGTCTGAGGACAAGGAGAAATGGGCTCAACAATTCCCAGCCAATGCAATAGTGAAAGATCTGGTAAAGGAAGCGACAATGGAACCGATGTATTGTAAACCTTGCGGAGGGAAAGGGAATGCTGGGATACCGGCAGCGATCTGGTGTAAAATATGCAATGTGTTCTTTTGTGATACATGTAAAGTCGATTTTCACGATTGGATTCACAAAGAATGTGAAACAGTAGATGTAACACGGAAGGAAGGATTTGTTCAGCGACAAGTAACAGAACAGATCCGATGTGAAAAACACACAAAGAAGATGTGTTATTATTGTGAGGATCATCAGATACTTGGCTGTAGTAGATGTATCACCATAGACCACAGGCGATGTGACGTAGTGACAACGACACAGGAATACTGTGACAAACTGAAGACGGAGTCACGACTGGAGGATCGAAAAGAATCACTACAGAAGACAAAGGAGGCTATCAAGTTGCTCGTCAAAACATTTGGCGAGAAACTTCAAATCCTCCTAGAAGATCAAAATTCTGGATTTGACAGTTTAACAGATCTGCGAAAACAGGTCGACCTACAACTTGACGCCTTGCAGAAGGACATCACAGACAAACTGGTATCATCTTATAAACAAGAAAAGGAAAATCTGGACTTGTCTATGCAGAAATGTGAACGTCTGATGTCATCCATTGAGAACACAGTAGAAAGCTCCGAGACAGCTGTTCAGAGGAATGATAGCGTAAACACAATCTTGATGTATCAGAGAGGCCAGGCGGAAATGGAGTCCTACCAGAACCTGATCACGGAAATAAGGAAGTCTTTCGCTTCTGTCAGAATAAAACATGTCGTCGATCTCAGTCTGGTCAGGTTGGATAAGGATAGTCCACTGTCGTTAGGAAACGTCATTATAGAGAGAAAAACAGAACAGCTCCCAAAAGGAATAAGTACCACGAAGTCTTTATGCGAATGTGACGTGAAGGAGGTAGGCAAGTTCAGCATCAAGTGTCCATCAGATGGACGCGATTGTGATGCAGCTGGTATTGTTTACTTACCTGATGATCATATCGTTGTAGGAGATTACAACAATAACAAAATAAAGTTATTTGCAGCTTTAGGGAAATGTTTGGATCAGATGAATGTTCCGGGAAAACCGATTGATCTATGTTGTATAGATTATGACACTGTAGCGGCCGCTATCTACAATTCAGAAATACACATAATCAAAGTGAACCATGCAAAACTAACTTTGTCTTCCAAAATAAAACTTTCTAACGGAGCACACCCACGTGGTATCACTTACTCAAATGAGGCGTTTACAGTGAGTACTCCGACCGATGTGTATAGAGTCGGTAAGGATGGGGTTTCGAACAAAATTGCTTCCTATCCAAATGGCTGCTATCATCTTGCGTGCGACCCAAGGACAGGACACATCTATGTAAGTCAATGGACATCCAAGGCCGGCGATGTAGCTGTATACAGACTGTCAGACGGTAAACTTACAAGCATATCAAAAGTCGGTATGCTGAAGGACGCGTGTGGGGTAGACGTCGACAGGGACGGCAATGTGTACGTGTGTGGGAGGGCGTCAAATAACGTGGTACAGATGCCAGGTGACGGAACAAACGTCAGAGAGCTGCTGACGTCATCAGACGGTGTAGGCACACCAAGGGCGATATCTGTGTGTGGGAACACATTCGTGGTTACAAATGAATCAAAGAACAGTAATGAAGTGCGCGTGTTTGAACTTTACTGATCAGTAACTATAACAGTTGGTATCAGTAACAGTATTCTGATATGGCTCGACGTGAGATTTATTCGGGCACTGGAAGCTTTTGCGTCATGGATGTATAGTCTGAAAACACAAAATTAATAAATTTACACCAAACTATAGGATTCCTGGTCTATAACCATAGTGGATGTAGGCCCTGGGCTTACTGGTTAATACTGCTGGTTATTGAACACAAAGCCAATCAATCCAGATAACAGTTTGTGAAGAAATGATATTGTGTGAATGTAAGGAAGTTCAGTTTTATACAATGATGTAAGCTCACATGTACAAAGGGAAATGCGCTTAAATCGTGGCGCGGCGTCCGTCGTCCGTCAGTCAGGCGTCAATATTTCCATTTTCTTCGATAACCAAAAGGCTCAGAGACATGCTATTCGGCCTGTAACATGTTTCGACGAAAACTTATTTAATTTGTTCAAAATGACCTTTGATCTACTTATCTAAAGGGGTCAAATGTGCTGAAATCTTTTTCAATAACCATGTGACACAGGATCATGATATTGGAGCAGTAGCATTCTGGGATAAAGGAGTACCGAGTTCACATGTGTCAAATGTGTTAAACATATTTATCTAAATAAGCCAGAGAGCTATGTTCATATTGGACAGAGATATGCTGGTTGGAAGGGCTACAAAGTTTACCGAAATGAATACTTAGACTTCTCTCATATTGAACTGGAGAGGAATTGAACTTAGAAGTCACACATAAATGACAAAAATCAACCCTGAAATTGAATAGTAGCCTACTGGGCCTCTTGTTTGGTACGAGTACAACATTTAAGCTGTAGGATATGTAGGAAATTGGACATGATTACGTGTTGTGTCATACACGATAGTTTGGATCCGGTAGCGTGCGATTCTCTCCAGTCTTAAGCTGGTGTAATGTATAGTATGCTATGCATGGATGGTAGTTTTATATAATCACGTGAAATATCGGGAAGGGATTAAATTGAAAGGCGTTAGTTATAGATGACCAGTATTTAATTACTACTCTATTCAGACTGGTAAGGCCTATAGGAAGGCAATCATATCAACTAGTTTAAATAAATATTGTAAATCATCTTTATACTAGTATCATTCTCACTGGCATGTATCAGTTATGTATCAGTTAGCGAATGGTCTTTTCAAGATTGAGATCATAGTATATAGTAGTGCACTTTTAGCTACAAAATCACTTATTTGTAAAAAAAAGTATTTGAGATAAGTATAAAGTCAGACTCAGAATTAGTATAAAATATATTAAAACACTTATGTGATGCAGTTTAGTTTGTAAAGATTTGTGAATCCTTTGCAATTAAAAAAAAAACAAATTCTCATATCAAATGATCAATGCAACCTAACGTTTATCTATATTGTCAAGTAGAGTCCCCTATGACACCCTCTTTTAATTAAGCAATATGATGTTAACTCTCACATCGCTATGGCATTTACAAACAATGAAAGGTTTTTTTTTTTTTACCTTACGGAGTGTTCTCCCAAAATTCATATGTTTATCCAGAAATGTTACGGAGACGTTGGGAAGGGAAACGTGTTTTAGTCGCCACGTAATATTATAGAAATAGGGATGGAGAGGAACAGTTCCTTTGTCATCTCATTAGGGACATACCTCTAACATATTAGTAGAAACGCCGACGATTTTATAATTATTATTATTTGGCATTTATAAATTCATAAAGATAATGAATTCATATATAATGAAGTTGATGACAAAATATTTATGTTGATAAAGAAGATACAGAAGTTCTACGACCAGGTTATACGCTTCATTATGCTCTTTCTCCGAATTCCAATCAACATTTTTGCTAAAATCCACTTAACGAATTAAAGAAATAATTCAGGTTTTCTATAAAATGCATATGCACATATTACACAGGGCTTAAAGAGAGAAAAAGACAGTACAACAGCTTTGTACTGAAACTGAGAGGCACGTGAAAAGCTTTACAAAGAGCTTAATTAAAATTTACCTTCAATTTCGGCCCTATACAGTTTCAATTTTCTGCTGATACGAATCAGCATCCGGTTTTTGGACTCATTATCATTTTAGCTCACCTGAGTCGAAGGCTCATGTGAACTTTTGCTATGGGGTATCATACGGCTTCTGTAGTGGGTCGTGCGTTAACTTTTTTTTAACCAAGAGTGTTGAAATTCGCATTGAATGATTAGTTAAAAGGTCCTGACTAGATATCTGTATTTATTAAGACTTTCTAGGAATGTTCTGGTGACATTTCTGAACAAGATGTGTTGTTTCAAAAAATCATGGTATTTACAAGATGGCCACCACAGCAATTATGACCTGATGAGCTATGGAAAAGTACTTATTTTTTTTGTTTGTGATCAAGATAGCTAATGACTGGTACATCGTTTAGATTTTGAAGGTCCAGAAAGTGATGATAAAGAGACGAGTTTAATTTGGGGTACGTATAATGAGGGTTGATTTTTAATTAATTTAATTGTATGGTTTGTATATGTCTGTATACACTGTATATATCTTCAGTGTGAACTTTGTTGCTAGGGGTCCCAAATTGGGGAACTGTCAGCTGACTAGCTGGGCTGCTAGCAGCACCCACACACACCTGGAATTTTTTATTCAAAAAAGGACCAGAATCAGGTTTTTGTAAAGAAAGCTATGTATGCTTCTAGATAATGGATAACTAGACAATGTATATATACCCATCCATTATACGGGGTGTTGCTTCAATGCTGGCAGTAATAGGTATCTTTACTTGAATGATATAATACTCAGTTCTGTAGAACATTTCTTTGTGTTAGATAACTAGGCTTTTGGATTGTCTATTATCTGATACCAGTTAGTTTTGTTAGCTTAATCTCTGCATGAAACCACGGTATTGCTGGTTTAGGGTAACACAGGAAAACAATAAAATTAATTAGATAAAGGGCAGCAGAGGTCTTGGAATGGAGCCCTATCTCCCAAGCTATTAAATAGTACTTAGTAATGAAATCTGCCCAGTTACCCAGTGTATAGCTTTAAATCACTGATAACTAGCTGTTGACAATGTGTTTTGGATATTAAGTGTACCTTGTGTAAATATGGTAAATATCAGAAAACTTCTGATAATTCAAATCAAATTTGGAGAGAGTCTATAAGTTTCTAGTTCATTAGTCATATACATACATATTATGTAGTGATAATGTGCAAGTGGAAAGCATGTCACATTGATACTGTTTATGACTAATTATAACTGAGACCTTCGATGACTTCGCATTGCTCTATGCTAAGACTTGCAAATGGAAAATAGAAATGATGATAGGACAACATCAATTGACAGCTAGAATTATAATTACATGCCGATAGCAAATGCTGCAAAATTAGGTCCCTGTAACCTACTTTTTCAATAATTATATGAGGGCAACAGAAATATTGTAAAAAAGTCACTGTGACCTACTTTTAGACATCTAGATGAGAAAGGCATGTATATAACAAAATTGGCAAACTTAGGTCACTGTGACCTACTTTTTAAGAAATTATGTTAGGGCAACAGAAATGGACATCTTGGATGAGAAAGGAATGCCGATAGCAAATATTGCAAAATTAGGTCACTGTGACCTATCGTTTCAATAATTATGTTAGGGCAACAGAAATGGACATCTAGAATGAGAAAGGCAATAACAAATATTGCAAAATAAGGCCACTTTGACCTTCTTTGTCAATAATTTTATCAGGGCAACAGAAATGGTCGTCTACGATGAGAAAGGCATGCCGACAGCAATTATTGCAAAATTAGGTCACTGTGACTTACTTTTTCAATAATTTTGTTAGGGCAACAGAAATAGACATCTAGAATAAGAAAGGCATACCGATAACAAATATTGCAAAATTAGGTGACTGTGACCTTCTTTTTTCAATAATTATATTAGGGCAACAGAAATGGACATCTGCGATGAGAAAGGCTGGTCAGTATTACATATTGCAAAATTCTATTACATGATAAGATGAGCGTTTAGGCCTATAGGCTTCTTGTGTTCTTTTTAGGTCACCTGAGTCAAATTGTTCAGAAACCTTCCATGACCCAAGGTCAACCAAATTTTGAATTATATGGTCCCCAACCCCTAGAGGAGTGAGGGGCCAAAAGGGGTCAAATGGACTGAAGATTCAAAACTCTTCTCAAAACCCAGATTGAAGGGATTTAAGGCGCTTTACAAAAATTATAAATGCATGGCCCGTAGGTCTCAAGTCCTTAGGGAGGGGAACTGACTCACATGGACTAATTGGCAAGGTCAGAAATGTCAAATTGACAGAAATATTTCAAATTTCGGGTGATCGTTAAGGCCCATAGGCCCCATTTCAATATTTTAAAATTTACTTTTTAAACTCAATCAATCAACCAATTTTGTTTATTTAAGTGTCATATATCCAAGAAACCTGTATGATATGTGTTGTGTAGATGATGACACTGTAGCGGCCGCTATCTACAACTCTGGTATACACGTCATCAAACATCAAGACTCAAAACCCATTCGGGCTCACTTATTCCCATGTGGCGTTTACTGTGAGTACCCCGAGAGGCATGTATAAAGTCGATAAGGATGGAGATTCAGAATATGTATACATATATCATGATAATTGCTGTAATTTTACTTACGATACAATGGCAAGACACATATGCCAGTCAGTTAACATCCAAGAATGGCGACTTGGCTGTAAACAGACTGTCGGATAGTGTAACCAAAGGCATGGCAAAAGCTGGTGTGTTGAAGGACGTGTTTGGTGTAGACGTCGACGGTGACGGCAACTAGCACGTATGTCGGAGGGGGTCCGATAACGTGGTACAGATGTCAGGTGACGGGACAAAAAGAACTGCTGACGTCATCAGACGGTGTAGACAGACCGAGGCGATATCTGTGTGTGGGAACAAATTCGTTATCACAAATGAATCCCCAGAGAACAGTTATGAAATCCGAGTTTCCCAACTTTACAGATCAGTAAATGTTACCAGCACATTGTTCTGATGTTATTCAGCGATGAATGATTCCTTTCAACGCCAAATCATGCAAACATATATAAACATGTCAGCGACGTCAGGATGGATTTCCAATATTGTCCCTCGGTGATATATGCTGTTTCCAAACCATTATACATTTCGGTCTTTGAAGCCTCCACGTTATGGTTGCATGTATATTGATAGGTTCGGATCTGGAAGCTCTGTCATTGCAGTTATAAGTCACCTGATACACCCGGGTTATGAAAGCCACACCGTTGTGACTGTCGCTTGATTGGTCCTGGTCAAGGAGGCCACATTAGGGTTAACGGAGGATGGTTCTGCTCAATTCGACACTTATCAAATTCAACTTCAGCAGTGCCGGCTACGTGATTGGAAAGTTTTCAATTGATTTAACGTGAATATGCAATCTGTGTTATTATTTCAAATAAATGATTGTGTTTTGATTGTGAATCTAGTAATACACGATCTTTTTATATCAAAACGTGTTTATACGACCGTCTTGATAGGTCTATTATGTATTACGTTCCCGTCCTTCAGTTCGTCCGTTTCTTTTTTCCGTCTGTCCATTTCTCTAAAAACAATTACAACGTTTGCAAATATACGCAATCGGCAAATTACCGTAGCAGATAAAAATTTAACCCACAGATGTCAGCAATTTTCATTTCATCAAATCTCATTAACAACGTTGTCATTTGTTAATTGGATGAAAAAAAGCCTCAACACAAGGATAAGGGGAAGTAACCCACTAAGGAATCGTCTCACTCACCTCAAACACGCTTACACAAGTACATATACAAAAACATTTATTTCTGTATACAGATATACACTATCATAGAGAGTTATAGGTAGACTTACACCAAAATCATGCTGAAGATATTCATATGTGATTCTACTACGCTCCCATAGTTATGCATATAATTTCTTTTTATTTATTACGATTATAGAACATAACTGGTTGTGTCACCCCGATAGTTTGGTAGCGTTTCTATGGAGTTATAAGCAGAGTACTGTAGAGTAGGTTATACATGGTAATAATTATCCTGATTAGCATTTATAGAATGACATGGAATATCGGGATATGATTAAATCGAAAGGAATTAGATGGCCTGTGTTTAATTAGATAATTCTTTAGGACAGCGTGGTTGATAGGACGGTAAACATATCGCCTCGATTCAATTGATATCGTGAATCTCATAGATATCGAAAGGCTAAAGAGCAATAAAACTTCACTGTATTAAACATTATTATCAGACAATCATCGGTTTCTATTATCGCTACACCATCATAATTTTACAATGAGAGAGAAAAATGTGAAAACAACCGAGGGAAGTTACTGTAGTAGATCGGGACAGAATCTTATGTAAAACAAAAGAGGGAAGTTCCTATGGAAGAGGATGTAAAAACAACAAAGGAAAGTTACACAAAGGGAGACATGCACACACTTATATGGTTATAAATAATATATGTATATAGTATGTCATACATATATATATATTCATTACATAATACGTTTTATTTTCCTTAACTATAAACATTAGCTATAGCTTAAACTATTTCACGGTCACGTGCGAATTATTGAATACCTGTGACGCTTTGGAACGTAGTGTCGTGCGAACTATTGAATACCTGCAACGTTTCGGAACTTCGTCCTACCCTTTTAAGCGTCTTAGTCACTCAGATGTCACCATTGCCAACGACAGTCATGGTGACTTCTTGGCCTACAGGAAAGTCGAAATGTCAGTGACACCAACCCAGATAGCATCACTACGTTGGCCCAACGTTGGCCTAACGTCGTTGGTTACATTGGGCCAACGCCGTATTGCAAATCGGTCCATCGCCGGGCCAATGTGTTGGCATAATGTTGGCCCAACGTCGGCTTGCCGGCTTGCCAACGTTGGGCCAACATTGGCCCGACACAGATTCTAAGAACAAAATTTGGCCAATGTTGGCCCAACGTTCGACCGATGTTGGTTCAAGATCGGGCCAACGTTGGGCCGCTTTTTTATTATAACATTAATCGGAAGCTGTGCCTACGTTTATCCACAATATTGGGCCGGCCAGCATTACCTCAATTTCAGCCGTTTGATGCAGTGAGATATTTTGCTCAGGTTTTGACTCCAGCCAGTAAAGTTTACTCCAAGCAGGGCAGGTTATTTCAACATTTCTGAGTGTGATTATACACGTCATGAATGCTGCAGAAAGTAAGCACACAGATGAATGTTCTTTAAAATCAATTAGTTAGGACATTGAAATACATATTTGCAAAAAAAGATAAAATAACCTGTTATGCATAGGCATGAAACTTTGTAACTGACCATAACCTGATAAATTTGGAAAACATAACAAATACAATCAAAATGCACTGATAATAAAATTGTATTCATTTTAGTAAGTCAATGTAACAAAATATCAAGCACTGGAAGAATTTGCCAGTAGACTTCAACCCAACCTGTATACAGCAACATTGAACATTCATTTTAACTTTATATCAGAGAACTCAAATTAGAATAATTATAGACTACATGAAGTTCATTGTAGCAGGATTCTGTGTATCAATAGTTTGTATGTTGAAAGCAATAGTTTGTATGTTTTCACTTTGATCGATCGTCCTTTCTTTTAATTTTCATTTTTCAGAGACTGATTCTTCCTCCTCTGTTGCGTTCAATATTTTTTTCTGCTGCCTCTCCTTTCGTCCACCTTCGCGGTCTCCGGATGACCGAAGCCAAGCTTTAATTACTGTATTTACTTCTGCATCAGTTGCAGAGGAACAAATTCTGTTTCGCCGAACAGCTCCTGCAATAAATATGTTGATAATTAAACAAGGTATTATATTAAAAACTTAAAGCAATGACTCACTAATATCCCATGTCCTGGGAGCCATTCAAGAGGAATGGATGCAGAAAAAAAAAAAAATACTAGCATTTCTATCAAAGTACCTATAAAAATGCAAAGGGATATAACTCTAGATCCGGTTAACATGACAACTGATATGCCTGCTTTAAAACCCACATGTAAATCTAAACAATGTATCTTACAATCCTGTGAAGTTTCACTGAAACCTTATCACAGCTCAGGTTAACGAGTTTTTTCCAAAATAAATTGCATCTAAAGATAGACCTATATTTACAAACTTGCTTTGCTATTGAGGTTTAATTAGCAGAATCCAGAAACGATCGCATATTAATACACTTTACTAATGTTGTAAAATTCCTCATAAATTATACATGTACATCTGCATGGTCAGTGTATAATATGTACATATGTCATTAAATTAAACTATGAATAAAAAAGTTATTTAGTTTCTTTTAAAATTTTATTTTACATTTAAAATCCTGTGATAAAATATCAAACAAAAGTTTCTATACATTTTTTTATTTCATATTTATTCAATTTCCATTTGAAAATTTCATTATCATTATTTTATTACAACATGATTTAAAACAAAATCATGATTTTGGTCTGATGTTGGGCCAACGTCAATACGATGTTGGCAGAATAACCGTTAATTTGATACAGTTGGGCCAACGTTTAACCAACGCATGCAGGCCAACCGTTGGGCATGATACGTCGTGCCAACGTCGTCATGCTATCTGGGAACAGTGTTTTAATGATTATGCACAGACACCCATGATATACTTGTATAATATATTATTATTATGATGTAATCAATGCTTGTGTTCATAATTAAACACATTGCGATTGTACAAGCTTTCAATAAGGGTATGTTTGATACAATTATGACTTTTCAAACAAAAGTCATAATCATTTAAAGCGGGTACATGTTTTCTGAACTACCCTATAATATGTCATTTTTAGGACTAGACAAGACAGACTCAGCAGAAATATGTCTTCTCTAAAGCTCGTGTCATTTCAAAATTTTGTAATTAACTAACGAGAGTTAAATGAAAATTATAAACAATTGTGATGGGCCGATATTTTTCTGTTGTCTGAATACCACAATAACCTCAGTTTTACCAGAGCTGGTATAGACGTGTCAGTCACAAGCAATCGGGAACCATCGGCTTTTTCCATAAAATAAAAAGGTTCCCGATTGGTTTACATGGTTTAACGCGCTACGTTTTCCGATGTTTTCTTTTAAATTCCTGTCCAATTGTCTTCAAGCAAACGGTTTGTTCCGGACAAAGCTGTGCAACCAAAGGCAAAACCAGACTTGATAAATTTCACATCAACATATTCTATTCAGAATCCAGCACATATTTTCTACTATTCAGTTAAAGTGGAAATAACTGGAAATTGGATTTCCTGTGATCGCTGATTGATCATAGACTCTTAATCTATTTAAAACATTTGAAAACATTTCGATTATAAACATTTCCCTTGAAGGGTAAACATGGGGAAATTTGGACAGTTTCAGTTCAGATTATTTTGAAGGGAGCTCTTACCAAGTGTTCATGTGAAATGTGTTGACGAGATACATGTATGTAGGAGTTATCTCCCGTAGCCCGTGACCTTTTCATAACCCCTCCCCGCCGCGATTTTGAGAAGATGCAGCTAGCCCTCTGGCCGAAGAGAAGAAAGACGTTAAATCAAAGTAATATTTATTTATGTTGACGTTGGTATACTTTGTAAGAGCGACTTATTTTTTCTCATCCTATAATTCAAAGTAGTTATTTTCTAAGACAAAGAACATTTCTTTTGCAAAGTATCTGAAAAATATTCCGTGTTTATAATGTGCGGATTTCCTACAAGGATTTTTTTTCTACAAGGGAAACTTCTGACATTGATACGGGGAAATCCAAACACATAATTTAATCCAATTATGTATTGATGATATGATATTCCGTCATACAAAGAACAAAATCTGCAAATTCAGTTAGAATTCAGTACATCCGTAATGTCATATCATTTCATACATGACTGTACGCCTACGATAAATATCGTTTCAATGCCCCTACTCTCTGATGCAAGTCATAACACCAAAGTTCATTAATGACCTTCAGCGACCATTCACTATCAGATTTGAAAACCTGAGTGGGCACCTGGAGGGTAAATATACTTAGCTGTATCTTTTTTTTTTTTTTTTTTTTAGATTTTTACAGTTTTTCGGTATTTTGTTATGTGAGCGATACCCACTTTGAAGCTATTTTACGTTTCAAAAAGTGCATCGCAATTCGCGCCATGTATTTCTTTTTCAAAATATACTAAACATGATCAAGTTACGTAGTTGACTTATAAAATAACAATAGATAACAAAAAAGTAAAAAAAAAAAAAAAATGATAAAAACCATGCTTTACCTACTCAGAAAATTTACTTCAGTACTTTAAGAGAGTTAATTTATATCATTTAATCACTAGAATATCAACATAATAAATAAATGAATCAAGAAAAAAGAAGAAAAATGGATAAAATAACACCATGCTTTACCTACTCACACGAGTTTACTTTAGTACTTTATGAGAGTTTAATCATATTTTTAATCTCTAGAACACAAACATAACACCAAAACAAATCGATCATACGGGGTCAAAGAAAAACATAGATTTGTATAAATACCCCTGAAAAAGTACGAAGAAATTTTAAACTTGACTGCTATCAATCATAAAAGTTGTTATATTATGGATATTCACAATGTTAAGAATATTGAAATATTAGTTTAAATACTGCTACGTTTATGGTTGGTGTAGAAAAATTACTGGTCAAGACAAAATTCATATTTGTTGATAATGTGACAGTTGATAGAGGAATGGGGGTCTGGCTGGAGTTTTATAATTACAAATGAATATAATTTTCGCTCCCTAATTTGATTCCAATAAAGATGGGGGATTAATATCACTTAAGGGGAATAACGATGGCGAGTACATGTGGTCATTTGTAATTAGCATATTAATGGATCGAATCCGCGAGTTTGAGCGGAGACAAGTGTTTTAGAATGGCTTAATAATGATCATTAATCGAAAGAAATATTTTATTACTTTAATGAGCTAGATGTTGTTGTTCTAGATGGTTCTTGGTTGTTATGTATAAATAGAACTGTCTGAGAGTTGAGCTCTAGTATGTAGAACATCGCCGACCGAGTAACATCTCCGGTCCGCAGGCTCCGGTCAGTACTCAGCATCTATGTAACCTGTACTTGGAAACTCTGGAAGCCTTCCAGCGACGAATAAAACATGCCTTCAGAAGATTGCCTTTGTGTCATCTGTCCGGTACCAATATCCATTACGCTTTAAATCCGGATAGTATTTGTTCCCAGGTTCTATTTTTAAGTGTAACTCGGTCGACCTATACCACCACGTGATCACGTGCAGATAACGACAAACTGGGATCAGTGGTATATAGAGCTGTACGGTGAGTGTTGTGTGTTTAAAACTCCGAACTCCTGTCAAACACAATTTTTTTTATTCCTGGCCAATCTATCAATATCCTTTTATAGACGACGTCGTAGGTGGATGTGTAAATATACTAATTTTATGGGTACTATATCGTTTCCAAACTATTTTGTGTATTAAGGTTACGGAAACTGAAAGTACCAAATGTACGTCTGACTATCAGATCTGCACATCACGACCACATACTTGACACGTTTCTTTGACCTAAAATGAAATATTACTTGCTGCAGGATCCCACCACCAGTTCATTCATAACTGACCGTGTCAATTTCTCGTGTGTATTAACCCCGTCCCCGCCCCCACCCCCGCCCCCGCCGCATCGCGAGTCACACACCTACAAAAACCAATAGTTATACACTGTCTACAATATTAAAGCTGTCCGGCCATCTGTCAATAATCGTCCGCGGTACAAACCTACCTGTCCTTCGTATAAAGTACGGTTTCCAGTTATCAACGAATGTAGGGAAATCAGTAACACATTTAGTAAGTCCTATATTACTCGCCTTCCTCCTGATTACCTGGTACATGTAAATCTTTATCAGAAATCAACATGTGGACATGTGTTAAATATAATAATAAAATACAATTCTTCACTTTAACTGCTCACTATAATCCGTACGTAAACCTGATTACTATAATCCGTATGTGTACCTGATCACTATAATCCGTATGTGTACCTGATCACTATAATCCGTATGTATACTTGATTACTATAATCCGTATGTATACCTTATCACTATAATCCGTATGTGTACCTGATTACTATAATCCATATGTGTACCTAATAACTATAATCCGTATGTATACCTGATCACTATAATCCGTATGTATACCTGATCACTATAATCCGAACCAAACCAATATGGGGGTGTGGCGTTGTGGGCAGGTCCATGTAGGCCAGTCGCTATATAGTGGTGTAAAATTATCCCACGTTATAGTTTTTTTTTGTCGTGGGAGGCGACCGAAGGGAGCCAAGAGGCTTACTATATAATTATATTAAAAAATTATCTTTATATATTTTAAGTTATTTTTACAAAAAATATCGGTAGATATATATGTGTGTTCAAGAGTGAAATTATTGTCGTATGTTGGTGTTCAAATAAGGGGCGATATATAATGTGTCTATTATGTACCCTGGGTTTAAGGCCACCAGTTACACCCACAGGCGCTTGCATAGAAAATGAGAATTAAAAAAAAATGATATCAGTGGTATGTGTACTGTGTAATACGGAAGGCCGGAAACTCCGTCACGAGCGAAACGGCACCCCATCTCACTTCAATCCACTACAAAACACATTTATTCAAACTGACACGGTGCACACTATATGCGACCGTCATCAGGAAACATTCATCTTTACCTACCGTGTCACTCAATACGAAATTGTTACATTGCTGAGGGAGAAAAAACCTACTGAAAGGCTGATAATGTTATCCCTATCAAAAAGTCTATATCGGTAGAAAAAATACTTCCCTATTGATACGGGCTTTATATAATAGTTCTAAAAAAATATGAGACATAGATGAGTGAAGATGAGTCAAGAGTTGTCACGCCATATTATGGCATTATATAAATTCAGTGTTAGTTAAAATATTTAAAAAGTGGCCTTATAATTTAGGACGAGACAGGTCCCTGTGCCCCTCGTCATTGTGTTGGGGACAGGTATTGTCTTACAAAGTATAATAAAAGGTTTAAAAGCACGTGACAAGCACCTAGATTTTGATGGTTATTTTAAAGAAAATGAGATGTATTTATAATGTATTTTCTATATCAGCCTTAGAAATATATTTAAGTACTGCCGTAGTAACTTTGGGATTGTCTGCAAATAGATTTGGAAATATATTAATTAGTGTGGATGGCTGTATGTCCATATCCCGGAATAGCCTCTGCCTCTGTATATAAAAACGATCACATTTTAATAAATAATGTTCAATGGTTTCTGGTACGTTGCAAGTTTCGCAAAGACCGTCTGCATGTAGATTCATCTGAAATAGATAATGATTTAATCGGCATTTTCCTAATCTTAAACGTGTATAAGCAGTGACTAATTGTTTGTTATTACAGATAATTTTTTGGGGGGAACGTTTTTAGAATTGGCATATGTGTTTTCATTGATTTGCCGATTTCAGGATCCCCCAAGTATGTTTGCCAGCAATCAAACAATTTATTCTGTAAAAAAGAATGTATTTCTCCTTTCACTAAAGGTACATGTATGTCAATTTTTTTCTGAATTTAGAGAACTTTTGGCCCTCGGCATCAGCCATGTCGTTTCCATGGATACCAATATGACTTGGTATCCATGTCAAGGTTACAGTGCTACCTAAAATAGAAGATACAGTGTAATTTCAAAATTTCGTATATAATCGGGTTTGTAATTTTATGTTCTGATGTTTGTTTTTGGTTAGAAACTTGAGCTGTCGTTATAAAAATATTATATATTACTTAATCGGAACTTATTTTTAATGTCTAAGGCTGGAATGACAAAAGCACATCCACAATTTTGAGTATTAGGATCTTTAGAGCCATCTGTATATATATATGTACTCCTTAAGTGAGTCAATAAAAAGTCGTGTTGGTACTATGGCGTCTGCAGGAGACATGGATTTATTTACGGTCTCGTGCAAGTCTATATTAATTATCGGTTTGTTCAGGGTCCACAATGGGATTGAACTAAACTCTGCTGTATGAACGTTGATATTACCCAGCTGAAAAGTAGATTGGATATCTTTTAGACATGTATAATACGATTTGTATGAAGGCAGTATTTTATTTTCATTATATTTAAATTTAAAGTCATTTTCAAGACTTTCCAATGTAGGATGCGCCATTGTCAGCCCCTCAAGTTTTAATTGGTATTTTGCGATGATGGAATTTCGGCGTATTTAAAGCGGAGGGTCTCCGGCCTCGGCTTGGAAACTAGAGAGTGAAGTTCCCTTCATGGCATGCAGACAGATAGCCAGACATTTGCATTGTACAACATTTAATTTTTCTAATTGTGAGTTACTGGCCGAGTTGTAAACTGCGGCACCGTAGTCTAGTATACTACGTATTAGAGTTTTATATAACGTCAATAATGTATAGCGGTCACACCCCCAGTCTGTTCCGCTTAAATACTTGAGTACATTTAGCCGCTGTTCACAACGTTGTACAATATTTTCGATATGTGGACCCCAGGTAAGTCCACTATCGAAGTACATACCTAGAAATTTTATTACATTTGCAAGTGATATTTTTGTGTCTCCCATTTGTATTTCTACATCTGACAATTTTGAGTGTAAACTCGCACTTTGTTTTTTCCTGAAAAGAACACCAACTGTTTTTGTTTTTGATATTTTGAAACCCCATGTATTACACCAGTTTAGTATTTTTGTTATTTCTGTGGATATACAGGTACTTAGAAATTTGATATTTCTGTGTGTCTTCCAGATGGCGCTGTCATCTGCGAACTGAGAAATATCTTTTTTATTGTTAAGACAGTCTGATATATCATTTATACATATATTAAAAAGAGTTGGGCTGAGAACTGAGCCCTGGGGTTACTGTTCTCTAGATAGTGGGTATCGGATATTTCATTTCCGATCCGTACTTGTATAAATCGATCCTGTAAAAAATCTTTAATAAATGCATACATATTTCCATTTATTCCAATATTTTTCATTTTATACAGTAAACCATCCCTCCACATCATGTCAAAGGCCTTTTCAAAATCTATGAACACTGCTAGTAGCGACTCCTTATTTAAGTTGGCCTTTCTAATTTCGTTTTCTAATTTCACCAGTTGGTCTACGGCGCCTCTATTTTTCCGGAACCCGCATTGATTTACAGATATGACACGTTTCTGTTCTAAAAACCATTTCAACCTGTTGTTGACCATTTTTTCCATAATTTTGCATAATGTGGAGGTGAGTGATATTGGTCGATATGATTGTGGTACGTTAGGGTTTTTCCCCGATTTAAATATGGGTATTACAATTGAGTGTTTCCACTCTGTCGGGAGAACACGTTTTTCCCAGACCATATTTATAAAATCCAAAACTACTTTTTTGGCAGACACAGATAATTTTCTGTACATGTTATATGTGATATTGTCATCCCCCGGGCTAGTCTCTTTAGTTTGAGACAGCGCTTCAATAAACTCCTGAAAAGTAAACATATTATTAATATTACTTGTACATGGCACGGTATCATTTACATATTCTGAGTATTGTTGATCAAATTCAGATTTATTTTTAATAAAATCATCTGTATAATTAATTGTTTTGCTTACTGCAGTGTAGGTTTCTGCTAAAAGATTACATTTTCAGTATTAGTAATAACATATCTATTATAGTATTGGTATTTAATAATGCTGGTATTTGTTTGCTGGTGTTTGAGGTTTTCATGTTTCTTACTGCCTTCCATACTTTTGCTAGAGATGTGTCGTCATTCATATTATTACAAAAAATTCTCCAATATTTCTCTTTGGTTTCTAAAAGTGTTTGCTTGGATAATTCTCTCTTACGCCGATAATCTTGTAAGTTTTCATTATTAAAATCACGTCGGGCTTTATTATATGCCCGGTGCTTGTCACGTACAGCCCGAGTACACTCCCCGTTCCACCACGGTACTGCAGATCTATTTATTGTTTTTTTCTGCTTTTTCGGAACACAGCTAACAGTAATGTTTATAATGGTATTAATAAGTTTAGTGTGGCTGCTCTCGACATTACCGTCTAAGAGTGCGGGAGTTACCTCCCTTGTACTGGTGGTTTTGTATCTTTCCCAGTCAGTCTTTTGAAAATTCCATCTTGGCTTGTTTACAGTATCATTTAAAAGTGGTTTTTATTATAAATTGTTAAAACAGGATAGTGATCACTATCAAAATTATCTGGATATACATTCCAGGTACAATCTCCCGCTATTGTGGTAGTAGCTATTGTTAGGTCTATCGGTTATATATCCAGGGTAGCTGGTCATGGGCTCACACTGGTTCCAGAACCATCATTTAGTAAAACAAGATTAGTATTATTTATATACTCATACAAAACTTTACCCTTGGGGTCACACCTGGTACCGCCCCAGAGAGTGTATGGTGACTATTAAAGACTCTTAAAATATATGGAGTATCTATATATTTGTTAAGTTCTGTATTGTCAGATACAACATTTGTCTTACATGCATTATATATATCAATTATACTTTGATTTGTCATTTAGTTTAATGACAACACCGATAACTTCCATGACTTTACTGGTAATATTAAGTTCATGATAACTTTCTCGTACATATATAGCCACCCCACCTCTTCCTTATGAACGGTTTTTTAATATCGGCGGAGAAAAACCTGGAATATAAAAACTTGCGTTTTCTTTCCACCACGTTTCCTGTAAGCAAATGACGTGTATATCATGTCTATTTTCAATAAATTTTAAAAACTCAAAACCATGTTTTGCTATGCTCCGGGCATTCCATTGTAGGATGCCTATACCCGTGGTGTTTTTGGTAGACATATTATGTCACAAGTGTATCGGGTAACATTGTGCTGTCAAGCTTGACTCCAAATATGGATTCAGCTTGACTAAGTACATATATGAGAATTTCTGTCCAACTAGAACCTTCATTGGGTTTGGCGATGACAGAAACTGCTAACTGTAGTAGCTTTTTGATAGGTACTGTCACCACAGGTTCCTGTGGGACAGTAACGGACGGCCGGCCGGCCGGCCGGCCGGACGGACGGACGGAAGGTCGGGCTGACTTTTGGGGATGTTAAAATCAGCTACCCCGGAGTACGGTACGGGGTTAATTGTTTCCGGTGTGTTCTCGGAGACTGACTGTGCAAAAGATTTTTTTTTATATTCTTGTACCGCCTCTCGACGTGAACAATGTTCCGTGACCTGTATTTGAATATCTACAGCCTTTTCCCTGGCCGTACAACCCCCGTAGGCGGCACTTTGTGCCCCCTCACAGTTTACACACTTTTTAATTTCAGCCCCACAATCGACCACCTTGTGGTCTCCCCCTACATTTCTGACACCTTTGTTTGCCTTTACATTTGGCAGCTATGTGCCCGTATCTATTACAATTGTAACATCTTAAAGGAGGTTTGACTGTGTACGCACGGTAGCCTAGGGCTACACTCTCTGGTAGTTCTTTAGTATTAAAGACTAAACGGACAATTGTACTGTTTTCGTATTGCTTTCCCTTCATACGGATGGCTTTAAACACACCTATGTCTTTAAGGTTATCTACACTATCTACCTCAGTTAGCTCGGTGCTAACTCCGTATATTACTCCTTCTGACTTATTTGAGGAGACGGGCTCCTTCACGCTTACCTTATACAATGTACTCACCTAAGGTTTTAATCTTCTGGAGTTTTATTTTTTGTTGCTCATCAGCACATGTCACTACCAAATCGCCATTCCCCAGCCCTCTGATGTTCTTTGCTGGGTACTCTGTAACTGCAGAAAGTAATTTCTGTATGACGATGGGGTTTTTAAGCGCCAACTTTATGTTATGGCCTTTAATTATCAGTGAGTATTTGTCTGGTTTACTCACCGTAGTAGCTTCGGCTTGAGGGGAGTCTTTCCTCTCAGATATTATTTTAGGGGTGGTAAACTCTCCCGTAAACCTCTCGAAATCCATCGCAGAGGTGGAATCTTCACATTCTTCATACGCATCCATGTTGGCGGAAAAGACCGACCTTAAGTGTATAGACAGATATCTACAGACAGACGGATTAACCGACGACGGACGTAGGGTGTGAAAACGACGGACGAAATGACGACACAAAACAGACGACGGACGACGGACGACGACAGACGACGGACGACAATATAGACGAATGATCGCTATGAGAAATACGCAATGCGTATGCGGTGACTGAAGGTGTCGGCGTGGCCTAATGGCTCAGTACCGGCGCCCTCCCTAACACCGATATGATCACAATCACGTGGTACTGACCACTTGTCAGAAAAACGAGACGTATAATCCGTATGTGTACCTGGTCACTATAATCCGTATGTGTACCTGACCTCTATAACCGTATGTGTACCTGATCACTATAATCCGTATGTATACCTGATCACTATAATCCGTATGTATACCTGATCACTATATTATGTATGTGTACCTGATCACTATAATCCGAATGTGTAACTGGGTATCGTGTCACAAAGCTTCGTAACTTATCCATATCCACCCTGTCGTAACTAACGAAAACATTTAAAATCGTGCGCAAGCATGCACTTTTGAACAGAAAATGACGTCGTACTCGATCACAAATTAGCATAAGAGAGCGATATGCCTTTTGAGCGATTGTTTCGAGGTGAAACCGGGTTTTGAACTCGAGGAGGGATGCCAGCAAGATACACATTGTCATGAAACTAATTGTACGCATATTCGTAGACATGTAAACAGGTAGTCTATTTTAAGAACATTAGGTATATCGATATCCATTGAGGAAAATCTGTGAAAATAGCGTTGTTTCTGTTTGTTTTACCGCATGATAAACTATATGAAATTATAATTTTAGAGAAATTTGATCTTCTATCAACAATACGGTTGTTCTGATAGAACAAAATAATGATCCTAATCTGTGTAGGTGACTCGGGAATAGGACCGGCGTCCAATTTTCACCTCAAAAGTGTCGTCCTTTTTTACCTCCATGTTAGAGAGTGGTATATTTTTACCGGGAGAACGTACGATTTTGACGTAAGATACGAAAAAAGTTACAATATTTGTAAAACGATACCCAGGTCACTATAATCTGTATATGTATCTGATCAGGATAATCCGTATGTGTACCTGGTCACTATAATCTGTATATGTATATGTATCTGATCACTATAATCCGCATGTATCTCCAATCACTATTATCCGTATCCCTACCTGATTACTATAATACGTACGTGTACCTGATCACTATAATCCTTATATATATATATGTACCTGATCACTATAATATGTTTTCACTGTTATTTATATATTCTTCAGTAAATGATAGTTGATATCTAAAACTCATTAAAGTAATGATGACAAAGACACTGTTATTAAGATTGTTTTTCCATCCTGGTATGTTTACAGATACCATCGCATATTAAACGTAATGGCTGAAGGTGGAACCTCTAACGATGTCCCCGACAGTCCCAGAACTCCGAAGGAGGCCCGGCTGTTAGATTGTTCGATTTGTCTGGAGCAGCTGCACGAACCAAAGTCCCTCCCGTGTCTTCATTCCTTCTGTCAGGAATGTCTGTCCACCTTCATCACCAAAGACCTGTCGGGAAAGATGGCGTCGGCGACTGCCTTCCCTTGTCCTGTGTGTAGGAAGTTGACACAGCCGGTCAACCCGTCTGAGGACAAGGAGAAATGGGCTCAACAATTCCCAGCCAATGTAATAGTGAAAGATCTGGTAAAGTCCACGGCACTTGAGCAGATGTACTGTAAACCTTGCGGGAAGAAAGGAAAACCTGGGATCCCGGCAGCGATATGGTGTGAAATATGCAAGGCGTTCTTCTGTGAAAAATGTAAAGTCGATTTTCACGATTGGATTCACGAAGATTGTGAATCAGTAGCTGTAACAGGGAAGACAGGAATTACTCCGCGACAAGTAACAGAACAGATCCGATGTGAAAAACACGCGAAGGAGGTCGATTACTATTGTGAGGACCATCAGGTACTTGGCTGTAGTAGATGTATCACCATAGACCACAGACGATGTGACGTAGTGACAACGACACAAGAATACTGTGACAAACTGAAGACGGAGTCACGACTGGAGGATCGAAAAGAATCACTACAGAAGACAAAGGAGGCTATCAAGTTGCTCGTCAAAACATTTGGCGAGAAACTTCAAATCCTCCTAGAAGATCAAAATTCTGGATTTGACAGTTTAACAGATCTTCGAAAACAGGTCGACCTACGTCTTGACGCCATGCAGAAGGACATCACAGACAAACTGGTATCGTCTTACAAGCAAGAAAAGGAAAATTTGGACTTGTCTATTAAGAAATGTGAACGTCTGATGTCATCCATTGAGAACACAGTAGAAAGCTCCGAGACAGCTGTTCAGAGGAATGATAGCGTAAACACAATACTGATGTACCAGAGAGGCCAGGCGGAAATGGAGTCCTACCAGAACCTGATCACGGAAATAAGGAAGTCTTTTGCTTCCGTCAGAATAAAACATGTCGTCGATCCCAGTCTGGTCAGGTTGGATAAGGATAGTCCACTGTCGTTAGGAAACGTCATTATAGAGAAAAAACCAGAACAGCTCCCAAAAGGAATAAGTACCATGAGGCCTTTGTGCGAATGTGACGTGATGGAGGTAGGCAAATTCAGCATCAAGTGTCCATCAGATGGACGCGATTGTGATGCAGCTGGTATTGTTTACTTACCTGATGATCATATCGTTGTAGGAGATTGCAACAATAACAAAATAAAGTTGTTTACAGCTTCAGGGAAAGGTTTGGATGAGATGAAGGTTACAGGACACCCGATTGATATGTGTTGTGTAGATGATGACACTATAGCGGCCGCTATCGTCAATTCTGAAATACACATAATCAAAGCGAACCATGCAAATCTAACTTTGTCTTCCAAAATAAAACTTTCTATCGAAGCAGGCCCATATGGTATCACTTACTCAAATGAGGCGTTTACTGTGAGTACTCCGACCGATGTGTATAGAGTCAGTAAGGATGGGGTATCGACCAAAATTGCTTCCTATTCAAATGACTGCTATCATCTTACGTGCGACCCAAGGACAGGACACATATATGGAAGTCAACGGACATCCGAGGATGGTAATGTAGCTGTATACAGACTGTCAGACAGTAAACTTACAAGCATATCAAAAGTTGGTTTGCTGAAGTACGTGTTTGGTGTAGACGTCGACGGTGACGGCAATGTGTACGTGTGTGGGTGGGAGTCCGATAACGTGGTACAGATGTCAGGTGACGGGACAAACGTCAGAGAGCTGCTGACGTCATTAAACGGTGTAGACAAACCGAGGGCGATATCTGTGTGTGGGAACAAATTCGTGGTTACAAACCAATCATCACAAAATCGTAATGACGTGCGCGTGTTTGAACTTTACTGATCAGTAACTATGACAGTTGGTAACAGTAACAGTATTCTGATATGGGTGGACGTGAGATGTATTCGGGCCCTGGAAGCTTTTTCTTAACAAATTAACAACAAACTCTAGCATTCATGATGTATAACTAGAGTGGATGTAGGCCCAGGACTCACTGGTTAATCCTGCTGATTATTGAATACAAATACAATCAATCCAGATAACAGTTTGTGTAGAAATAACATTGTGTGAATGTAAGGAAGTTCGGTTTTATACAATGATGTAAACTTTCATGTCCAAAGGTCAAATGAGCGTATATCGTGGCGCGGCGACCGTCGTCCGTCGTCCGTCAGACTGGTGTCAATATTTCCATTGTTTTTTTTTTTTTTTTTTGATAACCAAGAGGCTCAGAAACATGCTATTGGGCCTGTAACATGCTTCGACAAAGACCTACAAACTTTGTTCAAATAAATGACCTTGATCTACTTACTTAAAGGGGTCGAATGTACTGAATTTTTTTTTTCAACAACCATGTGACACAGGATCATGATATTGGTGCAGTAGCATTCTGGGATAAAGGAGTACCGAGTATGTTCACATGTCAAATGTGTTAAACATATTTATCTAAATAAGCCAGAGACCTATGTTCATATTGGACAGGGATATGATGGTTGGAAGGGCTACAAAGTTTACCGACATGAATACTTAGCCTTCTCTCATATTGAACTGGAGAGGTAGTGAACTTAGAAGTCACACATAAATGACAAAGATCAACTCTGAAATTGCATTAGTAGGCTATTGGGCCTCTTGTTTGGTACGAGGAAAACATTTAAGCTGTAAGATATGTAGAATATTAGACATGATTACGTGTTGTGTCATACACGATAGTTTGGATCCGGTAGCGTTCGATTCTCTCCAGTCGTAAGCTGGTGTAATTTATAGTGTGCTATGCATGGACGATAGTTTTATATACCCACGTGAAATATCGGGAAGGGATTAAATTGAAAGGCGTTAGTTATAGATGACCAGTATTTAATTACTAATCTATTCAGACTGATAAGGCTTATAGGAAGGCAATCATATAAACTCGTTTCAATTAATATTGTAAATCATCTTTATACTAGTATCATTCTCACTGGCATGTATCAGTTAGGGAATGGTCCTTTCAAGATGGCGGGTCACCGTGATCATAGTAGATAATAGTGCAATTTAATTATTTTTTGTTTTTTATTAGGTCACCTGAGACAAAGTCTCAAGTGAACTATTCTAATCACCTTTTGTCCGTCATCGTCCGTCGTTGGGACAATTCACACTTTCGACCTCCTATTAGAAACCGATGAACCAATTGTAATGAAATTGTGCAGAAACCTTCCATGGCCTATGGTCAACAAAATTTGGAATTACATGGTCCCCAACCCCTAGAGGAGTGAGCGGCGGGGCCTAAAGGGGTCAAATTGACTGAAATATTTCAAAACTCAGGTGACCGTAAAGCCGCATGGTCTTTTTTTCTCTCAATATTTCAAAATTTACTTTTTATATATATTCTATTTTGACTTTTGAATTTTGGTTGAACTGATCACCTGGCGTCAAGGTTATGTAGACTTCGATTGTCATTTATACAAAGAACGCCTATATTTTAATGTCATAACCCGGTATTACATATAACTGGTGATTATGTTTAAAGCTGTATTTTCAGATCAAAAAATCCTATTAAAACGCCTATTAATAAGATTTTCATCTTCGTCTGTTTTTTTTTTATTAATGTTTACAGATTCACAAAGTGATTATGCTACTAATAAACAACTTCAAAAACAGTAGATATAAGTTTGAATGAAAGAAATGTAATATACATCATCCACGAGTTTGTGAGACCTGTTTCTACCACAATAAAAAAAAAAGCTATCCCGTGACCCCCGTGTGTTTTGGTTACGATATCATCATTTGGGGCGTAAGGATACGGTATGTAGTGAAATGCCGCTAATCAATATACAAAACTGACAACTTATTTCAAATATTTATATAACTTTATTACATTCAAAGCATTAAATCGATAGAAATATATATAACAAATAGTCGTCACTAAAATAATTGCTTTCCAAAGCTTTTATAAATAATTATTTTCTGTGTCCTGAAAATTCTTAATTCGACCCGAACTGTCACTAATAATCGCAAAGACATAAGTTTTTGTATACGGTACACCTTTTCCTGTACATTTCGGCGTTAATTTAATTACATGTAGGCACAAACACTCATATAAGCATCGTTCGGACATATATTATATCAACAGAAATTGTGCATGTTTCTGCTGTGCGAACGAAGGAATGCTACATTGAATATTCACACGATATTCACTATTGAAATACATTTAAGCTGATCACATACGTACTTTGTAAGAGCGACTTATATTTTCTCATCGTATAATTTAAAGTAGTTATTTTCTAAGACAAAGAACATCTCTTTTGCAAATTAACTGAACAAATATTCCGTGTTTATAATGTGCGGTTTTCCTACAAGGATTTGATACGGGAAAATCCAAACACATAATTTAATCCAATTATGTATTGATGATATGATATTCCGTCATACAAAGAACAAAATCTGCAAATTCAGTTAGAATTCAGTACATCCGTAATGTCATATCATTTCATACATGACTGTACGCCTACGATAAATATCGTTTCAATGCCCCTACTCTCTGATGCAAGTCATAACACCAAAGTTCATTAATGACCTTCAGCGACCATTCACTATCAGATTTGAAAACCTGAGTGGGCACCTGGAGGGTAAATATACTTACCTGTATTTTTTTTTAGATTTTTACAGTTTTTCGGTATTTTGTTATGTGTGCGATACCCACTTTGAAGCTATTTTACGTTTCAAAAAGTGCATTGCCAATTCGCGCCATGTATTTTTTTCCAAAATATACTTAACACGATTTTTATTTTAATTCTATTTTAAAGTTCATCAAGTAGAACATAATTGTGGTATTGTATATATACACATCAATTTACGTAGTTGACTTACAAAATAACAATAAATAACAACAACAAAATCAGAAAAAAATGATAAAAACTCACCATACTTTACCTACTCAGAAAATTTACTTCAGTACTTTAAGAGAGTTTATTTATATCATTTAATCACTAGAATATTAACATTATAAATAAATGAATAAAGAAAAAAGGAAGAAAAATGGGTAAAATATCACCATACTTTACCTACTCAGACGAATTTACTTTAATACTTTATTAGAGTTTAATTATATTTTTTAATCACTATAATACAAACGTAATACCAAAAACAAATCGATCAAACGAGGTCAAAGAAAAACAGATTTGCATATATACCCTTGAAAAAGTACAAAGATATTTCATCCATTTCGCTTTAAACCGGATAGTATTTGTTCCGGGTTCTATTTTTAATTGTAAGTCGGTCAACCTATACCACCACGTGATCACGTGCAGATAACGACAAACTGGGATCAGTGGTGTATGGAGCTGTACGGTAAGTGTCGTGTGTTTAAAACTCCGAACTGCGGTCAAACACTAGTTTGTATTCCTGGTCAATCTATAAATATCCTTCTATAGACGAAGTCGTAGGTGGATGTGTAAATATACTCATTTTATGGGTACTATATCTTTTCCAAACCAGTTTGTGTATTAAGGTAACGGAAACCGAAAGTACCAAATGTACGTCTGACTATCAGATCTGCACATCACGACCACATACTTGACACGTTTCTTTGACCTGAAATATTGCTTGCTGCAGGATCCTACCACCAGTTCATTCATAACTGACTATGTCAATTTCTCGTGTGTATTAACCCCGTCCCCGCCCCCACCCGATCACGAGTCACACACCTACAAGAACCAATAGTTATACCCTGTCTACACTGCTGATCGGTCATCTGTCAATAATCGTCCCACCGTCGTACACACCTGTGTGTCCCTCTTATTAAGTACGGTTTCCAATTCAATTTCAAGTTATCAACGAATGTAGGGAAATGAGTGTCACATTTAGTAAGTCCTATATTACTCGCCGTCCTCCTGATTACCTGGTACATGTAAATCTTTATCAGAAATCAATATTTGGACATGGATTAAATATAATACTAAACTACAATTCTTCACTTTAACTGCTCACTATAATCCGTACGTATACCTGATCACTGTAGTCCGTATGTATACCTGATTAATATCAACAGTATGTGTATCCGAACACTATAATTCGTATGAATACCGGATTACTATAATCCGTATGTGTACCTAATCAATATAATCCTTATATATACCTGATCACTATAATCCGTATGTATACCTGATTTCTATAATCCGTATGTGTACCTGATCGCTATAATCTGTATGTATACCTGATTACTATAATCCGTATGTGTACCTAATACTTAGTAACTATAATCCGTATGTGTGCCTGATCACTATAATCCATATGTGTACCTGGTCGCTATAATCTGCATTTGTACCTGATCAGTATAATCGGTATGTGTACCTGATTACTATAATTCGTTTGTATACTAGATCACTAAAATCCGTAAGTGTACCTTACCACAATAATCCGTATGTGTACATGATCACTATAATTCGTATGTGTACCTGATCACTATATACAAATGTGTACCTCATCACTATAATTCGAATGTGAACCTGATCACTAAAATCCGTTTGTGTACTTGATCACTATAACCGTAAGTATACAAATGTATCTGATCACTATAATCCGTATGTATACCTGATCACTATACTCCGTATGTATACCTGATCACTAAAATCCGTATGTGTACCTGATCACTATAATCCGTAAGTATACAAATGCACCTGATCACTATAATCCATAATACCTGATTACTATAATCCGTATGTATACCTGATTACTATAATCCGTATGTGTACCTGATCACTATAATCCGTAAGTATACCTGATTACTATAATCCGTATGTGTACCTGATCACTATAATCCGTATGTGTACCTGATCACTATAATCCGTAAGTATACAAATGCACCTGATCACTATAATCCATTATACCTGATTACTATAATCCGTATGTGTACCTGACCACTATAATCCGTAAGTGTACCTGATCACTTTAATCCGTATGTATACCTGATTACTAAAATCCGTATGTGTACCTGATCACTATAATCCGTAAGTATACAAATACACCTGATCACTATAATCCGTATGTATACCTGATTACTTTAATCCGTAAGTGTACCTGATCACTATAATCCGTATGTATTCCTGATCACTATGATCCGTATGTTTACCTGACCACTATAATCCGTATGTATACCTGATCACTTTAATCCGTATGTATACCTGATTACTTTAATCCGTAAGTGTACCTGATTACTATAATCCGTATGTATTCCTGATCACTATGATCCGTATGTTTACCTGACCACTATAATCCGTATGTATACCTGATCACTTTAATCCGTATGTATACCTGATCACTTTAATCCGTATGTATACCTGATCACTATAATCCGTATGTATACCTGATTACTATAATCCGTATGTGTACCTTACCACAATAATCCGTAAGTGTACCTGATCACTTTAATCCGTATGTACACCTGATCACTATAATCCGTAAGTATACAAATGTACCTGATCACTATAATCCGTATGTATACCTGATTACTATAATCCGTATGTATACCTGATTACTAAAATCCGTATGTGTACCTGATCACTATAATCCGTATATATACCTGATAACTATAATCCGTATGTGTACCTGATCACTATAATCCGTAAGTATACAAATGTACCTGATCACTATAATCCGTATGTATACCTCATTACTTTAATCCGTAAGTGTACCTGATTACTATAATCCGTATGTATTCCTGATCACTATGATCCGTATGTTTACCTGACCACTATAATCCGTAAGTATACAAATGTACCTGATCACTATAATCCGTATGTATACCTCATTACTTTAATCCGTAAGTGTACCTGATTACTATAATCCGTATGTATTCCTGATCACTATGATCCGTATGTGTACCTGATCACTATAATCCGTAAGTATACAAATGTACCTGATCACTATAATCCGTATGTATACCTCATTACTTTAATCCGTAAGTGTACCTGATTACTATAATCCGTATGTATTCCTGATCACTATGATCCGTATGTTTACCTGACCACTATAATCCGTATGTATACCTGATCACTTTAATCCGTATGTATACCTGATCACTATAATCCGTATGTATACCTGATTACTATAATCCGTATGTGTACCTTACCACAATAATCCGTATGTGTACTTGATCACTATAATCCGTATGTGTACCTTACCACAATAATCCGTAAGTGTACCTGATCACTTTAATCCGTATGTACACCTGATCACTATAATCCGTAAGTATACAAATGTACCTGATCACTATAATCCGTATGTATACCTGATTACTATAATCCGTATGTATACCTGATTACTAAAATCCGTATGCGTACCTGATCACTATAATCCGTAAGTATACAAATGTACCTGATCACTATAATCCGTATGTATACCTGATTACTTTAATCCGTAAGTGTACCTGATCACTATAATCCGTAAGTATACAAATGTACCTGATCACTATAATCCGTATGTATACCTCATTACTTTAATCCGTAAGTGTACCTGATTACTATAATCCGTATGTATTCCTGATCACTATGATCCGTATGTTTACCTGACCACTATAATCCGTATGTATACCTGATCACTTTAATCCGTATGTATACCTGATCACTATAATCCGTATGTATACCTGATTACTATAATCCGTATTTGTACCTTACCACAATAATCCGTATGTGTACTTGATCACTATAATCCGTATGTGTACCTGATCACTAAATTCGTATGTGTAACTGATCACTATAATCCGTATGTATACCTGATCACTATAATCCGTATGTTCACTTGATCATTAAAATCAGTATGTGTACCTGATCACTATAATCCGTAAGTGTACCTAATCACTATAATCCGTATGTATAAAAATGTACCTCATCGCTATAATCCGTATGCATACCTTATCACTATAATCCGCTTTGATCTCTAATCACTATTATCCGTATCCCTACGTGATCCCTATAATCCGTATGTGTACCTGATCACTTTAATCTGTATTTATACCTGATCACTATAATCCGAATGTGTTCCTGACCGCTATAATCTGTTTTCACTGTAATATTTATATTCTTCAGTTAATGATATTTGATATCTTAAACTCATTAAAGTAATGATGACAAAATCACTGGCATTAAGTGTTTATTTTTTTTCATCCTTGTACATTACAGGTATCGAATATTAAACGTAATGGCTGAAGGCGGAACCCCTCACGATATTCCCGATTGTCCCGGACCTCCCAGGGAAGCCCGGCTGTTAGATTGTCCGATTTGTCTGGAGCAGTTGCACGAACCAAAGTCCCTCCCGTGTCTTCATTCCTTCTGTCAGGAGTGTCTGTCCACCTTTATCACCAAAGACCTGTCGGGGAAGATGGCGTCGGCGACTGCCTTCCCTTGTCCTGTGTGTAGGAAGATGACACAGCCGGTCAACCCGTCTGAGGACAAGGAGAAATGGGCTCAACAATTCCCAGCCAATGCAATAGTGAAAGATCTGGTAAAGGAAGCGACAATGGAACCGATGTATTGTAAACCTTGCGGAGGGAAAGGGAATACTGGGATACCGGCAGCGATCTGGTGTAAAATATGCAATGTGTTCTTTTGTGATACATGTAAAGTCGATTTTCATGATTGGATTCACAAAGAATGTGAAACAGTAGATGTAACACGGAAGGAAGGATTTGTTCAGCGACAAGTAACAGAACAGATCCGATGTGAAAAGCATACGAAGGAGGTCGATTACTATTGTGAGGACCATCATATACTTGGCTGTAGTAGATGTATCACCATAGACCACAGACGATGTGACGAAGTGACAACGACACAGGAATACTGTGACAAACTGAAAACGGAGTCACGACTGGAGGATCGAAAAGAATTACTACAAAAGACAATGGAGGATATCAAGTTACTCGTCAAAACATTTGGCGAGAAACTTCAAATCCTCCTAGAAGATCAAAATTCTGGATTTGACAGTTTAACAGATCTGCGAAAACAGGTCGACCTACAACTTGACGCCATGCAAAAGGACATCACAGACAAACTGGTATCGTCTTATAAACAAGAAAAGGAAAATCTGGACTTGTCTATACAGAAATGTGAACGTCTGATGTCATCCATTGAGAATACAGTAGAAAGCTCCGAGACAGCTGTTCAGAGGAATGATAGCGTAAACACAATATTGATGTATCAGAGAGGCCAAGTAGAGATGGAGTCCTACCAGAACCTGATCACGGAAATGAGGAATTCTTTTGCTTCTGTCAGAATAAAACATGTCATCGATCCCAGTCTGGTCAGGTTGGATACGGATAGTCCACTGTCGTTAGGAAACGTCATTATAGAGAAAAACCCAGAACAGCTCCCAAACGAAATAGGAACCACGAAGCCATTGTGCGAATGTGACGTGCAGGAGGTCGGCAAGTTCAGTATCAAGTGTCCATCAGATGGACACGATTGTTTTGCAAATGGCATTGTTTACTTACCTGATGATCACATCGTTGTTTCAGATTGGAACAATAAGAAAATAAAGTTGTTTACAGCTTCAGGGAAATGTTTGGATGAGATGAAGGTTACTGGAAACCCGTATGATATGTGTTGTATAGATGATGACACTGTAGCGGCCGCTATCTACAATTCTGAAATACTCATAATCAAAGTGAACCATGCAAAACTAACTTTGTCTTCCAAAATAAAACTTTCTATCGGAGCAGACCCATATGGTATCACTTACTCAAATGAGGCGTTTACTGTGAGTACTCAGACCGATGTGTATAGAGTCAGTAAGAATGGAGTTCCGAACACAATTGTTTCTTATCCTAATCGCTGCTTACACCTTGCGTGCGACCCAAGGACAGGACACATATATGGAAGTCAATTGACATCCAAGGATGGTGATGTAGCTGTATACAGACTGTCAGACGGTAAACTTACAAACATATCAAAAGTCGGTATGCTGAGGACCGCATCTGGTGTGGACGTCGACAGTGACGGCAATGTGTACGTGTGTGGGAATAGGTCTAATAACGTGGTACAGATGTCAAGGGACGGGACAAACGTCAGAGAGCTGCTGACGTCATCAGACGGTGTAGACAGACCGAGGGCTATATCTGTGTGTGGGAACAAATTCGTGGTGACCAATGAATCAAAGAACAGAAATGAAGTATATGTGTTTGAACTTTACTGATCAGTAACTATGACAGTTGGTAACAGTAACAGTATTCTGATATGATCGGCCGTGAGATTTATTCGGGCCCTTGAAGCTTTTTTAACAAATTAACAACAAACTCTAGCATTCATGATGTATAACTAGAGTGGATGTAGGCCCAGGACTCACTGGTTAATCCTGCTGATTATTGAATACAAATACAATCAATCCAGATAACACTTTGTGTAGAAATAATATTGTGTGAATGTAAGGAAGTTGAGTTCTATACAATGATGTAAGCTTATAGAACTAAATAAGCCAGAGAGCTGTGTTAATATTGGACAGGGATATGCCGGATGGAAGGACTACAAAGTTTACCGAAATGAATACTTAGCCTTCTCTCATATTGAACTGGAGAGGTAGTGAGCTTAGAAGTCACATATAATGAGAAAGATCAACTCTTAAATTGCATTCTAGCCTCTTGTGCCTCTTGTTTGGTACGAGTAAAACATTTAAGCTGTAGGATATGTAGGAAATTAGACATGATTACTTGTTGTCATACACGATAGTTTGGATCCGGTAGCGTGCGATTCTCTCCAGTCGTAAGCTGGTGTCATGTATAGTATGCTATGCATGGATGGTAGTTTTATATAATCACGTGAAATATCGGGAAGGGATTAAATTGAAAGGCGTTAGTTATAGATGGCCAGTGTTTAATTACTGATCTATTCAGACTGATAAGGCTTATAGGAAGGCAATCATATCAGCTCGTTTTAATTAATATTGTAAATCATCTTTATACTGGTATCATTCTCACTGGCATGTATCAGTTAGGGAATGGTCTTTTCTTCTCATATGACCGTATAGGCCCATGGTCTTTTTTCTCAATATTTCAAAATTTACCTCTTTTTATATAAATCTTATATTGGCTTTTAAACTTTTGTTAAATTGATTACCTGGCGCCAAGATTATGTAGACTTCGATTGTCATTTATACAAAAAAAAAAAAAAACAACAACAAACAAACAAACAAATAAAAAAAAACAACAAAAAAACGCCTATATTTTAATGTCATAACCCGGTATTACATATAACTGGTGATTATGTTTAAATCAGATTAAAATCCTATTAAATCGCCTTAATAAGATTTTCAACTTCTTCTGTTTTTTATTTCTGTCTACAGATTCACAAAATGATTATGCTTTGTAAAAACAACATCAAAAGCAGTAAATATAAGTTATAATTAAAGATATGCCATACACACCAACCACGAATTTGTGTGACCTGTTTCTACCACAGTAAAAAAAAAGCTATCCCGAGACCCCCGTGTGTTTTGTTTGGGGCGTAAGGATACGGTTTGTAGTGAAATGCCGCTAATCAATATACAAAACTGACAACTTATTTCAAATATTTATATAACTTTATTACATTCAAAGCATTAAATCGATAGAAATCTATATAACAAACAATCGTCACTAAAACAATTGCTTTCCGAAGTTTTAATAAACATTTATTTTCTGTGTTTTTTGTTTCCGCGAAGTTTAATATTTACATTAACACGGCAGTTTTTCGAGTATCAAGTCCTGAAAATTCTTAATTCGACCCGAAGTATCATTAATAACCGCAAAGACATACGGTATTTGTATACACCTTTTCCAGTATATTTCGGTGTTAATTTAATTACATGTAAGCACAAACCACTCATATAATCATCGTTCGGACACATATTTCATCAACAGAAATTGTGCATGTTCTTGCTGTACGAACGAAGGAATGCTACATTAAATATTTACACGATATTCACTATTGAAATATATTTAAGCTGATCACGTATTAAATTGAGTCTTACATTTCATTATCAAGACTGACGCAGCATAACGGCGGGCGGTACAGAGACTGATACTGCTAATGCATTAAGTGTCCAGGTCGTTCTAACCGGATAAATGGAGGGCATCCACGCTAAGTTGTTAGGATTTAAAATCATTGTGGTTGAAAGACCATTGATTTGGTATTAAGCGCTATTCCATATGACGAATCAATTTCGCAAAACGCATTATCACAGTTGAAATGACATAAAGTGCCGATGACACGAGAGCTTGATCGAGGACCAAAAGGCGCGGTGCTGATTTGAGTCAATACGTCAATCGGAACCCCTCGTCATTTTCTTACCCACGTTCGCAGACGGAGGCGAGGTGTTCCGACTGTCAATACCTATAGATGTTTAGTTTCGACGACTCTTGGAGTCTTGACTGGATTATATACTTTAGTGCCTGCATCTTTTCAGTAATGGCATTTCTGACTCGGGTAAGTTGAGTTTTTATTTATTCAATTTTAACTAAGGTAAATATAAGTTATTATATATATTTCTTGATTCAGGTAAATTGAGCTGTGTTCATTTTACTCGGTTAGTTGAACACTTGTATGTATATTTCTGATTTTGGTAAATTGAATTTCCTAATAATTTTTGACACATGTAAGATGAATTATTGATGTTTATTTCATTAATCATGATGTGCATTAAAATAGATATTTAGATTTTATATTGCTTATTGCTGAATTCATATCGAGAACTTTCGAAAAAGACACGGCAAGAAGCAATCTCGTCTAACTGTACAATTCACTTCTTGTTGCATCTTATTTACCGTGAAAGGGCAAAAATAGATATGATCTTATAAATGCAATTGCAGTTATCGTACATGCTTTTAGTAATCATATCATTACCTCGGGAAAGGGTTGTACAAAAACGAACGGTACTTTTTTTTTTTTTTTTTTTACAAAACGAGAGATACATTAGAGGCAACAAGAAATATCTTTAGAAAATATAAACGGCATAGTTGTAATGCTGGTGGTTATAATGTAAAACTGCTGGTGAAATAAATTAGCGAACTGATGTGTTTCAGCATAGATAACACAATTATATCAGTTTGAATTATTTTGGTGGTAATAAGACTGCATTTGAATCTGGAATATAGTTTTATTAATGTGTCATTTGAAAAGATACATCCACTTATTCAGCTTGCATTCAATCTTAACTTTGTTTCGTATTAACTGCATATCTGCAATTTGCATTTACCGCTACATTGACCAATCAAATACTTCATCTTGACCAATTACGCCACCTATCGCGTCATATCCGGGACCAAAAGAATATTAAACGGCTATGCCGAAAAATGTATTATGCTGCACCATGTAGCTGATTCCTCCTTCTAGGACGGCAGTGATTCCAAGGTATGGGGTAACCTGCCCAACCACGTGGGGTTTTCTCGGGTACTCCGGTTTCCTCCCACAGTAAGACCCCTCGCACGCTTCCATCCGGGCAAATAAGCGTGATTAATATAAGTTAATATAACTTGTGTCTCAATTGTTGTAAAATAAATAAAGTTGACATTTTTTTATGATTCCAAGTGGTGATACCTACAAGTAGATGACGACTGAGGTCAATGGGTCAAAATCACCATGAGAAGGTGTAATAGTCCCAGTATACAATACATTTGATAAATATTTCTGTTTTAATGAAATACATTTTGATGTAACTCGTTTCGAAAAAAAATAAAAATAAACTCGCAATATCATTTTACCATATCCTCGGATGCTTTAAGAAGTAAAATAGAATCAATGTAAAACAAAAAGAAAGAAAGAAAAGGAAAGAAGGTAATCGAGTTACAGACAGTTTACGGTCGGAGTAACAAATTACATATAACTCATTCTATTAAAATAGAGATGCATATTTGGTAACTTTATTTTTAAATTCTAGATGAAAATGAGCTACAATATGTGTTGGACTCATGTATAAGACGAAAAAACTTTGATATAAAAAAGTCAGTAAATAAATAAAAAAGAAAAAGAAAATAATAATAAAAGATTATGATCTCTCCATGAGTAAAATTGAAAGACTGGTAGGTATCTTGAATTCTTTCAAACCTTAATTCGTTCAAAAGTACGAAGAATACATTTCTTTGTTTCAAAATAAGATTAAAAACGCGAACATTTGTACCACCGGAAAAAAGCTCCGCAGTAACTTAAGTTGAATTGGTCTCATTTCAACAACAGGCATTCGTAATTATGAATTAAATAGTATTAATACAATTACCTAGTTTAGGTCTTAATATAATATTGTCATAAACATTCCCACAAGATAATTTTCTTTCAAATGTTATAAATTATCTTGCAAGATATTTCATATAGAACATCTATATTGCATCATAAAGCATATACATTGGATATACATATATAGTATATCATAGTATATTATATATCCTGCCTTGGGGATACGACTTTGTACATGTGATAAGTCCTGGTGTAGACTTTAATACTTGGCGACGATTATCAAGTTTCTGTACACTATATGATATATAAAGTCTGCTTAAAGTCAGATTCATGTACTTTATATGATATATATATGATATGCATCAGTTCAAGTTTCTTTACATTATACGAGGGCTGATTGATAAGTTGTGAGCTCCATATTGAATTTTTTGAATTTTGCCGGACATATTGTACATGTATCATTTTTCAACATAATCCCCTTCAGTATCTATACACTTTTGCCAGCGGTTTTTAGGGGCATCAATCCCACTTTTATAGAACTCCTTTTCTTGGCTGTTCAGAAAGTCATCCACTGCATGTTAGGGTTAGGGTTAGGATGCCTGAAGTAGCTGTTTTTAGTTTTAGAAAAAGATGGAAGTCTGATGGAGCGAGATCAGGTGAATAAGGCGGATGCTCAATCAATTTAAAGCCACAATCGTGAATGGCAGCCATGGCAATATATATAGTATGTATAAAGTCAGCTTTATATACATTACATGATATGAATAATATATGAGCACGAAACAATTAGTATTTAATTCAAATGTCGTTTTATCAGGCGTTGACCTGCCCGAATTAGTGGATAAGACCTCATCTCATCCCGGGCCGAAATAGCTCAGTTGGGAGAGCGTTAGACTGAAGATCTAAAGGTCCCTGGTTCGATCCCGGGTTTCGGCATTCTTATTTTTTTTCTATTGCCAATGACAACTTCGGTGTCTCCTCTGCTGCATTTTATAGTATAAATTCTCCATTTTGATGACTTTGTTGTAGAATTGGGTCTTTCATGCGTATTGAAAGTGATGAGATTTTGTTTTATCGATTTATGAGTTTTGTGTTATACACATGTATTCGCCGTTTAGTTCACATCGACATTGTTTCTATATAGATATATGTTTGTGTTTATTGCTACGTTTGTATTTTAGCTTTTTCATAGTAAATGTAAAATTTACATTTTTCCTTTGTCATATGAGTGGGTATTGGTCAATGACACACAGTTGTTACATTACATCCGGGTATTTGGAATTGTGACAAAAGCACTGTCACAGACATGTATACAAACAAACCAAAAATTATGATAAAGCACATGCAATGAATATACAACCGTGTCAAATTAAAATGTCCAAATCCACGATTAGGAGTGATAGTAAATATAACACTTTAAAAGTTATTGTAGTTGAACCTCAGAAAACGTAACTCCATGCATCTATAGAACCAATATTGTGACGATGAATCTTTCAGAAAGTAATATTTCACGGGAAAGATTAATTGACTTTGAGAAAATGAATAGATAAATTATGAATTAATTTTGAACCGTATGTAAATGCGGATATATAGACATTTACACGTGTACACCATGATCTATTAACACAACAATAGATGATATTAATGATTGACGTATTTTCTCAGAAAATAATGTAGATTTTATAAGATGCAAAATATAACTTAATCAACATTTCGGGTTTATTGCTTTAGACAGATTTGATGACTCACCTTGTCCAATTGATTGTATCATACCACAGAAAAAAATGTAGGAAAACAAGTGGGTATATAGCACTTTAAACCTGAGATAAATAGTGAAATTACGAATTAAAAACTGCATCAGTCAGTAATAACGCTAAAGTTAAAAAGTGGAGACCTAAAAGGGAGGAATAAAAATGTTAGAATATTTACTGTATTTTTAGGTACATTTTTATAGGAGTTATCTCCCCTGTCAGTTATGACGTATAGTGATGTAGCCTGCTGGGTGTCACATTTTGGATAGTGACAACTGGAAAACGACAAAGCTTTGTGATTTATAGGGGAGATCACTCAATTTTATGTGATTAAAACAAAACCCTCTACAATGATGTGCTGTATTATCTGAATCTCCATGGCGATGTCATTTTTTTTTAGCAAAATATGTTCCAATATTCACATTTTGGTGAAATAAATGAAAAATACACACCCTGAAAATTTGAATTCGTTTGTGTGAACTAAACATGTATAACGAACTCCAAAGAAGATATTCTCTGTAATTTCCCGTTTTCGAAATAGAATCGCTATAGAATTTAACATTTTCGTTTATCTTATCATGCATCCTAAAAAAATAGCAAATGCAGACATGGCTCTTGGCTTTAATTTATTCTCGCCGATTAAAATAAAGGAACTCTGGTACATACATTTAGGTTACTCTACCTCCAAGGTAATCGATTTGTCGTCACTCAAAGTGTACTCAACCATAAAGTATGGTACATGTATGTAAATTATTCACTGGTTATTACTACATGCTTACTGTGTCGCCTTAGGCTTGGACAAGTTTTAGCTGGATATATTCACCTAAATATCCCTCATAGGGCCGAAATAGCTCAGTTGGGAGAGCGTTAGACTGAAGATCTAAAGGTCCCTGGTTCGATCCCGGGTTTCGGCATGACCATTACTTTTTAAGTAAATAAAAATGTAGGTCAACTTCCTGTACATAATAAAAAGTATGTGACTAAGTGTTATCTCAAAGTCGTAGACATGTAAGATTTTGTATGAATATACAGTATATAATTTATTTCATAACTGTCATTTTCAAAATGCAAGTGACATAGATGGACATGTCGTTTAAATTGTTGTCTCAAATATCTCCAACTCATCCCGGCTGACCGACTTTGTCATTTACACATTTAGAGTGCAAAAATAACAGTGATCATGAATGAAATTTATTTGCAGAAACCATGTTTCAAAAAACTAATATTTTACATCAAAACAAGTTTTGGTTCGAATCATCACTGACGGGACGGAACAGTTGTATAATGTCCCTACCGTCAATGACGCGTCCTAAAAGGACGGACCAGTTGTATAATGTCCCTACCGTCAATGACGCGTCCTAAAAGGACGGACCAGTTGTATAGTGTCCCGACCGTCACTGACGAGTCCTAAAAGGACGGACCAGTTGTATAGTGTCTCTACCGTCACTGACGAGTCCTAAAAGGACGGACCAGTTGTATAGTGTCTCTACCGTCACTGACGAGTCCTATAACGACGAAACTACACTAATATGAAGTTTATGGGGTTGTTTTTTTTTGGGGGGGGGGGGGGGGGGTTGCATGCAGTTTAACTGTGGGATACAGTATAACTGTGAATAAATTAATAAAAAGTCGATGTGTGAATGCGTGATTTTTGTACAAATGTTCAATCATGCATTAAAATCATATTAAGGTGTCATTCATAAATCATTTAGTCAAAAGTAATACAGGATTATGAGAAAATGTTTTATAGATATGCAATGTACTTTAGATACAGATGTTTGATATACCTATTCTATTATGATACGCGAGATAAATATTATACATCAAAATTAACTAAACGAATTATTTTTCTTTCTTTTTTTCATTAAGAGTTAAATGATCTGATGCAATAATTTTCTTTCAAACTAGACTGGCCCAGCACTTAATGTCTGAACCTCAGACGACCGGGTTTACAGCCGTGTGGCCGAAATAGTTCAGTTGGGAGAGCGTTAGACTGAAGATCTAAAGGTCCCTGGTTCGATCCCGGGTTTCGGCAGAGGTTTTATTTTGGATTTCCAACGTTCTAGGCCTAATAGTACCATTTGTTCTTTGACACTGTCGTATATTTCGTCCTGTTGTTAAATATTTTGATCGTGTGTGTCAAGGTTACTGTTTACCCCAATATATTGTGTTTTATTTTCACTGCACATATATCAACAATCCTGGGGGGAAAGGTGATGCAATTATTCTTTAAAACCAGACTGGTCTTAAGACTTTATAAGACTATATATCGCTTTAAGACCAGTCGGCCTGCTTTATAACTATTTGAGAATGATAGCATGAAGCCGAAATAGCTCAGTTGGGAGAGCGTTAGACTGAAGATCTAAAGGTCCCTGGTTCGATCCCGGGTTTCGGCAGAGAGCTTATTTTAAGTTTCCAAATCTTCTAATAGTGGCCATTGTTGACGCTGTTGTATATTTCGTCCTGGATACTGACACTATTTTATATTGCCGTTGTGATAAATATTTTGATTATGTGTGTTGACGCTACAGATTACCCCAATGGTACTATTCCAAACTTGAGAAAAATGTTACTCACCCAAAAAATATCAGCACTTAGGTTATATATTGAAAATGCATTGCCTCAAACGTTCTATTTCAAACTGAAACATGTTAAAAAATATTAATCTGAATATGTCTGCATTCATTCCAATAAAACATGATGTACATACACATGGTCTACCTCAGAGCAGGTCTACGTACAGTTAATATGTATTCGAGCATGTTGCATCATACGTAAACTATCTTCAAGCTATTTTATCTCTTAATCATGACAAATTATCATCTCCTGAGACGGCCTGGTCTATCTCAACTAGATGTGAGGATTTAGAATCTTAATAGACGAAATAGCACAGTTAGATAACATTGTACTGAAGATCGAAAGATCCCTTGTTAAACCGCGAGTTTCGGCATTAATGTTACGCTTAGATAAGCAACATTTTAAAGCCAATTCAATTTTTTGTATAGAACATGGTGCATGAGACTTATTGTTAGTTAAAAATCACGGAGAGTTAGCGTTCTTAATATTTTGCCCAGAGTATGCATACCATCTTAATCCAAATGAAGAGCCCAAAAAGCTGTGTGATGTCTCTATAATCACTGCCGAGTCCTAGAAGGACGAAAAAGCTGTGTGATGTCTCTATAATCACTGCCGAGTCCTAGAAGGACGAAAAAGCTGTGTGATGTCTCTATAATCACTGACGAGTCCTAAAAGGACGAAACAGTTTTATGGCCTCTCTATAATCACTGCCCAGTCCTAAAAGGACGAATCATCAGTATGATGCCCCTGACATCACTGACCAGTCCTAGAAGGACAAAACAGTTGTAGGATATGATGTGATGTGATGTGTCTAGCATCACTGTCGAGTCCTAGGAGGACGAAACAGCTGTATGATGGCTCTAACATCACTGTCGAGTCCTAAAACGACGAATCATCAGTATGATGTACCTAACATCACTGAAGAGTCATGGAAGGAGGAAACATCCGTATGTCTCTAGCATCACTATATATCCAGAATCCATTTTGTACGTAATTTGTGTCGGTTACAGGAAACTATTTCCATGTTTACTTTTGAGGGAATAAAAAATGGAAGTTACATTAAAACACGTCTTTGATTATGTCCTCGAGTCTACACCGCCACAAAGCTAATCCCTGACACGGCAATCTATTATACACGATACTTTTTACATAATACATCAATGTTAAACACCCATAACTTTTCGTGTGTCCTTGCTCATTGAGAGGTAAATATCATATTCCCTACAGATAATTTGTGTTTTACTTTCACTGCACATAAATCAACCATCCTGAAAAAAAAGAGGATGCGATTATTTTCGTTCAAACCAGAATGGTCTAGAGACTATATCCCCTTAAAATCATTCGACCCGTTTTACAACTATCTGAGTATGATAGCTCGCAGCCGAAATAGCTCAGTTGGGAGAGCGTTAGACTGAAGATCTAAAGGTCCCTGGTTCGATCCCGGGTTTCGGCATTAATATTTTTTTATGTATATTTCGTCCTGATTGATATTGCCGTTTTGCTAATGAGCTTGATATCAAATGTTAACACAGCATTTTCCTCAACATGCCATAAGTTGTTATTTCAAACATTTCCCACTCACCAAAATAATCAGTACCTGAGTGATAGATTGAAAATTCATGGCTTCAAATGTAAAATTTCAAAATGAGACTTGCTCTCTAAAATCTGTCTTCACGGCTTGGCGTATGAATGTAAATTTCCTGTGATAATTGTGAGTAAAATCAAATCATCTTCTTATTTTCTCAATAATATCAAATTAATTTTCTCCAGTGTTAATTGACAGTATTTCTTGCATATCGCATACATTGTATAACGACCATTTCGAAAAAAATAATAATCTGGGACAATACCTATTTTGTCAAATCTACAACATGTGTAATCACTATGTATCGCCTTGAGGTCCAACATTCCAGTTGACACCTTAACTCGATAACGTATCTCGAGATAACAACGTACAGCCGAAATAGCTCAGTTGGGAGAGCGTTAGACTGAAGATCTAAAGGTCCCTGGTTCGATCCCGGGTTTCGGCATAGTAATTCTTTTAGTTTCCAAACCTTTAATTATATTCCTCAATTTGACGCTGTTGTTTCGTCCCAAATGCTAATACCGTTTCATACTGCAGTTGTTCTAGATATTTTGATCGTGTTTGTTATGTCACATCAAGTGTTGATATTTCTCTATCAAGTGGCATCGATTGACATGTTGTTTGATTAAAAGTTTAAAATGGCTCTAAATCATTCTTCTGACAGTTGGCATGTTAAAACTGAAAACAGCAAGGCATGGAAGCTATGAACAACACCATGCTTTAATCAATTTGTCATAAACTATTATTTTGCATATCTAAAGAATCTATGACGATTCCTCTAAGGATGCAGCAGCTGTATAGTACAGCTCTGAATTCTTTGTTCGGCACTCTCTCATACTAAATAAACACAAGAAATGGACTTATTGATATTTATACAATTCTTTGAGATTTCTGGGTGGTAAGCAATGTTGTGGACCTAACGAGTTGTTGTTATCCTGCATAGCATGTTTAAATAGTCCTGGATTCAGTTAAGAATAAACACCCATATGCCTATTTCAAGTTACTTTGAAACATTTAATATCTGAACCAATAGTGCGAAACTGATTAAATGGAATTAGTTTACCCCTTCTGGATTTCCACACTTCAATTCTTATAATTAATGAGGAGTCATAGAAGGACCAAACAACTGAATTATAGAGTTTCTTTTATTTGTTGCTAAATTCGTATTGAACACCATGTTCGCGTGGCGTTTGTACGATTCTTTGGTCGTTCGTTCAATTTAAACAAACAAACGAATTGACAAACTAAAAATCTTAATTGTTCGTACCTGATCTTCTAAGTTAGTTGAAGATCTCGTTTTATTCAACATTTAATTTTTAATGCTAATTTGATGGCTCGGAACAATACAAGATTCCGATGCAATGGTGTGTAATGTTTTAGTGCTTTATGTATATATCCATTCTCTGTGGTAAACGAGATCGATATTACACATCAATGTTAGTCAAACACAAACCAGGCAAATGCTTTGTTTTCTTGATCATTAACATATAAAAGTTATTTTCACCTGAATTTAGCAAATCTCTCACATTTACTAATCATTTCTCGCCTTAAAGAGAGGCGACCCGATTTATACCTTAACACGACAACCTGTCTAGAGAATATAACGTACAGCCGAAATAGCTCAGTTGGGAGAGCGTTAGACTGAAGATCTAAAGGTCCCTGGTTCGATCCCGGGTTTCGGCATAGTAATTCTTTTAGGTTCCTTAAGTTCTAATTGCATATTTCGTCCTAAATGCTAATAACGTTTTATACTGCTGTCGTTTCAGATATTTTGATCGTGTGTGTTATGCCACATTTAATATATACATGTATGTTAAAACTTGTGAAACATTTTACTCTCCAAAATTATCAGCACCGAAGTCATAGATAAAAAATACATTTAAATATTGCATTGCTTCAAATGTTCAGATTCAAAATGAAACTTGTTATTCACAGCTTCACAGCTTGGTGTATAAATATACATTTCCTGTGATAATTTTGATGTTTCTTTATTATTTTGCTTATCACTGATATAATGAATTAATTTTCTGCAAAGTTAATTTACTGCATTTCTGGCATGTCTTATATAAGGACATTTCGAATAATAGCCTGACTCAATACTTATTTTGTCATATCTACAACAGGCCTAACTTTGTAACCCTATATATCGCCATAAGGGCCAACAGTCCAGTTGACACCTTAACTAGATAACGTATCTCGAGAGAACATCATGCAGCCGAAATAGCTCAGTTGGGAGAGCGTTAGACTGAAGATCTAAAGGTCCCTGGTTCGATCCCGGGTTTCGGCATGACACTTCTTTTGGTTCACAAAGCTGTATTTCAATATGGCGTTGCTATGCAGAATATCGTGGGTGGGACTTTGCTTGTTTTAAATGTGATGTTAAAAATTCATGAAGCAGTTGCCATTAGCCCATATTTTAAGATAAATTCTAATAAAAATGGAATCTCTAGTAAGAAATATTAGTAAAACAAAGGAACCTTTTTTATTGTTATATCAAGTTGCATAAATTGACATGTTGTTTGATTAGGAGTTTAAATAACTCCAAGTCATTCATCAGATAGTTTGCTCGTCGAGAGTGAGAAAACAGCAAGGCATGAAAGCTATGAACAACAGTATGCTTCAATCAAATTGCCATAAACTTCAGTTTTGTATATCTAAAGAATCCATGACGATTCCTCTTAGGATGCAGCAGCTGTATATTACAGCTCTGTATTAATTGCTCGGCACTCTATACAAGTAAAAGCATTATTGATATTTATACAATTCTTTGAGATTTCTGGGTGGTAAGCAATGCTGATGGACCTAGAGAGTTATCGTGCATAACATTTTTTTTAAATTCCCCTGAATTCTGCAACAACAAAGAAAATACCTTTATCATAGATTAAAGATACATCGACGATAATTCATTGCTTCAAATGATTAATTCAAATGAAATGTACTATTAAAAATCTGTCTTCACAGCTTGGTGTGTAAATATGCATTTTTTTTTTGTGAATATTGTGAAACGTTTACATTTTTCCTGATTTTGATATATAAAATGACTTTGATCCAAAGTTAATTTACGCCATTTCAGGCATATAACATATAATGATCACTTCGAATAACAAAACAATCTGACGAAATCAAATCTACAACAGACCTCGCCGTGTAATCCCTACATATCACCTTAAGGTCCAACAGTCCAGTTGTCACCTTAACTCGATAACGTATCTCGAGATAGCAACATACAGCCGAAATAGCTCAGTTGGGAGAGCGTTAGACTGAAGATCTAAAGGTCCCTGGTTCGATCCCGGGTTTCGGCAAGATATTTCTTTTGACTCAAATCGCTATTGTTAATAAGGCGATAACTTCCCATACTTCTGCTCTTATCGTCACTGAGGAATCATAGAAGGACCATGAGCAATGTGATAGAGATTCTTTTATTTATTGCTAATTTTTATTGAACGTTTGTACGATCATTTAGTCGTATATTCAATTTAAACAAACAAATAAACCACACTTCATGAATAAATCATAACTTATATTGTAAGATGAATCATTCATTTCTTTTTTCTTATTCAACATTTCAACCATCTCTGCCAAAAGGATGGGTCTGTACAATACATAATTCTGATGCAATGATTTTATCAACGTGTTCCATTCTCTGCGATACACGAGACCGATATTACAAATGAATGTTAGCCAAACCAAGCAATTTCTGTGTTTTTTTTATCATTAGAATAGTAAAACTATTGTCACATTAACTTATTACTTCCTCAACTTAAATAGAGGCGGTTATATTTATGCCTTCACTTGACAACTTGTCTTTAGAATATAATACGCAGCCGAAATAGCTCAGTTGGGAGAGCGTTATTTAAAGATTTTTTTATAATTATATAAAATAAATGTTTTGGGTTTTATTAGTAAGAGAAATATTCCCGAAACATCCGTACAAATTTATATTAGAAAGTCTTACAGAGAAATACACATGTCTCAATATAGTATTCTCAAAATAAACTGATATTTTTATCATTTTTCATTTGTTCTCCAAAATCAAGGTAACCGATCTTCGTGATTATTTAAGCAATAGCTTGCTTGGCAGTATTTGAGAAACGCGTAGAACAGATTGATTCCTTGTATGAAATTGATTCGATGTGTTCATTGCATACCCGTGATATTGACAATCATGGACATGACCGGTGTATAATATCCATCAGTTTCCTGTTTGTCCAGGCCCCGCGAACAGCATGCTTCCTCCGGTATGCCGTGATTAATGCGCTGAGAAACGATTTGCCGAAGCATTTATACAGTTTTATTGAATAATAAACATTTATATGGCCATTATGCTTGGGTCTTCAAATTAGTATGAAGTCAAGTATTCATGGAAATATTTAAAGAGCGGATATTAACCCGCTGATGCGAGATTTTCAAAGTAGTATTACGCAGATTACAACATTTATGGCCAGGACGGGTTTGGTTCTGAGAAAGAACTTGTAGTGGACATTGGAATCACGCGTTCAACCTTTCTGCCAGACCGTCATAAATGGACACGTTCAATGGAGCACCTCTCGTACTGAAACTTGTTTTAAACAATATGTGTCAAAAAGTGTTTGATAGGTTTATCCGGGTAATCAATTTCAAAATCAGTGGTGCCATTTTATCATGTCTTAAACATACCTACTATTTGGGTGTCAATCTCAAAATGTGCAACATATACCATCTATAAGCTGACGTATGTGATATCAAAAGGAATGTATTTTATCTTAATACATTTAATATATTTAATAATGTCAGTGTCTTGCCTTACAGTACTTTTAGCCTTTTGTATGATAAGTCATTTCTAGTTTCACTTTTATTACAGTCTATTTTTAAAATGTTTGATATTGCAGAATATGTATCATTATTTCGTTTGACATCACTTCGACCGATCTCTATACTGTATTTTCTTCGGGAATGAATTCTCCGGTTAAAAACCTTGAATAAAATAATTAAACTGACCAAACATTTACTAATTTATTGGTCATTATTGATGTTGTCAATATCAATTTTTAGCTGTAAATTGTGAATGGATTAACACCTGTGAAATGGCCAGCAGAGAGACCAGCGAAAATGATCGGTCATTTGAGAACTGCCCAGTAGATGATACAGATTAAGAGCCATCAATCATTTTAGAATAAATCAATCACTCACTTCATATCTTGTCGTTTCAGCCTGGAGCCAGTTTGATGTCGTTTGGTGTTTTCATCACAGTCCTAGGTATGTTTTGTCCCGATAACAAACTGACACACTGTCACGTGACTACCTCACGGCAAGTTATGGCAATCCATTTGATTTTTAGCGGATAGATGCATGTATCTGTTTCTAAAAGTGATATCTATATTTAGATAATTCCAGATGATTTATTTCAACTTCAATACATATGTACATGTATCTATTTTAGATAAAGATAACAATATTTTTTAATTAATACAGACATCAGTATTTGAATTATAGATATCTCAATTTCAAAAAAGTTTGGGCTTTTACGCTGTCTGTCTGTCTGCGTGCGTGCGTGCGTGCGTGCGTGCGTGCGTATTAAAACATATATATCCTCATCAAATGAGCTAAAAACCAAAACACCATAGCATGGATGCGTGATGTAGCAAATGCTTTCTACTGGTAGTGATACAGATAAATGCAAGCATCTTGCTGAATAAGAGGTTATTTTAGCAATATGTTTTCCATTGGTGTCTTATGACTAAACACGTAGGTACAAGCGTCTTTTTGACTAATGCCTAACGTAACCAAAGCTTTCTACTAGAGTCAGCTCAATCCACACATTAAATTGAGTCAATAAATTATTTTTAAAGAACCAGACCACAAATGATTTCGCTCCAGGGGAACCCCTGAAATACACCATGCATCTCCAGATAATAATGCTGTTTTAGTTTTGAAATTATCGGATATTTTCTTGAGATCAAAATCAATGTTTTAATGAATATCTATTTTATCTAGATGTCTTAAGCACTTCAATTCCAGTAATCTATTTTAGTGTAGATTTTTTTAAAATTACAAAACAAAAAAAACCTTATTGTATTTCTTCTCTGTAGTGTCGCCATCGTCTATGCAGTCCGATACATCATTGTGCCCAACATCAAGCGGTTTATACAACGGGGAAACAGCCACGTGCTTCTGGCGCGTGTCAAGTCTCCTGTCGGCTAAGCTAAGCATGGATGAATGTGCAAAAGATGGCGGAGTTCTGGCAGTCATCCCAGATGCAGCGACCCAGGAGTTTATACAGACATGGTACAGCGGAGAACTGGAATCAGGGTATCAACTTTTGTTAATTAGTAATGTTGACATGAATCCTCCTCCTCCTCCTCCTCCTCCTCCTCCTTCTTCTTCTTCTTCTTCTGTAATGTAATATAGTACGACACAATACAATGTAATATAGTATGACACAATACAATGTAATATAGTATGACACAATACAATGTAATATAGTATGACACAATACAATGTAATATAGTATGACACAATACAATGTAATATAGTATGACACAATACAATGTAATATAGTATGACACAATACAATGTAATATAGCATGACACAATACAATGTAATATAGCATGACACAATACAATTTAATATAATACGACACAATACAACGTAATATAGTATGACACAATACAATGTAATATAATACGACACAATACAATGTAATATAGTATGACACAATACAATGTAATATAGTATGACACTATACAATGTAATATAGTATGACACAATACAATGTAATATAGTATGACACAATACAATGTAATATAGCATGACACAATACAATTTAATATAATACGACACAATACAACGTAATATAGTATGACACAATACAATGTAATATAATATGACACAATGCAATGTAATATAGTATGAAACAATACGATGGAATATAATATGACACAATACACAATACAATGCAATACAGTTTGACACAATTCATTGTAATATAGTACGACACAATACGATGTAATAGTGTAATTTGACACAATTAATGTAATATAGTAAGACACAATACAATATAATACAGTATGACACAATACAATGTTATATAGTATGAACCAATACAATGTAATATAGTATGAAACAATACAATGTAATATAATATGACACAATGCAATGTAATATAGTATGACACAATACAATGTAATATGAAATGACACAATACAAAATACAATGCAATTTAGTTAGACACAATTCATTGTAATAGGGTACGACACAATACAATGTTATATATTATGACACAACAAAATGTAATACAGTATGACACAATACACTGTAATATAGTATGACACAATACAATGTAATATAATATGACACAATACCCAATACAATTTAATATATTTTGACACAATACAATGTTATATAGTATGACACAATACAATGTAATAGAGTATGACACAATACACTGTAATAAAGAATGACACAATACAATGTAATATAATATGACACAATATAATGTAATATAGTAAGACACAATACAATATCATATAGTTAGACACAATACAATGTAATATAGTATGGCACAATACACAATACAATGTAATACAGTATGACACAATACTTTGTAATATAGTATGACACTATACAATGTAATACAGTATGACACAATATAATGTAATACAGTATGACACAATACTTTGTAATATAGTATGACACAATATAATGTAATATAGTATGACACAATACAATGTAATAGAGTAAGACACAATATCATGTAATATAGTATGATACAATACACTGTTATATAGTATGACACAATACAATGTAATATAGAATAACAATATAATGTAATATAGTATGATACAATACACTGTTATATAGTATGACACAATACAATGTAATGTAATATGACACAATACCCAATACAATGTAATATAGTACGACACAATACAATGTAATATAGTATGACAAAATACAATGTAATATAGTATGACACAGTACAATGTAATAAAGTATGACACAATACAATGTAATATAGTATGACAAAATACAATGTAATATAGTATGACACAATACAATGTAATATATTATGACACAATACAATGTAATATAGTACGACACAATACAAGTTAATATAATATGACACAATACAATGTAATATAGTATGACATAATTCAATGTAATGTAGTAAGACACAATACAATGTAATATAGTAAGGCACAATACAATGTAATATAGTAAGACACAATACAATGTAATATAGTAAGACACAATACAATGTAATATAGCTAGACACAATACAATTTAATATAGTTTAACACAAGTTAATGTAATATAGTATGACACAATATATTGTAATATAGTATGACACAATAAAGTGTAATATAGTATAACAAACTACAATGTAATATAGTATAATACAAGTTTGTGAAATAAAGTGTTGCGCAATACAATGTAACATAGTATGACACAATAAAATGTAATATGCAGGACACAATACAATGTAATATAGTTTGACACTATACAATGTATTATATAATGACACAATACAATGTAATATAGTGTGACACAATACAATGTAATATAGTTTGACACTATACAATGTATTATATAATGACACAATACAATGTAATATAGTGTGACACAATACAATGTAATATAGTATGACACAATACAATGTAATATAGTATGACACAGTACACAATTACAAAAGTATATTATATTACGCTTAGTAGTCTAAGATACCCATTTTACTCTGTTCCTATGATAAGGAAAAACCTACTCCACTCCTTTTTTATATATAATATAGAAATACCATAAATGCTGCAAGCTTTGTTTGCTTTATATACAGATAACAATGACACAGAATCATGGGTCTCACTTCTGTGGGTGGCTTTCAGTATTACTGTATTAAAATGAACATAAAAACACATAAATACACATATAAAAAGCAAAGGTGAGCGGCAAAATTTCGCCAAAATGACCGATATGTTTGCATATTGCATATGTATGTATACGTACACTTTATTATAACAGTAAAAAAAGCTAATCAAAATATATGCATACTTATGCTTAAAACATTGTCAGACAATATTCCATCAAAATCAACGTAAGTTATCCAAATACAAATTTTGTGGTTAAATTTCAGTTCGGAGAAATACGTTGGCTACTGGATTGGTGTAACGGACGCACAGACAGAAGGAGTGTTTCTGACGTACGACGGACAAATACAGAATTACACAAACTGGAAATCCGGGGACCCAAACGACAACAATATGCCAGCACAGGACTGTGCGAGGATGTTCCCAATGGAACCCCCAGGTTACCTCTGGCAGGACAGGTCGTGTAGCGAGACAGCCCCTGGGCTATGTTCTCGCAGGTTCCGTGAGTTTTCATTCGAGGGTTCTTAATATTTTGTATGATGTTTAACAGACAGTGATAAACGCAAGTATTTCAGAAAATGTATTTCAACACAAATGTGTTGACATGAATCGGCAAATGTGGAAACCGAATAGAAAATTCAGCGCATCAAGTAGAAAACAAATCTGCTTTTCATTGTACGAGGTTTAAATATTTTTTAGAGTGATTGTCCCTTAACATGTTATATTTTCGATGAATTCTGCATTTCGAGTTTCACTAGTCCTTAGATCAAGTCAATTCTGGGACACACAAATATCGAGATACGTTGTATATAGATGTGTGTGGAGAAGGGTGTGTGTGAGAGGGGCCGCGATAGCCGAATGGTTAAAGGTGTCCCGACACTTTATCACTAGCCCTCCACCTCTGGGTTGCGAGTTCGAAACCTACGTGGGGCAGTTGCCAGGTAGATCTACTGACTGTAGGCCGGTGGTTTTTCTCCGGGTATTCCGGCTTTCCTCCAACTCTAAAACCTGGCACGTCCTTAAATGACCCTGGCTGTTTATAGGACGTTAAACAAAACAAACCAAATGTGTGTTAGAGGGAGGGAGGGTATTTGTGCGAGTTTTTTTTTTTTTTTTACGTATTTTCGGAGTAGCATTTATTGCAATTGTTTTTATTTAATGTTATTCACTGATTTAGGGATTACCACAACTGTTAACCAAGCAGTCACAGCGGTAACTGAAGACACATCAACAACGACGGCAAACGATGTCCAAACAACAGCAAACGAAGGAACGACTTCAGAGGTCCAAAAGGAAACAACGGAAATGACGTCACCAGTAACGACGGCAATGACAGCTACGTCATCATTTTACAGCCAATCAGGGTCGGAAGTTACCGAGTCGTCTGCCACATGTTCAGCGTGTAGTGAGTGTAATTCAATTGAATCGCCATTATAGTTCCGGTACGAAATTACATCACACCGGTGTAGTACTGTAAACGTGGACATTTACGCGAGGGGGGGATTTGCGATAATTACGGGAAGTCCTTTTGGCCACGAAAACTCCCCCCGCGCGTATTATTTTGATATCAATTTGCCTAATCTCGACATACAAATGGGTGGATCGATCACGTTAATTACTAACACGTGTATAGTTTACATATTGAAATTGCGAAATTAAACCCCGCAAAAATAATCCCGTTTGCAGTATATAGGTTTTATCGAATGCGGTACCTAGACTTTTTTTTTCTAATCTGCAAAGATTCCTTTGTTGAGACTTGTTTAGAAATCAAATGAATGTATTACCCAAAACTTTCAGCTGCAGTTTATGAAAAGTTCAGGCCAAAAATAATTGAACAGACACATTTAGTTCCTTATATGGATGTGCTTTTTATCAATACTCTAATATATGATTGTGTCACGTGGGACAGGTTCGACGGAACCCAACACGACGTGCTATTGTACCTGTAATCCATACCTAACCCTGGACGACCCCCTGGTGAAACAAAAGATACAGGAACTTATCGAAACCTTGTCAATTTCAAAGAAAAACACGTCAGGTATGAAACACGCGCCCTGTTATTTTGTATTGAAAATTCTAAATTTGTTCACTACATTAATTAGCTAACTTGATATCAGAGGCATTTTTTGTAATAAAATCATACCAACTCTACCAAGCTTAACATTTAACGCTTATAATTCATAAGAACATTTGTTTAAAAGAGTATATCATTATGTTATGTATGCCCTACTTGCTGGCCAATCAAATACAGTGTTACATTTCCCCTTCAGCCAATAGACGGAAGTATATCAGCGTGGCCGACAATCGACCCAGTGCCAGGGGTATCGGATACGTTGGGGCGGCTATCTTGGTAGCCTCTTTAGGGTCCATCATCCTTCTAGACTTGTCGACCTTCTTCCGTCACGCCAAACACTTGACGATGAAAGCAACAGGTCGGGAGGACAGTCCGCGAGTCAGATGGGCGATACGGAATCCTCATTAATCACGACTGTCGTCACGTCAAATGTTCTTCTTGATCAAAGGCAATTCATTGTACCAAACAGGGTTTCCAGATACCTCCCACTTCCATGTTGTGTTTCTTTCTAAGACACGCCAAATTCAAGAAAAAAAGTGACTTCGTTCTTTCGGGATTTTATTGTTGTGCATTTTGTGAATACAAACGTTCTGTAAAGAGGTCTTTTTGATACACGGCAGTTAAGGACATCACTTCCGTAACTCGAGGGACGAACAGCCTCTTGAACAAATTAAGGACCTTGTTCCAATCAAAAGGAATGTTACTGACTGTAGAGCTATATTGTGACCAGCGAACATTTGTCAACCCTAACACCGCTGAAATAAATGTGTTTAATATCATATCGGTGCATAGTTTTGTTCAGTCAAAAGAGAGGCAATGTGTTAAACCCCATCGCACTCATCCTAGTCTCACTTCATGTGCATCCAAGTACGTCAGTCCGGACCAATACTGGAGGCAGCAGTGAGAGCGCAGAAAAGATAACGGCCGTAGCATGGGCTTCATGGAGGTGGAGGACTGGGACGAACCTTGGACATGTCTATAGATACGTCACGAGCACGTGGTTGAATATTGACGCCGTAGGAATATAACAAGTGACGTAGTTAGGACGGCAATGACGTAACAATGACGCATCAAAGGCAAGACAGAAAACATGTAATGCGATATCATTTCATTGCCATGGCGTTCTTGTTACGTCAATGCAGTTCTCACTATAAAACGACAATTGCCAAATTCGTTAAGACGTACATTTATTACACTTGGCCTACATTAAGAGAAGACTACAATTTGACCATTATAGTCGGATAATGACTGAGAAAGCAGAGTTGGGTGTGGTGCACGCGTGATCATGCGCGTGATAAATTTGAAACACAATAAGAATCTGACAGTGATGTAATGAGGACGTGAAAACTGCATAATTTTCCATTTTGATATCTCTACTGCATTTTTTGAAATTTTCTTCGTCTGAGTGTGATGGGCGCTTTAAGAAACATATGATTCCAACTCAAAATCGAGACAACAAATATGAGCCCATGAAAGCTTTACATGATGCCTCTTAAACCAGTCCCTTCATATCCCCATCTTCTTTGTATACCTAGGTCATATTCAATGTCTGGTTTTCAAAAACAGAGAAATTGTAGACCATTGATACATACTGACGGTCGTCAAACACGCCGAAATTAAATATCGCAAAAGAAAATAGAATATTTCCAGTGAGATAATTTTCTTGAGGACCCGCGTTTAACTTAAGCAGCAGTGTTCGATGAGGGAAATCCTGATATCGGAAACAACCAATTAGTTTCAAATTGCAAGCCACACAAATCAACTCCTTTGTCAATTACATGCTGCAACAAGTGCTCTGGGTATTTTGCTTAAGCTACACAATACATGTACTTGTTTACTTGTCACATGATAGGTATTGTCTCTCTAAAAAAACATAACAAGAAACAACAAACAGTAACATTACTTCCTCTTTAATATGAAAATATAGCTCAATTGTTGACATAATAATCACCTCAAACGCTCCAACTTCGTGAAATGTATATATGCAGAAAGAGGATTACACATCTTCAATGTAGAACATGTCAGGAAAAATCATACAAGTAACTCAAGTTGTTCATATAAACGAAGTTCGAAAACATTATCACCATTTAGTATCTTGTGAATCAAATGTTTAACAAATAGATAGTGCTATTAACTGACATTTAGTGAGTACGGTATCAAAAGCATTGTGATTGTTAAAGGCTGTGCCTAATCATTCCATAAACGATTAACAATTTTTCTTCCATACAAAATTCGGTACGTTTTCTTTCGGATCCGCCTACCTACCTGATTTATTCAGGTAAATATGATATTGACCATGTCGTAATTTTCTAAAATCCTAAAATATTGGAACTATATGACATTGTGTTTTGATTAGAAATTCAAAATGATTTTTGAAACCGATAAAACCGTTTGGCAGATCAAAGAACATCATCTGAATTTTGAACGGCTTACACCAACTTTCGCAGGTTGGAGACGCTGATTTATGTATAACTATATATATATATAAACTAGTCGCTTTTAAGTAATCAACACTATAGATCGCACACGCAACAATCAATTACGACAGACCCGCTATCATATACAGTTAAAATCATCACTATATTATCTCCCAAAGCGGAAGAGTAAAATAGACATTTTATTTAAAGTTTATATAGAAAAAAATATTGACTCAGCTGCTTGTCAACATGGAGATTCATTGCACATTTAGTAAAATATAGGATTCTTACGATCATTTAACATTCGTTGTTATTCTAACGATTTATAAATGCATGACTAGCTAGCTTGATTTGTTCTTTATGTGTTTTTAATTAGTTGAAAAAAAACCCACTCAAGAGAAGTCGAAAAACTGTCTCTTAATAGACTGGTCTCTTAGATATTCACATAAATAATCATAAACTTTTCATTCAATTTATAAAACGCTAATAACTAAACTGTCCATTTTAACTGAAAAAAAATATGGCAATATTTTTTTATTTATTTACATATTACACTATGGTCACTTTAATTGTTTATCATAATATTTCTTATGATTCTTTTAGACTATAGAACAAGCATATTGCTTTAACTTCAGAAAAAAATTGTTATTGGATTCATTATTTCCCAACACCTGTACCAATATTTTTTTTGCAAAATTATTTTTTGTAATTCCTGAAATCCTGTTCCAGACATACATCCCGATTATTAGATACAGAATTTAATATACACACTTATACAAGAAATTATGTAATTTGCTCACAAAGATAAAAACAAGATTATATTTTAGAAATATCAAAACAAACATTTGTATGTGCAGTATATAGTAACGATTGCATAAGCATTCCTTCTTATGAAGGTTAAACATGATCATATTTTTGTAACTATACGCGAAATAAATTTTATAATAATCTATATTAACTAAGGTTAAAAACATAGCTGCAGTTAATTTTAATTATTTCCTAAAACCTCTTAAAATTGAATTTGATTAATTAGTTCATCAATGTGAAAACATTATTACATTTTCATTTAAATTAATAGCAGTATATGTGATTATGATAAATTAATTTCTTAAAATCATCTTTTTACACAAAGTCGATAAATTTGTTCATCAAAGTTTGTATCTATTGAATTGGTTATCCATAATTAATCATATATTATATTAACAATACAAAGTTAAATTCCCCGGTACATATTTATATTATTTCTGATTAAAAGAAAATTGTTGCAAAAGTTTACAAAAATCCGGCTTTTTGTTCAAATGCAGAAAATAAGCAATATGAACATTGTTTATATGTTTACATAATGTGTTAAAAGCAGAAAACGAAAAGTAAGGTGAGTATTTCTCCATAGAAAGACCTAATTGAAGACAAAATTATTAAACATCTAAACAAATCTCTCTCACATATGCCATCATAAATCTTTAACACATGGAAACACAAAGGCTGAAGGATGACGATTGATTCGTGATCAGGCAGAGGATCTCAAGACGAAAAATATCTGAGAATCATCTGGAGCTGCTACCACGGCGCCAAGTCAACATCCAAAAAAATGTTTCGATGTCGCAGTGATACTTATGATCATACTATGTTATGCTCATAATGGACAATCGTCTGTTATAAGATGATAGGAGCATCTGGATCGAAATTTTGTATAAAACATAGATACGAATATTGTACAAATTTTAAACATTTAACACTGTACATAACGACAGAAAATTATCATCTTAAAATAAACAATGCTATTTAAACCCAATCATGTGTCAATTCCGTAACAAATGTAAACTGATGCTGATAGTAAACAATTTACTTTATATATTTATATTTGCAACAACAAAACTTTGCTAAAACATCACTCGTGCCCTGGATTAAAATATCAGATGATCTGTTTCAATATCAATTTCAGAATGATATGATATACCAGATACATTTGGGGAATTTTTCAAAACATCTTTTTGCATAATCCATATGATTAGTTAAGAGGAGATTTCAACTGATAGTAATAGCAATATATTAGATTTTTACAATGCATGGTCTCGAGCATCAAGTAAGGAATTTTGTCAATCAAATCATGTAAGGCATGTGTGACGACAGTTTTTTCTAGTATTATTTTCAGCAAGTAAATACATGTATAGCATAAGCCAGATAAAGAAATAATCATACAAGTGTTTCCCCCTCTTACGGCTCAGTAGTGATGCCAGCACCAGACGTGTTTAAATCCATCTTTATACATTTATGTAAGGTAGTATTGACTTCAAAGTAAAAATGAATATTCAAACAAGTATGTGTATACAAACATAAGAACAATTTTGCTATTTGAGATTTGAGATATTTGATATTCTATAAAATCAATTTTTTTTTTTAGATCATCAAATGCCTGTAGATCAAACGAATAAAGGCTAATATGTGTTTAGAATCTGTGTACATTACAGCTGTGATCAGAATGAAACTCACGAAAAAAATGACATTTATAAAGACGTATTATATCAATATGACGTACATGACATAATCCAATACACTTCATAATGCAGAACTAACTTATATATACAAATAATCAAATTTTCAATATCAAATATACATATATTTCTTTAAATAATTGAATGAATGCATTTCCAACAAATCTCTAGAACAAATTACCACACATTTCAGAAGCAAGCAACACAAAAACTGAAACCATCATGAAAAGCCAAAAATAGCTTGATTGCAAGGGAAGTTGAGACAGGATTGCTTCGGAAACAAACAGTAAAACATGAAAAGACGAAAGAAACAACTGTTTAATATATGTCTAACTATAAAACGGATATTTCATTATGATAAAACGATTGAAATCGTAATTAGTAATTAGAACAAGACAGATTAAATTTTCCGGCTTTGTTACAAAAAACATTAAAACATATATCGGGGTATATTCTGATGATTATCCTCTCCATTTAAAAGCATTCCTTCAATCTGCACATAATCTATACAATACAAAACATCAACAAATTTCACAGGAAAAAATACACTTCCGTTAAATCCTTAATCCGTTAATCTAAATATGTTTCAAGACAATCACAAATCCTTATCTACAGTGTAAATCCGTTCCTTCATTGACATCTAAAATTCATGGAAATCATTTACACTGCACTACATTGTATATAACGTATTGAGGGACTCCAGAATGAATATCTTGTGTCATCGAATGGAAAAGTGATACTTACATCACATCCTATATCTTGATTTTGAACCTTCAACAATGTTTCAAACAAGCGGTGCGTAAGTGACTCACTGACTTACGCACATATATTACTATGTACCTTCATTTTATTAATTAACTATTAATTAAATTATGAGATTTGTACTTTACAAAACATAGCTTCATAAAATTAATAACAAATTATGAAGAAACAATATAAAATTTATATCTGCATATATAGCATTAAAATTTTGGTTTCATTTCTAAAATTATTTTATAATCAAGTCATACAATATATAAAACAAGAAAAGTATTACACAATGTATGTAGATAATTCCGATTTTTTGTATAATATATGATGTTCTGTATTTATCATAGATACGTGTATATTGGAACATCTGGTGACACCAAGAAACCTATTTATAAGGATTTCTTGTGAAATGATTAAAGGCACATATTGTTATGTAGTGAAATGGATGGCGATAATATTCAGGTATGATAGTATAGAAATAAGATCAATGCTGGACTTCATAACAGGTTATATATATGCATGAAATAATTATATACTTGAACATTCAGCAATTTTATCTTCGCTTAAGTACTTGTACAATTCGATAAGGTTTATCCACTGCCAATTGCTAACCGCAAATGAAGATTATTATCATAATTGATTGTGAACTGTTGATTGTAATTAGAAACTGATTATTTTCGTCTTGGTAAAAATTATATATGATAAAATTTTGAAAGAATTTACTTGCGCATGCTAATTTACACTAAACTAGATTCGTAACGAGATTTCAAACCACAAGATCTTTTCCGCTGTTTTTTATAATATTTAAAAACATCTTATAATAAAATGGTGATAAAAATAATGAGCTATTATCATGTAAACTGTGTAAAAATATGACAAATCTGTAATATATACTGTCACTAAATTAAGAACTAATATATCGTATATTGGGATGATTTCACGTCAGCATAATTTGAATTTCGTTTCCTAAATTTACCCTAGGTTAATCTGCGAACTCATTGCGATATCAGGGATGTATTTCGATTAACACTTTACTTATTTCACAACCGCACATCAAACATCAAACTAGCCTTTTTAATATAAAATATGAAATCATACTGTGTGAAATCAAAGCAATATACAAATATAATCTCATAAACTGTATATGCCATTAACCACACGGATGAAAATGATAAGAAGACAAAGACATTCTCGTATTATTTGTTAATATCACTCGTAAAGAAATGGAACATTGGTTCAAAAATGATAAAACAGATCTAGTATACATCAGAAGTATTATCATAAAATAATATTTTTTTTAAATATTCTGATTGGCTGAAATTAGGTCACATGGCTTCCGGTTAAAAACATCGATATTTCGCACTAAAAAACTTAACTAAAACGTCTAATTGATGACTGGGCGTTTCCAAACATAAATTACATCGTCCTCGGTCAATATTTTTAGTCACGTTAATAAAACCACGCATTGACTTTATCAAAAGGCTGTAATTGTATAATGTTGTGTTTTGATGACCACTTATTCACAATTTTTTTAAACGGTCCAGGAGTTACTAATCTATATAGGCGCCTAAGGCATTCAGATGCTGATATTTTTTACTGCAATGATGCCCACAAGGATAGCATAATTACATTTAAGTTCGATAAAATTTCTCATTGAATATGACAGTGGTTCTTTAACATCTAACAAAACATTTCAACAATTTCAATGCCTTGCTGGATTAATATCAATATTTTGTAGGTGATATTAGTGATATCAGTTAAATAATTTATTATTTTGATCCTAAGAAATTACCAACGTATTCACTAGATCTATTTTTTCAGAAATAAGTCGACCACATATTCAACAAAAGTAGAAATATGCAAAAAAAAAAGGTCTACATATACTTTTTGACAATAAGCATGTCAATATTCCATGATGTACCTCAGGAACTTAAAATAATGCAAGTAAACAATATTTATTCCTTATCCTTGAATACATGTTTTCCCCTTACCCTTAAACAATCTTTGAAAAAGATTATTGTTTTCAAATATTCAAATGACACACACATAAAACGAAAGTATAGAAGTAAAATTTACACCACAGAACCAGTAGACTACATGTAAAATCACAATATTTTCTTAAAAACAAAATATACAAAGTTATGAAAGAGACATGAAAGAAATTAAATAACTATTAAAATATCTGACAGCCTCAAATTGAAGATGAAAGGCCAACTTATGATTGCCATTTGCTTTTCTGCATTAAAATCTGGTCTCGGAGATTTCTGGAAAAGTGGACCAGCATCAGCTAGAAAAAATGAAAACAGAAATATTTTAATTTTTGGGGTATTTTGATTGCTATCACAAATTATTTAAAACAAAACTAATTCTTTTCAACCACCTGTAACAGAAACACACATGTATTCAAACAGATGGAATTAAACAAAATTTTTATTACACCATCAATGAGATAAAAAAAAAATGCTTTGTTGTATCTATTGAGGTCGTCAAATGTAAAGGGACTGTGGATAAATGACTGAAATCAAACACTGAATCTATAACAAGCTAATCAAATACCTTGACCTTTGACTGAATTTTACTCGTAGCTTTGATCTTGTTGCAATAACCAATCATTTTAATTTGAAATGAGGTTAGATAAAGATAAATAATAATAGCTTTTTCACAATAGTGTGTACAATCATGGTGTGATTTTCACCAGTGACCTTGACCTTTAACAAATAGATGGGTACACTATAAGTGGTCTGATCAGCCTTACAGAACTTTAACTAAACTGGTTCTTTGATGAGCACTTCACTTTTGTAAAAATGATCTGATCATATTTCAACCTTGAAGAATCAAAACAATTTCCATGACGACCACTACGCTTGTGTAAATGATCCAATCAGATTTCTGCTTTACAGATTATGCTGTTTCCATGGTGATATCTTACCTGAGGTATCAGTGATCCAATCATAACGCCTCCCACAACAAGTATGTTGTTCATGAGATAGGTCCGCAAGACCCATAAACAGCCACCTTTGTTGATTTTTGGGGCAAATTTGGAATTCTGAGCAGAAAACATGAAATATGTCAACTCATATCGCAAACTTAATATATTGGATGATAAATATAAATGAAGCAAGTTACTTTCTTATGTACATACCTTCAAAATCTCCGATATTGTCATAATATACACAGTTACAGACACTGTATTGTGTATGTGTAAAAGTTAAAGCCAACTATTGAAAAGTTAAACAGCATATGACAATGAAGTATTTTCTATGTATAGAAGAACTTGGTTAACAGCGGAAAGAAAAAATACTAAAGATTTGTTTTCTTCAGGAACTTAAAGTAGGGATACAAGTAAATCATGTTGACTGTATACCTTATATAAATGTACACAACAGTGAATTTTCTGTCCATACTTACCGATAGTTCATCACTCTGTGCTCCTGCCCCACACAACAGATTTATAGGATCGCCCTGAAACAAGATATACACATTATCATGATTGGATATAAACTTCAACCTTCAACTCTAAATTATTTTTTTTTACATAAGCCTAGTTAAAGCCATATCACCTCTCTTAAAGATACACCGACTTAAAAGTTGATGTAACACACTTGGCTTATTTTATTTAAAGTCCTTTTTACAACCAGGGTTTGTAACATACAAAAATGTAGATGTGTATATCTCTCTCAAAAATGACATGTACATTTATAGACATAACAACTCCCTAAAACATGATGTGCACAAATAAAGCTATACAATCTCCTTTGAATTTACCCAAATCAATTTATTATATGTCCATGTGTCAATGTTTATATTTGCATGTTATGTGACTGATCATGTGACTTGTGTGGTGTCATGTGACTTGCGTGGTGTCATGTGACTTTTTCTCACCTTTGGATGAGGTGGATGTGTGGTCTGTGTATCTGGGTCGTCCTGGATTTGATCGTTTGTTAGTAGTGTGTGTCTGTCCATTTTGTGTATTGGGAGGCGGATGGGGTCCTGGCAGTGTTAACTTACATTATATATATATATACAATTGTAGGTGTGAATGTGAAATTGTATTGTAGTAATCCATGACAATCATGGAATTGAAATCTTTATAATAGTTGCCTGTATGAAGAAATCTAGAGGAGCAGTGCATTTTTTTATATATACTGGTCAGAGTGCATGTATTTGTATACTAGCTGAAAAAAGAAACCCCAAGTTTATTTTTGATAGTTGTCATTTTATATTATTTTTTATTGTAACTGTTCAATTTGTAATGATTTGCCAGCACATATTGAGCAAGAGTACCGTGGATGCATGCTTTCTTGAAAAATCTGCTGAAAGCATGCAGCTTTGCGCAGGGTCACGGTTGACTGAATTTTAACATGAAGAACATTTTCACAGTGCACGGAGGTAGCTCAGTGTGAAATTTAATTAAATTTAGGACAAGTGTTTAAAAGTTATATAAGAAAAGCAGAACTTAGGTTTCTTCTTCGTGCTGGTATATATACATTAAATTTTAATGTGAGAGAGACAAGGACAAAAACAACTGACTCTGGGGTGTTATGCTTTGGCTTGTGTTCTCATTTTGAATGCAAAATAATGTTTGTTTGTTTGTTTTTGTTTAACGTCCTATTAACAGCCAAGGTCATTTAAGGACGTGCCAGGTTTTGGAGGTGGAGGAAAGCCGGAGACAATGCACAATCGTAGTTATGAAATATTAGATATGCAAAGCAAGAGCATAAGACGAAAACAGTTATAGTATACTACATATTCGCAATATGATACACAATACATCTTTTTGCCTTTCTTACAAACTCACAAGTGACAATGATCTATGACTGAACTTTCTGCTCTCTCACACTAAAATAATCAATTATCCAGTGTTTTTGCGCAGAATGCGGCTTTCTGATTGGTTGCGATTTTTTTCCATACCTCTATGACAAAAAATTGAAAATGGCGCGAAATATGTGACGTCAGAATACGGCCATTGACATTGCGTATTGATTTTTGAAAAAGAATCCCTTATAAGATCAGTTCAATTATGCATAAAACATTTTAATTTTGAAAATCGAAAAGCGTTGATGTCAATTATTTTTCATTTTTTCATCGGGGTATGAAACAAATTTTGTTTGCAAACTTTTGTAAGAATCCGCTAAGCAGATTCATACATTTTGCAAACAATTTTTTTGTCATACCCCAACGAAACTAATAAATGACATCAATGCTGAAGATTTCCATAATGTGTGAGGCTGCAACACATACACTTTAATGCAAGACATGGATGCATTATATTGAAATTAAAATGTAGGCATTCAGACATTATCCTTTCAATTAAAACCGATACAAATAGTCATATATGTGTACCATAAATCTACGTATTGTGGTTTATTGGTGTTAATCGTTAAACCCCTCATTATATCAATATACAGATACTTACATCTTCTATGATACAGCATGAGTATGGGACTGCACATTTTTCAAAGCTGGTGTTTTCTGAGGAACAGTTGAAGTATGGATTCGAGTTCCAGTCCTTGTACCCATCAGCACTGTCAGTATAGCCACAGCAACCCAGCTAAAAACCATTGAAAACTTAGTGTGTAATTGAAGGATGACTGGTTTTACAAACATTTCAGTGACACTGATTTTCAATATTTAATTGTTTAATGACTCCAGTCTAACTAACACCTTTTTAACATGTCGTGTGATCCTTTATGAGGTTCTTTCTTTGGTTTATTTTTGGTTTATTTTGTTTAACGTCCTATTAACAGCCAGGGTCATTTAAGATTGTGCCAGGTTTTGCAGGTGGAGGAAAGCCAGAGTACCCAGAGAAAAACCACCGGCTTTTCAGTACTTGACAACTGCCCCACGTAGGTTTTGAATTCACAACCCAGAGGTGGAAGGCTATATATATAGTGATAAAGTGTTGGGACACCTTAACTACTCGGCCACCGTGGCTTCTTCATGAGAGGTGCCTTCTTTGTCTCTTTGTCTCAGATATGTTCCCATGCATGCATAGTTATATGGATTTAGTAAGTATAAATAACCTCAATATTTCAGTAATTTTTTGCTGAATGTTTTCTAAAAAATTAGAAAAACTTTAATTTTTTTTTGGGGGGGGGGCAAGAAAAATTTCAAGTATTTTGGGAAAAACACTTTTTCTGATTCTAATAATACATGTTGTACATAAAGACAAAATATATTGTTGTCATTTGAATTCAAGTCAAAGTGAGATAAGCTTTCCACTTACATCTTTTTGGGTGTTGTCAATAAAGTCTTGCATGTCAGGATCGTCTCTGTATTTAACAATAGCATCCTTCAATACATCTTCCGGGTAAATGCCGAGGTTCTTGAAAATGTCTGGTGTGAAGGTGAATATGAAGATAGCGATGATGATGAGGAGCTCCAAAAGAACGAAGATGTTCACCAACCAGTAATACTGAAATGGAAGGATAAATCCCATGTATTACTGAACATTTCTAATTGCTAAGGCATAAAATATCCAAATATTTATTCATCCAAATTTGATACTATAATGGTAACTTAGGGGAGAGCAACACTTATTAAAATTTAACTTCAGAAGAGAAAATTCTCCCTAAGGAGAAATTCTCCAAGAACCAACGTCCTGCAGAGTTCAAAAAGATGCTTTGTTTCATCGCTTGGTTCCAGGAGGATCCATAGTAGATACAGAGGCCTCTTAAACAATCCAGGTAAATAACAAAAAGGTAAATAACAAAAAGAAGAGTGCCACTGGCACTCTTCTTTTTGTTATTTACCTAAAATTTAACTTATTCATGATTGTGTCCTTAAGTACCTCATAAATCAAATCTCTGATTTTGGGTGAGTTAAGGGTGTATGCTAGCTTAGTCATCATATCATACCTGTGATTTGTGCGAGAATTATGGGTAGATGCTACCTGAGCAATAATATCTGTGATTTGAGTCAGTTAAGGGTGTATGCTAGCTAGCTTACACATCATCATAATTATGACACCAGATTATATGCTAGCTACTTACACCTCATACATATGATTTTTGCGAGAGTTAATTAAGGGTATAAACTATACGTACACTATCTGTGACATGTGTAACAGTTATCTCCCTTAACTATTTCAAGTAAAAACATTTTTTACAAAAACTCACAACTCTTAGGCACATTGTGATTTCCCGCAGCGCTCCGATACATCCAAAAAACGCAATGATTGTTCCAAACACACCAGCTATCACAAGCCATACTGACGGATCGAAGATGAAGTCAATCAATGTGGACACACTTTTCTCCTTCAGAACTAGGATATAAATACCAAAACCCAGTAGTAGAGGCGACACCACCTGTTAAAACAAAACATTTATGTGCATAAAATTTGACATAAACATATGATTCATCATACATATGACTTTTTAATATCTATACATTTTTTTTTGTATGTTCATATGAAATCTGATGTTAATCCGTTATCTGAGACCTATATATATATATGTAGTCCAGTTATTTATTTCTCTGTTGTTATAAATTTTCCTTTCACAGTAAAGATACTACAGGCATAACATAACAAAAAAAATAGTTTCCTTTTGTATGATTGAAAAATGTAGGTTAGGTACACAGTAACCTCATAATGCAATTTGAAAAAGAATTTAACATATTATTCAGAAGAATGATCTTACTTAAACATGCAGTGTTTCGGTAAAAATTGCAATAAAATTTAAACAAAGTAACCAAAACTGGGACACCGTGATCTGCAGATCGTATAACAGGAATTATAAATTCAAACTATTTTGCTATGGACAGGGAAGATATCTTATTACATTCTAACCAGTGAAATATCGAAAATAAATTCTATAAAAGTGATTTTTTTTCACTAGTGAAAAATATCATTTTTTCTCATCTGACAAATCAGAACACTACTTACAAACGTCAATTGGAAAATTTAGATTTGCATATAGCGCTCCTTCATGTTATATGACGTCATAATGCAAGATAATATACATTATGTCACAATTTGGCATACATTTTGTGAGCCGTTGACAGGGGACCGCAATGAATTTTGGGAGATTGAACTGCCTCGGTATATTTTGCTATAAAAGGGTAATAATGAAACAGAATATCTAACACTAATAAACAGTATCTTCAGTAATACCAAATATATTTCACATGTGCGACTAACATTTTGATATTTTTCACTCATGCCACAAACTCATGAAAAATATCAAAATATTTGCCACACTTGTGAAATATTTGGTATTACTGATCATGAAGACACTGTCAGATCATAAGTCTAAGACTAATTATAGACTAATATAGTCTATATATTAGTCTATAATCGGTCTTGGACTTATAAACGTGCTAAGCACCTATGGTTAGATATCCTCTATATTTTTATTTATACAATAATACAATACAATTTATTTCACTTTAGTGTCACGTATCACAGTTCATGGCATATAATTTATTATATAAAACGGTACTTGTTAATATCATGGAAAATAATATTTATAAATGAGTACAGCAAAATAGGTACAAATTACGAACTGATACCCAGCCATGATTGGCTTATGAGACACCGCTATAAAAACTTTCCTTACTGGATATGAAAACTTAATTAGCAGTGCCAGTCAAAAGAAACATGTAACAGTTTTAATATGTGACCGTCTCATATAAGTAAACATACTATGTGATCTCATATACGTATACATACGTTCACTGAGTGACCCGATCGATAAACAAATATTACCTACGCGTCGCCTAAAACGTGACCATCAATTATTTACATAGGGAACTTTATACAGGTGTGAACACAGGTAGACAAGACTTATCGATCTCATCTCTACTCAACTGGTGGTCAGTAATGACCAGCCACAATTCTATTAATTTATTAATCAATAGCCTTTCTAATAGGAAACATCCATAATAAGAGTTCCTTGATTAAACATTTATCAACAATGTTTACTCGAACATTGTTTTACATCAATGGTACGTGTATTAAGTATTACTCATTACAGAAACTTCCGGGTGAGTGAAAACTTGCAAGTTTGTATGTTGATTTATGATTTTCTATTATCCAATACATAAACCTCACCCCGCATAAACCCTGATATACTTACTAGTACAGCAAAGTTGGTAAAAAACACAAAATATTTGCCACAAATGCTGATCTCACTGCGATCCACTCTTCTCGGCGCCATGACCGTGGTTTGTAAATAAACTCGGATTTTTCTCTGTATCTTACGGTCGAATCAAAGGTGTAACGAACGGCACGCAGGAAAGGTGTTTCTATTTTTAGCTCAAAAGAGATACGCCCAAGGATCTGTCACGCGTCGATTCGTAAACAGATACTACCAGGGAGTATTTCTACAAATATTCAAGGAAGATTGAACGTCACGATTATATATGTAAGACGTATCTTCCATGTGAATATTTTCATTCTGATAACTTAGGTAGTTAAGTGTTGTAAGTAAAAAAAATCGCATGTTTACTGTGACTTATGTGTACACATTGCTATATCTACTTCCATTCGGTAAATTTTGTTTGCATTTACATATTAAGTAACTTTGTATCTATTAAACTAGGGACGTACATGCAGCTATGAACAAATATTATCTATAGACTTAAACTATTCAGAACTGTAGGATCTTATTAAACAAAAAAGAAAATTCAGAAAACTTTTTTTTTCACAAGGAAAGTACATTTACCTGTAATAGTATGATGTCATTCGTTTATGACGTCACATTAGTGTTATTTTATTGATGTGCCGATTGAAATATATATATAAAATGCAGATAAATATCTTTAAATAACTTAGACCAGAGACCTATATACTAGTATATAGGTCTCTGCTTAGACTATATATACTATCTTTATAGAATAATAAAATGTAAATATCTTTACAGAACAATACATTGTAAATATCTTAACAGAACTTATATTATAACTATCTTTACAGAACAATACATTGTAAATATCTTAACAGAACTTATATTATAACTATCTTTACAGAACTTACATTATAAATGTATTAACATAGCTATAGATTGTAAATATCTTTACAGAACTTATACATTATAAATGTATTTACATAACTATAGATTGTACATATCTTTACAGAACTATAAATTGTAAATATCTTTACAGAACTTATATTAAGATATCTTTACAGAACTATGAATTATAAAAAAAATTACAGAACTATAGATTATATTTTTTTACAGAACTAATTAAAAGATAAATTAAGGTTTTATATAAATATCTCGCATGACTTAAATTCAAAGTACTATGATAGATTTTGAATATCGATATACTGAACATTTAATAGAATTTCCACAATACACATGTTTACCGAAAAAAAAGTAACGCAATTTCAGTCCAGTACTTAACAGTTCTCATGTTCAATGATACACAAAAAGAACTCTGGTTCGAGACTTGTTTGCTGTTCGTCATGCTCACGCACGGGAGACGGATAACCGAAGGGAGACAACTCTTATAAAAAAATAGTATTAACTTTCGATAAAAAATAGCGTATAACTTCTAATGTACTATATAGTATCTGTTGAAATACATCACCGACTATTTAGAGCAAGTAAACTATTAGATCACTGATAATAAATAATTAAGTAACTTTAAAATAAGAATAATCAACCCACATTGTGAAATATTGAAGTTACCCCCACAGCTATGTCGGAGAGGTTTGGTTAATTATATATTCTGACTCAAAGGGAATGATATCAAGACTGGTCTCGCCAAAGTCCACGGACGGTCTGTCCGAGTATGCGTCGAGGTAGTCCGTATAGTTTTTTCAGGCTAGTAAGTCGTCAGATGCATAGACAAAATGTACGGTTTACACGCCAATCATATGACGTTTACAGACAATAAGTCGACTCAACACAATAGATCCTGGCACAATAGACGAATACAATATACAGCGATATTTTATACAATGAAATACAATGAAATACAATAAAAACTGTAATTGATACCACGCTGTAGCATATAAATAGTATTAAGAAAATTTATTAAATAAATGATTTATACAACGTTTCGAAATAAAATGTATATACATGTACATGTATATAAAATGAACTGATGTAATGAATAGCAAATATCCATAAATAAGACAGTAAAGGTACTTGCAAGCATTGTTTTTCTTTTTATAGTCATAGAACGTCCAGGAAATTTTTCCTGTGCCGATCAACAAATTCACGTCAGTTAAATCTAACCTTTCTTACGACTATTGCATAGGATACACCCATAAGATAGGATGAACATTGAACAGCTGAAAGTATAGAATAGCGCGATGTTTATAAATGTCAGCTGAGTCGAGTAAGATCACTCACTCTATCTAAAATAATACTTTTAAAACGTTCTTGTCAAAAATTTCCTAATTGTTCTTCAAAAATTGTAAAATAAATTGTAAATGAAGGAGACTTCTACATTCTCTCCCTCCATTCCAACTTATTATCATCTCATCTCTACTATTATTAAATTCTCATTTTCAGAAAATGAAATCACTTTATGTAAATTCTAATGTCATCTTGTGTAAATATTTGTGTTGTATACCATTTTTGGGAAAGGCTTTATATAAGTTGGAAAACGTGTGTCCGATCTCCGTTGTATATTTATGATACAATAAAATATGTTTAGATAAAAAAAATTACACCCAAGAAACACATATCAGTAATTTTGCTTTGTCTAGTATCTTGTTTGCAGTGGAAATGAAATCGAATAGACGGACGGCGGATTTTATATTTGTCGGAAAACAATTTTGTTAAATTCGGAGGAAAAATATATAAATATAAATGAAAGTGGAAACGAATCCAAAATGGTATCACAAAATAAAAATTCTAAAAGATACCTGTCTAGTGGTTAAAACAGGAAAGATCTCGTGAGTTAAGCTGAGTTATCCGAGTTTCCTCTGGCCCTGACACCATGTCGAGGAAACTCGGGCAAAGCAAGATCGAGTAAGGACTTAGCCGAGTAATATTGTTCTTTGCGAAATCTTAAGGTTGTTGGCTGTAGTCTACTTATCAGGCGGCAGCTTCAGCATTACAGTCGTCCGTAGTTCTTGAAAGGTACATTTTATTATGTAAGTATCCTGCTTTATCTCAGATATTTAGAAAGACGATCGGAGTTCCAATCGGTAATGATTCTGGACCTTTCCTTACCCGATCTGTAATTTCAAACACCGATCATTGGCTCATTGGCACTTGTTACGATAGACGGGATGTCGTATTGAGAAAATGGTGAGTTCTAAAACTGAGAACATTTCTGTAACAGACTATAACTCCCTATCAACACACATTCACCCCTATGTATACACCCCACCCTAACCAGAGTTGGTGTTCGGGGAAGACCCCGTAAGGGCTATCGTGTTGTAAATGTATTTTTCCCCCTGTACTTCTCTCGTTCACCTGACACCCCCATATAAGACAGCAAGCTCTGTTTACTCAGAGAAAATGACGCAACAAGGTATTGGCGGAATGTGGCTCATCTGTTCGATGGCCGACTTTTATTCTTACTTATTACTTATTTTTAGAAAATTTAACACATTTTAATATTGCATTTTTGATAAGTAAAGGCGCGGTCTATAAATAAAACGCCACAAGACATCATGAAAGTTAAACGTAATGATGATATATTATGGATAGATAAGATATCAATAATCATGTCAATCATCCCGTCTTTTTGGTTCCTCCAGTTTATGTGTATATGAAAATTTTCTTGTTCCGTGTGGGCCAATATTCGTAAATCAAGAATTTGAATTGATATTTTTCATCAGAAGAACGAGATCTCGAATTTTATGTGATTTTATGTAAATCACGGGATTATTAATAAATTTTGATGTTATACATGTACATTAGACCTCTTCCCGTCGCCCAATAAGACCCTGTACCAAACCGTATGCCCGTGATCGGATAAGGTTTGATTATTATTCAATCTTGATACAAAACAAACAAACAAACAAACAAACAAACAAACAATATTAATGACATTCACATTGTGAGTTCAAGCAAAGGGGAGGTAATCCACATTGTCAATATGCCAATGTATTCATACGCTAACTTGAAAGTATATTGAATAATAACCTTTAAAAAGTCTACGTTCAGTAGAAATATAAATATTGCATTATATAATAACTTTAGAATTTAATGAATTTAAAAAAGGTAAAGGCTTATGGAAATTCAATAATTCATTGTTGCATGATCAAAACTATCTTGAAATTATAAATGACACTATTGAACAAATCAAAATGCAATATAGTCTTCCAGTTTACAATCCTGAAAGGATAACTGATATCCCTGATTCATGTTTGCAATTTTTTATAAATGATCAGCTATTCCTAGAAACTCTTTTAATGGAAATCAGAGGCAAAACTATTTCCTACTCATCTTTTAAAAAGAAACAACGTCGACTAAGAGAAAAAAAACTCCTACATGAAGTGCAATTGTTAGAAAGTCAAAATAATGTTGACATTGAAGTTTTAAATCTAAAAAAAAAAGAATTGGAAGATATAAGGTCACATAGAATTAAGGGCAGTATAGTGAGAGCTAAGGCTCAATGGACTGAGGAAGGGGAAAAACCCACTAATTATTTTTGTAATTTAGAAAATAGAAACTTTACATCGAAGATAATTCCAAAATTACAGCAAAATAACGGGGAAATAATAACAAAACAGGAAGATATTTTGACTGAGGTAAAAACTTTTTATGAAAATTTATATGGAATAGATAGTAACACCAATGAAGTAAATATTGATGAATTTCTTGATGAGTTTGATGTTCCTAAATTAGATAGAGAGGAAGCTTTGGGTCTAGAGGGTATGATATCTTTAAAAGAAGCTTCTGTAACTCTTAAAAATATGAAAAATAATAAGAGTCCTGGGTCTGATGGCTTTACCTCAGAGTTTTTAAATGTTTTTGGAAAAAGATAGGTAATTTTATTGTACGGTCTATAAATTTTGGTTTTGTAAATGGCCAATTATCCATTACCCAACGACAGGGCATTATTACTTGTATTCCTAAACAGAATAAATCTAAATATTTCATAAAAAACTGGCGACCGATATCCCTTCTAAATATTGTTTATAAAATTGCCTCTGGATCAATTACAAGTAGATTTAAATCAGTCTTAGATAAACTAATTAACTCGGATCAGACTGGCTTTCTATCAGGTCGTTATCTTGGAGAAAATACTAGACTTATTTATGACATCATGCAATATACAGAAGAAAATAATATACCTGGTATGCTTTTGCTTATAGATTTTGAGAAGGCTTTTGATTCTGTGTCTTGGAAATTTATTGATAATGTTTTGAAATATTTCGGTTTTGGTAATGATATAAGAAAATGGGTTAAAATATTACATTATAACAGTAATTCTGCCATTAATCAAGGAGGTAATTTGTCATCTTTCTTCAATATCAAGCGAGGCTGTCGCCAAGGCGACCCGATCGCCCCATATTTATTTATAATGTGTGTAGAGATTCTGGCAATACGAATCCGAAATAACAAAGATATAAATGGTATAAATGTTAATAACTGCCCTATTTTAAACTCTCAATATGCAGATGACACTTCACTAATACTAGATGGAACCGAGAAATCAATGAAGAAATCAATTGAGGAATTGGATTTTTTTGCAAAAATTTCAGGTCTAAAAGTCAATACAGGTAAAACACAAGTTGTTTGGATAGGCAGCAAAAAATACAGTAATGACATTTTTCTACCAGAGTTGAATTTTAAATGGGGAGTAGATAGATTTACCCTTCTTGGGATTGAATTTCATGTAGATTTACATAAAATACCTAGAATGAATTTTGATAAAAAACTTACTTAAGATGAAATCAATAATTAAGAGTTGGAGTAAAAGGTTACTTACTCCAATAGGAAGAATCACAATAATTAAATCACTATTAATATCACAGTTAAATCATTTGTTTATTTCCCTACCAAATCCAGATGGAAAGTTTGTAAAAGAACTGAATTCACTTCTGTTTAATTTTCTATGGAACAGTAAAACAGATAAAGTAAAGAGGGATGTAATTATTCAAAATTATAGTGATGGTGGCCTTAAAATGGTTAATTTGATAGCTTTTATTGAGTCTTTAAAGATAGGATGGATAAGAAGGATTTTCAATTCAAAAGGGAAATGGTTAGAAATTCTTAAGACCCGAATAAACCTTAACCTTTTGGCTGTTTCTGGAAGGAAATATCTTGACAAAATATTGACTTGTTGTAAAAATGTTTTTTGGGTGGATGTTTTTAAAGCCTGGAATAATCTTAGAGTAAGAGAAGAAATATATAAGAAAGATGGTTATTCTATTCTTAAATCACCGTTATGGTATAATAAAAATATAATTGTGGGTAAAAAAGTAATCTTTTTTCCAAACTGGTTTAAGAAAGGAATAATAATAATTAATGACCTAATTAAGGATAAAAGTGATGGTTCTTTCTTTTCATTTGAAGAATTTTGCAATATATATGGGAACATAGCTAACTACTTACAATATCATGGAGTAATTAGAAGCATAAAAGAGTTCCTTAATAACTATCCTATCCTAAATAGAACCCCACAATACCCGATCATCCCTTTAGATTTAGAAATTATTTTTAAACAGAAAAAGGGGTCTCAAGATTTTTACAAACTACTTATAAAACAAGAAAACATTGTTTTAGCTCAAAATAAGTGGGGAAATATATTTGATTTTAATAATGATGCATGGAAAAAGATATACTCTCTCCCATTTAGAATAACAAAAAATACAAAACTACAATGGCTACAGTTTAGAATAAATCATCACATATTAACCACTAATGCTTTTATTTACAAGATTGGCCTAACAAATAATCCTAACTGTACATTCTGTAATGGTGACAGGGAGACAATCACCCATATTTTATGGGAATGTAATGAAGTTCAACAATTTTTGTTCACTTTTGAATCACTTTTAGAGATCATTACTATTCCTTTTGCAATTAATAAACAAGCTATGATTTTTGGATTATTTGAACATAAAGGCATTTATAATAAAGTTGATAATGAAATTATTTTAATTTTTAAACAATACCTGTACCAAACCAGGTGCGCTCATAAATCATTAAATGTTATGGCATTGGTAAATTTGATAAAAGATTATTACAAAGTCCAAAAGTATATTGCTCAGGGAAAAGGTGAACAGTGCCTCAATGTTTTAAATAATGAATGGAAAAAATGGTTAAAACTTGTTGAACTTGCCTGATCAAAAACGTTAAATTTAATATTTTTTATATATAAACCAAAAGTCTGACCACCTCTCACCCTAATATCCCCCTATCTCCCTATCTTCTCTATCTTTTCCATCACCATCAACCCCCCCCCCCCCCCCCCCCCCCCCCCTCTTTTCTGTCTCTTTCTTTACTATAGCTCTTTTATATGTGTTATATTTTTGTTCTGCTGTTTCTTTGTGCTTTGTCTGATTCTGTATGTCTTCATGTTGTATGCGAGTGTGAATGTAAGGTGGGTTGGATCTAACGTAAGTATTAGTGTGATCAGGTAAACTGTTCAAATGAGAGAATGAAGAAAATTTGTGAGCAAGTAATTATATAAATGTACTTGTGAAATGTAACCTGTTTGATGTTTATCATGCAAAATGTTTAAAAAATAAAAGAAATATAAAAAAAATATTGCATTATAAACAAGAAATTAAAAACTACTTTCTTCACAAAAAAATGTACAACTACGCAATCCTTCTTGGGTGGGATGCATGCAGTCGCCTCTTGACCTTGGTTCTCGAGAACAGTTGTCCGGTAGTATATAAACGACGGTTCGATAAATGATGTACCAAGCAGGATGCTGTGAATCTCTATGGAATTAAAAAAAAAAAGTTCTTCGGCACCATACATCTGCAGAAATCTTAAGTATGACATCGCCAAGATACTTTTTCTGTCAAGATTGGACGACATACTAACATCGACAAACGTTATGTGGCGGAAGTCAGCCATTTTTCATCATTCAGAATTTTCCGCTTGAAACATTTACATCTGTTCGCCTGGTAACACACGGGGATGCACTCACTTGTGAATCCCTCGTGCCCCTACACCGGATCAGGCGAACGAAGGCCCTCCGATACTCCGGACACGATAGTGCGTACACAAACGGGTTCATCATGGAGTTAGCATATCCGAGCCAGAATGCAACATCCCACGCAACTTCCGGTATGACACAAGAAGAACACAGAAAACCTGGAAAAGAGAAAACGTGTCTTCATCAAACAAGAAACAAAACCAACATTTCTGGGGAAAAGCATTCACACCATCCATTTCGAAATTCGCCAATATTTTGCAGATTCATAGATAAAACAATTTCAAAATTCCTCGAAATGAACAATGATTTGTGCTTGATATCCTTGCAACAATAACATTAACATAAAGATATCACCAAGGGAAAAGTTTGATACTGTTGTTGCACGTGCATCACCCCTTAACTCCATCGAAAGGAGTCGTGACCCTGTTTTAAACGAGCCAGTTCAGATGAATTTGTTCCCTTTCGTCAAGGTGTTATCAAACTTCGCTAGCCAAGTGTGTTCAATATGGAACTCTCATCTTCACGTGAAAGGGGCGTATCGCATTGAACACTCTTGGCTAGCGAATTTGCGTGTTGGCTACAGTACGTTATAACGTCATATAGGCAAATAACAACAGAGAGTTTCTAAATGGCAAAATACACTGAATCTACATTTTAAAGAATTCGAAGAGTTTAACAAGCAACAAAACGAAACCGGTGAATCGGAAAAGATATAAAATTGAAAATGTAATTCATTGCAGCTACATTATGGTATGGTCTATTTCAACAGTTTCGCAATCCCATTTGATATCTTATTATTTTCTTATTCGATTTAAACTGAAATGAATCATTTGATATAACGTTAGATAAAACTCTTTTTTGGAACATCCTCCTTGACATGTAGACTGTTGCCAGTTTCTATGGTTATAATTATGGCGTCAAAGTTTTCACGCGAGCAATGATATTTACAGCCTGATAAATGTCACTTCCGGTTGGCAGTGTTTTATTTAAAGAGAATGCCATCCAAGTTTAAGCTTTATACAGGTATTTTAAAACGACTATACAGTGTATGAATTTAATTAGATTGGGAACATTTGGAAAGTCCATGCTAACTTTATTAAACTATGGTCTCATAATGTGATATGAAGTTTTCTTCATTTTTCAGTATTAACTGTGTTCTATTGTTTTCCGTTAGGGCCAAATTTCCAATATCGCTCCTTCGCTCCTTCGACCTAAACGCGAAGACAGTGTATGAATTTAATTAGATTGGGAACATTTGGAAAGTCCATGCTAACTTTATTAAACTATGGTCTCATAATGTGATATGAAGTTTTCTTCATTTTTCAGTATTAACTGTGTTCTATTGTTTTCCGTTAGGGCCAAATTTCCAATATCGCTCCTTCGCTCCTTCGACCTAAACGCGAAGAAGCAAAAATACGATGGCGAAGAAGCGAAGGAGCGAAAATACGATGGCGAAGGAGCGATGGAACTTCGGTCCTTCGCTTCTTCGCCATCGTGTTTTCGCTCTTTCGCTCCTTCGCGTTAAGGTCGAAGGAGCGAAGGAGCGATATTGGAATTTTGGCCCTAACGGAACAACATAGTATTCCTATTTGCAGGTGATCTGATTAAAATTGAACTTGTAATCTCCGCTCCTCCATAATACTATACGATGCACAATGTATCGTAGAGGAGCGGAAAGTACAGCTCTTATTGCAATGGGATTGTATTTGAAGGTCATAATCGTTTGTGTGGATTTTGAATAAATTCGAGATCTTTCGTCGCAATTTGGTCAATCAACCATATCAAATGTGCGGATGCGTTTTACATGATTACTCACCAAACGGATACAACAGTATAAACGGCATCCAACAGATGACAAAAATTCCTAAAACTTTCCCAAATGTTTTCGCAGCACGTAATTCCATCCTAATTTTTTTCAAAAGAATTGCCTGATTTTGACAGTTGGAAGTGACAACAGTAACACCTGATTCGTTGGAGGAACCGGAAATACATAAACTAAAACAAGAACCGTATCTGGATTCGTTGTCAGAATCTTTGTCTATATTTAATATAATTGTGTTTTTTGAAATGTTAGAAATGTGTTTGCGTGCGACTAAGTATATTTTTGTGTAGATGCACATGACGACTATGGAGGGAACGAAGAATCCGAGAATGCACGACTCTATGACGTAGTACACATTTGAGGTAATTACACACACAGTTTGATAAGCTGGTGGGGGTTGTCTCCAGCCAAACAATGGGGGACACGACACGCCCCAGGATAGCAGCCACACCATAATCACCATTACTATGGCCATACGATCGGTCATGATGACATTGTACCTCAAAGGGCGGGTAACTCCAATATAACGGTCGACTGCCAAGGCACAGAGGGTGTAGAGCGAGGCAATGCAGAGAAGAGTATCTCCAACATCATATAAAATGCACAATTTCTCCCCAAAAGGCCACGACACGATTTCGTTATAGGACGTAAGAGGAAGGATGCAAATTCCTAATCCAAGATCTGCTACAGCCAAGTTCATGACAAGGATGCGTGTTGGTTGCCGTGGTTTCGGTAACTTTGTCACAACTATCAGGACGAAAATGTTGCCGACTATGATGATAAAAGACATCATACTAAAGACCATGCCCAGAAGAACGACACTTTCCAAGGAACTATCGTGCTGCTCTTGTTGAATGACACATGATGTGCTATTGAAGAGATCACTATTCGTATCATCAATGGCCGCCATACTTGTTGATGCGTTCATTGTCGTCATACATTCTGTGTAAGGTTCATTGGCAAAACGATTGCTGTGCTGCGTTCATTGCCAAATGACTGCTGTTGCGTTCATAGTGAAAACGATTGTTTTGTTGCGTTCATCCTCAAAACAATTGCTGTGTTGCGTTCATAGTCAAAACGATAGGTGTGCTGTGTTTCATTTCCAAATGACTGCTGTTGCGTTCATTGTCGTGAGGATTGCTGCTGCAATCACAGTCGTATTGTTCCCCGTTGTGTTCATTATGTTAAAAACGATACAAAACTATTTGACCTGCAAAATATCATGAGATTAATCCGTAAAAAATGTTGATATTTTGATACAATGTTGTATCTACAATTACTGGACTGGCAATGACGCGCGGTAAAGGATTTTGTTCGTGATATTTCATCGTCACTAAGATAAACTTGATCTATTGTCAAAATCCCAACAGACCATTGTGATCAATTACCTGAGTAGCCTAATGTAAATTGCAGTTGATTAATATAAATCTCTATGTCAACAAGGTCAGTCACGTGACATATTAGCCCGAGGATAGCATATAGACATGTATTATTCATCAACATATTTACTAGGAGTCTAATGTTGATGGTACCAGGTCTTAACATAAGACACATATATATCCACAACATATGTACTGCTAAGAGACGACAAATCAACAGTTTCTTGTGGCACCTGGTTACTTTTCTGAAACATAAACAAAATTCCTCGAATGGAATAATGTACCTGCATGGGTAGTCTTATTCAGAAGCATTTTTCTTTTTCCTATTACCGTGATCTCTCACAGACCTGATCTAAGTGATATTTTTGATAAAAAGTCAATATACTAGGTATTCCACGTAAACTATTGCATATCATATATTACTAAAATATTCGCGGATATTGGTATACATTTACTCTAAAAAAAACTTGAAATCATTGACTGTATAAAGACTCTTCGTTAGCTTTCACTCATCTTTACTTACAACGTAATCACCATGAGCAGCTTACCACGAGCTGTAAGCGAACTAAGTAATTCTAATGACCCATTTTGTAAATTTTCCATTTATAGGTAGTGATATACCTGCTTTCCAAGCCTTCTGTGTTTATTTTAATGCGCTGTTCACATTTTTATGATCTGCCCATTGAATAGGCACAAAACTTTCTACAAGGTTTCGAAGGATGAAGACAATGGGAAAGGTTTATGGACGTTAGAAGGTTTTCATCGGGAAATACTTTCTTTGTGCGATATGACGTCAGCCGTACCCGATGCCCAGCAGTTTGCCTAATACCACCGCCCCGATTCCTATGACATCACCTGGCTTTGACTTAGATTTTCATGCAGGACGTCGTTAGTGAAATAGAAGACGACCACGCTTCCGGATCCTCCGACCGTCCGACCTGCCTTGCGCCATCTTGTTCGGGGTCTGTATTTTACTCTTTTAGTGACTGGAGCTTCAACTTGGGTTATGGACGCACCTAGGTTAAGTATTTAACTCACTCCCACAGTGAATACAATGCAGTATGTTCTGTTTTACCTATCCATTCTCTGGCGTTTTCTTCAACGAAATCCATATGTAACTTAAAATTCTTGTTCCATTAAGAGGAAGGAGTTTCTCGATAGTTCGGACCCTCATGAAACGTTATTGTTTGGAATGGTGTTAAGATTTCCAGTTATGACGTGTCTAACCGGACCGTAGCTGTAGTGAGAAGTGTCTAACTGGACCGTAGCTGTACTGAGAAGTGTCTAACTGGACCGTAGCTGTACTGAGAAGTGTCTAACCGGACCGTAGCTGTAGCGAGAAGTAGAAAAGGAACATGTCGCGGAAGGAATTGCTGAAAGGTAATTCCAAATTCTTATGTAGCGTTTTATTGTAATTAAAATGTTTGGAAGCAACTTAGAACAACCATTGTATATGTGGAGGGGGCCGCGGTGGCCGAGTGGTCAAGGTGGCCCGACACGTTATCACTAGCCCTCCACCTCTGGGTTGCGTGTTCGAAACCTGCTTGGGGCAGTTGCCAGGTACTGACCATAGGTCGGTGGTTTTCTCCGGGTACTCCGGCTTTCCTCCACCTCCAAACCTGACACGTCCTTAAATGACCCTGGCTGTTAATAGGACGTTAAACAAAACAAACCAAGTATATGTGAAATGATACGCTAAAAAATAAACGTGACGAGGCCATTGCTCATTTAACGTTCGAATTACTTATATTTCGATTTTACCAAAATGAATTAACCTTTTTTTTTACTGATTATGTTTATAACATATAAACAGTATGTATGTTAAAATAAAAAGACTTACCAACTGGATACGCCAGTATAAATGGTATCCAACAGATGATAAAAACTCCCAAAACTTTTCCAAAGGTTTTAGCAGCACGGATTTCCATCCTTATTTTTGCGACTTTTTTCAAAATCACTGTCTGATGTCGACCGTTGGAAGTCACAACACTTACACGCATGTCTTGGGAGGAACCGGAAACACTCGAACTAAAACTCGAACCACGTCCACTGTCCGCATCTTGGTCTATATTTGAAGAAATAATATTTTTTGAAATGTTAGATATGTGTTTACGTGCGACTAGGTATATTTTGGTATAGATGCACGTGACGACTATGGATGGAACGAAGAATCCGAGAATGCACGACTCTATGACGTAATACACATGTGAGGTGATTATACACACAGTTTGATCATCTGGTGGGGGTTGTCTCCAGCCAAACAATGGAGGACACGACACGCCCCAGGATAGCAGCCACACCATAATCACCATTACTACGGCCATGCGATCTGTCATGATGACATTGTACCTCAAAGGGCGGGTAACTCCGATATAACGGTCGACTGCCAAAGCACATAGGGTGTAGAGGGAGACAATACAAAGAAGGGTATCTCCAAAAGTGAAAACAATACACCATTTCTCTCCGAAAGGCCACGACACGATTTCGTTATAGGACGTAAGAGGAAGTATGCAAATTCCTAATCCAAGATCTGCTACTGCCAAGTTCATGACAAGGATGCGTGTTGGTTGCCGTGGTTTTGGTAATCTTGCCACAACTATCATGACGAAAATGTTGCCGACTATGATGATTATAGTCATCATACTAAAAACAATGCCTAGAAGAACAACACGTAACAAGGAACTATCCTCCTGCCTTTGTTGAATGACACATGATGTAAGATTGCACTGATCGCCAATGGTATCATTCATTGTAGTGATGTTTCCGGTTGCGTTCATAGCTGAAATGATATTGTATGAACGCTGGCAAATCTTATGTCCAGCAGGTTTTGTCCGATGGAATTAGGTGGAATATTGAAATGTCGATATTGCTGTACTGTTATCGCAAGTCTGAGTTGAAAGACATCCCATATATAAACGGGAACCAGTATCGAAATCCCAAGAGGCCGTTCTCATCATTAATGTTATTAGTTTAATACATATTGCAGTATATTGATATATCGTCGTGTGTCACCAGTGTAGATCACGTGACGAAGAAGTCCGCGGGATAGTACACAGGAAAATACAATGCTTAGTCTAAACTGACAGTAGCCACAACGCGCTGGTATTTCCTAGACTCCGTGGACACAATGGCATTAAGCGTAATAATAAAAATTACGAAGATAATCCAACTGTTTCTTCGTGCATGTACATGTATAACGACATTTTCGCGTTGTCGCGTTGGCGGGGCGCCAACCCATTAATGCAGAACGAGAGCGCCACAAAAGTGTTTATATTTAATGATATGAAAACTTTTTTGGCGTTATCAACCGCGAAAAAGCGAAAATGGCTCTAATCAGTGATATTGGTTTTACCCTTATTTGTAATGATGTCGTCGACAGCTCCGTAGTGCCACGACACTGATGGCCATACTCCTCTAGGGTAACTATCGTTCGCGACTATCGATAATCGAATAAAATATCTACATATATCGTCCGGCAATTTTCCATGTGATCAAAACAACACTCGTGATTGGGTGGCCGAGTGACGCGGTGGCGACACATGTGCCTTTCACCTAGGCGACCAGGGCTCGATTCCTGCCTGACCACGTGTGTTTTCTCCGGGTACTCCGATTTCCTCCTATAGTAAGACCCATCGGGCGCTTCCACCCAGACTAACAAGAGTGAGTTGTATAAATTGAAAGTATAATTTGTAAAAATTGGTATAATTTGTTTAGCCAAGTCCATCCAAGTTTGAACTTACCTATGCATGCACCAACATCAGCCGCATTATTTGCGGTCAGTTATCTTTTAACTGACCAATATGACGTAATCAAAATGCCGGTACAAAGTTTTGTTAACAAAATTCTAGTATTCATCCGCAACATGTATTTTGATCATCAATACGCATTTGGTATATCTGTGTATAAGAAGACATCACAAGCAATGAGTTTAGGAAACGTAAATTCTATAGGGAAAGGGCTTGGTATAAATTAGACATACTTTGGTTTGTTTTGTTTAACGTCCTATTAACAGCCAGGGTCGGTGGAGGAAAGCCGGAGTATCCGGAGAAAAACCACCGGCCTACGGTCAGTACCTGGCAACTGCCCCACGTAGGTTTCGAACTCGCATCCCAGAGGTGGAGGGCTAGTGATAAAGTGTCGGGACACCTTAACCACTCGGCCACCGCGGCCCCTTTATGAGGTTCATAGACATGCAATGTGTGCCCAATTCCCTTGTATATACGACGATACAAATGAACAACGTCGTATGGTTATGACAATACATTCGCCCTTGACATATCGACAAAATATCTTCTCTACCGAATCGAATCAACTTAAATGATATGAACGATAATTGTTCTTAACATTTTCAAGATTACTTACAGATTCTCCATTCTTGGAGCATTGAAACGTTGCTGGCGGGTTACAAAACTACAACCCCTAGTTTCTGGAATACTTTCTAAATGACTAACCATTGGAATACTATTTATGGTGACAAATACAAAAACAAACAAAAAACAAAAATACCATGATGCAATAAATTACATCGCTAGTTTCATCTTCGTTTTTTTCACAAGATCGTCAACACAGAGCCATTTTGAAACCACGCCCCGAAATTGCAATTCCCATTAACATGTCAATCAAAATGACAAAAATATTACTAGTAAATGTCCGTCGAGCATGCGAGTACAGTATCGTTTCCAAATGCTGTTGTCTGGACAGAAAATGCAGTCAGATTTGAAATTTTGAATTACCGAAGTTTGATCGAGAAGGCGGATAACAATGGCTCGCTGGCTAGCTAACTTCTAGAATATAGTCTTTTTATAAATCAAACTGACACTCTTATCCAAAATCCTCGTTTCGCAGTTGTCTTTCTGCTTCTCGACTACAACCGCAATGTTGATTCGAACTTAGGTCCAGAGAATGCTACTTTCTCAAACTGTAGTGAAAATGTAACTAGCGGACAAACAAACTGGCATCGAACACACTGTAGTTTCAAATTTCTCCTTTTCAAGTAAGATGTCAAAGTTGCCATAGTTTCCCTGCCCAAATTGATACATGCCTCATAATTTCTATTCTAGCCATCGCCGGAGACCCACGGTTGATTGCACTACGCTAAGTGTAGCATAGTATTATGTGTTTGATCTGTATAAAGAACGACAACTCGTACGACCTTAGGCCAAACATCGCATTTTTCTCCAAATTGCTGCTGACAACGTAATAGGCGTCGAGGTCACTCCAAAATAACCATAATTACTCTCGTTCTGAAATACCTATATATTTATTGAAAACCAACATCATTATTATTGATACAAAAAAAATATATTTATTTAAATTTCAATCATGGATTGGATGAGGTATCCTGCTTGTATCTGACAAATACTCCCTGGACATATTTTATACCAGATTCTATTCAATGAAACTACAAGTTGGGAGTTTTTAAATACTATAATAAAGAAGGACCGATTCCGTACAATGACAATTCGTTCGGTATTCAGAGGTGTTCGGTTTTTAGAAGGTTCGGTTTTCGGAAGTTGCACTGTATATTGTTTATGCTAATGACCAAAAGACATGAGTATTAGTAATTATGAAAGTGCATTACAGTTCCTTTTGTCTAATTGTATAAATATTGCATTACTAAATGGGGTGGGGTGGAGGGGTGGGGGGGGGGGGGGGGGGGGGGGGGACAAAATTGCCTACTGTTTCTTTTTCACCAATTTCCGTGTCAATTTCCGAGGAGATCCCACTTCATAAAACTCCCTCTCACACGGATTATCTGTGTACATGAAATGTGTGTTATACGTAATTTTTGGAAGGAAGCTTAATGATCATAAGCGGGAATATCACTTAATGCATTTTAAGATAATTGAATTATGTAAGTAATACTCAAATGTTACGGTGACAGTGATTGGCTATTATGTCAGGCCATTACGGTATACCACCCGTGAGGGATGCACGTCAAATGCACGCGCATTTAGATGCACATGTATGCACTTCACGTGCATGATTAACAACGGATAAGCGAACAGTTACGATTATATACAACAGATTGTGTGAGGACAATTTTGTAAATGTATGCTCGTTTTTGCTAACCGTGAATATTTGTGTGAGGCGGAGTTACATTTCAAGGCTACGCTTAATTCATTGTTACGCCATTTGTAATCAATTGCAGGTATAGACATCCGGAACACCTCGGGTATTTCTCCAATAAAAAATCCGAGATGTTCGGGATTACTGGAATTTTTTGTGGTGCAAAATGTTTGAAGCAAATAGGAATTAAGAGCTTGTTTTTGCAGAAATTTTGAAACGGACTTTATATTTCTTTGTTGATTTTATTCTAGATATCTTGTTTTGTCTTTGGAAACAACTAACGATAGATCTATCTCTATATAGCTACCTTTACAACATATTTTGACAAAAAAAAAAAAAAACAGAAAAAACAACAACAAACAAACAAACAAACAAACAAATCAAACAAACAACAACAAAAGCAACCAAAACCAAAAACAAAACACTCATATTAATTCAATACACCAATCAAATAAGTGTTAATTATCAAATGAATATCATTCCATTGATTGGTTGGGTTCCGGTTAGTCGTTCATACAACAAATATACACATGATATATTGTGGACGTTTATATTGCCTGATGCCTAATTTAATCAATCTAAATTATCAAAACGTATTCCAGCTTAGACTTAATTACATTTCATGTTACGTAGGATTTTAATCCTATTGTGAAGTAGAATTTAATCCCAATGTCACGTAGGATTATAATCCCGATGTCACGTAGGATTTTAATCCCAATGTCACGTAGGATTATAATCCCAATGTCACGTAGGATTATAATCCCGATGTCACGTAGGATTTTAATCCCAATGTCACGTAGGATTATAATCCCAATGTTAAGTAGGATTTTAATCCCAATGTCACGTAGGATTTTAATCCCAATGTTAAGTAGGATTTTAATCCCGATGTTACGTAGGATTTTAATCCCGATGTTACGTAGGATTTTAATCCCGATGTTACGTAGGATTTTAATCCCAATGTTAAGTAGGATTTTAATCCTAATGTTACGTAGGATTTTAATCCTATTGTTACGTAGGATTTTAATCCCAATGTTACTAGGATTTTAATCCCAATGTTACGTAGGATTTTAATCCCGATGTTACGTAGGATTTTAATCCCAATGTTAAGTAGGATTTTAATCCTAATGTTACGTAGGATTTTAATCCCGATGTTACGTAGGATTTTAATCCTATTGTTAAGTAGAATTTAATCCTATTGTTATATAGGAATTTAATCCCGATGCTACGTAGGATTTTAATCCTAATGTTAAGTAGGATTTGTAGGAATTTAATCTCCATGTTACGTAGGATTTTAATCCTATTGTTACGTAGGATTTTAATCCCAATGTTACGTAGGATTTTAATCCCAATGTTACGTAGGATTTTAATCCCAATGTTACGTAGGATTTTAATCCCAATGTTACGTAGGATTTTAATCCTATTGTTACGTACAATTTTAATCCTAATGTTACTAGGATTTTAATCCTATTGTTACGTAGGATTTTAATCCCAATGTTACTAGGATTTTAATCCCAATGTTACGTAGGATTTTAATCCCAATGTTACGTAGGATGATAATCCCAATGTTACGTAGGATTTTAATCCCAATGTTATATAGGATTTTAATCCCAATGTTACGTAGGATTTTGATCCTAATGTTACGTAGGATTTGTAGGATTTTAATCCCAATGTTACGTAGGATGATAATCCATGTGATAAGGTCCCTACAGTTATATTTACAAAATGTTATCAGCAGCGCAAAGTCATTATTCTCTAATTTCACCATCAGGATTTCTGAATAGCATTGCTCAGAATTTCAGCATTATCAAATCTGTCTTCTCGGCATGAGTTTTCCTTACAGAACATATCACAGCCTGAATCCGCTGGAACCGGTCCGCGAAATATTATCGTTTAATGGAAAGGTTAACATTGTGCATTTTACACGTGCATTGAGCTCGTGTAATTTCCTTCGCATGCTGGAATGAAGTCATAAATAACCACGGAAACATTAGTAGTGTAACAATCTCAATGACATCCCGCTCCAAGGCCCCGACTCATTCCCTTCCTGAGGACTCACACTCACACTAGAGAATACCAGCATAGATCAGGGGCAATTGTGGGATTCCTCAGGGGAGACTTGGAATTCGAATAGGGTAGACACTATGTGTGTTATTGGGTAGAATATTCCCGTGAATGGTAACATAGCAATTGGTAGACATATATTATGATAGGTCATAGGGAATCTTGGCCGGACATGTAAAGGTTCGATCCAAAATTCAACAATTTTCCTATTTTCAATTTCAAACAACTTTCGAAGGGTTTCTTACCATAAATGTGGTTGCCAACACGTTCTAAAGTCCGGCGGCTCCGTGTTCGAATCCGAGATAACTGATTTATTACCTAGGGTGTAAACTTACAATATTTCTACTGGCATGGCTATGGACAGACAAATCAGTCACATTTATGAAACAGGATGTCCATTGTCATCAAACTATATCAAGAATATTATCTAAATCCCAGAATTCCACAGAGTGTGTAAGATATATTGTTTTTCGTGTTATGATACATTGATCAGTTAAGTTTGAGAAAATGACTTGAATGGCCCTCCCCGCCCCTCCCGACAATGTCGTCATTCGCTTCGCGGTGGCAGTAATGTCGGTGAATTACGGAAGGAAATTAAATCTCCCAAGGAAAAGTGAGGGAGTCTGATTCACTCTCACAGCGAGTGCCTCATCCTACACAAATTTCCCACGACGCTGAAGTTTTCGTTCATTACACAGCAAATACGTTGGAATGTTTGTAAATAGAGTGTCGTGCTAAACGTTCTTACGGCACCACGTGGTTACAATGCTGTCATAATTACGATACCATTAAAATAGGCGTACGTTACACAAACATGATAATAAACGTACATTAGACTTAATAATAAGAGTACGTTACACAACCATGATAATAAGCGTACTTTAGAATTGACAATAAGAGTACGTTACATTAGACGAGCATGACAATAAGGGTACATTAGACTTGATAATAAGAGTACATTACGCGATCATGATGATAAGCGTATGTTTCACGATTATGATAATAAGCGTATATTACATGAGTATGTTAATAAGCGAGCTTTCTACTAGCCTACTAGCGAACATTATACGAACATGATAGTATGCGTACGTTACACAAGCATGCCATTAAACGTCAAGATAATAGGCGTGCTTTGCTTGAGTATGACATTAAGCGTCATGATGATAGGCGTGCTTTACTCGAGTATGATATTAAGCGTAATGATAATAGGCGTGATTTACTCGAGCATGACATTAAGCGTCATGATAATAGGCGTGCTTTACTCGAGCATGACATTAAACGTCATGATTATAGGCGTGTTTTACTCGAGCATGACATTAAGTGTCATGATAATAGGCTTTACTCGAGCATGATAATAAACGTACGTTACACTTACATGAAAACTAGCGAACGTTGAATGTGCTGTAGCCGATCTTATGTCTTTCACTATATAATGTAGATTGCACTTTCCTTTTCAAATTGTAATAATGTTCTGCAACGTCTCAAAGATGCTCTCCTAATAACGAGTAATTTGTGAAGAACTTACTGAAAGTTAACTGATCGTGATGAGCAACCAGGGACCCCTTTATAGATACTCATTTGTCTATGCATGGCCGCCATCTTGGATTGTGAAGGAGGACACCTAGAAGGTTTTGTCAATTTTGTGACTTTTGAATTCGTTTGATCTGTCCTTATGTTGCCATGCTCGGTATCTTTTATCACAGGTGCCTGATTCTGTTTAGTATTGATAGACAAATATTAGACCCTACTCCTACAATATCAACAAGGTGTAACACTTGAAGATCTACGATGAATCGACTATGGAACGGAAGTAGACCTGATTGGTCGACAGCTCTATAAACAATACTAACTATAATCGTCGACCAATCAGGTTTACTTCCGTTCCACAGTCGATGCATCGTAGATCTGTAGGAGTAGGTTAGCTATTTTTTCGGCATAGCCGTATAATATTCTTTTGGTCCCGGATATGACGCGACAGGTGGCGTTACTGGTCAAGATGAAGTATGTGATTGGTCAATGTAGCGGTAAATGCAAAATACAGATATGCAGTTAAAAACAAAACAAAGTTAAGATTGAATGCAAGCTGAATAAGTGGATGTACCGTTTCAAATGACACATTAATAAAATTATATTCCTGATTCAAATGCAGTATTATTATCGTCAAAATGATTCAAACTGACATAATTTTGTTACCCGTGCTGAAAAGTATTATTAGTTCGTTAATTTATTTCACCAGCATTGTTACGTTATAACCACCAGCATTAAAACTATGCCGTTTATCTTTTTTAAAGATATTTCTTGTTTATCAATACTTACCAGAAACAGACGCCTGTGCTTTTATCAAGGAGATTGAAAAAAATGCCACTTGTTTTCAATAGTGCAAATGAACATATTAATATATATTGACCGAAGGCATTTGTTATGTAACTGTGATGGAACGATAGTTGTACAGAGGCTTGAATATGAAAAAAATAATAAAACGACTATCCAGTACAAAATAATTATTTTCATTGTTAGCGACGATCTGATATACATATTCTACAACACGCCTATGGAGAAAGTATTTGGTCTAATAATAAGACAAAGAAGCTACGCCCTCATTATAATGCATAGTGGTGTAAGGACTAGTAGCTCTTTTCTCAAACACCATTTTATATGATTTTTGAAGTCATGATATATTTCATATGATTTTTGATGTCAGGATATATTTTATATGATTTTTTGTGAGGTCAGAATATGTTCATTAGAATACATATATTGTTTATGTTTATAAAAGTGATCAGAAACAATTTCAATACTCTCGAATTAACATCCCAGTTCCTGAATCTATACAACCAAGCCTCTCAATCAACATCACTGTCTCTGAATCTATACAAACCAGCCTCTGTATCCTTTAGTAAAAATTGGTTTATAATGTCTACAGGAACACAAAACAAATGATCACGTTATGTGCATTTTTTAATCTCGCTTGTTTGTTTTATTTGTTTTTGTTTTATTTGTTTGTTGTTTGTTTTTTTGTTGTTTTTTTTTATTTGTTTGTTTTTTTTAAATTTTTGTTTGTTTGTTTCTTATTTAGGTGTTTATTTGTTTGTTTGTTTGTTGTTTTTGTTTGTTTGTTTGTTTGTTTGTATGCCATTGCATTAGATAAAATGTTCTCCGTTTTAAGGTAACTGCCATGTGATCTAACCTAACATTAATATAAGTGAACCAGTAGTTAGATTCTTATCTCCAATAAACAAGTCATTTCTCGCTGATTTATTCCTTCTTCCCCTGATACAGAAGTACGTGTGTTCTCCATCTAGCCTATCAATTATCACGCGCCGAGCGTTTTATAACATTCATCCCGTTCTATATCAATTATAGCTAGCTTTATACTCCTCTTGATATAATCAATTATAAGAGAATTTGTGAGTTTCTGGTTTCAAGCAGGTAGCGTATAAACCATTTATATTCGTGTAACATCTTCAATGGAGTCGCTTCTGTTTCAGAAGATTCGGGAGAGCAGAGGAAAAACGTTGTGTCGTCAAGAGGCTAGCGATAATTACCTATGATTTGCCGATGAATACTATTGACGTAGAATTTCGAGTTTTGTTCAGTGTAGTGTCGTAATTGTATTGAAAAATGGTATAAAATCTACGAAATCTGGTAACTTCTTCCATCAAGATCCCTGGGAACCTTCTCCCGATTTCTGTTGACACATGATCTAAAATTTGTATTGACAAATTACACCAAATCCTGTTGACACATGAAAAGAAATCCTTTTGACTCATGACAACAAATGCTTGCTATTGACACATGGCATGAAATCCTGTTCTAACATGACAACAAAAGCGATGAAAAAATTACTTTTTTATTAGCATAACCTGAAATTCTATCGCCAAATGGTCCCTAGTTCTACTGCGAGATTGTCCCTAGTTCTACTGCGAGATTGTCCCTAGTTCTACAGCGAGATTGTCCCTAGTGCTACTGCAAGATTGTCCCTAGTTCTACTGCAATATTGTCCCTAGTTATACTGCGAGAATGTCCCTAGTTCTACAGCGAGATTGTCCCTAGTGCTACTGCAAGATTTTCCTAGTTCTACTGCGAGATTGTCCCTAGTTCTACTGCGAGATTGTCCCTAGCTCTACTGCGAGATTGTCCCTAGTTCTACTGCGAGATTGTCCCTAGTTCTACTGCGAGATTGTCCCTAGTTCTACTGCAAGACTGTCCCTAGTTCTACTGCGAGATTGTCCCTAGTTCTACTGCGAGATTGTCCCTAGTTCTACAGCGAGATTGTCCCTAGTTCTACTGCGAGATTGTCCCTAGTTCTACTGCGAGATTGTCCCTAGTTCTACTGTGAGATTGTCCCTAGTTCTACTGTGAGATTGTCCCTAGTTCTACTGCAAGATTGTCCCTAGTTCTACTGTGAGATTGTCCCTAGTTCTACAGCGAGATTGTCCCTAGTTCTACAGCGAGATTGTCCCTAGTTCTACTGTGAGATTGTCCCTAGTTCTACTGCGAGATTGTCCCTAGTTCTACAGCGAGATTGTCCCTAGTTCTACAGCGAGATTGTCCCTAGTTCTACTGTGAGATTGTCCCTAGTTCTACTGCGAGATTGTCCCTAGTTTGTCCTTAGTTCTACTGTTATATGGTCCCTTGTTCTACTGTTATATGGTCCCTTGTTCTACTGTTATATGGTCCCTTGTTCTACTGTTATATGGTCCCTTGTTCTACTGTTATATGGTCCCTTGTTCTACTGTTATATGGTCCCTTGTTCTACTGTTATATGGTCCCTTGTTCTACTGCCACATGATGCCGAGTTCTACTGCTAATGGCTCCAAGTTCTATTACCCGATTGCCTCTTGTCATTTACTAAGCGTCAGTATTTTACAATTTCATTTTTGAAAGCGAATTTTCACACGAATTCGTTTCAGCTGTAACAGTTAAACTGCAATCGTGAACTTGATAAGTGACGGACTACGTTTACCTTGACACGCAATACAAGCCTCCTATAAACCTTGAGTGACCTAATTCTTCTTCTGATGAAAACGAGGCTATTGCTGTGCAGTGTTATTTGTAGCCCCTCATCAATCTAAAAATCGGTTATTATTGCATTAAGAGGGTAAAAAACTGAAAGTTAATATCAAACACGTTACACTGTAACAATCCGGAAGGTATTAAGGGCCTAATCAATTAAGACGGTTTTATCACAAGGCCCTCATTACCGCACTATCAATCCAGGCAACAGGGTCATTAGAACGCTTGAAATGTGTCAAATGTTATTGGTGAATGTCAAGGACATATCGTCCTTGCCACGTGCTTTTGTTTTTCCTATCGGTCGATAATTTGTTCGAGTCAACATACAATATTTTCCTTTTTTGTATATCATTGTGCGGCCAGTTGTGAGAACAGTCTTCCGTTCGATCTGGACCCGTCAATGTATTGAACTGATGCTCAGGGAAAAAAATCAAAAGGCGTTTATCTAAAAAGCTCATAAATAAGTAGCTGTAATGACTTCCAATGTTTGCGTATGAAAATATTAACTTTTTCGGTAAAAAAGTATTTAATATAATCTCGTCCAAACGGAGATCAGGCGACCGATAACAACAATAGAATAACATAACAATAGTGTAAAACAACAATAGTGTAAGAAAACAATAGTGTCAGACAACAATAGTGTAAGAAAACGATAGTGCCAGACAACGATATAGTCAGACAACAATAGTGTCACACAACAATAGTGTCAGACAATAATAGTGTCACACAACAATAGTGTAACACAACAATAGTGTCAGACAACAATAGTGTAACACAACAATAGTGTAACACAACAATAGTGTCACACAACAATAGTGTCAGACAACAACAGTGACATACAACAATAGTGTAACACAACAATAGTGTCAGACAACAATAGTGTAACACAACAATAGTGTCAGACAACAATAGTGTAACACAACAATAGTGTCACACAACAATAGTGTCAAACAACAATAGTGTAACACAACAATAGTGTCACACAAAAATAGTGTCAGACAATAATAGTGTCACACAACAATAGTATCAGACAACAATAGTGTCACACAACAATAGTGTAACACAACAATAGTGTCAGACAACAATAGTGTCACACAACAATAGTGTCAGACAACAATAGTGTCAGACAACAATAGTGTTAGACAACAATAGTGTCAAACAACAATAGTGTCACACAACAATAGTGTCACACAACAATAATGTAACACAACAATAGTGTCACACAACAATAGTGTCACACAACAATAGTGTAACACAACAATAGTGTCACACAACAATAGTGTCAGATAACAATAGTGTAACACAACAATAGTGTCAGACAACAATAGTGTCAAACAACAATAGTGTAACACAACAATAGTGTCACACAACAATAATGTAACACAACAATAGTGTCACACAACAATAGTGTCAGACAACAATAGTGTCAGACAACAATAGTGTAACACAACAATAGTGTAACACAACAATAGTGTCACACAACAATAATGTAACACAACAATAGTGTAACACAACAATAGTGTCAGACAACAATAGTGTCACACAACAATAGTGTCACACAACAATAGTGTCAGACAACAATAGTGTCAGACAACAATAGTGTCACACAACAATAGTGTCACACAACAATAGTGTAACACAACAATAGTGTCACACAACAATAGTGTCACACAACAATAGTGTCACACAACAATAGTGTCACACAACAATAGTGTAACACAACAATAGTGTAAAACAACAATAGTGTCAGACAACAATAGTGTAACACAACAATAGTGTCAGATAACAATAGTGTAACACAACAATAGTGTCACACAACAATAGTGCCACACAACAATAGTGTCAGACAACAATAGTGTAACACAACAATAGTGTCAGATAACAATAGTGCCACACAACAATAGTGTCAGACAACAATAGTGTAACACAACAATAGTGTCAGATAACAATAGTGTAACACAACAATAGTGTAACACAACAATAGTGTAACACAACAATAGTGTCACACAACAATAGTGTAACACAACAATAGTGCCAGACAACGATATAGTCAGACAACAATAGTGTCACACAACAATAGTGTCAGATAACAATAGTGTTGGATAACAATAGTGTCACACAACAATAGTGGCAGACAACAATAGTGTAACACAACAATAGTGTCACACAACAATAGTGTCACACAACAATAGTGTCACACAACAATAGTGTCACACAACAATAGTGTCACACAACAATAGTGTCACACAACAATAGTGTAACATAATAATAGTGCCAGACAACGATATAGTCAGACAACAATAGTGTCAGACAACAATAGTGTAACACAACAATAGTGTCAGACAACAATAGTGTAACACAACAATAGTGTCAAACAACAATAGTGTCACACAACAATAGTGTAACACAACAATAGTGTCAGACAACAATAGTGACATACAACAATAGTGTCAGATAACAATAGTGTCACACAACAATAGTGTTGGACAACAATAGTGTAACACAACAACAGTGTCACACAACAATAGTGTAACACAACAATAGTGTAACACAACAATAGTGTCAGACAACAATAGTGACATACAACAATAGTGTCAGATAACAATAGTGTCACACAACAATAGTGTCACACAACAATAATGTCAGACAACAATAGTGTCACACAACAATAGTGTCACACAACAATAGTGTCAGACAACAACAGTGACATACAACAATAGTGTAACACAACAATAGTGTCACACAACAATAGTGTCAGACAACAATAGTGTAACACAACAATAGTGTCACACAACAATAGTGTCAGACAACAATAGTGTAACACAACAATAGTGTAACACAACAATAGTGTCACACAACAATAGTGTCACACAACAATAGTGTCAGACTTCAATAGTGTCACACAACAATAGTGTCACACAACAATAGTGTCAGATAACAATAGTGTCACACAACAATAGTGTCACACAACAATAATGTCAGACAACAATAGTGTCACACAACAATAGTGTCACACAACAATAGTGTCAGACAACAACAGTGACATACAACAATAGTGTAACACAACAATAGTGTCAGACAACAATAGTGTCACACAACAATAGTGTCACACAACAATAGTGTAACACAACAATAGTGTCACACAACAATAGTGTAACACAACAATAGTGTAACACAACAATAGTGTCACACAACAATAGTGTCACACAACAATAGTGTCAGACTTCAATAGTGTCACACAACAATAGTGTCACACAGCAATAGTGTCACACAACAATAGTGTAACACAACAATAGTGTCACACAACAATAGTGTCACACAACAATAGTGTCAGACTTCAATAGTGTCAGACAACAATAGTGTCACACAACAATAGTGTCAGATAACAATAGTGTCACACAACAATAGTGTCACACAACAATAGTGTCACACAACAATAGTGTAACACAACAATAGTGTCACACAACAATAGTGTCAGACAACAATAGTGTAACACAACAATAGTGTCACACAACAATAGTGTCAGACAACAATAGTGTCACACAACAATAGTGTCAGACAACAATAGTGTCACACAACAATAGTGTCACACAACAATAGTGTCAGACAACAATAGTGTAACACAACAATAGTGTAACACAACAATAGTGTCACACAACAATAGTGTCACACAACAATAGTGTCAGACTTCAATAGTGTCACACAACAATAGTGTCACACAACAATAGTGTCAGATAACAATAGTGTCACACAACAATAGTGTCACACAACAATAATGTCAGACAACAATAGTGTCACACAACAATAGTGTCAGACAACAACAGTGACATACAACAATAGTGTAACACAACAATAGTGTCAGACAACAATAGTGTCAGACAACAATAGTGTCACACAACAATAGTGTCAGACAACAATAGTGTAACACAACAATAGTGTCACACAACAATAGTGTAACACAACAATAGTGTAACACAACAATAGTGTAACACAACAATAGTGTCACACAACAATAGTGTCACACAACAATAGTGTCACACAACAATAGTGTCACACAACAATAGTGTCACACAACAATAGTGTCACACAACAATAGTGTAACACAACAATAGTGTCACACAACAATAGTGTCACACAACAATAGTGTCAGACTTCAATAGTGTCAGACAACAATAGTGTCACACAACAATAGTGTCAGATAACAAGTGTCACACAACAATAGTGTCACACAACAATAGTGTCAGACAACAATAGTGTAACACAACAATAGTGTCACACAACAATAGTGTCAGACAACAATAGTGTAACACAACAATAGTGTCACACAACAATAGTGTCAGACAACAATAGTGTAACACAACAATAGTGTAACACAACAATAGTGTCACACAACAATAGTGTCACACAACAATAGTGTCAGACTTCAATAGTGTCAGACAACAATAGTGTCACACAACAATAGTGTCACACAACAATAGTGTCACACAACAATAGTGTCACACAACAATAGTGTAACACAACAATAGTGTCACACAACAATAGTGTCAGACTTCAATAGTGTCACACAACAATAGTGTCACACAACAATAGTGTCAGATAACAATAGTGTAACACAACAATAGTGTCACACAACAATAGTGTCACACAACAATAGTGTCAGACTTCAATAGTGTCAGACAACAATAGTGTCACACAACAATAGTGTCACACAACAATAGTGTAACACAACAATAGTGTCACACAACAATAGTGTCACACAACAATAGTGTCAGACTTCAATAGTGTCACACAACAATAGTGTCACACAACAATAGTGTCACACAACAATAGTGTCACACAACAATAGTGTAACACAACAATAGTGTCACACAACAATAGTGTCACACAACAATAGTGTCAGACTTCAATAGTGTCAGACAACAATAGTGTCACACAACAATAGTGTCACACAACAATAGTGTCACACAACAATAGTGTCACACAACAATAGTGTCAGACAACAATAGTGTAACACAACAATAGTGTCACACAACAATAGTGTCACACAACAATAGTGTAACACAACAATAGTGTCACACAACAATAGTGTCAGACAACAATAGTGTCACACAACAATAGTGTCAGACAACAATAGTGTCACACAACAATAGTGTCACACAACAATAGTGTCAGACAACAATAGTGTAACACAACAATAGTGTAACACAACAATAGTGTCACACAACAATAGTGTCACACAACAATAGTGTCAGACTTCAATAGTGTCACACAACAATAGTGTCACACAACAATAGTGTCAGATAACAATAGTGTCACACAACAATAGTGTCACACAACAATAATGTCAGACAACAATAGTGTCACACAACAATAGTGTCACACAACAATAGTGTCAGACAACAACAGTGACATACAACAATAGTGTAACACAACAATAGTGTCAGACAACAATAGTGTCAGACAACAATAGTGTCAGACAACAATAGTGTCACACAACAATAGTGTCAGACAACAATAGTGTAACACAACAATAGTGTCACACAACAATAGTGTCAGACAACAATAGTGTAACACAACAATAGTGTAACACAACAATAGTGTCACACAACAATAGTGTCACACAACAATAGTGTCAGACAACAATAGTGTCACACAACAATAGTGTCACACAACAATAGTGTCACACAACAATAGTGTAACACAACAATAGTGTCACACAACAATAGTGTCACACAACAATAGTGTCAGACTTCAATAGTGTCAGACAACAATAGTGTCACACAACAATAGTGTCAGATAACAAGTGTCACACAACAATAGTGTCACACAACAATAGTGTCAGACAACAATAGTGTAACACAACAATAGTGTCACACAACAATAGTGTCAGACAACAATAGTGTAACACAACAATAGTGTCACACAACAATAGTGTCAGACAACAATAGTGTAACACAACAATAGTGTAACACAACAATAGTGTCACACAACAATAGTGTCACACAACAATAGTGTCAGACTTCAATAGTGTCAGACAACAATAGTGTCACACAACAATAGTGTCACACAACAATAGTGTAACACAACAATAGTGTCACACAACAATAGTGTCAGACTTCAATAGTGTCACACAACAATAGTGTCACACAACAATAGTGTCAGATAACAATAGTGTAACACAACAATAGTGTCACACAACAATAGTGTCAGACTTCAATAGTGTCAGACAACAATAGTGTCACACAACAATAGTGTCACACAACAATAGTGTCAGACAACAATAGTGTAACACAACAATAGTGTCACACAACAATAGTGTCACACAACAATAGTGTCAGACTTCAATAGTGTCAGACAACAATAGTGTCACACAACAATAGTGTCAGATAACAATAGTGTCACACAACAATAGTGTCACACAACAATAATGTCAGACAACAATAGTGTCACACAACAATAGTGTCACACAACAATAGTGTCAGACAACAACAGTGACATACAACAATAGTGTAACACAACAATAGTGTCACACAACAATAGTGTAACACAACAATAGTGTCACACAACAATAGTGTCACACAACAATAGTGTAACACAACAATAGTGTCACACAACAACAGTGTCACACAACAATAGTGTCACACAACAATAGTGTAACACAACAACAGTGTCACACAACAATAGTGTCACACAACAATAGTGTCACACAACAATAGTGTCAAACAACAATAGTGTAACACAACAATAGTGTCAAACAACAATAGTGTCACACAACAATAGTGTAACACAATAATAGTGTCGGACAACAATAGTGTGAGAAAACAATAGGATAAGACAACAATAATGTAAGTTGTGTATATATTAATGCTGTATAATGATGTCACCATGAAATAAAATGATAAAATCAAATCTGTATTTTAAAAAATCATGTTATGAAAATATCACTCCACATGCAGGTAGTATTTTATGCTTGATGTGACAACAATGGCGTTCTTTACATGTGTGTCGTCTGACCGTTATTGTGCAAACTAGGTTCGGAGCTTTCGACGACTCCGTGTTCGAGTCTTGGGCATTAAATTGTCTCTTTTTTCTTATATGTGACCAAATAAGTGTAGTCAAAATAACATATTTGCTAACATAACGTAGTATCATGTCCTCTGAATATATCGCGGAAGTCTCGCCTTGTCAACTTTTTAGACGGAACCATCGCTGTGTTAAATTGATAATTAGAAACAAGTTCTAGATGATTAATTATAATTTTGATAAGTATTTGTGTTTTCTTTGAATGTTTGCGTATGAAAATATTAATTTACAAAAAGTAGGTCTGTACTCGATTTTGCACGTACAGATGCGTCATTGTTTTTGATAGAATCCTCGCCGCTCACATCTGCTAACGTCTTTATCAGTGTCGATGACATATGTAAACGTTTCGCATAAAAATGTGGAAGTTTCGGGGTTTCTTGTTTTTTGGGTTTTTTTTTTTTTTTTTTTGTTTTTATTTGGACTTTTTCTTGTCAGCGGAGGCTCTGTGAGCTGGATTATTGTTAGGTGTAAGATGACAATGCCTGAGAAACTTACACAATAAACGTTTGTGTGAATCCTAATTAGATTAGCCAACTTTTAATTCTACTTTAATGGTGATCGCGTGGTCCTGGTTGTTTATTGTCAATTGGCGCTGTATATTATATAATTAGTGACATTGGTTTGTGAGGAAACGACAACAACTCATTGTAATGAACTTAGCTCCGCCATTATCGGCTTTGTAAATAAGTATCACTTCACATTTCGGGTCCTACCAGAAAAAAAAACAAATAGGAGTTTCCGTGAGAGAAAATGTATTTCTGACTCATGGCTCGGTAATCTACAGCAATGTTGATAACATTTAACAGATGAAAAATACGATTTGTGTACTTCTGCTTATGCATTGTGTGACAGATTTTTATTTTCGAAGTGAACGGATGTGGGGGATAGAGAAACCTACGGCAGTCAAGTTAGTCTACATGCAGGATCTATCTATAGGTCTCATACAACTAATTATTTCACTATATGTTATTACCAATGACTCCATCGCTCATTTGAAGTTCAAATGTTGTGAAATTTATATCAAATTAAAGTTTGAAGATTTTCCTACGAGAACAATGATGTTATTGGATAGGTTTAATAGTATATAAGAACACACCAGTACTTGGAAGACAGCAACCCTGCCATTTACAGTGGGCAGGGAAACACCCACCTGGGGAATTCCCGCCTTTTTCCTCCTGGAATCCTACATCTTTCTATTTATACCAGGAGAGTATGACCATACTCTTTATTCTCGTATATAGAAAATACCCATTGTATGTGTTATTTACTCAGGAAATAGCTACAAACCTAAGAAACACATTTTCTTCAGGTACTTGGTTCAGGTTAAACACCAGCTGATTGTCTTAATTAGTTGCGTGGGACCTATAGGGATCTACCAGAGTTCTTCCCCTTCGCTTTATTCTAAATAACCCCGGGTTCAGACCTGAATGAAGAGACTAAAATATTTGTATGGATAATAACATGCCTCTTAGACTTGATGGAGTGACAGACCCTTGGTTTGTGAATTGTTCTCATTGAATATGTACAGTGTATCTTGTGTTTCAGGCTCGTGTGTAAAAAGTCCTGTTTTGACCTCTACCCTTGACCCGGATGTATATAATCGGCATTAGTCACACGTGTAGATGCCGAACTCCAAAAATTGCAGTAACATGCTGTATTCAAACTTTAATATTTTGCTCCTCCGATTTTGTTTCTTGGCCAAGTAAGAAAGAAAGTTATTCATTAAAGTTTGAGGATTAAAGAAATTGACAAAATTACATTCAGGAACAAGTGTCATTTGAAAGATTGACAATGTCATTCATCACTTGATCATATGACGTTTTTTATCAACGGTAACCTGGTAAAATGTCGGTCACGAACAAAGTTTGGAGCACGCTGTCGCGATCGGCAACAAATGAAATTTTAGATAAAATGGCGGTTAAGTAGTAAGATTTGGAACCTTTCATCAAATAGCAAAATGAGTAGGGAACGTAAGTACTAATCTGTCTTTGCATGGCATTTATCGTCGATATAAATGACACAACTTTGCAAGCAAACATACCTTAATTTTATGATGTTTGCCTGCAAAACTGACATTTATAACGTCTATAAACGCCATACCAAAACAGGTCAGGCTGTTATACGACATCGCAACACGATTATAAAATAAGATAAGCACACATTGTCTGAAAACATTTTGTTTGGAGTGTTTATTTTTCAGCAATTGTCTATTTTGCTTCTATTTTTGATATCTAGCTTATTCATATCCTACATGTAGTATAATATGCCAATCAAAGAGGAAAGTGTACTGAAATTGAGTATTTGAAAAAAAAACGAAATGTCTACATTAAATTCAAAATTCAAAAAATATGTAACTTGCAGATAGAGGATTAGGTTTAGTTTAAACATATTTTATTAACTTAATTAGCAAAAGGATTAGGCACAAGTTTCACAAACGTTATCAACGCCTTCTCTTCAGATATGTACAATTGCATATATATACATATACATCATAAGATGGCATTAACAGTAATCTATATAATATTATAAATATAATTGAGAGAGAGAGAGAGAGACAGAGAGACAGAGAGACAGAGAGACAGAGAGACAGGCACACAGAGAGAAAGAGAGACAGACAGAGAGACAGAGAGAGAGGGGGGGGTATTTCTTCATATCTTAAACAATAGAAGGATTAGGTTATCTTGGTACTGTTGTATGATTAATTAACCTGTCCGATTAAATAAACTACTTTACTTTTCTTTGTGCGCGCATGAATATGACAAACGACGTCCTGGATATGATTTTCATTTTCTGTGTAATTCTTACAAAAAAAAAGACATATTTTTACAAGACGGATTTGCGCGACAGAAATTCTAGTTTGAGTCACGGCAAGATCACGTGATCACTTTACATATTCGACCTGTGGTCAGTTTATTTATGTACGAATCACCAGCTCGACAAACAGATATCAGTTATCACCTGCAAACACATGAATATATGTGGCATGAGTGAGAAATTCAAGTCAAATTTGCAATTAGAGAATTTTGCCTGCAGGACCAAGAGAATTATGACCGTCACTGGAGCGGGACAGCGACCTGTGGGCTTACTACAAGTATACCTATGTGGTAGCTGTCACCGAGACAGTTCGTTAGTCAGCAAGAACGCGTATTTTTTATCTATTTTTTTCTATTATTATTATTTTATTATTATGATAATTACTATTATTTTATTTTATTTTTTTTTATTTTTTTTTTTTCATTTATTTAACCTTTTCATATATTAATATTTTATTTATTTCAATTTCTAAAATGCATCTTTTTTATAATAAATTCAAATATAAATCTTAGTGTCTTCTATATTAACATTGGATTGATTTAATGATAATACCTATTGTCTTGTTATCAGAACATTAATCACGCCGGTCATTGAATTGTTATCACGCAAAAACTGCTGAATAACGTAATTTTTTATGCATTGATCAACGAGAGTGATCTCCCTTGTCTTGTTAAGATTTCAAGATTTCAAGAATTTTTATTCAACTCAAGGATGTGAGGGCCACTCAAAAAGTCCATAAACCTTAGTACAAAAAAATCTTGGGATGGATGTGTTTTGTTTATTCAAGTTATTTTTTGGAAATTACTTTTTTCCCTAAGTAATAGATAAAAGTAATTCAATTTTGCTTAAATATTCAAATACTGAATTGTTGGTTTACAGTAAATGTACGTGTCGGTAGGCGCGCTAACAATATCTAAAATATTTATACAATATACAATTAAATCAACATTCAAATCCGTGTCACATATAAATGTGTGTTCTCGACCACGTGACACAGATATGAGTCATGCCCAGGTGTTACTGGTAAGTTTTAATTTTTTGTTAAGTGATTAAAATTCCATGCCCACAAATTACAACTACAAGTTTGCTGACAAACCAATAAATTGTGGGTGTTACTCCTATGTAAATTGCAAATCTACTTCAGAATCGCAAACTCGTCAAAATGTGTCTGATCACTCTGATATTGGACATATGGCCACTAACGAGTCTGCTTGGTGCATGTGTTCGTGTGGTTGTAATTTTTTTATCAAATAAATTTTGTTTCTTGTTTTCAATATCACGCCGACTGAAAACAATGTCCCATTGTTCTATATTTGTTTCACTGACCGTTTTAAAATCCATGCAAAATATCGACACTGAAATTTAGCCTTTGATAAAATCACCAGAAAGACATTTTATCCGTAATTACGTGATGTAATCAAGAGTTTCACTAAAAAGCGGAACGGCCCGGATCACGGTTTTGAAGCTTTGAATCAGTAGTAACTTCTCAGGCGTCCATGGAGGGTAATTAAGTACTTCTCAGGCGTCCATGGAGGGTAATTAAGTACTTCTCAGGCGTCCATGGAGGGTAATTAAGTACTTCTCAGGCGTCCATGGAGGGTAATTAAGTACTTCTCAGGCGTCCATGGAGGGTAATTAAGTACTTCTCAGGCGTCCATGGAGGGTAATTAAGTACTTCTCAGGCGTCCATGGAGGGTAATTAAGTACTTCTCAGGCGTCCATGGAGGGTAATTAAGTACTTCTCAGGCGTCCATGGAGGGTAATAAAGTATTGTTAAAACTCAACCGCGTGAGTACCATTGGTTACTTATCCTATATACTATATACTGTACAAAAGAGATATTCCCATACCTTTCAAAATCAATTTCATCTAAAGTAAAACAGTAGCCATGATAATTAATGATGATTATATGAATACAATGCCGGAGAACATATCCAGGATACCGAATATTCTTTTGAACTTTACATTTAATATATTAATGCACACATTCATCACACACATGTATGTCACTATCGGGAAAGGCCGTCCATAATTATAAAGGACCCCAGCTGTTGAAAGGTGTAGGGGGTTAAACAATACATAACCAAACATTTATTTTGATATTGAGTACATGTGTGTTGGTTGAGCAGAAGAGTAGTTATCCAGAGTTCCCAGGTTCGATCCGTAGTGGAGGCATTGATGGAAATAAATTTTATCATCCTCTCAGCCAATTTGGGATTATTTCATGAAAATGAATAAATCATCGATCAATGACCAGGTACATAGCTCAGTGGTCGAGTGTAGTACTGTACGTCAAGAGTTTGCAGGGTCTCGAGTTTGAACCCTGGTCTGGCTACTATCTTTCTCCTGTTACATATTTTGCGAGCCTAAAGCAACAGGATATCCGAACCTGTTGTCTTTGGGTGTGAAGACTTGATAAAAGGAGGGAGGAATGTTGCAGAACTAGACTGGGTTGATCATCTGCGACCAGATAGCTCAGTGGTAGAGTGTTCATCTAGAATTTGGAGGGTACTGGGTTCGAACCCCGGTCTCGCTACTACATTTTCTCTTTCTCCTGTTGCATGTCTGTTTACCTATGACTTATTTAAATCTGTGGCACATTTGATGCATGCACATATATGTCCGTTTTTGTTTTTTGCATAAACAGTATGATTAATATCCAAAATAAATATAAATATTCTTTACCACTTTCAAAATCAGCTGAGGGTAGTCAGATCAGACCTGCAGACCAGTCAAATTTAAACAAAGATGCACTGTACATGAGAAGTACAAATATTCTTGATAGACCAATCCCGCGGATAAGTAACTAGATCGACTATGGTTCATATATCTGAAAACTGTTAAAACGAAAGTAAGTCTAGCCCAACTAGGTGAAGCAAATACTGCTATTTTCGCAATAAATGTTCGTTTTACTTGATACGATAGCTATGAACAAAATCAGTGTTACCTTCCTTTGTATTTTAGCATATTGATGTTTCAAAAAATTCGAGAATAATCCGGTAATGTTCAATGATCTTCTGTTTTATTATCGTCATGTTTTCCGGGTCACGTTCTAATAGCATGTGGGCTTCCGGTTACGTCATGAAATTCATTTCCCGCGCATTTTATTGGGAAATCTAAATCACACTTAAAATGAAATGAAGCGAAAGAAATCAAAAATGTCTAAATAAAATCATTGTGATCAGTATTGAGTGCAACATTAAAGTTTCATCGTAATTAAATGCTACGATTCGCTAATCTAAAGCATAAGTAATTGAAATCAAATTATTTTAAAATTCATATTTCGTTTCGATTACATTCTTGAAATTTTTATCACAAGGTCGTTTAGAAGCTTTGCAGTACTGACCCTTTCAAACGCACAGATGCTTTGATTTTAACAAAGATGGCGATCTGAAGCTGTGAGGCGGTTTGGATTGGAATTAAATTGCGAATATTTCGGCAAGTAAACATCGTACAAGGTTCCCGTGTGGTCAGATCATCTAATTTTGTCATTATGTATTCAGAACAGTTGTTGTTTAGTCGCTACGGTCATTAACATAAAAATTCGGATTATTATATAAATACTTATTTAATTATTTTATTTTATTTTTTTTTATTTTTTATTTTTTTTCATTTATTTATCCTTTTCATACATTAATATTTTATTTATTTCAATTTCTAAAATGCATCTTTTTTATAATAAATTCAAATATAAATCTTAGTGTCTTCTATATTAACATTGGATTGATTTAATGATAATACCTATTGTCTCGTTAACAGAACATTAATCGCGCCGGTCATTGAATTGTTATCACGCAAAAACTGCTGAATAACGTTATTTTTTATGCATTGATCAACGAGAGTTATCTCCCTTGTCTTGTTAAGATTTCAAGATTTCAAGAATTTTTATTCAACTCAAAGATGTGAAGTCCACTCAAAAAGTCCATAAACCTTAGTAAAAACAATCTTGGGATAGATACGTTGTATTTAATTCAAGTTATTTTTTTGGAAATTACTTTTTCCCCCTAAGTTACAGATAAAAGTAATTCAACTTTGCTTTGAATTAAAAAAAAATCTGAATGGTTGGTTTACACTAAATGTACGTGTCGGTAGGCGCGCTAACAATATCTAAAACATTTAAACGATATAAAATTTAATCAACATTTAAATCCGTGTCACATATATAAATATGTCTATTCGACCACGTGACACAGATATGAGTCATGCCCAGGTGTTACTGGTAAGTTTTAATTTTTTGTTAAGTAATTAAAATTCCATGCCCACAACATTACAACTAAAAGTTTGCTGACAAACCAATAAATTGTTGGTGTTACTCCTATGTAAATTGCAAATCTACTTCAGAATCGCAAACTCGTTAAAATGTGTCTGATCACTCTGATATCGGACATATGGCCTCTAACGAGTCTGCTTGGTGCATGTGTTCGTGTGGTTGTAATTTTTTATCAAATAAATTTTGTTTCTTGTTTTCAATATCACGCCGACTGAAAACAATGTCCCATTGTTCTATATTTGTTTCACTGACCGTTTTAAAATCCATGCAAAATATCGACACTGAAATTTAGCCTTTGATAAAATCATCAGAAAGACATTTTATCCGTAATTACGTGATGTAATCAAGAGTTTCACTAAAAAGCGGAACGGCCCGGATCACGGTTTTGAAGCTTTGAATCAGTAGCAACTTCTCAGGCGTCCATGGAGGGTAATTAAGTACTTCTCAGGCGTCCATGGAGGGTAATTAAGTATTGTTAAAATTCGACCTCGTGAGTACCATTGGTTACTTATCCTATATAGTATATACTGTACAAAAGAGATATTCCCATCCCTTTCAAAATCAATTTCATCTAAAGTAAAACAGTAGCCATGATAATTAATGATGATTATATGAATGCGATGCCGGAGAGCATATCCAGGATACCGAATATTCTTTTGAACTTTACATTTAATAAAACTTTAACAAAAGCAACAATAACATCAACAAGCTTATATGTGTATTTATTACATGTCCTTAACTGAACACTTAAGCTATATTTTGAACGGCTAGCATGAATATTATAAGGTCACGTGCGAATATTATAATGAACACCGCGTGACGTTTCAGAGTTTAGTCCTACCATTTCAAGCGTCTAAGTCACTCAGATGTCAACGCTCATGACAACTTCTAGGCCTACAGGAAAGTCCAGATTTCAGTGATTTTTAGTGTGTTTTAGTGATTATGTATTAAAACAAGTATGAAAATGTATATCATGGGTGTCTGAGCAATAGTCCAGAATATTTGAACCTCAGTACTGGTAATCGATGTTCTATTGCATTAAATTCGACCTTCGGCCTCGCCCAATAGCTCATCGGTCGATTACAAGTACAGTTGGGAGCAAACTAAACTTGGTACCAAGTGCACTTCGTAGTGCACACGTAGTGAACACCTCGTGTCACATGTCCTGGACTACTGCATAGACACCCATCATATATTTGTTTAATATATAATATGCAATTTACTACCAAATCCGGACTCTTCTTGACGTTAAACGCTCGTTTCGAAAAATCATTTCGCGACAATAGCCTTTAATTTTCGAAGGTAATATTGTTAATATTGTACATGCTGTCCTATTTGAAATTCTAATTGCGCGATAAGATGTTTCCGGATTTAAGTAGTATTATCCTAAAATCAAAAGGGAACATGTGAAAATCTAAATATTAAATGTTCGCTTAGAGGGGAAAAATAGAAACGACAATTTTAAACTTAATTCATCTTACAACAATTGCGAAATAAGTTAAAGGCCCAGATGGAAGCGCGCGAGGGTCTTACTGTGGAAGGAAACCGGAGAACCCGGGGGAAACGTACAAATGTGTACGTGGTTGGCCAGGTGACACCGTACCCTTTCACGACCGATCAGGGAATCGAACCCCGACCGCCTTGGTGAAAGGCAAGTGCGTTACTACTGTGCCACTTAACCCCCTAACAAGACATTTTATCGCGAAAACATGACTTTTTATTGCGACATTCTGTACAGTGTTCAAATTGACATATCGTCGCATTGTCGTGGTTTGAAGTTACATGTAGATCTATAGAATGGCAACACGAGGTAGATGAACATACTCAGCCATTATTTTGGAAGCAGAGTGATTCTCATCCTATTTTCGACTGTGTCAAGCGGACTAATCTTATAAAATAGAAGATAGGCCGATAGTGTGTTATCATTAAAAATAACCAGCGATGCCAGAGAGATGAGGAAAAATAACTTCCCAATCGCCTTGACTATCTCAAATTAGCCCAAAGTGAATTTCTCATGAGGACAGCGCCGGGTTGAATAAACACACAGCCACTTCCCTCAGGCTTCAGTGACAGACTCTGTAACACTATCATTTCTAGTGTTTGCTTCAGTTGGCCTCTGGAATCAAGTCTTCCGATTTTAAAATTTCTACATGTCAGATTTTTCTATGAGCTTGAAATGGAACACTTTGTTGTCGTTGCCGATTTGCCCGGTGGCTTGCTGTTTTTTCATTTGACTATCTAAAGTAGCATCTTTGAAGACATTTGCAGAACGATTAGATTACATGTCGGGAACTCTTCCTAACCTTGAGAATGGAAGAATGCTCATTCTTTTGAGCAATTTTAATGTTATCTTATCAAGTTACAGAACTCCTCGGCGGTGATACCAGCTTTATTATGCTTAAAAGCATTTAATTAATTATCGGGAGTTCGGATGCTTTTAGAACAAGCAGTTTATACTGGAAGATGATATGGCCAAATTACCCTCTCCGCGCGAGTTTATGTACATATACTAATACGTACACTTGAAATGAACAACGCCATTGAAAGACTGACAAAATTGGACAGAGTTGGTCGATTTCGTTTTTCTTTGCACTTAAGAACAGGAAAAAAGATTCATGTTCAAATAATGGCCGTTTTATGTAACGATATCGGAGGTTATCTGCAAACATCACAAGAAAGAATTTTGAACTCTCACTAATTCATTTATTCGTCTAATAGTTTTTCGCTCGGCCAATTTCACGAAACAATGAATTAAATTCCTATCAAAATTGCCGTCAGTGAGTTCAAATTCAAACCATTTAAACGAAAATTAGAATTTTGAAGAAAAAAAATCAACAAAAACAACAAAACAATTGATAAAAACATGTTCTGTTACGATCAGTCAGTGAGTTCAAATTCAAACTATTTAAACTAAAATTAGAATTTTAAAGAAAAAAATCAATCAATCAAACAAACAAACAAATTTATAATAACATGTTCTGTTGCGATATTCTGTTTTCGATATTCTGCATTAATCAGCAAATTAACTGTTTGAGTTAGCTATCCCAGTAACATCAGATTAAATGGCGCGCATACCAAAGTTAGATTTACATTAAATCCTGATCTGCGTTTATTTGTAACCAAGCTGTACAAACATCTGTGCATTTTATCATATTGAAAATTTATTATTTCAAAGGCGAAATATACTTGAGACAAGTTTGAATTGTTACGAGATACTATTGCTGTTCTATTGAATTGGCACCCCACTCGGAACGAATCTTTTGATGTTCATCGTTATCCTGCCGTGTTCTGAAACATGTCGCTTGTGTAAATAAAAATAAAACAAATACTTACATCATTCAAAATAACATTTATATCCGAGCGTATTTGTTTTGTAGAATTGCTAGTGCACTGTTAGCATATGTTGGGATGAAAGAGTGTGACAAAAAAGAGGAGGGGGGGGGGGGGGGGGGGGGGGGGGGGGGGCATAAACATAAATTTCATCCCCTGCTACCTTTTTTTTATCCACTTATGACGAGTTAGACTGGCAACCAGACCCCAAGTTCTTTTTTCCTAAGAATTGCCAAGCTAAATTCTAATACTAGATTATCTGTCCCTAGTTTCAAACTTAGAATCAGACATATCCTAAGGACCAAAATCATAAAGCTCAATTTAATTCAAAATTTTAATATTCTAGAGACAGGGGGTCAGTCTAATGACGAGTCGGCAAGGGATCATTTAAATTAAATACGTGTATGACCAAACGACGGCCTTGCAAGGGTCAAAATTAAGGCTACTGATACTATAAATAGATTTCGACAGCCTCCCTTTCCCGACTTCATTAATGAATCCATTTTCCCGAATCTTACATTTACTCACAACCACCATCTCTTGTATGGTAGTGTATCGTTTTCCTCACTTATAAGCATAATCTGTTTTACGAACTGGTGTTTCAACAACCTGGGATCAAAATTGAGGTCAATGTTACTATAAATAAGTTTCCAATCTCCTCGCTCTACTGACTTCATTAATTATTGGAATGCCCTGAAACTTCATTCACTTAGACAATCATCTGTTGCACCAGTTGATGTTTCAATAATGTTTTCTCAAAATTGACTTAGAGGTCACTGTTACTGAAAATAAACTTTAATCTTGAAATCTTGGTTAGCTCTACTAACTTCAATAATTATCTGATTGCTTTGAAACTTCATACGGTCACTTTTTTATGAGCTCATTCTAAAACAACATGGGCTCAAAATTGAGGTCACTGATACTATAAATAGATTTTCGAAATAAGTGATTGTTTTTGGCCCTTAGTTTTGCTTAGTTTATATCATATAGTCGTATTCATGAAAAAGACTTATTTACGTTTGGTTGTACTTCGATTAATCGAATAAAAATGCGGTCCATGAACTTATCTTTTATAGTTATGTTGTGAGTTTAAAAAACCTTTTTTCTATTTTTTATCTAAATGTCAACACTTTGCTCTCGCACGTTCATTCGCGTACGACAATACGTCCTTATCTGTTAAATCTGCAGCTGACATCGTGTCCGGTGTTCCTGGGGATGCACGTCTGTCTGATAATGGACGTATCACTGCGGGTGCACGTGAACGTCAATTTTAGCAAAATAGGCAAAAAACGTAGATTACATGTACTTATAAGAATAACGTGCGAATACAATGCGTTCAAAGATCACGTGGGCTCCGGCCACTTCCCAATAGGGTGCCATATACATGACAGTTGTAAAGGAAATCGAGGATGCAGAAGTGGAATCTATGGTGTTCTATCGCTCATTCACCATCGTGTTTTCGCTCCTTCGCCATCTTGTTTTCGCTCCCTCGGCATCTTGTTTTCGCTCCTTCGCCATCGTATTTTCGCTCCTTTGCTCCTTAGCCATCGTGTTTTCGCTCCTTAGCCATTGTGTTCCCGCTCCTTCGCCATCGTATTTTCGCCCCTTCGCTTCTTCGCTCCTTCGCCATCTTGTTTTCGCTCCCTCGGCATCTTGTTTTCGCTCCTTCGCCATCGTATTTTCGCTCCTTTGCTCCTTAGCCATCGTGTTTTCGCTCCTTAGCCATTGTGTTCCCGCTCCTTCGCCATCGTATTTTCGCCCCTTCGCTTCTTCGCTCCTTCGCCATCTTGTTTTCGCTCCTTCGCTCCTTCGCCTCTTCGCTCCTTCGCCATCGTATTTTCGCCCCTTCGCCATCGTATTTTCGCTCCTTCGCTTCTTCGCTATTTCAACCAGGGATCTCGGCACTACAAACTAGTTGTGATCACCGGTTATAGGTCTAGATTATTCCATGATTAAATTATTGGCGACTTTTTGGTTTTTATTTTCCTATTTTGCCGACAATGAACATACTGTATTGGCCTGTAGTTTGCGGTGGATGAATGGTTGTCCTTGCAGGCAAATTCAGGTTTTGAACAAGGGACTCGTGCGTTTATAGAGAAAATGGCTTGTATATATGTTAGGGAAAATATGGCATGTAGACAAAAAATACAGGATTAGTATTTTTTAAAAATGGAGGCGCACATATGTGTGTTTCAATTCAATTCAAATTTATTCCGTAAGTTTTACAACTTATTGGATAACATAATATACATTTGTACATATATTTAAGGACAAAGGCACCCACTCTTACATAATTCATCATTCATTCTACAAAATGGTACGTACTGTCTTCACATACATTTAAAGTCAACAAAAATAATTCTTACAACCATCTTAAAGAACAATGACAATTAATATATTTAAAAATGAATATATTCATATTAAAATTTGATAACAAGTCTTTCCTGCGTTTATTTCATAGAGAGTTGCAAGTCAGATGCACTGTTAAAGGATATAAGGTAACTTTGGGGAATAGGAATGTTTTGTGTTTATAGATATTGATTATTTGTTCTATCAAAAACCGTAAATGATATATTGTTTATACTTAAATAGACTTTGAATATGCATGTATGATGTATCTTCAGGGATAATGTTTGTACGTTTATGTAGAAATAAACGCATGGGCTTCTGTGCGGTATTTCTATCCAGTCACCTGATTTAACGTCTTTGATAAAAGTTTTGATGGACAAAAGGTTTATGATTAAAATGAGGTTATGTAAAGTTTTAGAGTCGGAGAACAAACATATTCATGAATAATGGAATTGTGATTGAGGTGAGTGAAGGTATACGCGCCCTTCAGCTGAGCGCTTTATGAGAACCAAGGTACATATATACATGCATGAACCTTTTTGAAAAATGAAGTTAGTTTTTTTTTTAAGAATTTGGGTTTTGTGATTACATAGGCGTATAGGGAATGTGTGCCCTTAATAAGATTCGAGATGTATTTTAATTGAGACATATGCGCCTTTATGAATGGAATCATGCCTTTGTTAAGAATGTAGATTTTATGCTCGCAGATAATTATGGTATGTACGCCCTTAATTGAGGTGTGCGATTAAAGAGAAATACAGCATATGCGCCTTTAAGAAGAATGCAATTATACCTTTGGTGAGGATGGGAGTTTGTGGCTGCAGTTACTCATACAGATAAGAAGTAAAACTGCCTTTAAAGAGACCCGAAGTATCCCTTACAATATAAAATAATATACACGTACCGGGACCCATCCCAGAATTAAACATGATCGCGTGTACTTTGATGCATGTACATATACATGCACGTGAGATAGCGCGGTCTGATTGGCTTACAGTTATGGGACCGATAAGACGATAAGCTTACCGCCATGGACTGTTTACGGCACGTGCGTAACATATATTTGGACAAGTTATGTTCGTTGACTGGTTTTATAAAGTAAGAATGGATAACCTTGGCGGCCCCAATAAATTCCGGACAAAAACATCAAACCTGCCGTTAGTTACGACTTCCGTAGTGAAACGGAGAGCTTTACATTCACATGTGGCAATATAGAGCGGTTTGTGTTTTTCTCATTATCGCATGTCGAGAATTTTTTCAGTCGTTTATTATAAACAGTTTCCAAGCACTGTTTTGAGATGAAAATGACATGTTTTAAACGTTTATGGTTATTTACAAATATTTTATAGAAAGCTGAAGAGGCCCCACGTGAAAAGAGCGCGTGGAGTCCCAAGTTCGACTAGGTTGTACATAAGTTACACAGGAAACACTTTGATTGTGTCATTAAATCAATTAGCTAATATCTATGGTCTTCAAGATGCTTTAATTTTGTTTGTAAAAGAAAAACCAACCAGGCGGTATAACATATCCGGAAAGGTAATCCGTACCTGATCATGCGTATCATCTATTACCAGGCTCTGATAAACTTCATTAATTGTGCTTGTGCAAATTCTGGCTACGTAGCAGTGAGCGTGAAGGAATAAGTTGTAACTCTAGTCTAAACATGTCAATCAACCAACCATGTTCTGAGCTTCTGAGAATACTGGGTCCACGGAGAACACACCCGCTTAGACTACAGAGCCTGGGGCTTGTTTAAGCAATTATGTAGAAAAAAAAGTACGATAAATATTGTCTGTGTGCCCCCTGAGAACGCCACGGACTTATCTCTGGTAATTGGGAGGAAATATACGACAGTCTGCACCTGATACAACGAGTTTTGCGGACCATTTTCTATAGACCTCACCGTCATCCGCTCCGCTCGTTAGTAAACGAGTTCTCCATCCGTCACTCTTCAACTGGTTATGGGAGGTGATTAAATGTAAGGAGAATGCTCGTTGGTGTGGTAGGATCCGTCAGCACGATTTGAAATACACACCTGCCGTACGCGTTCCTTTGCATGCAATTGGAAGTACTGTACTTAAATTTTACAAAATTCCAATAAATCTACAAATCAGTTGCTTATGTACGTCAATGTAAAAAAAATATGGAGAAATGAACAAAATTAAAAAAAAAAAATTCTGCACAATTCCAAAAACTGAGGATTGTATATTTGCATTATAAATATAACTATAAACATCATTATCATTTTTTTCTATGAGAATGATTGATAGCTTTGAATACAGCTATGAAAAATGTACTTAGAAAATTAAGAACACGTGCACCAAATTCGAAGGAGTACAGCCTATAGGTATGGATGAGGACTTATTTTCTTGCTTGACTGTGATTTTCTGAGAGAGTACCCAGTCTCCAGTCTCGAGGAGAAAATGAAGCATATGAAATGTAAGAAATTTTAAATTCCTACATATATTTAGGAGACAATCGCAAAATGTCGGCAAATTTCGTCTAGACTCTGAATATTCGGACTTTGACAAAATTAAACGGTGCTGATTAAGGACATGTCGCCATGCTGAGAACGACAGTGTGCCATGTGAAGAGCGACAGTGCGCCATGTGAAGAGCGACAGTGCGCCATGCGAAGAGAGACAGTGCGCCATGAGAAGAACGACAGTGCGCCATGTGAAGAGAGACAGTGCGCCATGCGAAGAACAACAGTGATGTGAAGAGTAACTGAGCGCCATGCAATGGGTGACAGTACTCCATGCGAAGGGCTATAGTGCGCCGTGTGATGAGTGACAGTGCGCCATGTGAAGAGAGACAGTGTGCCATGCGAAGAGTGACTGAGCGCCATGCAATGGGTGACAGTGCCCCATGCGAAGGGCGACAGTGCGCGATGTGATGAGTGACAGTGCGCCAAGTGAAGAGAGACAGTGCGCCATGTGAAGAGAGACAGTGCGCCATGTGAAGAGAGACAGTGCGCCATGTGATGAGTGACAGTGCGCCATGTGAAGAGAGACAGTGCGCCATGTGATGAGTGACATTGCGCCATGCGATGAGTGACAGTGCCCCATGCGAAGGGCGACAGTGCTCCATGCGATGAGCGACATTGCGCCATGCGAAGAACGACAGTGTTCCGTGCGAAGAGCGACATTGCCCCATGTTATGAGCGACAGTGCCCCATGCAATGAACGACATTACCCCCATGCGAAGAGCGACAGTGCGCCATGTTAAGAGCGACGCGACAAAAGTACTCCGCCAACACGGAAGGCGACAGATTGTTTCCCACTGTCGCATAATTTTGTCGTATGGCGCATTGTCGCTCTTCGCATTGCCACATTGTCGCGTTGGCGGGGGCGGCAGAGCAACGTGGCCGAAATCAGCCACCACTACGTGGCGAAGTTGACCAACACGTTACACAAAGGAAACTTATTTATCTTAAGATTATTAATTTTAAAAGACACACAAATATGACACATTGAGAACATGCACTAAAGCGATAAAAACATGTTTAAACTGTTGACATAGAGCTTGACCGGATACAAAAATAAGATTTCTGACTAAGCTTTATTTGTCTTTGCGTACACACCGAAATATTAAAAGATCATCATTCTGACAACCTCAACCCAGACGGAAACGAACATGCACGCTTTCCATGTTTTTCATTTTTAATGCACGATAAGCTATTCATTTTAACTTAAAGTCGTTATCTGACGTCCATAAAACATCATAAACACTAAATACTTATATAATTATTCGAGAATCCTGTATTTATGTTGTTGAGTCCAAAACAAAATCTGTACTTCCAATGTACACTCCAATATCCATTAGAAAAGCGCGCCGCAGCATCTTTGACGACTTTTTGGAATTCCGGAAGGATTTATTTTCACATATTCAAAAAAGTCTTAGATAAGATATTTATATAAATAAAGCAACATAAAATCATTGTTATTTCGGTTGGACAAATTGCTTGTTTGCTTTTTAGGTTTTTGTTTTGATTTCTTTCTTTTTTTTTCTTCCTTTTTTTGTGTTTTGTTGTTTTTCCCCCGGTTATGCATAATAAAATATTATTCACTAATGACAAAAAAAGCAATTACTTTTTAGTTTAGTTTAAACATATTTTATTGCCAATAACAGCAAAAGGATTGGGCACAAGTTACAAGAACATTATAAACACCCGTCACCTATGTATACATCATAAGATGGTTAAAGAAATTAATAAGTATGTACAATATTATTGGATGAGAAAAAGAAAAGGAATGAGAGTGAAGGAGGGAGGGATTATGCTATTAAATGGACTAAAAGAAAAAATGAACTTTTTAAAGCACATGAATAAGAATACTATTATTTATTTATTTATTTATTTATTTATTTCATTATCGTCAGAATGACTATATGGTCCTATCCGACAGCTGTGCTGGAAATAAGGTTACTTTTCTTTCCTTCACACTTTCTGTATTTTCGGTATATCTCCCTCGCTACGCATGATTAACGAGAGGATAACACGAGTCTATATACAAAAAAAAACCGCGGCGTGTGAGTCAGCTTACAAGATTAAAAAATACAAAACCTCATTTATAAATCTTGATATAATTAATTTTAGGACTTCAGATTATTTGATTTACATCATATTTATGTTGACAAAGGACATGGCGCGGTGCGTCATAGTGCAACAAGACGGAGGACCGCTTCTGGGCAGGAATGTGATGTGTTTTGTGTGAAAAATGAGGTTGGTGTCCGCTTACGGTAGTAGTTTTAGGCATTTTAAAAATGTTCAACGGCAAAGTTTATACCTAAAATAGCAGTGTTTTGTTTAAAATCTAATTGTGTTTGAGCTATTGAATTTATGTCATTATACATCTATTCCAAGGTTAGATTTTTCGGAAACTTGTGCGTTTTACCCAAGAGTACGAGACAAGAGGCTGTCCACTCTTGTAATTAACAAAAATTAACAAAATCCACTTTCGTAACTACAAACTTTATTTACAATAGGATTGCATGGAAATTGACGATTATCAAATAATCAAGAAATGACATTAAATTACCAAAACCTTCCTTAAAACAAAAACAAAAGCGGATATTCAGAAGAAAGGTTCAGTTAATCTGAGAGATCCAAAACGTATTTAAGGAATCTAATTTTATGTAATACTTTTATTTATCTATTTATTTATTTTATTTTATTTTATTCATTTATTTATTTATCTTAATGACTTGATATAGGTAATTTTCTTTCCTTATCTGACGTTAAAGCTGCTTACACCAGGTCTTTTTTTATCTATATATCTATATTACACCGCCATCAATTTGTTATCGGAGAATTAACTACTGTGGTCAGACAAGGTCAGGCAAGGCCAGGAGAGGTCGGGATCGGAAGTGGTAGTCTCGGAAGGTCCGGTACAGGCTTGGGGACCTCCGGGCTAACACTGGAAGTTTATTTCTGTCTACTGCCCTCTAGACGTATACTGAACGTCAATTTCCCTGATAGCACGACTTAAAAGGTAAACTCACGAAAGTGCATCGTCCCTGAAGTGCGAGTGAAGTTTTGCTTATATCTCACAACTTAAGTGCGAAGAGCACGAACTAGCCTTGCAATTGAAGCCACAGCACGGGCTTTCTCAGGTTTTCTAATACGAGTTCGTTTATTAGTTGTTAATTAGTTTAATTCATAGCAATAGAAAAAGTGTTGGCAAAGGTATAGGGAAAAAACGATAACACAATTATAAAATTACACGCTTGGTAAGTAAATTAATCTTTCCAATAAATTTTGCCATTCCCTCTTTTGAACTTCTTTGGTCATTCTCTCTGAAAAAAACCCATGTGGCGCGCTTTCAACATTCTCTCATACATAAAGTGCTTTCGTCAACATCTCATTTGAAAGTACACATGAAGCGCTTTTGACATTCTCTTTTGAAGCACACTTGAACTGCCTTCAACATCTCTCTTTTGAAGCACACTTTAACTGCCTTCAACATCTCTCTTTTGAGAACACTTGAACTGCCTTCGACACACTTTAACTGCTTTTGTCATTCTCTAGTACACATCAACTGCTTTCATCATTTACGTTTAATTTGAAAATCAACCACTGTTTCATTTAAATAAAATAAAAAAGATGATATAATAATAGCGATTCGGATATTAAAATACCGACAAAATGTACACAAGAGTCAAAAATACATTAATGTCTGTATTTACAGATAAAGAAATGCGGAGTAATGAATAAAGAAAAGGTGACTCAATAAAGTGTGGCTCAACAAAGTGTGGCTCAACAAAGTGTGGCTCAAAAAAGTGTGGGCCAACAAAGTGTGGCTCAACAAAGTGTGGCTCAACAAAGTGTGGCTCAACAAAGTGTGGCTCAAAAAAGTGTGGCTCAACAAAGTGTGGCTCAACAAAGTGTGGCTCAACAAAGTGTGGGCCAACAAAGTGTGGCTCAACAAAGTGTGGCTCAACAAAGTGTGGGCCAACAAAGTGTGGCTCAACAAAGTGTGGCTCAACAAAGTGTGGCTCAAAAAAGTGTGGCTCAACAAAGTGTGGGCCAACAAAGTATGGCTCAACAAAGTGTGGCTCAAAAAAGTGTGGCTCAACAAAGTGTGGCTCAACAAAGTGTGGGCCAACAAAGTGTCGCTCAACAAAGTGTGGGCCAACAAAGTGTGGCTCAACAAAGTGTGGACCAACAAAGTGTGGCTCAACAAAAGTGTGGCTCAACAAAGTGTGGACCAACAAAGTGTGGACCAACAAAGTGTGGCTCAACAAAGTGTGACTCACTAAAGTTCGACTCAACATGTGACTCAATAAGATGTGACTCACCAAAGTGTGACTCCATAAACTGTGGCTCACCAAAGTGTGTGTCAACAAAGTGTGAGTCCATAAACTGTGGCTCAACAAAGTGTGACTCACCAAAGCCGTTGTGGCTCACCAAAGTGTGGTATAACAATGTGTCAAAACCAGAAACACATTCCATTCTTTTTCAGGGTATTTCTTCTCTTCACGACAATTGTAGACAAGCGGGAATCGATAAAATTGGTCAAAACAGACAACATGGGGCCAATTTATAACCTAGTTATACGTATACCCTGTGGCACATTTATACACTTGTATTATCGATAGTGTATACGACAGTTTCCTGTATTTCTCCAATAAAATAAGCAATTTGACAAATACCACCAAAACGAGACTTAACATGAGCGTAACTAAAGTCGCTTTTTGTCAATAAGGAACAACGGAATAAAAGAAAAAAGTCCAATATTTCGGGTCGTGACAAACGGCTTTTGTCACTGATCACTCGTTTGTATCCTTCCGCGTGATGAATTAGTCTGGGCATGTTCCAAGAGAACTCTTCAGTGACAATATGCGATGGAATTGCTAATCTCGGTAGACTATTTAAGGAGATGTTGTGATGGCGGAACCCTTGGATCCGCTCTCTGTGATCATTAATGTTATTTTGTAAGAGTACGTGGCACCGTGGAATAATTTGCTATGGAATTATTTTCTTTAACGCTCAAAAGAAGGAGATGAGGCTTTACCTCAGATTGGCAATGTTGAAAAAGGAGGAGGAAAAATCATTAGCAATATTCCTTAATTGAAATTTTTATTATTTTTATAGAAAGTCAATATTGCACGGTGCTAATAGGGTATGACTAAGTTTGCCCCAAGTCACTTTTGTCCATTTTGTGTGCAGGCTTAAGGCTTACAGGCGATGATTAAATTTTAATTTTAGTAACAAAACGTATGGCATTTGTTTCCAGTATGGCAATTATTGACAACAAAGTACAAACACAACTTTGAAAAACAACCACACTAAACTAGCTCCAAAGAGAACTTTTGTCTATCGATAGTACAAAAAAAATCAAAAAATCATTTTTGTACTTTTTTGCAAAAATGTACTTTAAAAGCAAAAAAAAATAAATAAATGAAATGAAAAGAAAAGAAAAAAAACTTTAATGCAAAAGACAAATGCTTTGAACAGATTGATCCAAACCAGAAGAATCGTAAGTATAGGGAAATGTCTTTTCCGCCGAGTAAATAATATACCGTCAGCCCATCGATCTATTATATACTGTTACTTCGACGCATCTATATCCATATAAGAACTGTGATTATTACATTGTGAAATGACCGACTTCTATTCGGGAAATGAAATTGAGTAGAAATGTACATTTCAGTGACAGTTACGGCTTCTGAAGTGTAGAGCACGCGCTCCTGAGTAATTTGCATAATGTCAGGTTTCATTCCTGTAATATATGTCAGTTTCAATAAAGATCGTGCTTTGCTAAAGGGTCGCGTGCATCGTGTGTATAGTAGAGATTTCAGCCCATGTTAGACAATTTGTTTATTCTTCTCATTTCCTTCAAATGAACTTCAAATTACACAACTTTTTCGAACTTGACTGAAACATTCACCAGCTAAGACACTCACTAAATGTTGTGTTTTATTCAAATGTGGCAAATGGTTATCCAAACTGATATTTGCATAATTACAGAAGTTGATGAGATACGACTCAAGGAGTGTTTTCTTATGCTCTGACATAACATTTCTCGATACCTACAACACGTATTCGACATAAAAGCGCCATTTAAAAAAAATTAAAATGCAATATTAATGCTCTTGCTTATATTATCGACAGTGACTGAACTCCTGCCCCATTCGTTCTACTGGAAACAGGGGAATGAACATAGCACAGGAAAAAGCCCTCTGGAAGTTCCTGTTGTCGCTGTACTATTTTATTTCTGGTTTACTTTTGAATTGTGTATATTTCTATATTCTTATTTACTTTATATACCTTTTGTTAAATCTAATTTAAACTGTTTCATATTAATCAAGCCATTATTAAACACACAACCAATGCGACACGTAAAGTTCACCATTAAGTACGAAACTAAAGGTACAGGTATGAAACGTAACATGGTAGTTTCGTATTTATTTTGCATAACGGACAATTTTTGTCATTTTTGTGGTGTCATGAATCCTTCAAACTGAAAGATAGTTTGAAACAATTTGAAATATACTCACATTTCTATATAAAACAACAAGCATATTTCTACCAATTTCTACTTAAGAATTTTAGTTCTACAATATACATGTAATTCAATAATGTTTCTTCATAAAACAAATTGATTTAAAATAAAAATTAAAAAAAAAAATTAAATTACAATTTAATGAGGGTGTATTAAGTCGAGGCTAGGTGTTATCTCGATTTTAACTTTGATACTAAAAGTATTTGTTTGTTGAGAGTAAATTACAAAATTATTTATCTCAATACTCATTAAACTTATATCATTGGATGAATCACATGCTACACATGTTCGTCATTATATCTATAATTTATCTCGTTGATTGTGAGTAACATTTGTGATAGAGGGTGTTTCTGACAGCAGATCAACACGACTAGACAATGAAATTGAATATTGACTAAGTGCATCATGGCATTCCTATGTTGTCGTGATGCGCTACATGTTAATTTCGCGTTTTAGCCATTGATGACAACTGATAGATTGTGACTCATTGAGCTCAGGGGCACCTACAAAAGCAAGATGCTTTCTTTTATTCCGAGATGATATTGGAAAGTAATAAATCTTAAAATTCCTCTTTCGTTATGTCGTATTGACAAATGTCACGTGACTTCCTATTATATTTAAACGCTATAAAATAAACTTATGGCCGAAGCGATTGTTTTTAAGAATATACATGTAATAATATTAAAATGTATATAAACAAACTATTGTCTAATTTTGCATCACAATGCCACCTTGAATCATATGCGAATTAGACACTCAAAATTAGGAATCAATATTCAATAAAATTCAAACTACAATCAGTGATATATTGATGTCGATAGCTGGTTTAACGATTAATTTTGGTTTCTTCTAATCACAAGTTTTTAGGTTAAATAGATAAATTCATTAATTGATGCATTTATTATTACCGGATATATACTTCCATTAGTCCGGACCATGTTCTGACTCTGTTGAGGGGTATGAAGTGTTACTTCGCTACCTATGAAATTTATAAGATGTTCACGTTCCTCTGCCCCCAAAGACTTCAACCTCCCAATTCTGCCCCCTAACACTTCCACTTCTCTCCTCTGTCTCCTCACCCTTCCACCTCTTTCCGCTGCTCTTTCACTCTGCTGCCATCACTTTCAATTGCTGCCTCATTCCCCCACCTCTCTCCTCTGCCCCTCACACTTCCACTTTCCTCCTCTGCCTCCTCACTCTTCCATCTCCCTCTTCTGAACCCCTCCCTCATACCTATCCTATTGTATGTTCTCTCGCTCTTTGGCGCCTTTCCTCGGTTCCCTCATTTTCCGTCTCCTTACTCTTCAAGTTCCCTTTTCTACTCCCTTACCATTTCATCTCTCTCCTCTCTCCCCTCAACTCTTCCAACTCCCTCCTCAGTGCCCCTCACTCGTTCACGTCTCTCCTCCGTCCCCACACTCTTCCATTTTCCTCGTATATGTCGCTCACTCTTTAACCTCTCTCCTCAGTGCCCCCACTCCTTAATCTTCCTCCTCAGTTTCCCTCATTCTTCCATCTTTCTCCCTGTCTCCTTTCTCTTCCACCTCCTTCGTCAGTGCCCCTCACTCATTAACCTCTCTCCTCCGTCCCCTCACTCTTCAACCTCCCTCCTCTATTCCATCACTCTTCAACCTCCCTCCTCAGTACCCCTCACTCGTTAACCTCCGTCCCCCCCCCCCCCCCCCCCTCACTCTTTAACCTCTCTCCTCCGTCCCCTCACTCTTTAACCTCCCTGCTCCGTCCCCTCACTCATTAACCTCTCTCCTTGGTCCCCTCACTCTTCAACCTCCCTCCTCCGTCCTCTCACTCTTCAACCTCCCTCCTCCGTCCTCTCACTCTTCAACCTCCCTCCTCCGTCCCCTCACTCTTTAACCTCCCTTCTCCGTCCCCTCACTCTTTAACCTCTCTCCTCCGTCCCCTCACTCATTAACCTCCCTCCTCAGTACCCCTCACTCCTTAACCTTCCCCTCCCTCCCCTCCCTCACTCTCCTCCTCCCCCCCCCTCACTCTTACCTCTCTCCTCCTCCCCTCACTCTTTACACCTCCTCCTCGTCCCCTCACTCTTTAACCTCCCTCCTCCGTCCCCTCACTCTTTAACCTCTCTCCTCCGTCCCCTCACTCTTTAACCTCCCTCCTCCGTCCCCTCACCCTTTAACCTCCCTCCTCCGTCCCCTCACTCTTTAACCTCCCTCCTCCTCCCCTCACTCTTTAACCTCCCTCCTCCGTCCCTCACTCTTTAACCTCTCTCCTCCGTCCCCTCACTCATTAACCTCCCTCCTCCGTCCCCTCACCCTTTAACCTCCCTCCTCCGTCCCCTCACTCATTAACCTCTCTCCTCCGTCCCCTCACCTCTTTAACCTCTCTCCTCCGTCCCCTCACTCTTTAACCTCCTCCTCCATCCCCTCACTCTTTAACCTCCCTCCTCCATCCCCTCACTCTTTAACCTCTCTCCTCCGTCCCCTCACCCTTTAACCTCCCTCCTCCGTCCCCTCACCCTTTAACCTCTCCTCCTCCGTCCCCTCACTCTTTAACCTCCCTCCTCCGTCCCCTCACTCTTTAACCTCCCTCCTCCGACCCCTCACCCTTTAACCTCTCTCCTCCGTCCCCTCACCCTTTAACCTCCCTCCTCCGTCCCCTCACTCTTTAACCTCCCTCCTCCGTCCCCTCACTCTTTAACCTCCCTCCTCCGTCCCCTCACTCTTTAACCTCCCTCCTCCGTCCCCTCACTCTTTAACCTCCCTCCTCCGTCCCCTCACTCATTAACCTCTCTCCTCCGTCCCCTCACTCATTAACCTCCCTCCTCCCTCCCCTCACTCTTTAACCTCCCTCCTCCGTCCCCTCACTCTTTAACCTCCCTCCTCCATCCCCTCACTCTTTAACCTCCCTCCTCCGTCCCCTCACCCTTTAACCTCCCTCCTCCGTCCCCTCACCCTTTAACCTCCCTCCTCCGTCCTCTCACTCTTTAACCTCCCTCCTCCGTCCCCTCACCCTTTAACCTCCTTCCTCCGTCCCCTCACTCTTTAACCTCCCTCCTCCGTCCCCTCACTCTTTAACCTCCCTCCTCCGTCCCCTCACCCTTTAACCTCCCTCCTCCGTCCCCTCACCCTTTAACCATCCCTCCTCCGTCCCCTCACTCTTTAACCTCCCTCCTCCGTCCCCTCACTCTTTAACCTCCCTCCTCCGTCCCCTCACTCATTAACCTCCCTCCTCCGTCCCCTCACTCATTAACCCTCTCCTCCGTCCCCTCACCCTTTAACCTCCCTCCTCCGTCCCCTCACTCTTTAACCTCTCTCCTCCGTCCCCTCACTCTTTAACCTCTCTCCTCCGTCCCCTCACTCTTTAACCTCTCTCCTCCGTCCCCTCACTCTTTAACCTCTCTCCTCCGTCCCCTCACTCTTTAACCTCTCTCCTCCGTCCCCTCACCCTTTAACCTCTCTCCTCCGTCCCCTCACCCTTTAACCTCCCTCCTCCGTCCCCTCACTCATTAACCTCTCTCCCTCCTCCGTCCCCTCACTCTTTAACCTCCCTCCTCCATCCCCTCACCCTTTAACCTCTCTCCTCCGTCCCCATCACTCTTTAACCTCCCTCCTCCGTCCCCTCACTCTTTAACCTCCCTCCTCCGTCCCCTCACCCTTTAACCTCCCTCCTCCGTCCCCTCACTCTTTAACCTCCCTCCTCCGTCCCCTCACTCTTTAACCTCCCTCCTCCGTCCCCTCACTCTTTAACCTCCCTCCTCCGTCCCCTCACTCATTAACCTCCCTCCTCCGTCCCCTCACTCTTAACCTCCCTCCTCCTCCCCTCACTCATTAACCTCCCTCCTCCGTCCCCTCACTCTTTAACCTCCCTCCTCTTCCCCTCACTCTTTAACCTCCCTCCTCCCTCCCCTCACTCTTTAACCTCCCTCCTCCTCCCCTCACTCTTTAACCTCCCTCCTCCGTCCCCTCACCTTTACCTCCCTCCTCCGTCCCCTCACCTTAACCTCCTTCCTCCGTCCCCTCACTCATTAACCTCCCTCCTCCGTCCCCTCACTCTTTAACCTCCCTCCTCCGTCCCCTCACCCTTTAACCTCCCTCCTCCGTCCCCTCACTCTTTAACCTCCCTCCTCCGTCCCCTCACTCTTTAACCTCCCTCCTCCGTCCCCTCACTCATTAACCTCCCTCCTCCTCCCCTCACTCTTTAACCTCCCTCCTCCGTCCCCTCACTCTTAACCTCCCTCCTCCGTCCCTCACTCTTTAACCTCCCTCCTCCGTCCCCTCACTCTTTAACCTCCCTCCTCCGTCCCCTCACTCTTTAACCTCCCTCCTCCGTCCCCTCACTCTTTAACCTCCCTCCTCCGTCCCCTCACTCTTTAACCTCCCCTCTCCTCCTCCTTTAACCTCCCTCTCTCCCCCCCCTCTTTAACCTCTCTCCTCCGTCCCCTCACTCTTTAACCTCCCCTCCTCCGTCCCCTCACCCTTTAACCTCCCTCCTCCGTCCCCTCACTCACTCCTCTACCGTCCTCACCTTTCCTCTCTCCTCCGTCCCCTCACTCTTTAACCTCCTCCTCCTCCGTCCCTCTTTAACCTCTCTTACCTTAACCTCCCTCCTCCGTCCCCTCACTCTTAACCTCCCTCCTCCGTCCCCTCACTCTTTAACCTCTCTCCTCCGTCCCCTCACTCTTTAACCTCCCTCCTCCGTCCCCTCACTCTTTAACCTCCCTCCTCCGTCCCCTCACCCTTTAACCCCTCTCCTCCTCCCCTCACTCTTAACCTCCCTCCTCCGTCCCCTCACTCTTTAACCCCCTCCTCCTCCCCTCACTCTTAACCTCCCTCCTCCTCCCCTCACTCTTTAACCTCCCTCCTCCTCCCCTCACCTTTAACCTCTCTCCTCCGTCCCCTCACCTCTTTAACCTCCCTCCTCCGTCCCCTCACTCTTTAACCTCCCTCCTCCGTCCCCTCACTCTTTAACCTCCCTCCTCCGTCCCCTCACTCTTTAACCTCCCCCTCCCTCCCTCTCCCTCTCCCTCTTTAACCTCCCTCCTCCGTCCCCTCACCTCTTACCTCTCTCCGTACCATCACTCCCTCCTCTCCTCCGTCCCCTCACTCTTTAACCTCCCTCCTCGTCCCCTCACCTTTAACCTCCTCCTCCGTCCCCTCACTCTTTAACCTCTCTCCTCCGTCCCCTCACTCTTTAACTCCTCCTTCCTCCCTCACTCTTTAACCTCCCTCCTCCGTCCCCTCACTCATTAACCTCCCTCCTCCGTCCCTCCCTCTTTAACCTCCCTCCTCCGTCCCCTCACTCTTTAACCTCCCTCCTCCGTCCCCTCACTCTTTAACCTCCCTCCTCCGTCCCTCACCCTTTAACCTCCCTCCTCCGTCCCACTCAACTCTCCTCCTCCCTCACCTTAACCCTCCTTCCCCTCACCTTTAACTCCTCCTCCGTCCCCTCACTCTTTAACCTCCCTCCTCCGTCCCCTCACTCATTAACCTCCCTCCCTCCGTCCCCTCACTCTTTAACCTCCCTCCTCCGTCCCCTCACTCTTTAACCTCCCTCCTCCGTCCCCTCACTCTTTAACCTCCCTCCTCCGTCCCCTCACTCCTTTAACCTCCTCCTCCGTCCCCTCACTCTTTAAACCTCCCTCCTCCGTCCCCTCACTCATTAACCTCCCTCCTCCGTCCCCTCACTCTTTAACCTCCCTCCTCCGTCCCCTCACTCTTTAACCTCCCTCCTCCATCCCCTCACTCTTTAACCTCCTCCTCCGTCCCCCTCACTCTTTAACCTCCCTCCTCCGTCCCCTCACTCTTTAACCTCCCTCCTCCGTCCCCTCACTCTTTAACCTCCCTCCTCCGTCCCCTCACTCTTTAACCTCCTCTCCTCCGTCCCCTCACTCTTTAACCTCCCTCCTCCGTCCCCTCACTCCTTTAACCTCCTCCTCCGTCCCCTCACTCTTTAACCTCCCTCCTCCGTCCCCTCACTCTTAACCTCTCTCCCCTCCTCCTCCCCTCACTCTTTAACCTCCCTCCTCCGTCCCCTCCACTCCTTTCAACCTCCCTTCCTCCGTCCCCTCACTCTTTAACCTCCCTCCTCCGTCCCCTCCCTCTTTAACCTCTCCTCCTCCCTCACTCTTAACCTCCCTCCCGTCCCCTCACTCTTTAACCTCTCTCCTCCGTCCCCTCACTCTTTAACCTCCCTCCTCCGTCCCCTCACTCTTTAACCTCCCTCCTCCGTCCCCTCACTCTTTAAACCTCCCCCTCCGTCCCCTCACTCTTTAACCTCTCTCCTCCGTCCCCTCACCCTTTAACCTCCCTCCTCCGTCCCCTCCTCTTTACCTCCTCCTCCTCCCTCACTCTTAACCTCCTCTCCTCCGTCCCCTCACTCTTTAACCTCTCTCCTCCGTCCCCTCACTCATTAACCTCCCTCCTCCGTCCCCTCACTCTTTAACCTCTCTCCTCCGTCCCCTCACTCTTTAACCTCCCTCCTCCGTCCCCTCACTCTTTAACCTCTCTCCTCCGTCCCCTCACTCTTTAACCTCCCTCCTCCGTCCCCTCACTCTAACCTCTCTCCTCCGTCCCTCCCCTAACCTCCTCTCCGTCCCTCCTCTTAACCTCCCTCCTCCGCTCCCCTCACCTCTTTAACCTCTCCTCCTCTCCGTCCCCTCACTCTTAACCTCCTCCTCCGTCCCCTCACTCTTTAACCTCCCCCTCGTCCCCTCATTACCTCCTCCTCCCTCACTCTTTAACCTCCCTCCTCCGTCCCCTCACTCTTAACCTCCTCTCCTTCCCCTTCCCCCTCCCCCACTTTAACCTCCCTCCTCTGTCCCCTCACTCTTTAACCTCTCTCCTCCGTCCCCTCACTCATTAACCTCCCTCCTCCGTCCCCTCACTCATTAACCTCTCTCCTCCGTCCCCTCACCCTTTAACCTCCCTCCTCCGTCCCCTCACTCTTTAACCTCCCTCCTCCGTCCCCTCACTCTTTAACCTCCCTCCTCCGTCCCCTCACTCTTTAACCTCTCTCCTCCGTCCCCTCACTCTTTAACCTCTCTCCTCCGTCCCCTCACTCTTTAACCTCCCTCCTCCGTCCCCTCACTCTTTTAACCTCCTCCTCCGTCCCCTCACTCTTTAACCTCCCTCCTCCGTCCCCTCACTCTATTAACCTCTTCCTCTCTCCGTCCCCTCACTCTTAACCTCCTCCTCCGTCCCCTCACTCTTTAAACCTCCCTCCTCTCCCTCCCTCTTAACCTCCCTCCTCCGTCCCCTCACTCTTAACCTCCTCTCGCCTACTTTACCTCCTCGTCCCCTCACTCTTTAACCTCCCTCCTCCGTCCCCTCACTCTTAACCTCCCTCCTCCGTCCCCTCACCTTTACCTCCCTCCTCCTCCTCTCCCCTCACTCTTTAACCTCCCTCCTCCGTCCCCTCACTCTTTAACCTCCCTCCTCCGTCCCCTCACTCTTTAACCTCTCTCCTCCGTCCCCTCACTCTTTAACCTCCCTCCTCCGTCCCCTCACTCTTTAACCTCCCTCCTCCGTCCCCTCACTCTTTAACCTCTCTCCTCCGTCCCCTCACTCTTTAACCTCCTCCTCCGTCCCCTCACCTTTAACCTCCCTCCTCCTCCCTCACTCTTTAACCTCCTCCTCTCCACCCTTTAACCTCCCTCCTCCGTCCCCTCACTCTTTAACCTCCCTCCTCCGTCCCCTCACTCTTTAACCTCCCTCCTCCGTCCCCTCACTCTTTAACCTCCCTCCTCCGTCCCCTCACTCATTAACCTCCCTCCTCCGTCCCCCACCTCCTCCCTCTCCTCCTCACCTTAACCTCCTCCTCCGTCCCCTCACTCTTTCACCTCTCTCCTCCGTCCCCTCACTCTTTAACCTCCCTCCTCCGTCCCCTCACTCTTTAACCTCCCTCTCCGTCCCCTCACTCTTTAACCTCCCTCCTCCGTCCCCTCACCCTTTAACCTCCCTCCTCCGTCCCCTCACTCTTTAACCTCCTCTCCTCCGTCCCCTCACTCTTTAACCTCCCTCCTCCGTCCCCTCACTCTTTAACCTCTCCTCCGTCCCTCACCCTTTAACCTCCCTCCTCCGTCCCCTCACTCTTTAACCTCCCTCCTCCGTCCCCTCACTCTTTAACCTCTCCTCCGTCCCCTCACCCTTTAACCTCCCTCCTCCGTCCCTCACTCTTTAACCTCCCTCCTCCCCTCCCTTCTCCCTCCCCCTCACTCTTAACCTCCCTCCTCCGTCCCCTCACTCTTTAACCTCCCTCCTCCGTCCCCTCACTCTTTAACCTCTCTCCTCCGTCCCCTCACTCTTTAACCTCTCTCCTCCGTCCCCTCACTCTTTAACCTCCCTCCTCCGTCCCCTCACTCTTTAACCTCCCTCCTCCGTCCCCTCACCTTTAACCTCCCCTCCCTCCTCTACGTCCCCTCTCACCTCTTTAACCTCTCCTCCTCCGTCCCCTCACTCTTTAACCTCTCTCCTCCGTCCCTCACTCCTTTAACCTCCCTCCTCCGTCCCTCACTCTTAACCCTCCCTCCTCCCGTCCCCTCACTCCTTTAACCTCCCTCCTCCGATCCCCTCACTCTTTAACACTCCCTCCTCCGTCCCCTCACTCTTTAACTCTCTCCTCCGTCCCCTCACTCTTTAACCTACCTCCTCCGTCCCCCTCACTCCTTTAACCTCCCTCCTCCGTCCCCTCACTCTTCAACCTCTCTCCTCCGACCCCTCACTCATTCTCCCTCTCCGTCCCCTCACTCATTAACCTCCCTCCTCCGTCCCCTCACTCTTTAACCTCCCTCCTCCGTCCCCTCACTCTTTAACCTCCCTCTCCGTCCCCTCACCTTTAACCTCCTCTCCTCCGTCCCCTCACTCTTTAACCTCCCTCCTCCGTCCCCTCACTCATTAACCTCTCTCCTCCGTCCCTCACCCTTAAACCTCCCTCCTCCGTCCCTCACTCTTACCCTCCTCCGTTCCCATCCTACCCCCTCGCCACCTTTAACCCTCCTCCCTCCGTCCCCTCACTCTTTAACCTCCCTCCTCCGTCCCCTCACTCTTAACCTCCTCTCCTCCGTCCCCTCACTCTTTAACCTCCCTCCTCCGTCCCCTCTCCCCTTCATTAACCTCCCTCCTCCGTCCCCTCACTCTTTAACCTCTCCTCCGTCCCCTCACTCTTTAACCTCCCTCCTCCGTCCCCTCACTCTTTAACCTCCCTCCTCCTCCCCTCCCCTTTAACCTCCCTCCTCCGTCCCCTCACTCTTTAACCTCCCTCCTCCGTCCCTCACTCTTTAACCTCCCCCTCCGTCCCCTCACTCTTACCTCCTCCTCCGTCCCTCACTCTTAACTCCTCCTCCGTCCCCTCCACCTTTAACCTCCCTCCTCCGTCCCCTCACTCTTTAACCTCCTCTCCTCCGTCCCCTCACTCTTTAACCTCCCTCCTCCGTCCCCTCACTCTATTAACCTCCCTCCTCGTCCCTCACCTTAACCTCCCCTCCTCCGTCCCCTCACTCTTTAACCTCCCTCCTCCGTCCCCTCACTCATTAACCTCCCTCCTCCGTCCCCTCACTCTTTAACCTCCCTCCTCCGTCCCCTCACTCATTAACCTCTCTCCTCCGTCCCCTCACTCTTTAACCTCCCTCCTCCGTCCCCTCACTCTTTAACCTCCCTCCTCCGTCCCCTCACTCATTAACCTCCCTCCTCCGTCCCCTCACTCATTAACCTCTCTCCTCCGTCCCCTCACTCTTTAACCTCCCTCCTCCGTCCCCTCACTCATTAACCTCTCTCCTCCTGTCCCCTCACTCATTAACCTCTCTCCTCCGTCCCCTCACCCTTTAACCTCCCTCCTCCGTCCCCTCACTCATTAACCTCCCTCCTCCGTCCCCTCACTCATTAATCTCCCTCCTCCGTCCCCTCACTCTTAACCTCTCCTCCTCCGTCCCCTCACCTCTTTAACCTCCCTCCTCCGTCCCCTCACTCTTTAACCTCCCTCCTCCGTCCCTCACTTTTAACTACTCTCTCTCCGTCCCCTCACTCTTACCTCCCTCCTCCGTCCACTCACTTTGTAAACCTCCCTCCTCCGTCCCCTCACTCTTTAACAACCTCCTCTCCGATCCCCTCATCTTCATTAACCTCCTCCTCCGCCCTCACCTTTAACCTTCCTTTCCGTCCCTCGCACCTATGTAACCTCCCTGCCTCCGCCCTCACTCATTAACTCACTTCGGATCTACTTTCTGAAAACCTCAACTCTCGCCTCCCACTCAAACCCCCTTCCTCAGTCCCCTCACTCTTAACTCTGCACCTGTGGTCCCGTCATCTAATAACTTCTGCCCCTTCGTTTAACCTCTGCTGTCCCCTCACTTTAAACCTCTCTCTTCTCCTATATTAACTCTCTCCGTCCCTCATTAACTCTGTTGCCCTCACTATACTCCCTCTCTCCCTCCTTAACCTTCGAGTCTACGTTTACTCTTACGTCCATCACTGTTAACTCACCCTTTAACCTCCCTCCTCCGTCCCCTCACTCATTAACCTCCCTCCTCAGTACCCCTCACTCGTTAACCTCTCTCCTCCGTCCCCTCACTATTTAACCTCCCTCCTCTGTTCCCTCGCCCTTGTCACTTCTCTCTCATACATTCTCGCCTCTCCCTTCAACTTTCAAATGAAATGATCTTGTTGAAACGTCAATAATACATCGCCCGTACCTACATCCAGTCGAAATGACACCCCGTTTTCTCAAAAATGTACGACCCAATCAGAGTTAAATATGGGGAAACATGCGGGTTCCCGTGTAGTTCCATAATAGAGTGTTTCATTACAGTAATTATCGGGGAGAAACTCATATGCTGTCTTCAAAAAATAGAATTAAACTGAACCGTCTTCTCATTTCTCAAATATAATTTAAGATCGATTACGATACCGTGATTATCTTCATTAAAGTACAAGATTCTGATGAGAGACCGAAATCACCTTTGTTAGAGTACAACGATGAATTCTTGCTTTCGGGATTCTTTGCATCCCGTGCACTTTAACGCTTCGAGTCTAAATGGGTATTAAGGACTTAATGAGACTAAAAACCAGAGAAAACAGACTGGTAAAAAGTTAAACAAACCTAGTCTGATTTTACAGATACAATATTGGGTAAAATAAAGCTAATGGAACAACATTTAAGTAGAATTGTTTAAGCGATAGGAGGAGATTGATAGCTCAGTGATAGCACGCACAGGTGTGATTTTAGATTTTAGAAAGACATATATTTGTGATTCTGCGTTGTCCGGTAGACAAACAGTAACATGAAATTTCTCTGACGCCAAACATCGAAGGAATTCCGATAACACACCAAGACATTGCTCAGCAGCCATTACACCTTCACACCAACATCTCGTACTATCTCGTTTGTGGCGAGATAACTTGAGTGGCAAACTCGCCAAGGGGCACAATGAAATTGGCATAAAGGAAGGAGACCCATGGTGGCGGTGCTGGGAGCAGACGATGACTACTGCTGTGCCGCTCTTTTCAAAATGGACATGTTTTTTGTTTTTGTATAAATAAGATAAGATAACAATACTCTAGTTGAAAAGATACGACGTTTTGTAAAACATTAAAAACTACTTATCAAATACCATCTGAATGTTTCTATCGATATTTTCAAATGTTTATAGTTTTATTTGTCTTTTAGTTTAAAGAACTGTGAACATGATATCTTTAAATATTCATATACCCATTCACAATTCTCACCATTTCCGCTCGATATCAGTTGTTATTTTCGGAAACGTTGTCAATATAAGCCGAGTTCAGAGAATGAGCGGGCAAGAAAATGGACTATCACAAAATCAGTAGTATGCATTTAACACAGAAAGATAAGTAACACCATTAAAAAGGGGAGAACCAACCGTTTCTATTAAAAGCTTACGGGAGAATGCTTGTCCATATATGATATTTCAACACGTGGTATCTAGTACGTATATTAAAGGAAGCTAAACTTAATATCTAGATAAATGGAAATTAACATTTAACTTAACGGTGTCTCCTTGTAGTAGCTGGTGGCTACCTCATTCGAGAGGCTTGCCACGTACTATCAACAGTAATTTCAGTAGTGTGATTCCTTAAGGAAACAACCGCCACAGGTTAGTTCATGATATTATTTGTCAGGAGGAACACAAAAACCCGAGATGGGATCGAAAACAAAATCTCGGATTTCATTCGAGGTTAGTTTACTCTACTGGCTGAACTATCTTGGCTCCTTCAATCAATAATCAATCTAACTTTGTCCTTTTATTTAAAACATGATCCATCTATAATTGGAAACGCCCAACGTTTTACAATTCAATGTAATCGAAAAACTATTTGTTTTACTAGCCAAACTGTAAAGAAACCTGTCAGATGTTAACAGAGGCACTCTATCGCTGTAACTACCGACGACAGTTGTTTGTGCAAGGGTTACACCTTCCATTTGTTGGTTAAATCGATTAGACTAGTAGATATACAGATATTTTCTGTAAGTAAAATAACATTTTCATTGATGTATGTATATATGTTTTCGTGATATTTTATCAGTCTGTTTGTTTCGACTCTAACGCCTGAAAATAACAACGTATCAATGCATTAATAAATTTCTGTCCCATTGTGCCATGTTTGATATATCGTGGCATTACTGTACTGAACAGCTAAATGACAGCTTCCCAGACGATGACTTCTATTTCGTTTGTCCCTGCGCGCGTGCTCTTTCTCTCTCTCACTCACTCTGTAACCAAACAAGTGTAAACACAGCACAATTCCTAATTCAACCCAACTTAAACTCCAGTCTGGTCTGGAGAGCCCACTTCGTGCTCAACAAGAAGCAGACGACACTTGCTGTCAGTGGCATAAATAAAACGAATGCCGTGTAACTCCAACATCGACGGTCTTTCGGGAACCAGCTGGACGCTTTATAATGAAATGACCACATTCATCACACACGAGGGGAAGCACGTGGGGTAATTCAATATGCAATGACAATAACCCGAAACTACATTTTGAACCGAATACATAGAGTGGAGAAATTGTAAATTTGGTAGTCCTTTCCCAAAAAAATGTTCCCAAGGCGGTTAACTCTGTCCGAATCATATTTTTAGTTTCCCGCCGGAAAATTATTTGAATACATTATGACGATTTTTCCACTAGTAACATTCTGATTTCCAATAACAACAGTTTGCTTAACTACATGTATGTCAAAATAATTATTAGATGTCTTTATAACCAGTGAACTAGAATCTGTACTCGCTCAACTGGAACGAATATTCAGTGAACTTGAATTCACTCAACTACAACATGTATGCAGTGAGCTGTAGCCCGAAATCACTCAACTATGACACGTAATCGAGATCGATAGCAGGTCAAACTCAGTCTTGCGTTTGGAACACGAGGTTTCCTTATTTGGTATACCGTTATCCAAAACGATGCAGTAACACAAACATTATTGTTATATAAGCGTATAGCTCTTTTAAATTTTTACCCAAGTAATTAATATACATCACTAGCAAACCTTGTATAATTAATGTCTTCACTACACGGCCTCACCCACCACAGCGCCGTCTGGCGTGTGTTTATTCAGGTAAGGGGACGTCATCCTCGGGGTGACGTTCAGATGGCCTGACCTCTGGCGGCGTGTCGGTAACCCTTCTGATCCCCGTGGCGACATTAATGTAACCCCCGTTGACTGCCGCCGGCAGTGAACGTCATCGCCCCGTGAAAATGAGCCGCTGTAAAGAATGACAGTCAAAATGTCGTACACAGCGTCGCTTATCTGTCACCTTGAATGTCCAATTTAGTGGAGACACAATTATTCATTTTTACGTCTGTTTTCTTTTTTGAAATGGAAGTCATTTCGTAGATATTTTTCAGACTATTACCATCTTTGACAGACTGGCTTTGAAGAAGATAAGAGTTGAGATATCGCGATACAACGGTTTCCTGTGTTTTCAGTAAATAACTGAAACTTGTGTATGATCTTTTTAAATAGTTAAATTTCGTATTCATTTCAAAGACCACAACAGTCGAATATAGCGCTGGGTTTTATCGTTTTAGTTGTTTACGAGAGGAAACCAACGCGGCACAGATACGTATAAAGATAGGTAAATTTTGATGTGCACTTGGCAGCTATGCACGCCGTTTTCTCCGAATAGTTTCTAGTATTTGTATATTTAATTATGAGGCACTTACAATGTAACTAGCAGATTTCTCGAACTCCTTATGCTTGTTGAGAAGGATTCGAACCCCGGTGCGAATAGAGCCGATTGCGTTCACTCCAATATCACCTGTCTGACTGTTTCGGAACTGTGCTATCTATGTACGCATGCGCTGTTGTAAGCACTATCTATTTAGTTTAAACATATTTTATTGTATCAAATATATACAATAGGATTGGGCACAAGTTTTCCAACTTATATCAAGCCCTTTCCATACAATATTATATAACACATACAAAATATACAAGATGACATTAACAATAAAATAATTATTTAGTGTGGGAGTGTGGATAAGGGAAGGGTAAGGCTGGGGTGTAAGAAGGTGCAAGTATGTGAAAAGAATGTGACATCTCCTTCATTTTAATTCTTTTATGAAATAATTTAGACATTTCCACTAGTAATTGAAACATCTTTTTTTTTTTTAAGACTGCGTGAATGATTTTTCTCGACCCAGATGGCACAAGTACACAATCCACTACTCGTAACTTTCAGCTTTTCAATGTTCATCATATCCCCTGCCACGGTTTTCTTTCGCTTTGGTCTTTCCTTTCCTTCTGATATTTCCGTTTCCCAGGTGCCATATGAGTCGAGAAAGATAAAAGACGCAGACTTTGATAGAGTTAAAGGGGTTAAACAATTTACATATATATATATGATTTTTTTCTTTTTTCCCTTTTTCAAAAACACAATATATCAAATATATTAAGTACTGAAGAGAGATATGTTGAAAAAAAATTTTTTTTTAAAATGGGGAGACTTGCACGAATGGAGTGATAGAGAGAGGTAGGTGGTAGAGAAAGTACAAATGTAAAATCAAAATCTATTTGTATCGTGAATATATTTCTGAGTGTGCAGAAATGTTTTTTCATTGTCTGCTTTGGATAATTCATGACTGCCATGTAGAATAAGCTGTAGGTCCAGTGGGATGAAATCATTTAACTCACGGTACCACTTTATTCTCTGATCTATGTACTTGTTGCAAATAAAAAAGAAGTGAAATGCATTTTCAATAGAATGTCCACAATGACAAAGTTGAAAATCAATTAAGTTAGCATGAAATAAGTCGTCGTTTAGAGTACTTGAATTAGTTCTTAATCTAGCATGCAAAATATTAGATTTTCTGTCACCAAACAAATAATAAGAGGGGATATTTATGTCATTAAGCTTACGAAGAGAGTTTTTAAAAGCTGGGGCTGACCTACTCTGTCTTATGCCAGGGTCTAAATTATTCCAAAGTCGAATAGTAGACGGGAAAAAAGAACTATTAGAAAGTTGAAGTCTGAAGTTAGGTAAGGAGTAATGGTTTGCATTACGGAGGTTATATTCTACATTTTGTGACACTAAAGGAGGTAGTAAAGCTGAAAGATAATTCGGCGTGAGGTTAGCTTGAATTTTGAAAAAAAGTTGTAGTTTTCTGTTCTTTCTTCTATTTACTAGTGGTTCGAGTCCACTTTCTGAATATAATGAAACCCTACTTGCATAAGATGGTAAACCTGTTATAATACGGATAGACTCTAACTGTAGTTTTTCTAGATTGTCTGCGTCACCGAGGGTACATCCGTCCCAAACTTCACAACAATATTCTAGTAAAGGAAGAATATATGCTCTGTAAATTTTGTCTAAAGTTCGTCTATTTAACAAATACTTCAGTTTTCGTAAAACACTTACCTGTTTTGACACATTTTTACAAATATTTTCTATATGCATACTCCATTTACAATTTTCACTTAATACTACTCCAAGGTGCTTATGATTTTCTACAAAGTCTACATTTACATTATTAAACTTAATTTCAATTGCATATTCAAGTTCAAAGTTGGAAACAAGTAATGCCTCTGTTTTAGAAGGGTTGAAATTTACTAACCACTTACTAGCCCAGTGTTTAATTTTATCTAAATCGTTATTTATTTTTCTTTCAATAGTTTGAGGAGATGTATCACAGTATAATAAGGAGGTATCATCTGCGAATAATTTACAAAGACTTTCCAGGTTATCAGCTATGTCATTAATATATAGAATGAATAAAAGAGGGCCTAATACAGAACCTTGAGGAACTCCGGCATTGGTAGATTTAACCAAAGACTTCGTATTTCCCACAAAGACTTGTTGTTGTCTATCACTAATATAATTTTTGAACCACGCTAACAATTTTCCGGAAATGCCATAATTTGCTAGTTTAACTTCCAATCCCCTGTGCCATACACGGTCGAACGCCTTTGAAATATCACAAAAAACTATACACGAAGGACGTTTTTTTTCTAAGTTTTCGCATAAAGTGTGATATAATTCAATCATTTGATGTACTGTCGAATGACCTGGCTGGAAACCAGACTGATATTTATATATTAATGAATGATCTAATAAATAGTTGTGCAAATATTTCACTACCAATCTTTCAAAAACTTTACCAACAGTGCTTAATAGTGAAATAGGTCTATAATTTGAAACTACCTGTTTATCCCCCTTTTTGAATATAGGCATTACTAATGCTTTTTTCCATTGTTTGGGAAAGATACCAGTTTCTAAAGAAGATCTAAAGATAAGAGAAAGAGGAAGAGCTACTGATAGTGCTGTGTTTTTTAACATATGATGACTTATGGTATCAATACCTACAGCTTTACTAATATTTAACGATTTAAGGATGTCGATAATGTCGTTCAAATTGAAAGGTATGTCAGATAGAGTAGCGTCCGTCCTAAGTTGTACAACAGGCACGTCGGTATTGGAATCGTCGATAGTAGAAATGGAAGCAAAGTAATCATTTAAAGTGTTAGCTTTACCGTCTTCTGTAATTTCGATTTGACCAAATTCATTTCTGAGAGGAGGTATAATGTTGGCCGTATCAGTTGTTTTAATTAGCCTGCGGACAATTTTCCAAAAATGTTTAGGGTTCGAAACAGAGTATTGATCAAGAATGCCATTTATGTCCGCATAAAACCTTTCTTTAGTGCTTTTCTTAAGATTATTCACATGATTACGTTGTTTCCGAAAGTTAGTGAGGTTAGCGGAGGTTCGATTTGATTTGAAAAATTTTAAAAGTCTGTCTCTTTTTCTAATTTCACGTCTTAAGTTAGCGTTAAACCAAGGTTTGTCATTTGGTCGTACTGTCACTATTTTTGTCGGTATACACTCCCCAGCTATATCTAAAAATCTTGATGTAAAAATATCACACATGTCATCTGGGGAGTGTGTCTGTTGTAAGCACTATCTATGGGTGCCATTTTACTATTTTAAAAGCTCTTTGCCGATATATTATATTCAACATTTCAAAATCACTGCTGCTCTCGCCAATTCGAAGTTTTTTTTTCATATTAGATAATATACATTAAATAAGCGATATCACAAAATTGGACTAGGCCGTAAATATCAATATGACCTTTGACCTTTTCTAAGATTCCGGGATACTCGAGTTTTTGACCATTGGCCAGTCTTGAGTGGTCGTCATATGACAGCTGATATCAGTGTGGAGGGGATAAAAGCCATCTTCTGTAACTTCACTTCGTCGTTATGGACTGGTTCTGTTGTAGATTTGATTGGTTAAATTATACCATATGACAGTACTTGATGATAGGGCTAACACTCTCAGAAGCGACCCCTTAACGACCAGGGTTAAGTATGACACCCAAGTACGCTAAGGGTTTCCGTTGTAACATAACTAGTTCACGCACTTCATTCATCGGTGTGTTTTATCCTATCTTCTCAGCACATCGGCTTCAATATGGATTCATTTTGTGTGAGTTTAACGTCCGTTTCTATCAATATTGATGGGGGAGTACCCTGTTTTCCGTATTTGACAAGCATGCAGGATAGCGTTATAAATTCTTTGGTCTCTAAAGTATTCGCTTTGGTTATTTCGCCTTACAGCTCCTCAGGAAATAGCTCGATCCAAATTCATTCTTAACATATTGGTCTGAAAGAAGATTACATGAAAATTTAAAATGCGTCTATATTTTCCGATTACGTCAGGTTAGCTACGTCAAAGGGAAGGCGTCCCACACTCTTAAGTAATTATATCTACGAGAACAATTGTACGTGGGCCTAACTGCACACACCTTTTAAAACAATTGTCTGCACTTAAAATTCCAAGTGTCAGTACTTGTGAGGTCAGAGAGGTTTATAAACACGAGGATACGGCTGCTAGCCGCGATCCGGATCTTCAGTAACATTATTGTTCCAATTTGATGCGAACTTACCCCACGACCATTTGGTAAGCGACAGCTAAACATTAGCGCGGAGTACACTGCCACCCAGGTCTTTGTAATGTTTTAGTTAATGTATAGCAGTATCGAGTCACGAGGAATTCCGTTTTCTTGTGTTACATACGGGCACTTAGCGCACAAATTGATGCGCTACATCCATGAACAGTAGTTGGCTGTTTAAAAACCTGCGGGCGGTCAAGCTCGAAATTGTTGTTTTTATATATATATATATATATATATGTTTAAATGCTGAGCTACATCCATGTAGCTCAGCACCCAATGTAGTAGTTGGCTGTTTAAAAACTTGCGGGCGGTCAAGCTAGAACATTTTTTTTTTTTATTATTATGTCTAAATGCTGAGCTATATCCATGTACAGTAGTAGTTGGATGTTTAAAAACCTGCGGGCGATCAAGCTCGAAAATATTGGGGTTTTTTTTATTATCTAAATACTTTTTTCTTTTTTTTTGCGGGGGGGGGGGGGGGGGGTGAGTTTGTTTGTTTGTTTGTTGTTTTTTTTAATAAATAAAGCAAAACAATAAAAGAAATAAAGAAACAAAAAACACATTTTTTAAACTAATTCCATATGTGACATCCCGTTTCGCAAATGGGTTTATGACGTCAAATACGAAGAGTGAGTTTGAAATGTTATTTCTCGCACACGGACCTGCAGTGGTAATTCTTAACTTCACATTTAAAACACAAATGTCTTGAGATTTCATTTCAGTATTTCTTGGGTGATAGCTTGTTGTAAGAGAACTTATCCTTCAATATAACCATTCTCAATCGCAGGACTGGTTATTCTTGTTTTCTTTTGAAAAAACTGAAATTCTTTTGCATTTTTATAAACCAACTTAAATAGAAATGAGATTTTGTATTGAATCCATTGGCATCTGTGTGCTTTAATTACTATGAGAGGTTACAAAATGTCGATAATGAAACACGTTCTGATAAGAACAGTTTGTTTTCTATTTGAGTCATTTTGATTGGTTTTAATGCAGAAATTTTCTGTTTTATTTTGACAAACCCGATGGCTTTTGCGTACGTAAACAGTTTCCGTTGTCAGTCTGGATTTCCACTCTAGCCGGGTTAATAAGCAACATGTTGACGTTATCGACCGCCAGCTTGACATCTCGAATGAGTTTTCCGGAATTAAATCAACGTAGCACGATCACACTGCTTTCCCTGGCAAATGAATCGACTACGATTCGTCCTAATACATAAATATGTATGTATATATATATGTGTGTGAGAGTATATATATATATATATATACAGTGCCTGTGTATATATATCGTAAACGCTTGCGATGTATCAATTAAATCTATAACTCATACTGGTTCACCCCGGCGCTTTGGGTGCAAATCCCTAGAGTTTCAAAACATATACCAGACCCTGCACAGGAGGTGACATTACAGAAGAAACGAAACGAAACGAAGCAGACAATCCGGTAATTATATCACGCGGAATGCCCGCTTCTTTTTCGGGATTGATTCGGAATTTTTTTTCGGCCTTTTGGTCTTGAACATTTTAACCAGATTTTTTTCTCTCTCTTTGACTCACCTCACACGTTTCTCCAATCAGCAAATATTCTTCCTACGTGATTCCCACCAGCTGTACTAGTTCAACATCACAGCATCACATGTCATTTGCGTGTGAAAATAATCATTTATCCGAAAGATGCTACTAAAAGTATTTGACGGTCATATATAAAATTAGGTTAGGATTAATACGTATTGTTACGGTCGAGTAAAGCTGACCTTTTATTTGGTAGTATGTCTGATTCTATGGGAATGGAAATGTTCAGGCATGCGTATACGTATAAATACATTTACTTTTCTAATCTTGCCTCTAAAATATTGCCAATGTAACGATTCCCTGTGCAGCGTGGGTAACGCATCTGTCGTAGCTAATTGAATAAAACGGCATTTTCTATGCAAAATTATCTCCAGGCTTAAACAGCCTTCTGCACCACTGACTGTAGGATAAAGATTAATTCAATATTCTAAAAATGAAAAATTGCATTTTGATTGTGATAGCCATCAAAAATGAATTTCTTTTTTATAAATTACCAGATAAGCGAAATCCCTGACGAGAGTAACCGTTGACATTCCAAAGTCTCGCGAGATTTGAGATTTAGTTAGTTTGCAATGTTCCTAATGGTTTTTATCGGAGTTCCAAACAGTGGCATTACTCTTCATAATACATATAAATTGATCAGATTAATGGTCCACTGTTTATATAGAATTTTAGGCCGGTATATAAAAAGAGCATTTAGCTCTACCAGGAAGTTCCGCTTTAAAATTGAATTGGCCCTGTCATAAGTTAAAAATATCTAGTAGGACTACTGCTGTAACTAAATATGATATCTAAATGTAACTCTTTGTATCGACACATAATTTAGCCCTACTGACAATGGCTACTCCATATCACGGAATAACGTCTACAGAACTTACAGAACGGCTATTCCAAATTACGGAATAGCTCGTCTAATGTATAGAACGGCTATTCCAAATTACGGAATAGCTCGTCTAATGTATAGAACGGCGACTCCAAATTACGGAATAGCTGGTCTAAAGTTATAGAACGGCTAATCCAAATTACGGAATAGCTCGTCTAATTTATATAATAGCTACTCCAAATTACGAAATAGTTCGTCTAATACATAGAACTGCTTCTCTAAATTACGGAATAGCTGGTCTTATTCATAGAACGGCTACTCCAAATTACGGAATAGCTCATCTGACTGAGGTCAGTCGAAATTACGGGAACGCTTGTCCAACTTATTGAACCGTTAGTCCAAATTCTGGAATAACTCGTTCAAAGCACAGAACGTTTAGTCAAACTCCCTGAATGGCTTGTCCATTTAACAGAACAGTTACTAGTATAAATTCAGCCGAAATAGTCCACGAGTCCAAATGAGTCTCAATGGAACCTACATGTACTTTCATAGATTCAAATTTAACATGGAGAACCCGAGAAAACCACATAACTTTCGATTATACCACTCAAGATTCGTAGACTTTTCGTTTTATTTACAAAATCGTGCATAGAAAATGTAAAAAAAAAAAAAAAAAAATAACAACATCCCCGGCGGGATTCGAACCCGCGACCTCTGGATTAGAAGTCCAGCGCGCTATCCGCTGCGCTACGGGGACTACATATTAATATCGAGGCGCTATCGGCTGCGCTACGGGGACTAACGTTCTTTCCGCTGCGCTACGGAGACTAATATATTGTATTTTTTGTCTCGATTTTTTTTGGGGGGGGGGGGGGGGGGGGGGGGGGGGGAGGGGAGAGAGAAAATATTGCAGTTGATTTTGTTCACCTTTTCACCAGTAGATACCTATTGATACCAACTGGAAAACATGGCAAACATGGTTTTAGCATTTTTTTTTTGTCATTCATTAACCCCCTATCATTTAACAAGAAACGTCCTTTGTAGAAAATTAAATTGAATTCAACTTAAATATAAAATTCAAGTGTACCGACTCAAGGTGAATGAACTTCAAGGTATAAGCTTTTAAAATATCCTTTATTATTCCAACAAAAGGCTGTCTTATCGATGACAGAAGTGGTGTTTAGATAAAACCTTAAGGATTCTTAAAATGTCTTTAAACTATGCTAATTGGTCACTTAAGGTCAAATAAAAACTTTCACCAGATTCCTAGAATGACAGCTAAAATCTCCACTTTTGATCTCGCAATACGTCAAATGGTCACTTCAAGTTAATCTAATGTTTATTTTAAAAACCCAGTGAATTTCAAAAGCAAATTAATCCTGAGTAAACAGTTACGTTCTCGCGAGTCTGCTTCCACGGATAATGTGCTTGGAGAGCACTTGAGTAGGGCGCGCCGAAAGGGGTGTGTGGGTACTTGATATCATCCGGGTACTTATAGCCGAATGGCGAATGCTTGTTGGGATGTTCAGAATGGCAAAATACAGGTAAAAATACAGGTAAGTACACCTGAACAACGCAAACTTTAGACTTATGAACTATCAAAAGAAAACGGTTCCATTAACTTGAATATTGCTAATGCTTCTTAATGTTGGTATTACACGCTGAAGTAGACACGTATGGGGCAATTTGTCCGATCAAGTACTCCCTCCTACGTTCCATTTATATACACACTCCACGGAAACCAACCAGTCAGGCAAAAATGTATCTAGTTTTGGAAAAATGTCATTTTATTTTCGCTAAGATCTGTTTTTGTCATTTGAGTTTAACAGGTTTATTGTGATAAATGCTGTTGTTTACATTGTTTATAATGTTTTACCATTCATATTCATATATTTGTCCAAAAAACAAGCTCCTTGTACAAATTCCTGAACGGGCATGCTAACTATTGCAGATGTTCGAAGTTAATGAAATAGAGATTCTTTGTATCATATAATCGCGTCAATGGCGGTTCTAGAGAATTTGTGGCAATGTTAACGAATCACAATCATAGCTATAGTTAGTTAGTTGTTTTCATTTTTAAACTCAAGTATTAGAAGCTAAAAAAAAAAGTAAAAAAAAAAAAAAAAATCTATATGTTGTAATTACCACTTTATTCCACTGACCCCAGATTTAGTAAGGAACGCAATCTGGGCCCGATTTGTGACAGACAGCGCTAAGATGTTACAGTGTTACGTGACTATCTCGACGGAAGTCTTAGGAAACATTTGGAACAAAATAAACAATTTTACATTTTTTTATTCCGTTACGCAGCGAAGTTCTACAAGGTCAGCAGTGTGTTTAGTCTGGACAGCGACCAAGCCCTCCACGATCATCTGAGTCTTTTATTGGAACGCTAACAGCCCAATCCTGTATTCCCGTTAGGCCAGACACGGTGGTCCAGGTGGTGATACTGTAAATGAAATTAATCTAAAAACAATTAACATCCGACCTCTGTCTGAATATGATGCATTATTTGATTAAATTTGCAGGAGATTTTTTCCCCACATTTTTAGTTTCGTAAAACTCTTCACTCAATATCTTAAAACTTAAATGCGCCTTACTATATACTCAACGCGATTCTCGCACCGTGAACCTCGTGTCAATTTACAAACCTCGCGCCAATTACCATGAATCTCGCGTGGCAGTATGGTGTTACGCTACCGTGAACCTCGTGACAGATTGAAGAAAACTTGATTCCCATTTTGAGAACCTCTCATTATAAGACACGTCATCTATCTGGCGAGTTTTCTTGAAACACGTGATTTCGTAACGCTGTTGATTAAGAGCTCCCAAATGATTAAAAAACGTGCTAATTCCTCGTTTCCAAGTGTAAATTAACTTTCAGTTCATTACCTGCTAGTTAAGATATACATTCCTATACAATATATTGCAATACATTCCAATACAATTTATTGTAATGCATTCCAATACAATGCATTTTAATACATTCCAATACATACATTGTAATACAATCCAACAATATTGTAAAACATACATTGCAATACATTCCAATACATACATCGTAATACATTCCAATATCATACATTATCACACATTACAATACAATGTATTGAAATACATTCCAGTACAATATATTGGTATACATTCTAATACAACATATTGTAATATATTACAAAACCATACATATTTAAATATTGTAAAACATACATTGCAATACATTCCAATACATACATTGTAATACATTCCAATACAATATTTATTGTAATACATTCCAATACGATATGTTGTAATATATTACAAAACCATACATATTAAAATATTGTAATACCATACATTGTAATACATTCCAATAAAATACAATATATTCCAATATAAACCTTGAAATGATAATGTTAAAGGGATATGGAAAAGTTTATAAAGCGCAATCATACGTACGTGTTTAGTTTAAATGTATAATACAAGGCTACTTATCAGACAATAAACAATTTCCACGAGAAATCTAGGCGATATCGCAGATACTAAGTGTTAATGAACGCAAGGAAAGGAGGGGTTTGTAAACAAAACAGGATCTGATAAATTTATCACCAATTAAAACAACATGGACGCCATTTCTGTCAGGAACCTGTCAGAATTTCCCAGGATTCCCAGGTGGCAGCCATTTTATCTAGATACTCTTGTCACCCTTCTGTGTAGTTTTCTTTAGCCTTCCAAAATAACCATGACTTAGTAACAAAATCCAAAGTAAATAAACTTTCTCGTGATTGGTGATTTTCCGGAGAGGATGTGACCATCTGTCTCGCTCATCTAAAGCGTGTTTGTACAGAAAACATCTCCAATGTGATATAATCTGGAGCAATCAAGTTTGAATATTAATTTCAACCAATCAGCTGTCGGATTTAATTAAAGCACGTGCAGTGCGTGACAGCTTGACTTCAAGGGAGACAAAGTAAACATCAAGTCAGAGTTCCATTAAGTTGAAGAAGCAATCTTCATCTCGGGATGTTAAATATTTTCATAACAACGCGAAATATCACGCATAATATAAAATGGATGAACCTCGATTCCCGGAGCCATGCCACCCGAGTGTCTGTTGTGATAACACTGGTATCGAGGATGGTACACTGGTTATTCGCGGGAGGGGGGGGGGGGCATAACAAAATAGCTATCTCGTTATAACGAGATAAAACTCGAAGTGATACAGCTTCCATAGTTTTTATTTGTCGACTTTCTTTATTAATTTTTTCGATACAAAATGTGTCTGCTTTCTCGCGTCAGTTTTGAGTATAGACTCAACCCGATACTGCGGTAAATATTTCCTTTATTTAACCCCAATTGGGCTAAAGCTATAATATATGTTATGCATGGGTAGATAATTTTTATATAATAAATAAAATATCTTTCTTCCCTCTGAAATGCAATACGTGATATACACCTTCTATCAGCAAAAATCGCCTACCGTACTTTTTCTTTTTTTTTTCTTTTTTTTTTCATTGCTTTTAGCGAATAAACTCAAGGCAGATTGTTGTAATATGATCTATGACTTCATTGATATTTCTGACACAAAAAAGACCTACCATTAAATTTATAAAATAGTTTGGATCATTAGGGCCGAGAACCACACATACCATGTATATTTTGTGGTGTTTCGTGTTTTATATTTTAAATAGCACGCGGTCGCACGTGCACTTTGTCTATAAAACATGGTAGCTCGCTTATCATGAGGGTCCCGTCTGTTGTTCGCTGGATATATTGCTTTGCATTTATAACTACAATGTAAATCCGTTTGAAATATTGCAGGCAAATTTTACTTTTTCGTTTTTTCTTTTCTGTTTTTGTTTGATTGTTTTGTTTTTGTTTTGTTGGGGTTTTTTTTTGGGGGGGGGGGGGGGGGGGGGGGGGGGGGTTTACCCCGCTTTTTTGGGGGGAGAGGGGTCGTGTTTTTTCTTCCTTTTTCCGTTTGGTTTTGTTTTATTTGTTTGTTTTTTATTTATTTTTTACATAAAACATATTTTTCCATTTTTCCTTAAATTTGTATGATTTCATTGCTGTTAGAAGGGCGTCTTAAAGTGTCGAGTTGTGTGCTGGAGACGTTTAACCTTGATCCTCGCACTTCGCACATTACAAGTCGGATTGACAAGTTCATCATGGCGGTAAAAAGAACAACAAGCTTTCAGATGATCAAGATTAAAACAGAAATTCGTCTCGCAAGAGTTGCAGATAAGAGACGCGCCCAGTTTTCTGGCTAAGATTGGGAAAAAAAGGGGAAATATTTGGACAAAGAAAATACAGACAAAGAAAGAATTACAGACCAGAAAAGTTGAGAAAAAAAATCGATTGACACATCTTGATGAGAGATTAAAGGAAGAATTTATGAACAATTGCGAAATGATTAACCGCAGTAGGAGAGAACACAGCTGTACTCGCGTGAATTTGCTGCGATACCCAAAGATATGTATGTATTCACATTTTGTGTTCACAAAATTGAATTAAATTTCCAAAAAGCTGAGAGAGCTACCATCATTAGTATTTATTTATTAGTGAGTGGTTAATGTATAAAGTTTGAGATAGATTGATATTTAGAAGCTCGCGTAGTTACGCTGAGAGTTTATTAAAGAGAGTTATAATTTGTGATGTTCATGAGCGGGAGAACTGTTAATATGTTGGCCAGGAGGTCGTTGTGGAGATTCTCTCAACAGCAGGTTGTGACGATAAAGTCTCTCTGATTTGATCGATTTCCGACCATAACCAAACAACAGCGCCACCGTGCGTGAAATAGCAAAACAATGTCCAACAATCATGCATGAACAATATTCTCTGACTTTTCAATTACATTTTGTTTGCAATTAATTTCCTCACTAGAACCTCTACGAATGGTGGTATAAAAGACAGCAGACAGCCAATTGCATCGTGTAAAGTATGTGAGCAAGCCAATCAAAGTAGACAAAGTATTTATATCCATGTGTTAGCCTCCACACCTCCCCCACCCCCAGCACCACCCCCACCCAAATTCCCAGTATGGCTGGTACAACGACCAATTACCAATCTAATATCCCTAATGGTAACAAAAATGAGGGCAAGCCATAACAAATATCATATTTATATGGAGACCCTAATTGAATAAAGAGCGATGAGGATAAGACCAGGTGTTTCAAACGGGTAAGCGTCTTCTGCTTCATGACGGATCCAGCAGGCATGGTGACCATAAATCTTGCCCATAGCCCTTATCAACATACATTAATCGAAACGTGTTGCGAGACCCGCAACCAACCAAAATCTATCATTCCATTGGTTGGTTCTTTCTTTGTGGTACCAACTAAGTGTCGTCTCCTTATGAGGGGTCACAGTAGCCTCGCTTTCATTTGGAGACATATATCGGATCATGGAATCTTCTCTTCTATTTGGAGACAAGTATCCACTAATAGTGTCATCGCTTATATTTGGAACCACGTATTCGGCTCACGTTGTCTTCGCTTACATTTGAAGACACATATCGGCTGACAATGTATTTGGAGACAAGTATCGGCTAATTTTTTCATCGCCTTTATTTTTGGAGCCTACGTTTTGGCTACATGTGTCATTATTTCCCTTTGGAGCCCCACATTGCCTTACAGTGGTCTCGCTTTCATTTGGAGCCTCTTATTGATTTTACAATTCGATAAGTCCGTAAAACAACATTTCACGCAAACTCTGTCCTCCAGAATCCAGGACCGTGAACGAAGTCCTTCCGGACGAGGTACATAGCATAGTAATGAACCTCTGAAAAGATTAAGACGGAATGGCATGTCCATTCTCGAAACGAATCATGGTGATTAATTTGGCCATGATTTTGTTTCCCGCCTTTAAATTTGATTGTATTCCGGCTGTAGTAATTACGGAAACGACGCAGAAACACAAGCTCCAACGAACATTTCTGATTTTCTTAATTCTCAAATCTTGTTATCCGTTTTTCATTCTCTTGTTTTTCTTTCAAATTTCGATGGGAGCAAATGAATCGATCAACTCTACTTGACAAGAATGGCAATAAAACGGAAAAAGTGAACTGGATTTTGATTCAGATCGACTGCTACTGCAAACGAGATACTTTCATATTAAACCTCAAATCCCATTGACGACTGTTTCATACTATGGTGGTATGCAAATACTTAAAACTTGTAGGGCTATTGTTTAAGTGGGTTTTTTTTTTTTAAGATAATTAACTTCTATCCAATTAGTACCAACACTGAAATATATAACCACCCTGTTATAATGAACAAGCTGTTTGTAGGTTTGCGTTTTCTCGCTATGTCACGTTGACGCCCCGTGACTTCACGTTGACGTCATTTCTGGGTCATATATCTCATGCATGACTCGCGGTCATTTATCAAATTATATACTGTAAATCACTTTGATTTCGCGAATACTTTATTTCGCGAACTCACCTCTTTAGACATATTTGCGAAAAAATGAATTTGCGAACACTGATCTAAAAATGACTGAATTCGATGATGACGAGCTGTTAGGGTCATCGACTCTGCAAGATTCCTATATCGATTACCAATAGCGTGGACACCATTCCAAGGTGTTATTTTCGTACAAATAATCGCGAAGGATTTGAAATCACGAGTGACTCTTCTCGCGTATTACCGCGAAAATAAATCCCACGCGAAATATAAATGATTTACAGTATATCTTATCTCTCAGTCTATTTATTTATTTATCTCACATTTATCAATTAATAATAGACATTATTTTAAAATCTTTTTTAATTTTTAATATTATTTAAAATTTTAAATACCGTTACTCACTTGATTTTTCAAAGTCAATTTCACTTGTTAAACCAAATAATTTTGTTTCTGAGTTATCTTTATCTGATAAAGCAAGCTATAAATAGCCACAATAAATCTATGTATTCATTCGAAATTGATTTACATAACAAATAAACAAAAATACAAAGAAAATGGCAACAAGGTAAGATAACTCCGTCTCAATTTAGTAGCTTATCGATTTCTACAGTAAAGACATATATATGATTATTACAATAACGTTTACTGAAAATAGATAGATATGAAATATGAAATGTAGGTAACCGGATGGAGGTATCGGGAGGGGAGGGGGTGAAAAGGGGGGGGGGGGGCAGTGTAAGTACAGTTGTATGTTAATTGCGATTATTTTAATTCTAGGACATTTACAGCTATATTTAAAGAAAGATCATTTGTTTTTCATTTATTCAACGCCATCCCTGAACTAAAACAGAATCGGATAGTTCGACCAAATTCCCTTCCTTCAGACATCGAGAACAATCCTACATGCAATATGTTTTATGCTTTTTATCGAAACCTTCATTCAAGAACGTCGATTTTTCTGCACTGTCGAAATCGCGTGCACGAACATTGCAACAGTTTAACTTATTTTCTCAAACATTGGAGTTAAGAATTTAAATCTGTAGAATTTATGTGTATCTTCTAGGCGAAATGGAAATTGCATTTTTACTTCAGTGCTAAAATTATTCATTGGCACGAATTCGATTTCATTTTGTCAAACCCTTTAGACTTTGTCACTCCCAAACCTGTCACCGGAATGGAAATTTCTATAGAGAATTTCTGAGATAAGACTTTTCAAGAAAATCCATTTATTTTATCAAATTATGGAAGCATATATAGTTTCACGCGAAAGTGAGCTGACAATAGGAAGACTCTGTATATCCGGCATGGTTTTAAATTAAAAGAGTTTACCATTTACCCCATATCGAAGCCGGGCATTAGATTACGAACTTATTTTATACGTCTGTCGCCCATTCGGAAGTGAATTAATCTTGAAGTGTTCACTAAAGGTATTACAAAGAAGACGTTCACATCATCTAAAGGTCACAAAATAACTTACAGCGGGCAACCAAATAACCATATTCGGAACAAGTATTCAAAATCTTCTTAGCATAGCCATTTGCACTTTTCTTATCAAATAACGCATGGCATTACAAGAATTGTCTAACTTCAGCCAAGAACGAATTATACTTCAGAGCTTTTGGTCGTGAATAACAAGTCTTAAGAGATGTACATTATATCCAATTATTGATCCAACTTTTGGGGACAACATCGAATAGAAAATGCAAATCTTCGCACAATTTGTGTTAATGTAATTCTAAGAAAAGGTCCTGGGGCCAGTAACTAGAAAAATGTATTTAAGTTTGGAATTAAGGGAGCGGTAAGATCAAACAAAGTATTCGATAAGTGGGTAACTAAAAGCCTCTTTATCGCATTCTTAAACCTTTCGCATGTCTCACTTAGGGCTCTCTTTGGTAAGGTCACACTTAACTAAGAATACGTGGAATCCGGAATCTCCGCCTTCGTTTTTTTGACTGAGTTACCTGTCGAGTCAAGCAAACGTTTTAATCGATTATAAAAACATAACAAAGCATCCTTTTGACACTGTCTTACTTTCGTTTTGTAACAAAAACAAAAGCAGACGACAAAAATGGAGAAATCAAACAGCAGTAAGCGGACGCGAAAACCGAACTTCTCGCTCTCAGAGCTTGAAATTTTAGTAGAAGAAGTAAGTAAAAACAGGGATGTATTAATGGGGAAGTTTACAGACAGTATTACAAACGAAAAAAGAAGAGAATCTGGACATTGATAGCAACAAAGATCAACGCCTCATCCCAGGCATGCAGGTCCATGGATGACGTAAAGAAGAAGTGGCAAGATTGGTCAAGTAGTGTAAAGGGAAAGGCCAGTAAATATGAAAAAGAGAGAAACAGAACAGGCAGTGGACAAATGACGGAACCGGCACTGACACCACTAGAAGAGAAAGTCTTGGCCGTGCTTGGAGTGACAGCTGTAGTCATAGAAGGGATAGCAACTGAAATGGCAGATACTTTTATGTTCTGTTAACATTGTTTGCTCAGAAATCAATTAATAGACAATGTACCTTTTATGTAATGTATATTGTTCCAAGGACAATCACTTCTTTTTCATTTTTACAATGTTATTTTTTTATGAATGATTGAAACCAAACGGTTTGATTGTTATTAAAACGTTATGCAAATGTTTATTAAAACATGTTATGCAAAGAATTATAATTGGTTTAACTTTTCCTTAGTTCTTTTCGTGATATTCCAGAACATCATTAATGTTCACACAAAGATTACTCTGAATGTTCAAACACAGTTGCAATGACGTTTTCCCTAGCTGCAATTCCTGACGCTGAATCCGGTTGGCCCTGTACCTGGGTATCTTCATCTTGACTGGCTTCATCATCTCCATCATCATCATCGAGATCTTCACAGGGCAGTCGTTTTTGCATGCATATATTGTGCAATATTGCTGTCGACATGATAACTCTGATTGATCGTTCAGGGGACAATGTAAGACCTTTGAATATGCATCTAAACCTCATTTTCCATATCCCAAATGTTCTCTCAATGACACAGTGAGTGGTTCGATGTGCTTTGTTGTACCTCCTTCAGCAGGTGAGACTGGGGTTAGTTTTGGGGTCATAAGCCATGGTCTGAGACCATAGCCACTATCTCCAAGAAGATAGCCATTACATATTTGACCTGTCTCAAAAGCATTACATAGTCCACAGTTATTCCAGATAAAATAATCATGGGTAGATCCGGGCCATTTAGCGACAACATTAAGGAATCTATAGTCAGCAACACAAATCCCTTGAATGTTTAGGGAATGAAATCCCTTTCTACACACATACAGGTGTTCCTCACCTGATGGGGTGTGGATTGGAATCAAACTGCCGTCTACAGCCCCAAGAACATTGGGAAATACACGAATGTTGAAGAAATTCTGCTTAACTTTTACTTGTTCCCGATCGGTCAAAGGGAATTTGATGTATGATCTTGCATGTCGTGAAAGGATCATCGATACATCTCGTATAGCACGAGATACAGCCATCTTGCTGACACCGTGCGCATCCCCAATTACGGACATGTAGCTCCCACTGGCGTAATACCGCAAAGCAATCATCGTTTGTAAAGAGACTGGGAGAGCCATGTTCCTTTTTGTGTACCTTGAGCTATCATTTTGCAGTAATTCGCAAAGTTCAAATACAGACTGTCTATCTAGCCGATAATTCTTTATGATTGCCTGATCACTTAAAAAATCCAATGGATTTTGGCGATATCTGAACAACCTCCGCGGTATACCACGGTTTTCCTCTCTGAGCATCAAAATCAGTGCCATGATTCCTTCTTGCTGGCAGGAATATGTACTAAGAGAGGTTTAGAGACGGTCATGTGCAGCCTTAGTCTAAGTGGACATTTTTAGCTTAAGTTCAGAATGTAGTTACGCCCTTAATCCTCTAAGAAAGGTGTAAGATTACATTACGGAGACCTTAGAGTTTACGAGCGCTTCTAGTTATCCCAACTATGGAAGGGAACGCAAAGAGAGAGATAAGTAGACGTGTACAGTTAATCTTAAAATGTACCGTTATAATTGTCTACGATAGCTTTCAGTTACGCCCTTAGTATTTAAGAGAGTGATAAGTTGGTCTTATGTCTTAAGAGAGCTTCTTGCTACTGGCCCCTGGTTGGTTGAGGACATTAGAGTGGTCATTGAGAGAGGTATGGTCAGTTTTCTAACATATGTTGGTAAGTGGTCAGTCAGCAGGGTATGGTCAGTTTAATAAAGACCTCTGTAGGAAAGTGGTCAGCGAGAGGTATGGTCGATTTTCTAAAGAGATATGTAGGTAAATGGTCAGTGAGCGATGTATGGTCAATTTTCTGAGGACATCTGAAGGTAAATGGTCAGTCACCATGGTATGGTCAGTCTTATAAGGACATCTGTAGGTAAGTGGTCAGTAAGCGAGGTTTGGTCATTTTTCTGAGGACATCTGTAGGTAAATGGCCAGTCAGCAAGGTATTGTCAGTTTTCTGAAGACATCCTAGGGTAAGTGGTCAGTGAGCGATGTATGGTCAGTTTTCTGAGGATATATTTGGGTAAGTGGTCAGTAAGTGAGGTATGGTCAGTTTTCTAACATGTAGGTAAATTGTCAGTAAGCGAGGTATGGTCAGTTTTCTGAAGACATCTGTAGGGAAGTGGTCAGTGAGTGAGGTATGGTCAGTTTTTCTGAAGACAGCTGTAGGTAAGTGGTCATTGAGCGAGGTATGGTCAGTTTTCTGAAGACATCCGTAGGTAAGTGGTCAGTAAGCGAGGTTTGGTCAGTTTTCGGAAGACATCCGTAGGTAAGTGGTCAGTAAGCGAGGTTTGGTCAGTTTTCGGAAGACATATGTAGGTAAATGGTCAGTAAGCGAGGTATGGTCAGTTTTCTGAGGACATATGTAGTGAAGTGGTCAGTCAGCATGGTATGGTCAGTTTTTTTAGGACATATGTAGGTAAATGGTCAGTCAACATGGTATGGTCAGTCTTATAAGAACATATGTAGGGAAATGGTCAGTAAAGAGGTATGGTCAGTTTTCTGAAAACATCTGTAGGTAAATGGTCAGTGAGCGAGGTACGGTCAGTTTACTGAGGACATCTGTAGGTAAATGGTCAGTGAGCGAGGTTTGGTCAGTTTTCTGAGGACATCTGTAGGTAAGTGGTCAGTGATTGAGTTATAAGCAGGTAGTGGTTTGTGGACCCAGTGAGCGGTGTGTATTTTGTGAAGCAGTTAATTATTTTTGTGGATTTTTGGATCTCCGTCCCTTTTGGTGTCCTGTTGATCCACGTCACGATGACGCTTTGCACGTCGACTAGAATAAGAAAGAATAAAAGCTTTGCATCAACCGTTTAACGATTCAAATTACCATGAAGCTATTTCAGTAAATAATCTGAAATTTCAGTAAATGAACACAAGGATACAGAGTCTTATATTATCACTGGAATTAAAGATATACTTATTGTACAGTCGCTAAATTTCATTTAATGTCTATATGAATATAATTTCGATGACAGATATATAAAACATAGCCGAACTACCCCCTCCCCATCATATAAAACATAGCCGAACTACCCCCTCCCCATCATTTCTCCAAGACCATACAAACCATTCCGTCTAGCCATTAACGTCATTTACTGATTTCTTGCCTGGAAATGTCTTCGTCGGAAGCGTCTGGTCTCGCTTTTGTCTGCTAATTATCAGAAATGGCCCCCGCTGACTCCAAAACGTTTTTTATCCAATCAATGTTTTGATTCCAAGGGAATAGCAATCAGCGATCTATACAGCGAGATCTGTAGTTATCACAATTTTATGCACTGTATGTGAAAATAAGTTTGTTGCTGGCAAAAGCTGATGGTTGTGTCCGGCAACAGTGATAAGATTGAAGTCTTCCACCGTGTGACGTCAAATATCGAGATAAATCATCGTTCTTTATCAACCTTATCAAAGCTTTAAATCCACCATGACTAAAATCACCAATTTCGAAACATATTCGATTCAAACATTCTGATGAAACAGATTAATAAAATATCACATATTTCTTAAATAATATAATAAACTGATGGAAGAAAAGACAATTTTTCAAAGGAACAATAATGGTGTACCTAGAAACCAATTTAAAAGAAAACAACAATTGGTATCTGCGAACAATAAAGAGTGTAACACGTACAATTAGAAGTTGTTTCGTTAGTTCGTTTGCTCCTTCATTTAGAACCACGTAACTCAAAATTACGGCGGTGTCTTTATATCAGCCACGTTAATTAACAAACTCTCGTTGCGCAGTCAATCTGTTAAAGAAAAAAAATAAATCTTTCAAAACTGAATGTTTTAAAACAAGTTCAATGAGTCCTTGTTGAAATCGTTAATTATCATTTGTGCAAGGAATCTTGATTCTACGTTCGTAAAGTTTCCTTTTTCAATGGTTGTTACATTGCCTTTAATGCTGTTTTATTAGGAAGACCTAGTTGAACAACCAGGATACCAATTATAAAAAAGTGAACGAGGGAATGAAAAAAACCGAATTCACACAATTTTCTACTTCTAAATGAAAGAAAAACTAATTTTGTAGACATATTTACATCTGAAGGCCTTGAATTCAGGTCGGCCATCTTTAATTCATTCTACGCGGGAGGAACTCTCCTCTTTTATCTTCATTTGCTTCAATTAGATCACGTGATGAATGGGGTGTATTATTAGATTTACTCGACAATTCCTCTTGGAATCCGAATGTTTTGTGAGAGAAAAATAAGATCAAGAACGCTAGTTTTTTGTCAACGCTCACTGCCATGAGATCGATGACTGCGCCGCTACAGCCCGGTAGAAATATATTTATCAGAAACCCGCACCACATTCGTACTCTCGCGAGATCCAAGATGGCAGCGCGGCGTGATAAAACCTTACATGAAAATTAATGTCACCTCATCTGGAGGAACGAAATGGGGTTGTATAACATGTTATTACCAAAGGGTATTATCAAATCTGAAATAAAGGAAAATTAAGTGATATTTCGGTGATTTTTATATATAACTGCATTTTCCTTTGGGAAGTGACCTACAAAACACGTGTATTGTACAAAAAGTATGATATATCAATTCAAAGACTCGTGTAAATTAAATTATTTTATATGTATAAACACTTTTTCAACGTCACCACGAAAGTCGCAGAAAACATAAAAAAAAAAATATCAAATGCTGAAAGCACGTGTTTATATATAGAGTCAATGAAAAATGTTGTTGTTGTTGTTGTTGTTGTTGTTGTTGTTATTGATGATGATGTTGTTGAAAATGTCGAACATTTTTATCATTGACGTCATAAATATCTATGACGTTCTTTCTGGATGTCCTTGACCTTCTGTAGCAGTGAAATCTAGCGACCAGCCCAACCACTGTAACTGTTTGAAGTAAATAAAAGTTATACTTATAAAATCTACTGACATCAACACTTGAAGTTCTATGTTAAATGTGTTGCCTATACATATATATATATACATGAAGTTGATTTGATCATTCAAATATAAACAACTTGATAACCATGGAAACGGGCTTATACAAATATTTAATTTTCCAGAATTTTGTACCATCCGGAAACCGTATCAGCATATTTTGTGGTATTCTAAATGTAGACGTTATGTAGAGGATAGAAACTGGATCAAAGCTCGGTCAAAAGGTTATGTTTCTCTGGCAAACCGTGCCATTCGTTGATTAGGGTTCCGAAGTATGTTTACATGTCAAATATAATCATGTATCGAAGTGATGGAATCAGCCTGTCAATTACAGCCGCAGTTTCGTATTCAAGATGTCGTCATTTTCTCTCATCTGTTAATTTCTTCTGTGGCGTGTAAATCAAAACTGAAGCTGTCAATCGACAGGTACAGGAGTTGTTGGATGTAAAACACAGTCCTGGAATTTCCCCGTGGTTTCTCTGCGTTCTGTTTCCGCCCTTCCACCTCCTCCTCCCCCCCCCCCCCCCCCCCCCCCCCCCCCCTCTCTCTCCCCTTCCCTTTCCCCTTCCCCCTCTCTGTTGCCCCCTGTCTCATCCATCGGACGACCAGATATATTTTTTACAACTGTTGAGATGTTTGAGTCGTTCCGCAGGCACCTGTCACTGTACCTCTGTCAATCTGAGACCAGCTCTTTCTCACGGAACCTAAATGAAATATTTCCAACTACTGGATTATGTGGAATTGATTGGTAATTATTACACATAAACCTCATACACAATAAAGATGTGTTAAAGGCTCTGATTCTTCGAACCAAAATGACGGAAATCTCATCACAATCTGTCAGCGAGAGAACAGCTTCCAACGATCGTCTAGGTCGTCCAGAAGCTTGATCATCCATGGGATATCTTAACTATTTAGCAACTGTGGAAACATTCAGTGGATCTCGACTTACATCCAGTATCCTTGAGTTAATGCTAAAGTAACAGTATAGCAGAGATATATGTTATTGTGTCGATTTCCTGTTAACACAAGTCGGCAATAAGCTCACTTCGTCGTAAAACTCAACCTTGAATCTTGTTTCAGAAAAAAAAAACAGTAAAATGTAAAACTTCTCATCGTACATAGGACATCACTATACCACTCCCTCTTATCCATTTTCATTGGATTTAAATGAACATTGATTTTTTGGCGACTGTTATACGATTTATTTCAATTCTTATCGTATAAAGTCAGGTTAGCGAATGGACGTAATACAATGTGAATGGTCTATAAAGTTCAGACTTTTATGGGCATAATTTAAAAACATATGTATGTATAAAATATCTTTATCTTTTGTAGTTCAAAGGCCGCTTATATCGTAACGAACAATGAAACCTTTGAAGATGAAGGTCGCTTATAACCTTCTAAAGAAACATTTCATCGTGAGCACGCGATGGCAGGTGAAGAGGAACTGTTACACGCACAGAGGCCGCTTAGGTAACTTCAAAAGGGAATAACTATGGAGGGAGGCCGCTTATGTCCAGGGCAAAGTTTCGCAAATTTATCCAATTTTACCGAAGTTATTTCAAATAAACAACAGGAAAATTATGTTTGTGTAATAACAATGTAAGCGTCATCCAGTTGAAATGCACATCTAGTACGACGAATTTCGGTTATTGAAATTATTGACATTCAATTAATCATTTTGTCTCATCTTTGCAAATATTTAAAAAAGACGATTATGCGAAATGGTAGATATGGGTATAATCTTCCGGTGGTTGATTAGCAAACCGATATGCATAACGAAATATGCACCTGTTTACAGAAAGGTGTGGGCTGAAATTAGCGTCGAAGATCCCCCAGGTGTCTAATTTCAAAAGTCATTCAGCACCTCTCGCCAATATCCGGAAGATGGGCAAGTGAAGGGTCAGTGTAGCGGTGAGGGGTCCACGAGACCACCCTGGGTATTCTGACATGCTAAGGGTACATAAAACACCTGTACCAACATATCCATGATATAGACTTACCTGTGCAACGCCAAAAAAGGCTGAAAACGAAACAACCCCGTTGTCATAGATACCCACTGCTCAATTTCAGCCACGCTATCATTGTTGGTGATTTATCACACAAAGCTACAGGTGCAATATCGTATGTTTTTCATAAACCACCTACCCAGTATATACAGAACAATGGCGGTTACAAAATCTCGAATATCGCTTTCCATCTTCAAAATACTCCCTGGTAGTTGGTGACGTGGCAAATGATGCTCATTTCGCGGGGTTTATCCATCCGTAATTACGTCATATGATATCTGTAGCCCTAGATTTTAACAGCGACAACAATATCAGTTAATTAGAGGGTAGAACTTAGTTTTTGGCCTTGAAAATTCAACAACAACAACAACTACTACTACTACAATTATAACAACAACAACAACGACAACTACAATAACAACAACAATGACGACGACGACGACGATGACGACGACAACGATTGCTTGTTTGGTGGGTTTATCGCCCCGTGAACAGCCAGGGCCATTTTGAGGCGGGGTCTCCTTGTAGCAGTTGGTGACTACTTCACTGAACAACATATGGGAAGACCGTCGCATGCCTTCCAAGGCAATAAGGGTAAAGTGTCTTGCCCAAGGACAACCACGACAGCAAAGAATGGCCTGTTTCCCAGCTTCCCGAGAAACACAAACCGACACGGATAGGGAGCGTCGAACCACGTACTTCGGATCTTCACCTCAGGTCACGTGGTCGGCGCTCTAACCGACTGAGCTATCTCGGCCCCTAGGAAGACGACGGAAACAATAACAACAATGGTGTTGTGATTGCTTTTACCTGTCATTTTTACCTGTCATATTACCTTTTGTTCTTAATAATTTCTAAATATAGTTTTTTTTTTCAAATGCATCCGCTACAAGTGATGAGAGATCTTAGGTATATAATCATTTAAATAATACTTCAGTTACTCTACAAGTTACCAGATGTTAGTCGGGTAAAGTAAGTAAGTAATTCGACCGATAAACAGTGTATCACCATGGCACGAGTTCATTATAAAGAATGCATCGAATCATTCATTTGTGTAAACAAAACACTATATATATCTTACGTTCTCTCCCACTTGCTATTTCTTCGTAATGTATTTTTTTCTTTAATTTGTGATGAATGTTGTTTAACTCAATGATAATGTGACTGAACGAAATTAAGTTCTGCTAGTGACAATATGCTGAAAAAGTTAATCATTGTTTTGCTATTGTCCATGTCAAGATCACAGCGACCTTCCTTCTCTCGCTTTCTTGTCCCATGTATACCAGAATTGCGTGAACAACAACAAAAATCTAAGGAATCGTCTATCATGATGTATTCTGCAATGTTCATATATGGTATGGTCAGCCAAGTGTGTCCAATTGGAGCTCACGTCTTCATGAAGCACAATAAGCAAATGTACGCCTACCTTTGTTTATGACAAATTGATACAACACTTCAAAGAAGGGTATCATCCCAAATGCTAATACTGTATATCACATGCACGCAATTATGGTCGTATGTGGGGGGAAACATACTTTGTCAATCCTTGAGTCATTTTTTGAACATGAGAAGGTATTAGGCTTTGTACCAAAACAGGAAAACACGCCATAAGGCTCACTACCCCTTACAAAAGACAACGAGCTCAGGACGAGTATTGCTCAAAAACCGTGAAAAAATTAGTCTAATCAGCAAAACCAATATTAAACTAAATAAAACCGGGCAGCACCACATAATGAAAGCGCACGGTCATGAGCCATTCAAAAGACAGCGAGCGCAGTACGAGTGTTGCTCAAAAACTATGAAACAATTATTCTAATAAAAAAAAAAACAAATAAAAACTAAACTATACAAACAAACAAATAAATAAACAAACAAACAAAAGAAAGAAAACAAAAAACGGGCAGCAACACATAATGAAAACGTGCTAGTATGTCAAGATAAAGCTCTCAAGACAGTAAACATACAACTTGAAACCAATAAAGATAAAAAGAAAAGGAATATCCAGCAAAAAATAACATGTAAACACACCCGGTCATCTGCGGAATGCGTGCACAAAAGCGGGTCCAGGAATCGCGACGCATTGCATATTGGAGGGTCTGGGTCCGACGCAATATTGGATAGAAACCAAGTAAGGAAGCAAGAAGAATTTTGTGCCAACAAATCAGAGAGCAAGGATCACGCTACATAACAACATCATGCCATTTTCTGGGTTTGTTCCAAAGTTTGTAGACTGGAAGAACACCTGCTTCAAGGGACAGACAAACGACTGTATGTTACTTCCAAATCGAGATGAGTGGGCCCATAGGTCATAGACTCCCTCATGCCAATGACCAGATATACTTAGAATAACAGAATCGAGATGAGTAGGCCCATAGACTCCCTCAGGCCTTTGACAAGATAGACTTAGAGCAGCAGAATCGAGATGAGTAGGCCCATAGACTCCCTCATGTGTATGACCATGTAGACTTAGAGTAACAGAATCGAGACGAGTGGACCCATAGACTTCCTCATACCAATGACCAGATCGACTTAGAGTAGCAGAATCGAGATGAGTAGGCCCATAGACTCCCTCATGCGTATGACCATGTAGACTTAGAGTAGCAGAATCGAGACGAGTGGGCCCATAAACTTCCTCATACATATGACCAGATAGACTTAGAGTAGCAGAATCGAGATGAGTAGGCCCATAGACTCCCTCACGCCAATGACCAGATAGACTTAGAGTAACAGAATCGAGATGAGTAGGCCCATAGACTCCCTCACACCAATGACCAGATAGACTTAGAGTAACAGAATCGAGATGAGTAGGCCCATAGACTTCCTCATATGTATGACCAGATAGACTTAGAGTAACAGAATCGAGATGAGTAGGCCCATAGACTCTCTCACACCAATGACCAGATAGACTTAGAGTAACAGAATTGAGATGAGTAGGCCCATAGACTCCCTCATCCATATGACCAGATAGACTTAGAGTAACAGAATCGAGATGAGTAGGCCCATAGACTCCCTTATACCTCTGACAAGATAGATCGATTTGTTAGTTCAGTGACATTTTTTTTCAATCTTTAAAATACATTTGTAATAGGATATATATGATATTCGTGGGTAAAAATGATGCCCAGTTTTAAGGGAAAGAATCTCAGGTTGAAAGAATAAAAATGAAAAACAAATTAAATTACAGTAGTTAAGTTTCATTATCATTATCGTAATTGACGATAGTTTTGAAAATCCAAGTTCAGTAAGCTGAAACCGCTGACTGAAATTGCTTGCTAGACATGCATGAATTCAGAGGCAACCAGGTGTGTAATTTACACACTAAAATGTGCTTTATATAAAATATGATCAGTACTTGTCATGAAATAATATATGTAAACACTTTACTCACTTCACTTGACTTATGATTGTTCAGAAACATAAAATGACCCGCTAGAATCTTCTACTGACAATTACACTTGTTCATACGATATGGTGTTTGCACGATATCCGTCAGGAATATTGATAAACCTTGATCCTTAAGTGGTATAATAAGTGTGGTAAGTTTGTCATATTATTGTTCAAATTGATTTAAAGTACATGTTTAGCCAAAACGCCATTGAGGCGAATGTTTGGTGCGCTATTTTCTGTCCCAGAATATCATGTTAAATACTACAAAACTTCTATACTAAACAATGTCTGTGATTATGTATGCCAAACATTTTGTCACCGGAATGCGATATTCATCGTTGTCTACCGAAGCTTCGTTTTGCAGCCATTTTTGTTCGTCGTGACAAATTACATGGACATCATACAAAACATGTTGGACGTTCATGCAAAATGTTAAAACTTTTAAGTAAATTTTGTAAAATGTGTATGCAAGCAACAGATTAAAGAAAGTGTCTTATGAATCTGTAGTTATTGATTATATAAAGTACGTTCATTTAATTTGATTATATTTAGTCATGTAAGGAATTATCCTCCGCCATCTTGAGAAGTATGTCCAGTATGATGTTTGTATTATGTATTTGTATAACCTATATGCTGTATTGCATTTGATGAATAAAACACTTGAAACTTGGACCCCTTGACAACTAGCATCTCGTCCATATAGTCATACATATATAGAAATATAGCTCGTAATGATGATACACCACGGACGGTGTATATACTACTTGACATAGAAATGCATGAAATTACACACGCAATGTAATCATTATCTAATTAATATCAACAAATTACGCCCACAATGTAGAAATTATTCAATTAACAAATAACACCCACAATATAGAAATTATCTAATTAATATCAACAAATTACACCAACAGTATAGAAATTATTTAATTAACATCAACAAATTACACCCATATTATAGATATTTTTTAATCAACACCAACTAATAACACCCGCAGTTTAATTATTATCTAATTAACACCAACTAATTACACCAACGGTATAAAAATTATCTTATTAAACACCAACAAATGGAACAGCGTCCTTGAATGATAGCTACCAAGACCAAACGTAATGTACAAAATATAGTTTCGGGGTTCGGTAGAATTTTTTACGGGATGCAATTAATTATCTATTGATTTAATTTTGAAAGACAGGATAATTCAAGCATAAAGTAATAACTTTTGGTGTTGAATAAAATGTCTACAAGCTGCATACTCGTTTTAATCGATCATGAAGACTCTTTAGCCGTTTGTCGGCTTTGTAGATTTGGTTTGGTTTTGTTTAACGTCCTATTAACAGCCAGGGTCATTTAAGGACGTGCACGGTTTGGAGGTGGAGGAAAGCCGGAGTACCCGGAGAAAAACCACCGACCTACGGTCAGTACCTGGCAACTGCCCCACGTAGGTTTCGAACACGGCTATGTAGCACTTTCCGTGTATATTGACCTGACGATGGAACCGTTATCTCATACACTTGTACCTTAATATGTTTATATATTGAAAGTGACAGTTCATCTTATGCTCTAAAAGTCACTGTACATGTAATGTTCCAAAAGACATTGTACATCAAATGTTTTAAAAGTCGCAGTTTCCAAATAAGTTGATGTTTATTTTTTTCTGTTTTCTTTCTCATCACAGACTTATTTTCCAAATTCATATAACCGCCATGATTGATACAAAAATTCGAGAGTTCTGCGATTAACATTAAATCAAACAAAGGAACTATCCTTCAATAGTGGGCTAAAATGTGACATGCTTAGCGCCTTAAGACAAATCAGGAATGTTCAGTGTCTAACCGAAAAGTAGTCCTCGAAACTTGTCCATAGGTTCGATGACGATAAAATGACATGTCCACTTGTTGTTAATCCGATGTTTGATTTTGACTGGCTACTCAATCAGCGAACATCCGGGCTCGTCAGACGTCACTGATAAATACGGCATACTCCCTTAAATAACATATGAGTTGTATTTCATTTCATATACATATACAGGTGCTATGATCTGAATCATTACGATATGATACTGATGAACAAGTCTAATGGTCTAGCTCAGTAATAAAAAAAAAACAAAAAAAAACAGAAAATTAAACGATATCTTATGGTATTAATATTTTACGATGATGATTGGCTTCGGATAATTCCTTCGAGACAGATTACATGGAAATTTACCGTACTTCACTTCCTCTTCACAAGACCACTAGTTCAGGTGACGTGACGACTACACAACAAGGCGCCATTGACGAGCTCTTCAACTGACAGAAAGGAGGAGAGAAAACACGTCATTATCTTGCCGCCTTAAAGAAAGGACACTTCTCTTATCATTATAAGGACGCCGTCGACAGATATTGGAGAAACCCTGACCACTTATCTTGACTCATATCTGTGTTCGGAATTTAGCATGACTTCACGTGCGTGTTGAGGTAGCTATTCCGTGTCAGTTTCGTTCCGTTTCATTTCCTGTTCGTGGTAATTCCTTAATTTAGTAAATGCCTATGGCGAGTGTTTGTTCGTGTGTGCTCTATCAAGAAGCCATCATCGTCGACAATCCGCAAGTCGTTAGAGTCACTGTAGTTCATGACATCGGGAACGCATTCATAACAATTCAACGTTTCTTGGGTCGGTTCAGGTGGAATTTATCGATCAAAGGCATTGCTTAGGTTCACGTAGACTACTAGTCACTTAAACATCTAAACGATTCAGATCGTACGTAAGAAAGTTACATGATCCTTCGGATGCTATATCCTCCCTGATACAGCTGTCAGAACAACTAGAGGAAAATTACAAAGATTGTTATTGTAAAGTTTAAAGTTGTCGGTTGTCATATTTCTATGTAGTATAACAACTTAAAATGTATTTATTTCGAAGAGTTAATAAATCAAGATTTGCCATTTAAGGATTCCGCCATCTACGGGATCCGGAAGTAGCTAGAAGGTGATCAGGCATTCAGCAAATAATTGGTGCATTATTAGTGAAGTCCCATAAAAGAGTAATTACGCATGCGTTAACGTTGCTCATGGTATCGAAGACGTATGGATGATTCAAAACCGCCATAGTTACACTTTCAACAAAATAAATTCGCGTGCTTACGAATTTTAAAAATTATACCGGTAAAATCGCAACTTGACAAATAACCAGAGATAGAGTATAAACACTTATCCTTACAAATTAACTTGTCCTCGTTCTGATGAAACACCAAATCTCGGCATAAACGAGAACAAATCAAAATGAAACCAATGATGTACATGAGGCCCTTTAAATTAAATATTGATTTGATAATTACCATGCACAGTGTAAGACGAATTACGAATATATACTGCATCATGCAGTTGTTTCGACCTTCTATGATACTTGGGGCGAAACGTGTTCTAATAAATATTACCCGTATTTTGATAAATCTGGCTTTTTTGCACCGGTGTCACCATTCATAAGATATTGTCATAAACAAGAAGAAATAAAAACACTAACAATAATGTAAACGAGAAGAAAGAAAGAAAGAAAGAAAGAAAGAAAGAAAGAAAATGAAAATAACTTATTTATTTTAAGGTTAACAAGCAATATAAGCTCTGTAGAGTTTAATTATGAAGAAAGAAAGAAAGAAAGAAAGAAAGAAAGAAAAAGAAAGAATGAATGAAAGAAAGAATGAAGGAAAGAAAGAAAAAAGAAAGAAAAAACATATAGGGTTTAGACGATGGGTGAGAGTACTGACATCTTTAATAGAACCCGTCGCCATCTTCTATAATAAAACCATCGTTAGGGACTAATCATGTACACGAAGTTCTAAACAGGACTTGCATAATAACAAGATAACAACGCGGAAAAATGAGCAGGACTCGCCAAAAATTTGCAACTTTTCCAGGGTCTGTAAAGATAAGCCGTCTTTAAACCATTAAATACCACAGGAACGAGAACATCACTTGGCAATAAATGTTAAATAAATACCCAAACAGAATTCTAAAGTACATTTATTCAGACCTATAGGTGTAATCTAAATCATAGGGGCGGTTTCACTATCTTAATAACTTGCGGATTTCTGTGCCGTGTACTTTAATTACTACCCAATCTGATGATGTACGTTAAACGTTAAATAATAGTTTTCTTATCGCAAATCAAATATGCATCAGTGTTACTGGCTGTTAATATAACTAACTTATTTTAATCATCAAACTCTTATGCTGAATCAAAATCAACGTTGGGCAGTACGCTGGGAAAATGCAGCGAATTTTTAATTTCCAGCCCGACAAAATGATATATTTATAACCCAGTAAAATTTCCGCGCCTGATTGATAAGATTTTAATGTCAGTTTGTAAGGAGAATTCTTGCCAGGGTGATTTCAACAATGGAAAGGACAAACAAGAATTGAAGTCGACATTTATAGAGAAATAGCTCAATATTTCGTCCTTTTATTTTCTGTCACTTGCTCGCTCCCTGTTTTAACATTGGGTCGCGTGAAATTACACCCTGACTGAAAGATAAGTAATATAATCTAGATGGTACTTCTGTCACGTTTGTTTTGACGAACAGCAGAGAACAATTTGTACCTATGCGCAATAATTCATCTGATACAGTCAGACAAGGATTTGTATCAATGTAATTGGACGTCGACCGCATCACCGTTGACACATTTGGTACTTCCCCGCGTCAAATAACACCGATTCTTACACACGCGCGCGTCAAGTTACATAAACACTATCAAATTTTAAATGGATATATTTTGAGAAGTTTATTCAATCCCTAGACAGAGTTTCACATAGTTTTATTTTACTCAGCTATTTTCTATTCTGAATCGAATGCGCTACGGTTATAGCTTATACAACCACAGAGAAAATTTTTCTTCTTGTTTTGTTTCTCAATTTTAAAATACCATTCTCTGGCTAAACTACAAATGTCTCTTTGCCATGCTTCAGTTTTTGTTTCATTTGATAGACGCGAGCTGTTTGAAGACTTAAAGGAGAATGTTCGGACAAAATGAAAGTAAACAGACTGTGATCCCCGGGCCAGCAGGGATCCCTCTGAACGTGATATGACAGGGGGTTATTACAGAAAGATATCCCTTCAACAAACAAGTCTTCCTCGAATGTTTAAATCCGAGACAGCTGTATAGTTATTCTTTTGTAGTTTTTTTCTATCGCTCATGAAAGGTCTCGGCCACTCATTGACAACGTCAATTAAAGACTACGATATGCAATATTAAAAATATATTCGGACATTAAGACTAGTGTTGATTAGTCTTAAAATGGCCATGCAGTCAAACGTCAAACTTGACGCATTAAGTTTTCTTTTAATTTTTATTTCTCTTCTTATTCAGTCCGTTTTAATTAAGTCATATATACTCGTTTTGTCAGTTTGGGGTTGAAAACATGATTACATTTTGGTTAGGTTTTTTTTTTATATTTTCTGTTTGATATCATAAGTAAGTTCGTAAATTCGTAAGTTCGTATTAATTAAGCAATATGTACACTTTTTGTCAATTTAGGGTTGAAATCATGATTAAATTTTTGGTTAATTTTTCTTATATTTTCTGTTTGATATCTTACGTAAGTTCGTAAATTCGTAAGGTCGTATTATAATTAAGCCGTATGTACTCGTTTTGTCAGTTTGGGGTTGAAATCATGATTTTGGTTAAGTTTTCTTATATTTTCTGTTTGATATCGATATTTCTCCTGGAGGAAATCCGTCAGACAGTTATTTTAGTTGTTGATTTAGAAATTAGAGTTTCCTTTCGTTTTCCTAGTCTTGCCTCCGTGCCAAAAACGCGATTAATACATTTTTATGCTTGTAGCTTTGCCTTCTGTTACCATCCTAACATTAAGTGTACATATCGCTGTGTCTTAGCGGGACATAAATTTGTACAAATCGTCATTCTCACATGAAAATAAGTAAATATATTTAAATACTACACACAGAAAAGATTAGACACGACCTAACGGAGACCCTGGTCGATATTTATCAGGTAGGGGAGCACGACTTTTATTTTTAATGTATCGATAAATTGTAAACAAGCTTGCTTCTGTTATGGTTCATGAAATTTTATGAATTATTCGTCGAATATGTATTTCAGAGATTAGAATTTATTTCTGCAGCCATTTTCCACATTCCGAGACTAAGTTCGCGAAGTATTAACGTTTGTACAAAATTTGTTTAACCTGAATTGTTTCTTGCCTTTATATTAGAAATTGAAGAAGAAGAAGAAGAAGAAGAAGAAGAAGAAGAAGAAGAAGAAGAAGAAGAAGAAGAAGAAGAAGAAGAAGAAGAATAGGACCAGGTGTTCATGAGAGTAAGCGTCTTCTGTTTCATTACGTCACCAGACATGAAAATATTATGTCACGTTCTCAAAATGAGAACTGGGGTAGTAATAAATGCAACAACGGGCATATAAAAAACATCAAACATGTCTGACTTTATATTGCACAAGGAAATGGGATATATCCAAAAGAGATCACGGTGTCGACCATTAAACTTTCATGTCGATTGTCTTCAACCTGCATTTCTCGAAACCTCGTGTTGATAATTTCTTTCAGCAGTAGACGACACCTGTCACAGAATTCGTGATATCGGGAACAAATCTGTTAACACGTAGGTATGGGTTACTGTCATAAAATCGTCATTTTTTTCCGAAAGATTTGGACAGATGTTAAATGATTATAAATGGCGAAAGTCTACTGACAAAAATTGGTTTGGTTCATTTAAAAATGTTCATAATTCAACTGCATTCTATTTTCGAATCTTACTTTTGTACCAGTCATTATTTGTCATCCATTCTCTTCCATTTTGATTTCGATGTTTGTTTTTATTTCATAATTAATTTTTCAAAATATTTTCTGAACAACATTAATTTTGATTTATTGAATCTGAACTAATTTCCTGTAACCAATTCCTGTTCTGTTTGCATTTAAACGAAAATTACAACAGGTGTGATAGATAGGAAAACAACTGTAAAGGGAGATAACTCCATATGATAAATTGTTATCTTGTAATCAATTTATTGTACTAGTTTAGAAATTGTGAAAAATCTTTATGTTTTTTTTTCTTTTAAGCTTTGAAAGCATACAATTTTATACATTATAGTTGCTTTCGGGAGTAGCAAACTTTTCAAAATAAAAATTTAAAAGGTTGGGGGAAATTGAAACACTCAATATAAAGTTTGTGAATCACCCCGCTGATATAAGAAGATTAAACGTGATAAAACGGGATAACGCGAGATTACAGCTCAGTTCATCGCAGCATGAGTCCGATAGAGACTAATTTAGGATCGGTCACCTGATTTTGACGGATCATAGTGATAACAGTATTGCTTTCTTTTATTTGGATATAACGATTATTCTGGAAAAATTAACTTCGTAAACAATGACAAAATTCAATACAATCCGTATTCGTGTATTCAAGTAATAATAAGATATATACACACATGCTGATTAGATAAAGAAATGTGTCCTTTTCATCCAGTTTTATAACAATGGTGTTGTGACCATTTCAATCGGTCTCTCCGCGTAAATGAAAGTGTTCTAAATAATGTGTCATCTCCCATCCACATTAAACAATTGAGATAATTCTGTCGTCTGCACATCATGAAGGAGGTGACATTTTAGAAACTAGCGATTAATCTCTCCCTTGTCACTTCTGTGTTTAGCTGGGCCAAAAACTATCAGTTTGAGAGCTAAATTACTTGTCAAATTTAAAGTGCTGAATACCTAGCCATTTACAAAGGGCGTCTCGCCATTATTTTTTCATGGTTTATAAGCGATTGACCGGATGAGCGCATGAATTATAATTTCCAGCGAGTGTCACAGAGGACATTTCCTGTATATCACAGCCTGATTGTTTTTGACTAATATCAAATGCAGCTAATTATAATAACAACAAATGACGAAAATATTAATATTCATATATTTCTGTTCCTGAGGGTAGTTTTCTCTATTTGGTAGCAAATCTACAAGAACCGAAAGAAAATATTCCAAATTAGACATTGACATAAAAACAACTACCCTGTATGTGACAGTCTTAAACACAGTGGTGATCGCCAATGTATGGCCAGGCGACATGTCTAGGACATTGGTCTCCATGGAAATGAGACAACTTTGGCATAAAAGGGTACCAGCCAATATATCAGATCAGTTCGCCTCAAATATGGATCAATTTTGTCCACTTTGTGAATATGATAGAGACTCCTTTATTTCAATTGCTTTACCGCCCGAGCAAATTGATAGAACAAAGTACACCTTTGTTACGGAGTTAATAATGCACGTGCATATTTCATATTGCCAATTACAAAAATAAAGACATTATATATGTGAATCAAAATTCAATGAAGTTTGTCGGGAAGGTCTTGTGTATTACTTAGTTATGAACTTTGAATGCGGTGATATTAAATACATGGCCAAGCTACCATAATGAGTTTACAGGGAAGGGCTACCAAATTCAAATCTAAATTTAAATTCACTTTAATCCCTTTTCACATACTGACATGATGTATAGAGAAAAACATTTACAATATAATATATACAATTAAAGTAGCGTTCGTAGTCAAAACACAGCACTGATTCTCAACAAAACATTTTCATTTTTATCAAGGAGGACAAGGAAAGCATCTACATGTATTAGAAAGGGACGAAAGGAACAATAGATATTCCAGGAATACATGTGCAACAACAACAACAACAACAACACTGACATGTATTTGACAATAAACAACAAAAATGCCCGAACGGAACACGCTAAATATCTGCTGAAATTAAACCAAAACAGTGTCGGTTGTACATTGAATGGGCCGGATCTGGTACAAGACAAGGAAAAACAGCATAAACCTGGAATGTCCGAGCTTCAAAATTATAATTAATAAATTTAGAGGAGAAAAAACAAACAAACAAACAAACAATAACAACAATCAAACAAAACAATAAACAAAACAAAAACAAACAAAACAAAACAAACAAGAAATATCTTTAAAAAAAAGATAAACGGTATACTTTTAATGCTGGTGGTTATAATATAAAACTGCTGGTGAAATAAATTAACGAACTAATCTGTTTCAGCACAGAAAACAAAATTATATCAGTTTGAATCATTTTTGGTGATTATAAGACTGCATTTGAATCTGGAATATAATTTTGTCAATGTGTCAATTGAAAAGATACATCCACTTATTCAGCTTGCATTCAATCTTACCTTTGTTTCGTTTTTAACTTCATATCTGTATTTTGCATTGACCGCTACATTGACCAATCCCATACTTCATCTTGACCAGTAACGCCACCTGTCGCGTCATATCCGCGCCAAAAGAAAATTATACGGCTATGCCGAAAAACAACAACAACAAAAACAGCGACAGGTACACAAGGAACAAATTAAACAATGGATCCCAATTTCGCATGATGACACAAGCTCAACTGTGCAGGGGTCCAGAGACACTTCAACAGGTTACTTCTTTACATAATACAGATGACGAGATAGTGTATCTTATTTTAAAGGGGTCGTAATTTTAAGACTTTCTCTCAAAGGGGATTCCTTTCTTTCCGCCATTTTTCAGTGCAGGCTCGCAGTAAAAGTCACGTGATTCCACGCCTTGTATACCGGAAATACACCTTCTTTTGCAGTTTAAACTCGCATTTCTTTAAAATAACTGACACATGTCGTAAAGAGCGTCATGTGAGTCCTAGACACTGGAACAAGTGACATTTTGTATCATTGTTTTATAATAATACAGATGCTGCAATATTTTATCTTGTTTCTCGTTTTTTTTTATTTGGAATTTTACCCAGCAATCAAAACACACTGGTATTCATTTTTGATTTAGTTATCTATGTAAGTTTTAATGTGGCAATATTATCACTGAATATCAATGTAAAGGTTTTGCACTGCGGTTATAAGGGTATTCAAATATTTTAGACATACAATTCCTTGGTCATGCAAGTCAAATATCGTAAGTTCATAAATTAATCACAAGTCGAAAAATATATATATACAAACATTTATGATTGGTATTTCGCACCAAACAGAGCTTAATATCCGTGCTATTGTAATATGTAAAATATACCTTGTATTCCGGATGACAACACGGACAAGAACTCGAGGACTGAAGCAGAATTCGTTTCTATTGTATCAGTCACGTGATTTGATATCTTTATGTATTAAAACATTGTGGCTGGTCTATCTATATGGAAATACATACCTAAACCATCACGTGGGTAAATGGAACCAGACGAACACACACTATACCATATATGGCACGACGAACTTTAATGTCACAAGATGCAGAATCGCTTAAATATGTCCGCCATTTGTATTCAAGTATACATGACTCTCGCGGTAAGTGTCTGTCTGTGTGACGCACTGCGGATTTTCTCCTCGGGGTCAAGGTCATTTGACCTTGGAGTCATGGTGTCAACTTCTGATATGCTGTAAACATTTGATGAATTATTTAGAATTGTGTCAAATTTGGAAATCTTTACTTTCCCTACAGAAATTCCTTCTAAGCAATTGCTTATAATATGTATTTCTTGTTTTTTTTGTAAATTTCATTTTTTCTTCTTCTTCTTCCATGTTCTTCTTCCATATACTTAGTTTTACTTAAGCATTGTTGTCATTTTTTTAGTTTCATTGGGTATAAAACTTTTTTACAAACTGTATGAATCCGCTAGCTGTATACCGTATGGAACGACATATTTCAAATACTATCTGCAACGGCAAAACAAAGCAAGCAAAGATCTCCCTGTGTTTTGGCTAACATTCTCAAGTCATGTGATATTCATAACCAAAATTTGGTTTAGAATTGAAATAGATGTATTAGCTTGACCATAATCCATTTTGCGCATACCGAAGAATGTCTGCTATTACAAGCAGAGCAAGACCTGTGTAGTTTCATATAGAAGAAATCGATCCAACCCTGAGCGAGCCCCGTGTACATTATAAGTGAAACGTCAAAAAGGTATTTTAAACTTGTCGTAATGATCAACTGAGCTGTTGTCAATGGATTGTATAGAAGACACACCAGTGTTTAACATTTGTACAAAGTAATAAATAAAAATACAAATAATTAATATAAAACCGCATCATCTAGCTGTTTCGTCCTTCAAGGATTCGTCAGTGATGTCAGGGATATAATACCACTGCTTCGTCTTTCTTGGTTTTGTTAGTGATGTTAGAGACATTATATACAGCTGTTTCGTCCTTCTGGGGCTTGCCAGTGGTGCTCGGGTCATCATACAGCTTTTTTGTCCCTCTAGGACTCGTCGGTGATGCTGGGGACATCATTCAGCTTTTCCGTCCCTCTAGGATTCGCCAGTGATGCTGCATGTTTATAATAAAAACATCGGTGTTTGTTGTTAATTATATGATTTGTCCATAATTTTGCCGTCCTCAAAAACAACATTTGCATGAGTTAAGTTTTTGGCTTTTGACGATGTCCGCGAATTACCCGGGGACATCGTCAAGCTTTCTCTGAGCAAAGTTTTTGGCTTTTGACGATGTCCGCGAATTACCCGGGGACATCGTCAAGCTTTCTCTGAGCAAAGTTCTTGGCTTTTGACAACGTCCTTGAATAATCCTGGAGCAACGGGTTGAACAACCCTAGTGCCACATACTGTTCATAACCTTGCTTACCCTATCTTTTTGTCCCACTAACACCTAACACGAAGCATTAATTAAATCTATTTAATGTATTGTGTCCCGATAAATCTAAATATGCCTTGTCTCCAGGATTGATGCATACATAACATGCGACATCGAGAAAAACATGCATAAAATACAAGTCATCATAACGATTTTCTAATGAAACATTAGCTTAACGATAAATACCATGTTCCGGAAAATTGTATCGCGTTTGAGTCAAAAATTATATCCTGACTTGGTGAAAGCTAGGTTTCCATAGTTTCGTACTAATGATATCTGGAACTCTACAAGGGTAACATATCTCTTCAAGGTCACGTTTTGTAAATTACGGTTTTATCATGTTTTAAAACATCGACCAGGTTTTCATGCCGATCCCGCTATAATTTGGACAAGGTATCGCACCATTTTTCCTGATTAAGGTGATCAATACTGCCGACAAGCTGCGAAGCCATGTTTTGCGTGTTTCGACACTTCCCTTCCTTAATGAAGCTTACGAGGTACAGGTTGTTGTAGTATTGATGGTATCGCTTTCCTTGAAAGGAAGTCTTGTGTTCAAGCGTGAAAGTAATGTCCATGTTTAAATCTTAAAGAACATGCAAGAAAATATTCTACCGAAAGACGCTTTGACACGTTCGAGACATGTCTTCGCCATATTTCAGATACGAGACATTGTTTCCCGTTTAGATGTATTTTAAAAGAATCACATTTATACCTGATAAAGCTATGTATCTAGCATATTTTCGTGAAGAATATGGAATTCGTCACATGAGATATGCCATAAAAATACTTCAGCTAGGTCGTACAATATGACATTTCGTACTATTAAGAGACACGAGATCTTACGTTGGAAAGTGGGAAAATTCTAGTGAAACTTCGAATAGTAAACTTACAAAATGATTGTTACTTCCGATGGCAAACAATTCAGATTCGAATAAAGTTACCAAATTGTACAGATGTTATATTTCGCGTATATATCCTAGTTAGACTTGGTTCGTGGGTATTTAAGGTAGCGTAAAATGTGTGTTGTTTATATGCAGTTTACACTTCTATACATTTCGGTTAAAATGCAAATATTCACTGAATAATTATTTTCGAGCTTTAATCAATAATTACGAAAATAGCGAAAATAAATTCATCGCGAATATTACTAGCTGTGCAGTATGTAGCGTATTTTAAAAGAAGGCAATATTCAATCATGGAGCAATGTCGATCAGGTATTTCATTAAATGAGATCAGACATACAGCTGTACACAGTATTCCATTGATCACTTTCACCTTCACACGTATTTCTCTAGTTATTATTTTTATCCTCCAACATTTCATAAAGGACAGTAACAGATTTTAAGAAGTCAATCGATTTATATTTTAAAGTAAAACGTGTATCCATTGTGTCTTAAATGAGAATGTTTATCCGTATTACTTGTTTGTTATATGCGTTATACGTTATTCAATGTATACCATTGTTGCTTGTGTTATTTTGTACATTTGTTTTTATTATTGCCCATCCATTAATTATCTCTCTCTCCCTCCCCCTCCCCCCCCCCCCCCTCTCTCTCTCTCTCTCTCTCTCTCTCTCTCTCTCTCTCTCTCTCCATCTTTCTATAAAATATATATCTATTATTCAATACTAAATATGTATTTTATAGCATTTTGTAATTATTTATATGTCATTGTGTTAGGAGAGGGCGTTTATAAGTTGTAATAACTTGTGCCCAATCCTGTTGTCAATTTGTTACAATAGAATACGTTTAAACTCAATCACTTTTTTTGTATTTCACATCAAAATATTTTAGACACATTTTATGAAGATGAAGAAAAAAAGTGTATGCATACAGTACTTATAAATAGTGTTCTGTAGCAGTGACAGAACGCAACAATCACTTGTACCGTACAAGGATACTTGTGGAAATGTGATAAAATTACAAGGACATCCTGGGACAATATAATGCGTAGCAATCGTGCGACATTCTATCGCCAACCGGAAGTTTTAAACCGGAAGTCCTTTAGCAAAGTGGCTGAACAGGACAAATACTATAGCACGGTGTATTATGTCCACATACCTCAGATGTTTGTCAAGTCATGATTATGACACAAGTTTTCTATTAACTTAACCACAAAATCTTAAGAGTTTGTATTTATTTAAGAAATATTTCTTGTTTTTTAATCGTTTACTGGTGTGTAAACTGGATTTTTTTACAGATATTTAAAAAAAGTTTTAATGACGCACGTTAGTTATTGGGGGGAAAGTAAAAAAAAGAAACGAAAATAGTCCTTGCGCATTCACACTAATTGCGGATGTGTGCACCGATCCGGCTATACGAACAATGTATTCTTATGCGTCAAATTTGTTGTTAAAAACACTTGTAAACGATGTTTTCAGTGGTAGGATGATATAACGAAGACACGCCGGAAATGTAAATTACAATTATTGCGATATTCCTCACGCTATCTACACAACAGTCGTCATCACACAGTTAAATTTCAACGGAGTTGAACTAGTTTCCTTTCATATTTGATATGTTATAATCGTAGATGCCGCCATTTTGTAAAGTTGATTCGCTCTGCCATTTTAAACTCTCTTGTTAATCTCGGTCAGAAAGAAGATATGACCCCGATCAAGTGGACAAGGTGTTAGGGAATCATCGTCTGAGGGATTAAAATTATCTAATAGCTGATAACCTTATCACACCTCAGAACTGACACGAACCTGTCAAGATGGCGGCTTTATCTAACCCAGCGTGAAGCATTTGTACAGATTCTCGTATGTTCCGGGATAAAATGCTTCTTATGGTTTGTCGTACTGACATACTGTTCTGCAAATTTTAATATATAATATTTCTGTTGGTGTCGCTTTGCATGTTAAAAATCAACAGGGTGTTTTTTTTCGTGGTAATAAGGTTATTAACGAGTGTCTATTTATAGATAAACAAACATGACAGGGGACAGTTTCGCTGCTCGTGATACAATTTGATGCGTAATACATTTATGTATACAACTGCGCATGCGCATATGTAATATTTTGTTGAATGATGCAACCGAAAAATTGCTAGCAATTGAAAATGAATTGAAATATAGCGAAAATGACGAATACAAATTTCTGATTTGTTGAAATGTGTGTACCAAGATTACTATATCCTCTGACATCGACACAGCACGTGCATGGTTTCTATATATATTGTTATGACAATAAGTAAAGGTAAAATGGAGACGTTTCGTGTGGTGTAGTGTCATCCAGATAACGACATTCAAAAGAGAGCAGAGGTGAAAATGCATACTTTACATACTGTCATCCAGTATTATACGGCATACTGATTAATCCACTACCTAAACAGGAAGTACTGAGTACGCATGACCGGATCTGATATTACTTGATTCAGTTACTCATAGCAATATTGAACTTAAATCATTTCTAATGCAAATGCATTGTAGCTTACGGACTTGATATCAATATTGCCAGAGTATTGAATCATTAAATGCGCACATTGTTAAAGCCAAGCCAATCCATTCTGTAAAAAGCCACGGTTATTTCAAAAGTAGCGATAATGTCAAGAATATTGATTTTTCAAACCAGTTCTCGAATCCTTCGCTTCCTTCTGTAACATAACTTCATAGATAAGCTGACTTCCTCGAGCGAAGTAGGTCGAAGTTTATCTATAAGCTGAAAAAGCTGTTTTATGATTGATCATGAATTATGCATGCAAACCACAGTTTTATTCCTAATACTCGATCAAGTAGCATATGAAATATGGACAGTCGCAAATATCTTAAATTCATGTATATGGATACTTTTCAATTGAATCAGAACGGGATGCCATTTATTAGTACATAAAACTACGTTAAGATCAGAGCCGATTCCTTAGGACTTGGGAAAATGTTGGTCTATCGAAGATTTCTGTCTTACACAAAAGAGGCGACAGACCCTCCCCTATTACCATAGCTACCACCAGCTCGCGCCGTTCCTTGTGTTCACCTAGCGCTTTTCCTTTCATACAAATAGCATTTAGATGTAATTGGCAACGAAAATTGCATGTCAATCTAATTATTTTCGTTACATTTCTTATGTCTCAAAACATAGATGTAAAAATCACCGGTGGACACAGGTCATTGCGATGTGAATGAAACGGCACATTGGGGGTCTATATCAGTACAGTACTACATTATATATAGCAAGACATTCTATATACCGATTTGTAAATTATATGATCGGTTTAACAGATGTACGGAATACGAAAGTGTGTGCTTTATTAATCCGGATCTTGTCTTAAGGTGCTTCTTGTACGTCGCCTTTGAATTTGACTTTGTCTTCTTCAAGATTTCTCTTCGGAGATATCAACCTCGACGATTTCAAAATATGATGACGTCAATTGTTTCTACCGTGGTTTCCTTGTATGTGGTTATATAACAGGCGCGCTGATTGGTTGGTTATTTTGTTAGGTGTCCGATTATAGGTTCTTATAATCCTCCATTTAAATATTTCCTTATTGTGAATAATATCGACATGTCACGTGATGGCGAATCGACTGATGATACTCTGTTACATGATTATATTTCATCTCGTTCCTTTTCTGTAACATTGACCCCGGGGACTTCCCCGACCCCCGGGAGAGTTAACCGTGCTGTACGAGTGTAAATCTTATGAATTTCGCCCACGCACTGACTGAAAATCTGACCGCGTAATGGTTGGAAGGGCAGATTCGAACCAGCAGTCTCTACCTTAATGGCAATAGCTGTTGATAGGACGTTAAACAATACAAAACTAAATCTAACACCGTTCTGTACTTTTCAATTTGAAGCAATTTTAGGGGCGGAATTAAACTGACAAAAGAAATTAAGAAAGGTAATTCATCAATCCTGTACAAAGGTGTTTTAAGTTTGTTTTTAATTGGGGTTTTTAAGAACATATACAAAAGTGTACTTTTAAAAGAGAAATAAGACACCCAAGCTAATTAGACGATAATTAGTTATTTCAATTCTCGCTATTTTTGTTTGTAAGGTGATTAAGCGCGGTAGGTAATGCAGAGTTCGGAAATATTTTCTCAAATATCTTCATTTTGTTAAATAGAAGAAATACATTCAAAGTTGCATACTTGAAGCACCACGTCAGAAAAAAACGAGAAATAGTTCTCCGGCAGCCTCTCATACCTTTAAGTCGGGATGGAGGGAACATGAAGAAAGACATTTTCAAACCCCTTACATCACTTATAGCAGATTCGTTCAAATTCAAATATATATATCTATATAAAAAAAAAGCTTTAACGGAAGAAATGCCTTCTTTCTTCTTCTTTTTTCACGAGAAAAATCAATTTGATTTTTTTTTTTTTTTTTTTTTGCAATAAATCAAACTCTATTGGTTTAGGCGAACGATCTACGCTTATAATTAGGTAAAGACATGTCTACTCTCAATTTGTAATAGTCTTGTCCGTGGGTAATTACATAAGCGGTAATATACGTCTGTATTCATCACAATCAAACATCCTAAAATCTCAGAGTTTGTACTTCACGCAGACTCGACTATGTACATCCGCGTGCTCTCCAAGATGAAATAGTCTACTGGCCTAATTATGACAAATCGCCAGTCCACTGCGCGTGCAGACGTTCCATGAAGAAACGAAAAGCCATTTGTTTTGTTTATTTCCAAATCTGCTATACCGTATCTTGCTTCGATATTTCGAGTTGTAAGCTCGAGATTAATTGAACCAGATATTGTTGATTGTGATATCGGAAGTTTGTCACGTGAGCTAAGTAACCTTCCTTTTCGAAAAAGCAAATTATATATATCGTCTTGGATATCTCTAGACTTTAAAGTCTATATCGTCCTGCCAATGATATAAGAAAATCATATAAAAGAAAGGATTCAACAACAACAACAACAACAAAAACAACAACAACGACGACAACAATAACGACAACGACAACAACAACGACGACGACGACAACAACAACAAAAACGACGACGACGCCAACAACGACGACGACAACAATAACGACAACGACAACAACAACAACGACAACAACGACGACAACAACAACGACAACGACGACGACAACAACAACGACAACAACAACGACAACAACAACAGTCAAACAGCAAAGACAAATAATAAAATGTATACACAATTATATAAATCTCTAAAACCTTTCATAACCTAGTCAAATATCAGGTTATGATATCTGACTGTAGCAATAGAGTTCGATGACTTCGGCGTTAACAATAGAATAAACCTTTCCTGAAGTCTTTGTTAGAGCCGTGGTTGATACCTAATCAAGTCCGACAGCTCTGACGTCACGAAATACATCTGGGACTTGATAAATTCCATACGGGACAATATCGTGGAAATATTACCGCTGCAGATACATCAAAGTCTCGACATTGTCTTCGAGTGTCCCCCACCGTCTCCCGACATACGTTTGTAGTCCCGATCCTACGCCTGGAGACACAAGATGGATGACCTCGTTCTGGATCTATCGGATGCTTGTCATGTAGGTGATCAGGTCTGTCGGAGGTTTGTCATTTAGGTGATAAATCCATATTCTTACCAAATATCTCAGGGATTAATTGGGGACAGAAAAAACGTTCTGTAGCTTAACGCTGAAGATTCTGTGCCTAATCTGATAAAGCTTGTAGTTTACATGTGATGAGTTCCTCGGGAATTGCCGCACGAGATCTAAACAATAACTTAGAAATTATAGATGTGTATAATGAATCCAAGCTTATCAAGAATACACAGACGCCGATTGATCACCACATTCTCGTAATGTTTTCACTGGGGATATCTATATACTGGTATAATGAAGAAATTGCTTTATGTAAGGGTAAAGTACATTTGTACAAGAGTTATTCCATCGTGTATTTATTCCATTTTTCATTTCCGGGTCATGGTCACGTGTCTTAATATCCGGGTCATAGTCTTGACTTTATTTCTTTGTCAAAGTCACGTTTTTGGTGGGTTTTCTTTAACTTTATTTACGAGGTCAAGGTTACTTGTTTTTACTGACGGGTCAAGGTCATATGTCTTTACCTACAAGGTTCATGGTCGTAATTCGGATTGCCAATGAGCGATACCTAAACTAAACAAAACAACGTAGTTATAGATACAATTGAGCCGAAAATACTGTATGATGATGGCACTAGAAAACATATTGCTGCTCATATCATAATGTAACACCAAATCGCGCGCCCATGGTCATCGCGTGCCAAATAACTTCTCAGCCTCGTGTCCAGGTGCAATAACATCCTCCGAAGTCAGAAATCGTCGGGGCTTTCCGGTAAACACGGTAATGCATGAAGTAAAAATCTCTTAATTTCGACGACAATTTCAAAAGATAAGCCCATTACCCGAACCGGAAGTAGTATTATCATTCAATATTCCAGATACTGTTGTCATTATTGTAGTTAGGCTGCTAATGAATGAAGAATGTGAAAAAGGAGAAAATTCAAAGAAAGGAAAGGAGAGAAAGAAGATTACAATTTCACAGTTTGCTGTTTCCCCCACCATGATTGATTCTTGTGACGTCACTGTCCCGCCTCGTCGCCTATCAGATGACACAGTCAAATCTGTGAACATCTGTTCCGTGTCGTTCGAATCGAACGCCCCAAAGAGCGAAACAGTATCCTAACGCATGCGCCCTAGAACATCGTACAACCTCACACGCAATCGCGCTGCGTTTGCTCAAACACTCACGCGGTGGTTCCGGCTGGTGTGACCCCTGGCGCTGCCCAATATCCCAAAAGTTTACTGAACACTCGAGTCGTACAAGATTTGTTCAAACAGACCTGAGCATAGTCAGCTTAAATCGTTATAGATAATATTATTCATTGTCAAAAAATAATAAAAGTAATAAGGAAATTGATCACGAAGACTGCCCTAAGACCATTAAAATGATTACAACATCATTTATTTAGATCAAAGGATTCCTCCGATAGTGAAGCAAGAAGTCATCGCGGTTATTGGCGTGAAAGTCAGGCTTCTCTGGCCTCGAATTCCATAGAATTGTTTATTCTCGTATGTCATCTGCCAAGCTGCCCCTCCTCGCGTCTGTAAACTGTGGTTATACTGAGGGTGACGTGTTGCCACCTGGTTGGTTAAAACAGTGAGGATCTCCACTGAAAAAGTTATGATAATATTTATCTGCTTATCTACATATTTTGCTAAAAAATGTTACATTTCTTAAGAGCAAAAACAGGAAAATGTCACAACAAAACTATCTACTCTAACAGGGTTGCGTACGATATGATGATATGATAATTGTTGATTCTTGTCAAATCGTAAGTTCAAGTGATAAGCATCACAATAAACACTTTCGATAATGCCAAACATTAGTGGGTTGGTGACAGTATCTTTAAGTCTAAAAAAACGGGTAATCAGAACTTATAGCTTATAACTAGAAAATGTCTGTAAGACACAAATGCCCCCGCTGCCACTTGACGCCCCGAAACACAGTTTGGTGAGGATCGAATCGAAAGTTTCTGAGATTAGCTTGTCACCTTTCATCGAAAAGGGACGTGAAACGCGATGGTTTGGTTTGTTTTTGTTTAACATCCCATTAACAGCCAGGGTCATTCAATGACGTGCCAGGTTTCGGAGGTGGAGGAAAGCCGGAGTACCCGGAGAAAAACCACCGGCCTACAGTCAGTACCTGGCAACTGCCCCACGTAGGTTTCGAACTCGCATCCCAGAGGTGGAGGGCTAGTGTTAAAGTGTCGGTACACCTTAACCACTAAGCCACCGCGGCCCGGAACGGGCGGACATGGGTAACAGATACACTACCCATTAAACAAAGGCAAAACATCAACCAAGATTAGAATATTGATCAATTATTGACTTTAGAAGAGGTGAACAAGTGGTTGTATGTACTCGCAAAGGTTTCATAACTGTTATTGTAACAATTACAGCACCAAATACGGATTTATGTAAGTTATAAAACTTATTTCTGAACCCGATTCACACGTGGAAAATTATTCTATGTGTAATGTTCATGTCTATATATATATAAGAAAGGAAAAAAGAAAGTTTGCATCAAATAACATACGTACTGACTAATACGATATTGCACAATGCGTTCTTTGTGCTCAAAGACCTAAATATTGGGATTTGACTTCAGTATATTATTCATATGCAGTACATGCACGTAGTTTCTACAAGTTTCAGGAACAATTATATAAAATGTCCCAAGCACAGAGATATAATTAATATCGGCTGTTTTAAAATGAATAAATCCGTCTTAATTTGACATTCATCAAACTCAATAATAATTAAATGAGACAGTCGACAGTCAAAACGTGACTCATCGAGTTATGTCCCCTCTTTGCATGAGTTATGTCCCCTCTTTGCATGAGTTATGTCCCTTCTTTGCATGAGTTGTGTCCCCTCTTTGCATGAGTTATGTCCCTTCTTTGCATGAGTTATGTCCCTTCTTTGCATGAGTTATGTCCCTTCTTTGCATGAGTTGTGCCCCCTCTTTGCATGAGTTATGTCCCTTCTTTGCATGAGTAGTGTCCCCTCTTTGCATGAGTTATGTCCCCTCTTTGCATGAGTTATGTCCCCTCTTTGCATGAGTTGTGTCCCCTCTTTGCATGAGTTATGTCCCATCTTTGCATGAGTTGTGTCCCCTCTCTGTAGTTCAGTGTTTTCTTTCAGAATTTATGCACAGGGACTTGGTACGAATTTCAACCTCATTATTCATAGATCAATACGTATTATATGTACAATTCATATATCTTTTATATAGACCGCGGGTTGCGAATTCGTGTCAAGTCCCTGTGAATTTCTATATTCTTCACGCCCGTCCTTATATAAACTTTACTCTTAGTTTTATGAATTGTTTGCCTCTTATCATTATTGTCCACGCCATCACAGAATATTTACTTATTAAACTATATGTATAATTCATGAATCACGATCTTGAATCCACGGTTTTTACAGAATTTTTTTGGTATTATTCACATTGATAGAAATGCTATTATGTCTTCGGCAGTCCATGATTGAACGATAACACAGCAAAATAAAATCGAAGTTTACGATTGACTGACATGGATTTACTGTCCCGTTCTTACCTAGTAAATATATCTATTTACTTATCACGAATGTCAAGGATTACAGTCGTTTCACTTCAACATTTAATTCAAACGTGAACCAAAGTCACGCCGTAAGACCGAGCGAAACCCGGACTGGCTGGGATATCGACTGTAATTGTTTCCTCCGAGACAATCCGTGTCGTCTTTGGCGTCCATCATATCTAATAAAAGAACCGGTAACGTGTCTAGAATTCCGGAACTCTTTTTTTAACTCAAATATCTAATAAACGAATCGGTAGCGTGTCTTGAATTCCGCATTCCGTCTGATCATCAGTCGATACATGGAAATATGTTCGCCGAAGAGCTTTGATTTCAAAGCTGTGTCCTCGACTTTTTTTATATTCTTTCATGTTGTATTTCATTCCTTATATTAGAAAATATTGCGTGCTTATACGTTCAATGTGAAACGTGTTCCTTTTAAATATGATAGATTTACCTTCTACCGACATACATACCTACATATATATATACATTTATTAATGTATGTATATCTATATGCGTGCTAGTTGTACAGCCACATGGGGCTGCACGTGATGAAAATGTCACGTGAAGACATGTTATGTAACGAGACATATCGATATGTTTTCCGTTGGTAAAATGTTGTACAAAGCTTACTGATATAATTACATACAATTATATTATATTCGTAAATATAGTTTTTTTTAGTACAAAAAGCGTTTTAGGGCATTCCAATGACAGTACAGCAGATGCCAGTTCTCCTTCATCTGATAAACGGTTATTAAACATGCAAAATCATATTTCAAATGGTACAGACTTTCTCTTAACACTGATTCGTATCAGACTGCTGAAACATTAGCAGCAATATACAGAGGGTATTTTGAAAAACAGTAAAGAATACTGTTTAGCATATGCAAAACTACATAAATCGATGACGTCATTCGCACAAAATTGCAGGGATTCCCCTTCTGTACGTACGTGCTTAGGGTTGTTTAAGGGAATATTAGGGAATGACGTCATCGATTTATGCGGTTCTGCACCCGCCATACAAAATCTTGATCAAAACTGTTAAATCAAATTCTCAAAGACTAAATTCAGAATATGTAATTATTCGGGGTGCTGGTACTGTGATGAAGTGGACACAAACCAGGCAAGTGCCCAAGTAAAGGGTACTCATAATCTGATGACGTGGCAGGGGTACTCATAATCTGATGACGTGGACACGAAGTATGATATGATGACAACTTCACGCAACAGGAATGTCAATTCGGCACAGGAAGTGAAACATACATGTGCTTTGTGCAATTTTCCCCACTATGGTGTTGACATGCACATTCCAATAATTGCCATCAACAGGCTATAATGCTTTTGAAGCGGTCACGTGATGGATCACGGGATACAAGCGGCGTCACAACTTCTGTGCCGAGGTGGCGCTGTATGTCGTTATATACACAAACACTGATTAATTGGTAATGTTTTAAAAGCCCATCAACACAAAGTCGTCACACCAGAACCAACAGTGATAATGGATATCCTCTTGGTGTCCGAGTTGTCACATTGAAGTGGGAAGAAAGCTAAAGATAATAGATAACGAACTCTGGCAAATATTGACGATGTGCTAAACATCATTTTTATTTCTCGATCGGTAGGTTCAATGTACGCATTAATTTGCGAGGCGCGCAGTTGTTTGTTTGTTTGTTTGTTTGTTTAAGCCATCATAACATAGAATATTAGTAATGCATTGTGCAAGATTCATTTGACACTCGCAAATCTAATAAACTGTTAATGGTTGTGATATGCAGAGCGAACCACTGACGATATATCACGAAATTTCATGGCATTAACCATGAACAAAAAATACATTTATATGGAAATGTTCCCCAAATCCACACGGAGACGTTCCCCAAATCTCACAAGGAGACGTTCTCCGAAATCACATGGAGACGATCCCCATATCCCACACGGAGACGTTCCCCAAATCCCACACGGAGACGTTCCCCAATCCCACACGGAGACGTTTCCCAAATCTCACAAGGAGAGGTTCCCCGAAATCACATGGAGACGATCCCGAAATCCCAAACGGAGACGTTCCCCAAATCCCATACGGAGACATTCCCCAAATCCCACACGGAGACATTCTCCCAATACCACACGGAGACGTTCCCCCAATCCCACACGGAGACGTTCCCTAAATCCCACACGGAGACATTCCCCCAATACCACACGGAGACGTTCCCCCAATCCCACAAGGAGACGTTTCCCTAAATACCACACGGAGACGTTTCCCAAATCCCAAACGGAGACGTTCCCAAAATCCCATACGGAGACATTCCCCCAATCCCACACGGAGACGTTTCCCTAAATACCACACGGAGACGTTCCCCAAATCCCAAACGGAGACGTTCCCCAAATCCCATACGGAGACGTTCCCCAAATCCCACACGGAGACATTCCCCCAATCCCACACGGAGACGTTTCCCTAAATACCACACGGAGACGTTTCCCAAATCCCAAACGGAGACGTTCCCAAAATCCCACACGGAGACATTCCCCCAATTCCACACGGAGACGTTCCCCGAATCCCACACGGAGACATTCCCCCAATTCCACACGGAGACATTCCCCCAATTCCACACGGAGACGTTTCAATCGCAACATCTCGAAGAAATGTCCGGCGGTTGATTCCTCGGGATACCCGGAAATTTCTCCGAGATGTCGCGATTTGTAGACATTTCACAAATTCTGCAAAAACGTTCCCGGAATCCCACACGAAGACATTTCCAAAATTCTGCACGGAGGCGTCCTCCGAATCCCGCACTGGAGACACTTCCCGAATTCTGCAGAAAAAAATCTCCAAAAAATTGACAAGAATCACTTTAAAGATAATCTTTTTAATATATAAGATTAATATGGCATTGTATACCACGCCCCTGGACTGGATATTTACCACAAGATGGAAATGGACTTGACCACACGGTTTGGATTCTGCAATTCATCAGTTTCTGTCGCCAGTGTCAAGAGTTTAGCACGTGTATGCTAATACATTGCTGTCTATCAAATACATTTGATTTATTACTGTAAAAAATAACAGTCTGAAAAAAACACCAGAAACGTTATCAACCACTGTTCAGCCTTGACAACGGCACATTTTTCTAATCTAACAGATTTCGCAGACTAATTAAATATCCGTCGCCCTAATCTGTACGATTTAATTTAGAATCAGTTTGTCTGTTTTTGACAAGTACAAGAAAAGTACTGCACACAAGCTTCCGTTTGGGGACCAATATTTGCACCGGAAAAAAAGTCCGGGCCGGTTTTTAAATTTAATTTGTTCTCGACTGGGATCAGAGAGGGTTATGGCATTGCTTGCACTGTTTATCGCGGATAAGGACAGCATTGTAACAAATATTTAATAAAAATGCAAAACATACTAGGTTATCTTTTACATTTTCATTTCTTTAAATCCAAAAACAGGATTTCATTATATCCGTTAGACTAATATATCAGAAAATTATTGAAGATACATGTCGATGCCTTGTGTATAGCTATGATGTCATACCTAATATTTTGACCGTAAAAGGCAATTTATTTCAAACACAATGCAGTGGTAATTTTAATTTAGAAAGGCTGGATGACAAACTCAAGATTACTTTCCCATAGCTTGGCTGTTAGGGTTTATAGAACCCGGAGACTCGACGTAATATTTCATTTGAGACGGGAAAATGGTGTTCTGATTGGATATGAGGACTTTGTGACCTAGTCCTTTAAGCTTGGGGCAAGTCATATTGCAAGCACTGTTCCTGGCGACTGTGGGTAAGTGACTTAAAATAACTTTCACGTGTGCTGTGGATTATGTGTAAATATATAAAACAACCTCACCACCCTATACGGGGGAAAACATGAAACTCAAAGAAAAGAGGATATTTGCTTGAAACCGATAAACCGGATCTGACTGTTTAGTTCCGACAGGTTTGTTTCTTAGTACATTTAGTAATGAATTTCCGGATAAATTATCCGGATCTTTTCAGCCGGACGAGTGTTCCTCCGATCATAATTGTTTTATAATGTTTCAGATATACTACATTGATTAGTATGTGATCATAATCTTCGAATAACGTACAGGGCAGCGATAACATATGATTTTAAAGCTATTGGTTGATCAAGTTAAAGATACGTTTACTACAATCGATCCAAAATTTTAAACTACATGAGGCTCATTAAACAAAACTCACAAAACAAACAAAACAAACAAAACAAAATCCGAAGTCCGCGTGAGCCGGATGCCATGACGAGTTTACTGATTTTCCTCTTATTCCGGTTCAACCAGACGCTTAATCACTTCTTAACATGAGCAGACAGGAAGCGTCTGGTTGAACGAGACATATCATGCTTGGTGAAGTAACCTACGGGCTAAAGACGGTATGTGGTGGCGCTGTTGTCACAATATGGCGTGGCACGGAGTTCGAATGCCGGTTAACAATTATAAACCAACCAATACCTCTTTGTTATGTCCGTAGGACGCCATTATTCAGGAAATATTTTGCTTTAGTTTTAAGTGCACTGCATCTATATTTGAAGGGATTTTGTTGTTGTTGTGTTTTTTTTGTTTTTTTTTTCTTTTCTTTTTTTTTAAAAAGCAACTGTATTACTTGTGGTCACTTGTGACGAAACACTTGTTCACTCGGTGGCACCGAAATATGGCAAGTAGACAAAATGGTAGCACATAAAACGATAATTTGAAAATAACAGGTGCAAGGTGTCCCAGAATTCCGTGTTTCCGTGGATATGACCGCATTAATCCGAATATCCGGAAAGGCTTCTTTTCACGTAGTATCTCTAGCCCGGATTATTCCTAATCCCACCCTGACCCGAAACGAAATTCTCGAGCAAATCAATTTAAGCATAATTTCACTTTAAGATATCATATCAAATCTACACCTTAAGTTAAAAAATCAGACTTATATAACATCAACAATTACTTCAATATCTTGATAAATGGCGATAGAAGTGTATTTTATATATCATATTTAGAAGATCGGTTTATCAATGCATTATCCGTCGTTCTATCCAACAATCCTGGTGTTCAGTATCTATATATATTCATATACACGCCAGTTATTTTGTATTAAACCAAGCCACTTATGATATACGGCCATTTTGAAGTAACCTCATTCTGAGCTAACATAACTTGCTATTGTATTTATCTTATCTAGTTTATATAAAGCCTGATAAAATGTCCCCACATGCCCAGAGTCACTCCATATTATCGACAAGCTTACGAATTCTTTATCTTCACAATGTCCGCCATGCCGCTCTGTTGATGAGCAGATTTACCTTATTCCCAGCAGTCCTGGCATGTTCCTGTCACGTGATTCAGTTTACTCTTTCAAGGGACTTTTATCAATTCTGTTGTTCGGACAAGCACCATCTAAGACTTAAATGCAAAATTATCTTACCGAATATTGTGTTTGAAAGTAGAAATCTAATATGCAAGGGATTTTTCAACGACTGATTCAAATTCCTACCTATTTTAGTCTACCCGGAGTTAGACTGTGTAATTGATGTTATTTATAGGGGTGGCCTGAGAACGATATCGTATATTTAGCAATGTTTATTCAACAGTCCAGGCGAGACTGTTTATTTAAACAAAAAATGAACTTCGGACACACCTGTTGGATTCGCTGACCACAAAGTGTATGCATACAAGTGAAACCAAAGTTGTAACAAAGTAAAATCGATGGATTTACATGTGATAATTGTGAAAAAACTTCACGAGAAACGGACTGTCTTTAAACTTCAGGTATAGTCCTAAATTCCTGGTGTGACAAGATGTTGGATTAAAGTCAGGCTGATTGATTTGCGACTGGGGTGAAGCATTTGACTGGACGACCCTGAATTCTGATTACAGGTGAGTTATGTGTTTGTACACCTGTCTTGTATATTTATCGGAAAAATCGATAAACTTCTACTATTCTTTATTTGCTATTAAATACATTTACGTTTTTCTCCTTAAGGAAACATGTGGTTTATACAAAGTATATGTTTGTTCGGGCTAATCACCCAGACTTAAGGATGTTCCCGGTAAGCCTGCTGGATTTCGACATTTCCTTAACATCCTAGTCGAGCACAAGACGAGTCCTACAAGGACAAACTAGCTATATAGCCTCATTCATTAGTGTCTGCGTAAACTGCTTAAATTGTATCTACTACCAAATTGATATATGAAGGTGTGTCTTTCCTACAAATCCTTCGTCGATGAATTAAGCATTCCCCCATCATATGAGCATGTGGTACTTTCGATTTTCAGAATATATGAGGGTTTTTTTTAATTTTTTTTTTTTTTTTTATTATTTTATATCCCCGAAGTAACATTTGGTAATTTAACAAGTAGGTCCTTGAACCACTGTAAGATAATGCAGTATAACGTATAGCTGATCGCATAGCAGTCATAACATTATGAACGCAATACGGGTGACAAATCATCATCATGACGTCTAAATAGACGTACGTCATTCTATTTTTCTGACATCCGTATTGCATTCATAGTGACAATGAATACAACCTGGCAACCGTTCAACATTAAATGAACCCATAACATAATCCAAAAACAATTATACTTACGAGGGTTCGAGTTGGTCACATATGTTTCTCCTGCACAATTGTCTACTTTAATCTTTGATTGTTAATGGTCAGATCATACGTACTCGCCTCGTCTGGCAATACTTCCATATATAAACAAGGTCAGTTACTCCATGGGCCCAGTTAAACGTTAAATTTCGGGGGAAGTTGAGATTGTCGAAAAATCGCTGAAGATATGTCGTTGGAAGTGGTTTAAATCGACAGGTAGATATTTTTTCTTTAATGTGGTACATGATTTTGTATCTGTTTTACCGTAGAACTGTCGCTAGACTTCGTGAAACATCGGAGAATGGTCAGGTTTCAAAATCCTTTCCGGCGAATACCACGCAGAGTCGCTAGTAGGTAGCTTAAAAAGGTGTTAACACTTCAGCTTCGCAATGGTGAAACTTAGGTAAAAAACGAACACATCTACACACTAATGCATATCTATAAGGATTCTGTGTCAAACTCCGCCATTTTTTTAATCTGCATAACATATTTTGTAATCTCAACGCTGATGAGTTGATTGAAATTAACGAGCAAGTGTCTTCTTTATCCGACGTGATATTATCTCTGTTGATATCTATCTAATCGTGACGTCTCACCTCACAGTTACCATGACGCTCCCCTCGATACGTGACGTCATGAGAACCCTGGACTGTTTCTGTACCGTATTGGCCTTCTCGCGATGGCGGTCTGAGCCATATGAACCCTGTCTAGTTACCATGGGGACTTCTTTGACCTCTAAGTTATATGAGTCTTGCTGGTTACCATGACGACGTCCTTGACCTCCGAGTCATATGAACCCCGTCTAGTTGCCATAGCTATTGCATTGACCTCTTAGTCATATAAATCATGTCTGGTTACCTCTCATAACCTCTAATTCACATGAACCATATCGGGTACCCATGGTTACGCACTTTCTTCATTAGTCAGATGAACCTGTATGGATAAAATGACGAATCACTTGTCAACTGACCCCATGCCACATGAGATCTCTTTGTGTTTCCGCTTGGGGAACCCATGACCTTTTGGTTACTATTTTGACCCTCTACCAGTTAAGCTAAGACAAATTCTCTTGATTCTATAAATTCATGATTTGTCCTGAATCCTTATATTTTTCCACTGAGCCTCCCATGACGCAAATCATGCCGTGACGTGATGTGTACATATGATATCAAAACCATAATCCTTGAAAACTCCAAAATAAAACGGAATACAACATGGACCGCAAACTGAGCGTTTTAAGTCTATCTAATGATAATATCGCTTTATCAAAGCATCATAGCCGTCTGAAAGTGATTCACACATAAAAACCAATCACCGAAAGCCGGAAAAGAAACAAAACCTAATGGTATTATGATATAATTATCCTCATTAAGATACTGTAGATAAGTTATTAAATGTATATATCTATTTTCGCGTTTATATAAACATACACGATCCTCGGCGTGTTATCATGCCACGTCTGGGGTACCGCTGACCCCTTCCTCCCTGTATTCTGTCAGTATGAGAACCAGGCACGGTTTGGTAAACAAAGCACATTGACAGACTGACACATTTATAAGTACTCTACGACAAATGTAAACATCGGCCATAAATAATCTTACTCGATTCAGGAAACGCCAGCTTGCCAGAGCACGTGACCTTCGCGCCGGAAGTTATCTATAGCTACAAACCTCGGTGAATCAAAAACAAAACGAAACTGCTCTGATTGGTGGTTTATTACAATATACGTTGACACCTAAACACAGTTTATATTCTATTTCCCCTCAAGTGGGTGCGACAGACGCTAAATGAGTTCGGTATTTAGAGATTATTTCTGGGGATTCCGGAATGAATCCAGTAACACTTGTTGCTTGTGTGGCGCCATATTTTATTTACACGTGATTCAGTGCCATATGGATGAACTTAGAACCCGTACGTAAAGCTGTACGGTTAATTAGTTCATTTATGACATTTCCAGATTCAAATACAAAATAAAATATCAAATATGAAAAAAGGTGCGTTCGATTTACGTTGCATGGCACCGGCTAATCGCTTCGCGTCTGTAGTATCACGAACTTCCGGTTTTAAACGTTGGCTCGGCCACTTCCGTGATATATGTCTGGCGGAGAAAATGAAGAAGGGGAACGCAAAGGGGGAACTTATACCAGCTCTTAAGTCGCGTGATTTCCATGGAGTCACTCAACGCTTGTTTAGAGTCTCAATATAGCATGTTTCTTACGATATATCTCCGATGGAAAGTGGGGAGTTGCTTTATGACAATTGCTACATCTCTATCATAGATTATTAAAAAAAAATGAGCTACAAGCAAGCAGAAGGCGAATAAAAAAAAGACTTTTTGAAATGTAAGAAATTGATCGAGTTAAAGACACATAATTAATATGTCGTATACGTTTTTTTCTACGATTTTATCAGTACTACATTTTATTTTGATAAAGAATAATTGAACTTAATTTTAATAAATATTGTCGTTTTCAACAAACTTATCACATGGGTTACACTTTATTGTACAGAACTGTTGAATTGAAGTGAAATATATACATAAAACAATCTTGAAGTGAAGACAATTTTATCTTCCCGCGAGGATGGAGCCAGCTCGAAACAGGCAGTATGTCTTTGCCACCAAATATATTTTTTCTCGTCCTCTTTATGAGAAACTGTTTGTCTTTCGTGACAATAACTCACGTTCGTTCGGTCTCTGTAGTAGTTTGTACGTGAATTGTCAATTGACTTTTTTCTTCAATGCTGAATCCCGGTGCTCTAACATCGTGTGAGGTGAAAATCGGCTAGTGCACGTGCCCATTTCTCAGTCTGACCTAGCACCGTCTCTGTGATGTATCTTCGTAATAGCAAAGCACCCAAAGGAAATGTTGGATTTAGTCTGCCGAAATCTTAGTTGATGACAAACCATGACTTACCTGCATCAGTAAGTTCCCAAGATGTCAGACAGTCTTCAAAGCCAGTTTGTTGTAGCATACTTCTTGAACGTTTATCTTTTTTCCGACTTGACAGCCTCAGTGGCAGTGGTGGAACCATTCAACCGTCCGTCCATCCGTCCGAACCCACTACGATATTCATGTACTTGTGGGGTAAAATAACGATTAATTCCGTGCAAATATCTTCGTCGCCTATAGGAAATGAAAGTTAATGTAATTCTGTGTTTTCCCAATAATTCATCATTAAATCTCACTGCGCATGTACCCCACAAGTTTACGGACAAAACACTGCACCCCATAACTCAATCTTGTCTATGTCCGTCGGTCTGTCCGTCTCTTCGTGCATCACATTAATTGTCATTCGTCATTTGAAAACAAAAACTGTTTAAATATTTTGAACATTGACATTTTTTTTGTAAATAGCTCCATTTTAGGCAAAGCAGGGTCAACTTTTTATCATACGGTATAAATGCACGTGCATCTTAGACATTCTCTGGCTTGAACTGGGACAAACAATTATAATATTTGTAGATATGATTATATAACAATCCTGAATAGCTTTTGATGTCTGAAATATTAATCTGGATTAAAATCCGCTTAAGAGTTCAAAACAGGTATAGAATTCGAATAACAGGACGGAAATGAAGTTTGACATATTCTACCTTTTAACTTCAATGAGTATATTGTTCACCGGTATTGAATTGCAATTAACGGTAGCTTTTCTTATATATCCAGCAATTTAATTCGTGTCATATCTAGAGTTTTCATCTACTACAGATCACAGGTAAATCAGCGAAGCGTGAAATTGGTGAGGTGGCGCTGCGAGTAAAATACCAAGGGGAGGTAACCCAAAACCGGTTCTATTAAACATCAGATATAACGGGAACAGTATTGTTAGAGAGAACTGGTTTATAATACTGCTAAACTTAATCTAATATACCGGTATCACAAATAATTAGTTCAGGGATGTGCATTCCATTCTCTGACTAAGCCCTACTACACCTGTAAAGTTTACCTGTGGACTTTGCACCTGTACCAACTTTTTATCACACCTGAGCGTGAACTTCGTTTCAGTTTGAAACTTTATTAGAGTGACGTTAATGCTATTTGTTATGTATGTATGTAGGTATGTATATATGTATGCTTCATAGAACAAACGTTAAAGATGATGTTTAAGCTGATTATAATTCTGTATTAATATATTATCAGATATACATTTATATACATATATATTTATGGTTGGGCAAGGGAAACTCATAAGATTAAGGATACATGCGACCCTGCGGTACGGAGCATCTCCATGCACCACTAAACTATTGGGAATATAAATAATTTGTTATCATTAAATCGACAATTAATTTAAGCACACCGGTGAGCAACATAATTACGTAATGAATGTTAAAATGTCCAAGGGAGATTACTCTGTACAAGTTTAGGGTACATAAATTATAGTATGTGACCTCAGGTACTCTTTAATGTCACGAAGTCTGCCTTAATTAAGAATTAAAAAAAAAAAATGAAATGTACACCACATTCTCTCTAACGGAAATAGAAACATGCATACATTGTGTGATAATTAATTTCGTAACGAAATTCTGAAACAAATACGGTTGTAAATAATATTTTAACTCGTGCATCAAAATATCAGTTTTCATTTTTGACAGAATAGATTAATTCCCCGTCATTTCAAACCCTATCTGATTACAATCGACAAATTGATACGTCGTTACCCAACTTGAATATCCCCGGGGTAAATTCTTAAGTTTTTTTTTTCTGTAATGCCGTTGGCAATTGTATTGTTTTGAATTTGAAATGTCTACAATCAAGTGGGAACGTGTGACTTGATGGTAAAATGTTGTTATCGCAGGATTTTGATAAATTGGTCATAAAAAACTCATAAATAAAGTTCAAGAGATTGTGTAACACGTGTGAAATAACTCAGAAAATTAAACATATCAAATATATTGTGTCAAATTTCAAAATTCTGTTGTTCATATTATAAATCTTATATATATATAAAACATTTAAACTCACGTTTTTGACTTCTCAAAACATATATCGGCGCTCGTTCAAGTCGGTTTTATTTTCTGTCTTATATCTGATAGTTAAGCAATAGCAGTTAGTTTAAACATATTTTATTGCAAAAAGTTTACAAACAGGTTGGGTACAAGTTATTACAACTTATGTGATCAGTGGATCACCCTTTCCTTAATAATGCATCATGTACAAAATAAAGAAGAAGATGCAATTGGTATATTATACATAAATTTACATTATTATATCATTTTTTTGGAAGGAGAAAAAGAGAAAATAGTGGAATTAGGGTTGGAGAGGGAGAGAGAAAGGGATGAGGAGAAACAGAAGGGTGAGGAGAAAGGAAAGAAAAGAAGGGAAGAGAATAAATCAGTCTTTTTCAATAGCAGTTAACGGCCTTTTATAAGCGTATATTCGCTTCTTGGCCTCCTGTTTAAGGTCAATGAAATTAATTTCAGCGCATGCGCTCCTTGGTATTATCTCATTGTTTTATCATATCTTAACTTTATATTAATAATCTATACACTCAATGTACATATAATTGTTCCAATGGCAAAGTTTAAGCATACACCTTTGCCAAAACACAGAGACAAGAAATTGGGTACAATTTAAATGCAGATTTTCAAACCGCAACTCCAATATATACATCAAATTTACAAATATGGACAAAACTGGTTACACGTGTTAAAACAAATATCGCACTAATGAAACAAGGAAGTATTATGCAGTAAGCCTATGGACCCGAGATTTATCAGTGTTTGTGCATTTCGAAAACTATCTGTTTTGACTGATCTAGAATACCACAGAACAAAGCATAAGACTCTTGTCATACAATTACAACAGCGCAAAGTAACCCCAAATATTACTTAATAATAAAATACCAAGTATGATATACAAAACATCATTCAAAACTACTTATGACATGAAATGCGAGAATGTATGTTGACGACGATGATAGCGAAACTGACGACGGCGGCGGCGACGACGAGGAGGAGGTGGTGGTAGTAGTAGTGGTGGTGGTGGTGGTGGTGATGATGATGATGATGATGATGATGACGTCGTCGATTGATGATGATGACGGTTTATATTGAGTAATGACGTTTGTATATACTGTAATCAGAATATAATCTACTTCAAAAATAGATTGACAAAAAAATTACAACAATGTAGGTCATTTTGTAGCATTATTAATCATTCAAATTGGAATAAGGTATACAAAATATTGAATTATTAATTTCGTCTGTCAAGGAATTCCGAACTATGGCACGGACTACATAATCCTATTACTAAACCTTTCTGTCAGTCTTATGCATAATCTCGTCCAAAAACATGGGAGATTTTTTTCATTAATCATCTTAAATGTCCTTTGATATGCTGATTATCGGTCAGGTTTTCGTGAACAGATTTCAATTTTGACGTAGCTTTGTTCTGCCATCAGTCACTACAACAATAACCTTATTACAGAAAAAAATAATATTATCATCCCATTCAATCATGAACGATCACAGCGACCAACATTTCTTAAGCCGTAATCAAAATGTTTTCATTTGGAACAAAATAATCAACGGGGTGTCATGTCACGTGATAGGCTGACACAAGGTGTCATGCTGCGCCCGAGGTCCGCAAACGAAGTGTGACGTCACATCGGTCAGTTCTCTCAAATTACATGGATTGTCCGAAATCAACTGAATGCCTACAGGTCGGTTTCTATATCTCATTAACCGGCTTGTCCAGCTCATTGTCCGGTAAAATCTGAACAAACGAGAATCGTTGATTGGATCACGCGATAAGTGAACTATAAACAGAAAACCAACCGATACACGTAACCCGTTTCATTTAATGTGGTGATATCTGTGCAGAGAGGACGTTCGGGAGATAAAAAAAAGTTTACGGGTATATATACTTGTAAACAAACAAGACATTCATTTCTGGATTTCATACTTGCGATTCGGAAAGTTCATCGTCAAAATATTATTTACAAGGTAAGAATTTTCTCCTTTTTTCTCTCTCTCTCGTTGTTGCATTCTAAAGAACTTATTTACAGTTTGAAATTAATTAATACGTAACTGCAAGATATACCAATCCCGGGATTAGATAATTCTTATTTATGTATATGTCGTATAGATTTTAGTCAAACATTACCTGGATTCTATAAATATATTAATGTTACGAAAATGAATGAATTCCATCTATAAATGTACACATGTATTATATATACGTACATGCTGTATTTCAATATTTAAACTTTAAATAAATAGATTTATTCAAAGATGAAATGTGCATAAAAATTCTAAAATTAAATGAAATATGTATTTGATCTATAAAATAAAATAAATAATAAGCAAAGATATTGAAAATGGAAAGTTATCTTAAAATTTCAAAAGTATTCGTTTTTCAATAAAACATAGATGCAAATTATGGTAAGTTGGCTTTAAGTACATTTATCAATCTATAAGCGATTCTGAACATGTTTGTCTGTGACAAACTCAGAGGTGAGGGATTTACGGCCGATAATGACAATTTGTAATAATCTGACCACTGTTTCCGGTGTCACATTTAACCGTTGGCTAGACTGGCCCACAAAAGATCGACCGCGCGAGGACAGTTATCGCACCTAGTCAAAATGAATACCATGGCATTTAACACATAAAGTTGTGAATTTTGTGGTTGATTAAAGCCTTATTACACATACACATTACCGGGAAACATCGTCGTTAATTGACAGCTAATTATGCATATGCATGTTATGAATTGCGTCTTTACGCAAGTCGAACCTACAAGGAGCGTCACCTCTCAACTTTTAGAATTTGTACTGAGTAAAAGGTCAATCGAGCACGCCCAGAAAGGGATCATCCTATTATCTGAAACAACTGACGGGTACTGGTTTTCCGGCCATCGTTTATTTACCTAAGTTGAAATAATATTTAAATTTGTGATTTGATCAGAGCACGAATGTCAATCAGTTACCCTGCCAGGTGTTCACAGGTAAGACAGGTATGGCTACAGAGGTGAGCTTAGGCGGGAAAGCCGGAATCTTAGTTTATCAAAATATTTATTTTTCTATTTACTTTTGGATTTTATATTAGTTACACGAACTAGTATTTGATATCTACAAATACCTCTGCATGTAGCGACTCGAATTTTAGTGTCAAATGATATAGGTAGTAAAACAAAAAACCCTAGAGAGTTCACATAAAATAAGCATGAAATACAAACGAAAGCTTGGTTACTGTAGGGTGCGAGAGCTAGATAATTTGCACCCGAAATAACGTGACGTCATATCCGCTCTCAGATTTTAGTCGTGTTAATAAAGTTTCCGATCGATGAAACCCGAGTATATACCGTTAGTTGACCCTACACACATACCTAAAGTACTAAAATTGTTCATTTTGATAAGCTGGTCTAAAAATACTACACATATTAATTGTATTGTAGATAAATGACCTGGGTATCACACTAGCCTGTCACGTGCCTGCATGTAGGCCGAGGGTTTAAAGTCATCATGACACCTGTGCAAAATTTTATCATAGAGATACCCGTTAACATGTCAAAACAACAATTATATACATTCTGTTATAAATATGCGGGCAATAACTTCAGTAACAACTGCGACTGGTTACAAGCTCACAGTCTTTTAATTGTGACGTCATAACTCCATGTCGTTACATGCAATATGACGTCACCAAAGAAAGGACGACTTGAATGAGAATATACCCAGCATAAGGTGTGAGATAAATATAGAACCTAGCATTCTCTACATTTTACATCAAATTTATGAAGCTCGCCACGAGTTTAAACTTCATTTAACAGAGCAGGGAAAATCATATTTAAACTCGTTTCACAAATCTCATATGAAATTGAAATGCATACAAGATCTTCCCATTTTATCCCAAAACTTCCTCAATTTATACTGTGATCCATCGCATGTGTATGGTCTGATATGGAGGCGGGACTATGAGATGTGACAGAGTTAAATAATAATCTGTACCCCGACGTCAGAGCAGCGGAGTTGTTGACAGTGTTAAGTCAGTGTTGGTGTGACGAGTTTCGCATACTCCTGTGTCCAAGTTCCTATAGCTGTAGACAACCTAGTCTTGAAAAATCCTCAACAGGAGGCGCGAGTAAACCGCTTCCATTTTGTTCTCACTTAATGTTTAGTCCGTATTTCGTTGGCGGTCAATGTTTGCGTTCGGGATGAAATGTGGCCATGAAGTAACCTTATATTGGGCTAGCATTGACAAAGGATATTTGTTTATATACCAAGTCCTTCAACGTATTGACATTACGTTGTCCTAAATCAACTCCTATATATATTGTGTATTTACTTTAAAGAGACGTATTCTGTTACAATGCTTAATCACAAAACTAACCACGAAATGGCGGAGAAATATCCCGTTCTGCAGTAAATTAATACCTTTTCAAAGAAAACAGACCCGCAACATCCCTTAAGGAGACTTGATCAAATACAAAACGAAGGAGACACCGACTCTATCTAACATATACGTGATTTCATGTCATCCACAGGGAAATCGTTATCACCTACCTTTAATTCGACCCGAATTTCTCATTGAATTGATTAGCCTATAAAAATTCTAAAATTAAGGTATTTAAAAAAGGCAAGCTTTTTGTAAAACTATACCTGTCAAAGTGTTGTGTGACCTGACAGCAATACGCTAAGGCGTTCGGCAAACCTCGCTTGATACGCCTCTGTCATTATTTGCCGAACTGTTTACATTTATCAGCAGATGTAAACATGACTGAAGGGCCTGTAGATTTATGTGAACTCCTGATCGCCACAGCACTATTATCCCCTAATACCCACATCGGGTTGGACATTTAACTTGCGGCAAAGCCAACACCGTCTGAACACCAAATCACCCAATGATTATCAATGAGTCTTTACATCGTCGCGAATGGCACATAAATTTTCAGATAGCTCATAAATTTGGAGTGGGAATGGAATAGTAGTAAGCTTGTGGCACGCGAGTTCAGAGTTTACGAGCACCACCATGTAGGTTGTTTCTTGCAGGAGCTGCTGCTGTTCATAATGACGTCAACATCCGGGACTTCCGGGGAAAATACCCGGGTAAACCCCGTCAGGAGGGGTCGAACACAACCAATGGGTTTAAACGATATTCATAACCTGTGCTGCCTGTCCCCTACTTTATGACGACAATACATCAGAAATTGTCTGTCCGTCAACCAGAGTTACTTTATCGCAACTTCCAATAGAAATGCACAAGTAGGATCTTAATTGTAAATTAATGGAATATTTTGATTTGAATATAATTTACATACTCAAACACAAACACGTGTTATCTTTACTTTTTGAAATGAAGAAAAGCAACCACTCAAACTTGACAATAATATATCAACTGTCTGGAATTATTCACACGTATGTCGGATAATATATCTTATTACCATTTAGGTTTTTGGCCTTTGAGACGTTTGGTCTTTTCCCAAGAGAGCGAGCCTTTGTAAAAACTGGGAACCGTTTTGTCACGAGCCAAAACACCAGACTCCATAGATCATCGTCTAAGTGAGACACAGGGCTACAATTACGGTTAAAGAAAAGCCCTATATATTCTTTAAAATTGAATAATAGGGAACGAACAGGGTATTACCAAGACGTCTGAGTTAGCGAGATAGCCCGGGAAGACCTTCGGGGACGGGTCGGACCTGGTAGTATTAATTGGTCCGGTACTTTTCTAGGGGTAATTGGGGTAATAAACGAGCTCACTAGGAGTGTAATTTTCTGTCCCTGTCTGCCATTCGCGATGAAGTTTTTTACCGTGACATTCCTTGCAGATCCCCGCGTGTCTCGCGCAATTAAGAGGGTTTAAAAACATACGTAAAATAGTACAACGAAACATATACAACATACATATCATGTCATTATTTAGTTATTTTTTTATCATTGAAATCGGGGAAAGGGAGATAATTCAATGTCACAAAGGGAGATAATCGCTACTATGTCTGGGATCTTGTTTACCACTTGATAAACCAAAAGACAGACAGTATTCGCAGCCAGTTTTAAATATTCTTTGTATTTTACCTGAACCATATTGTTATGGCGGCCGTTATCTGAAAAAAAATTACACATAAAATTTAATTATTTCTCCGATAAACGGCAAACGCAAACGCCTGCAAGCTACATTGTCATTTTCAATAGCGAGAAAATTTGCATGAATGACAAGCAATGACGGGAGTTAGGCGTATATCATAAACGAAATCAGAATAACTAAATCTCATAAAACCTGTTCATTGAATAATTATAATAATTGTGTCATCCATTTTTCTTATCGCACATGTCATCGGCAATAATGGAAGAATACGGCAAAAATCTACCTCCTGCACACGCTTGACTTAGTGTGTGACATGACGTGATCAGGGTCATCGGAACCCTTTAATATGAACCATGTTTATACTTTCAGTATATATCCGCGATTTTTACGTAAGATTTGTAAATAGTTATGTTGGGTGTTTAGCTATGGTCCCGTTCACTCCGATAACTATGGCCTATACTAGCGTTTTATTATGCATATTATATTGAATTTATGCAGGATAAGTTGTTTGGCCCTTTCCCCAGTGGAAGCTTAAACTGACGTGCTGTGTGCGCTGACATTTCCCACCATTTTGAAATGGACAAATGTTTTGGTAAGAGCGGCTAATGGAACTGATTATCTGAAATAACAATTGACTAAATTCGCCTCAACTCGTATACATTAACAAATAACAATGCTATTTTATCCCCTGAATAATACAATTTTGCCTTTCCATGAGAGCGCCCAAAAGAGAGACCAAGCGATATAATCTTGATATGCCATACAGTCGTTCTATGGATGTATACCATATATCGGTTTTTGTGATATAGTAGTTCGCTAGTGTTGTTATCATTAAAAAGACGTTGATATATAGGTTTAATAAGAAGTTCTTTATTATAGTGTTGTGTATAAGTCATCAAGTCAACACTGTTATACACTATAATCACTATTTAAACAGATTTTTTATTTGAAAATACAACCAGTTGTTGAAATCCTTCAAATAGATGAAAAATAGGACCGCCGAGAAAATGTAGCATGCTCCCTTAAATAGCTTCCACTAAAAAAATAATTTCCATTTAATCGGTTATGTTTGCTGCAAAGAAAAGAGTCGCTAGTAAAATGCTGCAACAATAACACAATAATTTATTATTTAACGGTTCAAGTGTTTAACGGTAAAAGTAATATATTTATTTATTTTACGACTTTGTGTTGTCCCCTCGGGTGACAATGGGACTGACCCAATCTGCGGTACTGGGATAAACAGACGACTTCATTAATACGTCCTGTTAGAGGGGTAAGGCAGGTCGTTCGTGTAGTGCTCCGCTATTGCGCTCTGTGATTATTGCAAATTTTCCGCTTTTGACCACCAAGAGAGAGAGGGGAGTTCTATATAGCGGTGTGTGCTACGGTTATAGTAAGCAGTTAGCTTAGAGTTTTTATAGCGAATGGGCCTTACAATGAGATTTCTCTCATAGTGAAGTTACGGTGTGTAGAACAGATACACATGAGGACTCGTCGTGTGTCAGTGGACGATTTAACAGTGATGTTTTGTGATCTTAATATTTTATTATAGAGAGACTTTTATTGTAACGTAATTTATATGTTATGATATCAATTATCTCGGATTTGCTGTGAAATGACGAAGATTCGCGTTGTTGGATGTAGCCTAGTGTCGTGTGATATCGGATTTTAATGACAGCGTATTAGAGACGTTTTAGGACAGGCGTACTTGCTCGAGGTAATTACACATATTTATTTCAAAGACATATGACTTGTTAAATATTTAATAATACAATATATTTATTCATTAAATACTGTTATTACAACTGTGAATTGTCACATAATTTGAAACATTACGTGTGAAATGTTCTCGTGAAAAAAAGTTTTACTCAGTCAGACTTAATTGAATTTAATTGATAATTTTATAGATATTTTCTTAATTTAAAGATTAATGTTGATATAAAAATCGTGGCCTGTTTATTCTATAAAGCAGTTACAACAAATGATTACATAATACTTTGATAAATCACCAAAAACAATAAAAAGTACGAAGAATGATTAAATAAACAAATTCTACAATATTATTTATATTAATAAAACATATATACATCGTTGTCTATATATACTGTATATGTATGTATATTTTAAAGATATGTATTTCCTGATGACAAAAACAGCTCTGTTACTTTTTTACATTATTTGGGAGATCTTTGCGCAGTCTATAATTGTACAGTAACATTTTATTACGTACAAAACAGGGCAATCAATCTTAGGTTGACAGAAATACCTTTGATACAAAACTTTTACCTTTCTGACGTCACAGCCATTTAATTACCGCCGGGACGCTCTTCTTCAAAATAAAACGTCGTTTAGCAAAGAATTACAAGCTACAATAAGGGACATTTGGTTATCAGTGATATCAAACCCAATTATCGATTGTTTAGATTGAAATATTATAATTTTATAGGATGATATTGTTATTTTCCCCCCTTCTGGGCCTTTTTATAATTACTTTATGTAATCGATCAAATTGAAATACAAATAGGCAAAGTCGATTCGTCTTCTTATCGTTTAAACATTTCATGGCACAGGTGTTTCCGGTGAAAGACGTTAAAATTGTCCAACAATATCGGATTTAGCGATGATGAGTTAGTTTTTATTCAAATTAAATCAAAATGAAACAACATGAAGATTAATTTTGTGAGATTTGATGAATAAATTGCAATAATTTGCTGCAAACTGTCGACCGAAATATCATTCGTTAACAGTTTCGCAAGATGACTTTCAGAAGATATAATTTAGCGTGAATGGTCGTCTGCTATTTTCCATGCGAACCTCTGCATAGTCACGTACCAGCTTTATTCGTAGTCAGTAACGAGAGTGTTAAAACAAAGGTCAATTCTATAGATAAATATTAATCATTTGCATAAATAGGGCAACACAACGTTTGAACTTTTGACAGAATTCAGAAATTTTGTGAGAGGTAGAACAGGGGAACGCGCTGGCCCTGGTAAGACTGTGTCGACTTCTGGTCAGGTCAATGGGACGCGATTTTGAGGAAGGCCTTTGACCACAGAGAATAATCATTTGATCAGTTAATCTAACGCCCTTTTATCTACTATGTCCGACTTAATAGATTTTGATTACACCGCGCTCAATTTCTCCAGGCGAAATTATTTGATTCAGACCGACTTCGATAGTGGTAATTGTACGAGGAAACTGTCTCGCGATGAAAACTTTGACCCGGGGCAGACCTGTCAAGTATGCTAACTACGTGATATTTATAACTTACGTATCGATAATTTCATGCGTGAAAAGCTGGAAGGAATACATATACTGGTTTTGAAAGTGAAGTCATAATACAGATTTCGTTTTCTAAAATTATTTTCTGAATGGGAAAGGTTTTATAAATAAGAAATTATACCAGTTAAAACCCAAGTTTAAAGGTCAAGTGTTTCAGTAATCGTTGCACATGTGTAACTTATTTGTCTTTCCTATAAAGCAATCCTAAAGGAGTGTTTTCAATTAATGTTCCAACATGATTACGTCACAAATATTTTATGTTAAGGCTGTATGTACCATTTAATTGGATTAAAAAGGCTCAAGTCAATAGAATTATAGATGTTAAAAAATCAATACGGGACACAACATTGTCGCCTTTAATTGACTCGATTCCCACCATCTATATCCGGTGTGGGATAAAAAAAAAATATAATTGATATTTTAATTATTCAAGAGTCTTTTCAAATATTTGATTGAAATACTTAACGTGCATAAAAGTTATCATTTATATAAATGCATATAGGACCTGTATACAAAGCGAAGCCACATGGGGATCTCCGTGAAAAAAGACATCGTTGGTTAAAAAAACAGATGTAGTCTATATAGACTGTACCCAATGCACTTCATATTAAAAAAGGTATTAAACTAGAGTATTCGTCTTCCATTGAGGAAACACAATGAACTAACCGCAGTAAATACTAGGAGTTTCGTCGACATCCAATCCCGAAATTCAATAACCCGGTCTGTGGTATAGAGGCGACCCATACATTTCAATATTCATATGGATTATAAGTTCATTAAATTCATGCACCAGAAAATGATACAGTTGTAAACAGATTTAAAGTGATTTCGTGTTTACATTTGTCTACTTGAGTAATCGTTACACGCTTCGTAGACGATATCGAATGAGATGTAATGATTAGTCGTGTTGGGTATATATATATATTGTGAAGAGATCGATAGTCGGGCTTCGGCATTGGACATTTCGATCTCTTATGCGTTTGTATAGAATATTCCCACGTGCGTTTGTGATGGAAACGGAGTATACACAGAAAAATTATATATACATTTACATACTGTTTATAAAACGTCACTTTTATTTTGTGTGTACATCACTTTAATTCAGCTAGAGTCCAGGCCGTTGTAAGTACAAGCAAAAATGTGTTTACAATCTAAGAAAGGTTTAAGTTGTAGATAATCCGAGTTGTTATATGAAAAAAATGTGTATATCTTTTAAAAAAAATGTACCTAGGCAGTTCCAATCAAATTCCAAATGCCTGGATAGAGAGGCATAGTCTCGACACTTGAATTGGCTTGAAGTACCCCCTCGCCGTCAACGCGATAGTGTAAAAATTACCATGCAGAAATATCGCACGTGGTGCTCTTCTCGTGTTAAAATCTTAAGTTAACTTTCCTTCAAATCTTGACTAAAATATAATATTTTATAGCCATGATGAAGAATATCTAGAAAATAATTATACGGGCCCGTGTCAGCCAAAAAACCAGCAGGAGTCCCTTAGCGGGGGAGGATGGAGTCGAGTTTTAGAGACGAGCTTAATGGTGTGATGTGGCCTTGCTATTAGCGGGGACGGGAAATTCATTACGCTGGCTTGGCGGACTAGGTCTTGAGGCGTTGATTCGATAAGTATATATATACGAAGTAGGTATGCTACATACATATCAAAACGATTCGGAAAATGCTGAGGAATATGTTGACAAAGATTGGTGTAATTTTGAAATAATCTGTCGACAAACGCAGTTCCCGGAGCGAAATAGAAAATGCCATAACGGAAACGGCGCAATCCCAAAATATAATCTAAATGTGAACATATTTCAACAAAGAAGGTTATACGAAAAGTTCAGGAAGTCAAAAGCCGTTTCTATAATGGGAATTTAACAGGCGGTCAAGTACTTGGGTGTTGAAACATGGAGGATGGTCAGTTCATAGACGCTATGCTAGTTTATGTTTGAATTACATTCTTATCTAGAATGTGGAGTTTAGGACGATATAGCCAGAATTTGAGCTAAACCCAAAAGTATAGGAGGCAACATGTAATGGAATATTCATACGAGTGATGACTGACAACTCCGGCAACCATATCCACCGTGATAGCAGAACAGCACCGGAAGTGTACGGACAGGTCTCGACATCGCTAACAAGTTCACTTGATGTCAATTTCACTACGTACGATGTATATTTCACATTCTTTCAGTTTTTTCTTTCACAAGTTTGGTGTGAAGCACGTGCGGGGTTTCAATCTCCGAAGATTCTGACGTTATCAAAAACATCAGAACTTGACACTGCTCTGCAGCCTTGTGAAGCAGGGCTTTTGTGTTTTCAGCGTAAAACCCAATTTGTCATGAAAACAGATTACTGAAGACGAGATCGAGACGATTTGAGCATGTGTTTTGTTTTATGATGTTGAATGCTGATGGTATGAACACACACTCTTGCTGTGAAAACTGTATTTCAACTCGAAATCTTGAGGTCAGTAGTAAGAATTTACGGACAGGACCAAGTGGGTTAAAGTTTTGAACACTGGCCTGTGATTTTGGATATTACACTATCATAAATTCATGTTTCCCGATTTTTCACAGGTCAATTTGGAGAAGAAGCATCATGGTTAAAATGGAGGGAGTTGGTGTGTTAGTGCTTTTGACATTGGGATTTGTAACTGCTAACGGTAAGTAAATTTTAATTTCAATTTTGACCTATAAAACCCTTCCTTATTTGAATTCAGACAAATATGAAAGGTCATAGATATTTTCATCTTGTGTGTAAAAAAAAAATAGTTATTGTTGAAACCAACCCACTCAAAAATATTCCAATGTGAAAAAAATAGGTCTCATTGAGTTAATTGTTAAATTATTACATAAGCTCACCCAAGTTGTCAGCAGTTATCTATATACCCTAAATGTCTTAAATTGACAGAAAAAGACACAATTTTCTCTCCTCTATCGCTTTTAAGATATCTCGAGAATATACGAAATCCTTTGAGACTGTAATGATATCTGAAGACCGATATCGAGTTCGGTGATAGAAGCCGAGTGTTTGTGAATTTATATCTGAATACCCAGGGGATAGTCTAACTTCAAACAAAGTGCTGTTTTGAATACTAGCAATAAACAGGCATTTAAAACTTTTAAAGTATTTTTTTCTCGCCCAAGTTCTTCATGAAACTGATTTTTTGTTACTCACATCTATAAAATGTTGAAGGATGGCCAACGTCAGAAAACCATCCCCTTTCTTACAAGTAATTATCTAATTAAAATTGGTTGAGTACAAATTTTTAACTGTGATTTTGTTATCAAAAGAGAGCAAGTCAATCAAATATCACAATTCAAAGAAAATAAATTAAGTTTCAATTAAAATTCAACAGCAAATATCCATTGTGATTTGTAACAAGATAAATGTTTGTTTCGAGTGGTCAAACATTATTCCTGATCATTATTGACCGCAGTCCAGTGCTGGTCAACATACCTAATTGAATACTACATACCCATCTGCATATTGATGAGATGAATTGATGTGATGTTTCTCCCTAAGAACCAGGTGCCCTCTGTTTACACTAGTGATTACTGGGCTATTCAAGACCACCTCAATAACAAGTTATGATCTCAGAAAGAGGTCAAAGGTCAAGTTACAGGGATATTTCAGCATCAGCACCAGCTATTAGCTGGATTGTTTGATGGGAGATATCTTGAGATCAGTGTTAATGAATGGGTCAGTCCAATGATCGCCAAGGTCAGATGTTTAAGTCAAAGGGAAAGCTCATGAATAATAGATACATTTGATTGAAGCTTGCCAGAGGAATTACTCATGTAAATTATCAACGTTTACATTAGATTGATACTACAGTGATGGGTTTGAAACGTACGTGACTTGGCCGGAGTCAACTAAGGTTAGGAAAAGACACAGTGTCTACACTTCGTAAAAAACGTTCTGGTTAAATAATTCTGATATACGAAAATAAACCATGTCCCGTTGTTCAAAGACACCATTACTTTAAAATTTTAAATTAAAATGTTCTCCGTTATCTCAAAATGTACTTTCCTATTTCCTGTGCGGTTGTGATTGGTAAGAAAACTTACACATATGTGGCCTGTTTTCTTATCCCGATTTGTGAATAAGTTTCACATGAAAATTAATATACTTTATGAGTCTAGTTATAAATGAAACAGGGTCCCTTATGTATGATGTGTACCGCTACTGTAGCACAAATTAGCCCCTGGCGATTTATGGCAGACTTTTGGACGATATAACATTCGCAACAGCATGTTCTCTCGCACCAATGAAAATAAAACAGTTGGCCTTTCTGACCATAAACATACCCAAAGACCCAAACCAGTCAGTCGAAAAACTAATAATAAATAATATGCAAAAACTTGAGTTTTATTACTATCAAACAAAGACGAAAACAATTTGTATGAAAACAATTTGATAAATTTTAATTTGAGAGCTCTTAATTGAAAAGATACAAGATACAAGTTATTTTAGTTTGTCTTGATAACAGGGGAAAGAAAAGATATAAAATTTGCGTCGGTGGCATTATATATATATATATATATATATTATCGTTGTATAATAAAAAGAAAAACTAGGCATGATAGTAAATTAATAGCAAAAGAAATTTTCATTCAGTATTTTTGTATGCAGTCATTAGGCGATCGTATGAATGCAATTGAATGTAACGAAGAAAATTTCATCCTGTAAATCTAAATATAGAGCCGCTCAGAGAGGGTAATGAACTAGTATGTGAGAGTTTTGTATTTGTTGGCAGCAGGGCAGGCTAAGTTTAGCCCAAGATGGAATGGGAGGGATCAAGTAATTGGTTGGGGCCCTAGATCAGAGCTTATCATGCCATCCACCGTCGAACATATTCTTATATATACATATATTATATGTATTAATTAATTATATTACAATATGACACTTAGAAGCTTTAAAATAATTACCATGTTTAAAACAGATTTTATTAATTAGATTCCCCATTTACTTGTGATATTAGAAAACTAATTTTTTGAATAAATTATGGAGTATATATCTTGTCTTAGTGTTGATGAAATGAATTTTCTCAATGCAAAGACTTTGAGGCCGCTTAGATTTTCTCTACCTAGGTTTTTCGGCAAACTAGTCTTTTATAAAATATAGCCTGCTGTTCAGGGAATTATCAAGAATTGGAATATATCGCTTATTAATCATACCATCTCCTCCCATCTAAATCGTAATTCTAAAATATTTTTTGTAAAATTGCTTAAAAAAATTGAAACCATTACTCAAGGTTTTAGAAATCACCAGGAACTTCTGGCTGTTCTGAACACTTTTAGTCTAGTCAGAAACCTGTGTATTTTGACCTCTAATCAAACACTGGTTTATTCAGAGATTTCCTAAATACCTGTTTATTCCGACACCTCTGTATTCAGACATGTGTAATCAAAACCCAGCTACTGCTAGAAGGAAGAAAATTTCAATTTGTTCAGTACTTTATAAAGAGAGCGGTGTAACATATCTTTTCAGTTGAGTAAACCAGCGATCTTTATTTTTCCAACCCACTCCCCCCCCCTCCCCTCCCCCTCCCCCTGGGAGAATTTCTGAGATAAGACGGGGAGAAAGCAGGCATCAAGAGTGAGATTTTATAGAGAATGGCAGAAAACATGACTTGTTCACAGTTTAATGAAACATTCTGACGTGTGATATTCACCGAAACATGAGATAAAATGGCGGAAAATTATGATACAGTTAATGTGTTAGCAAGGATGGCTACAGTTAACACGCGATATCAGTGGTCGATAAACGTGTCTGCGAGTACCTGCGGGGGATCTTGTTTTTTGGATAAAAAGCCAATCATGTATAGAGCATTATCCACTTAATTTTCGATATTTCCATAATATTCTTTTCTGAGTGTCGGTGACGTTGTTTTGTAATGTTTCAACAGCCCCAGAGGCTCCATAAAAAAAGTGTGATGAAGAACTTATCAGCTATTTTAATGACTAAATATATGCATAAATATTGTGTAAATGTGTTACACAATCCAAGACAAAAAATCAATTTCTTAATCGTTAAAAAGAAAAATAATGAAATATCACACCGTAGCCAACACTAAACCTGAAAAAGTTTGTGTGATTATTTTGAAAAGAAATAAATCTGAGGAAGGAAAAATTTGGCGTGAAGCAAACCAGTGAGCGAGGGTTTAACAGGATTACATCGAAAAAAATCAATACTTCAAGTATCCATTAGCTGTACAATGGAGGCCGGGAGAGCAAGGAACCCGCTTCCCCTCCGAACCCTACATTTAAAGGTGATGACCTTCATTTCTTTGAAGGTCACCCCTTCCCACATTTCCTTTTCATCGGGCAATTCGTACACTGTAAATTACAGTTGACAGGGACTGATGCACAGTTCTCAGCCATTTTGTCTTTCCGGGAAAACCCCTAGAAATTACGCTATAATTGGTTTTATGGAGTTGAAATTGGGTTAAAAATAAAGGGATGTTTAAAACATGAAGATAATGGGAGGAACCCGGGAGTGGAAACAGTGGCGGCGACTCGGAGACTCTACTTGACTGGCAATGTGAGGATTGTAGCACTTTCTGCAGTGTAGAACATCAAAATTGTTAAAAATATGGCACCATGGCGATTGATTTTATTATTGCCCAGACTCGATGATTTCTGCAAAATTCATAACCTTGATTTAGGGGTAAAAATAATTGGATTTGATGTTCTATATTTCATAATTTTCCCACTAGAAACATACATATTGATTTTGTTTGCTCCCTGTTTCGGCGAATTCACTGTACATCGGGTCAATTTTGGAAGGAGTAATTCACAATGTATAGAGGATTTTAAGTAAGATGAGGACTCTTATAATTTCAGTGAGGTAATAAAGTTATAAATTTGATGATATATACGATAGTATGTCGTCGTTATATAGGCAAATTAATAACTTTTCATAAAACTTTGTCTGTTCGTCACATAAAAGGGATAGAAAAAAGGGAGGAAGTAATTTTATAACTTGTATGTAATATTTAGTAGCCGGTACGGAACAAGAATTAGTCACAATGGAACAGTTATGATTTAATGTCATGCTTTTAAGCTATTTTAGATACAAAGTATAAAATAACAAGATTGGACCATATCAACTAACGTTGCATTAGAAGGTTTATTTACAGAACCTGCAGGTGCATGGCTTTCTGAATGCACGTTCTGAGGGCGGTTTGGCTATTGATTGAGAGGTACCAAGCACCAAATTGGGCACAGCTTGGACCATAAAACTAAAAAACATGGCAGGGTGGCGCTGGCCAATGATTGGGGGGTTGAAAATCATCAATCTTAGTTTAATGGGTGTAATGTTTAAGCCCTAATCCAAAATAGTTCTGTTTTTTATCCCCTTTGTTTGAAAGTTGTGTTATACACTTATCAGGGAAATTGTAAATAATTTATTGCCAGCAGAGCCACAAAAGGTTAGAAACGATCACTGTTCTAAGTATCTGGCCAGTGTCGGAGCGCCTCTCTATCAACTCGTACGATTACCAGGTTCCTGATAACACCGAGAAATCCTTGAGAAAGTTTCGAATTTATCTTGCTGCTCAAGAGTTTATTTCCATGATGGAAATTGTCTTAGTTGTATGGTTTATCAGCATCTTATGTGATAGTTTCAAATCTATGCAGCCTGCGAAGGTGTGCTTTGGTTGCTGGAAGTTTTCATATGACGGTAGTTATATTGTTTCGACATGATAGCCGCGACAGTTAAGGTCACTCGAATGTTTATCTGAAGTGTTTGTTACCACGGTAACATACAGCTTTTCCGATAACCTGTCCTACGACATGAGATGCGTTTTTTCCTGCCCTCACAGATGTGAAAACATGCACCCCAAAAAATTTTCTGCCATCCATTTTTTTTTTCGTCTTGCAGGTGTGCATTTTTTGGCCAGATATTTTTTCTTTGTTACTTTGTTATCACTATTTACACTGATTATGCGGGCCTGTTGTCCATGAACAAGTAAAATATTTACCTATTTTATTGCTCGAGATGTTTTCCAGAACACGAAATTGCATCCGCCTTATAAACAAAGTATATCGCTGCTTTATAATGTTCCACACTGCTCTGTTCGTACCAATCCTGTTTGTTTTATCATGGCGAACAAATTTATTAGCTTTTGGCAACGCTGGGCTTTTACCAAATCATGAACCCTAAGTGTGAAACTAAATAACCTCATTGGGTTAAACCGACAGAAAATTTGGAAAATTATCGAAATTCAGGTTTGGGTCTGTGATAAGAAAGTAATATCGCTGTAGGCTGTCTTGTGTCAGATTGAAAATCAAAGAAAACTTTAGAAATGTCTACGAATCAATGGGATGGAAAATGTTAAAAAATGTCTGATTAGTGATATGTTGTTCCTTTTCTGCCAATGATTTTTTCGGGTATTTCAACAACAAAAATCAAAATGTATAAATATACAGTATATACAAGTTTCAATTTTAATTTCAAAAATGTTAAAAAATATATAAATCTGGTTTTAGCATCATGGCTTCAAATACTTGTGTAAATCTAGGAATTTTTATTTTTCATCTGAAATTTGAAATTCTAGAGTTAAATTTTATATGAAAAATCATGAACAATAACTTTATTTAAGAAATAAAGGGGACATCAATAAGATTATAATTTGAAATTCCCCTTTGAAGAAAATGTTCCAGTGTTTAGTGTTTACATAAGGACTATAGATATTTATCAGGGATTTTATTCAGGGACTTCTGATTGAGGTACTCTGTGACAAACTTGTCATTGGAGTTAAGCTTGGCCTAGCTGTACTTGAGAATTGTTTCGACTCTGTATGTAGATGGGGAGGCTGGCTTGAACTGAGTCTTCGTACTTACAATCACAGCAAGGCAAACCAAGTGGAGAGAGCAAGTGCATTCAGTAACAAGGGAACAGGCCTGCCTTAAATTATGGTCCTTACCTCGGACAATTTCATTTGTGATGTCACATTTTCTATGACTGTTTTAGGTGTCCTAGTGATGCCACATTTTAATTGGTGACTGAATGATGCCAGCTTTTCTTTGTGTCTGAATGATGTCAGTTTTTCTGATGTCTGAGTGATGCCAAGTTTTGATGTCTGAGTGATGCCATATTTTGATGTCTGGGTGATGCCAGGTTTTGATGTCTTAAGTGATTCCAGGTTTTGGTGTCTGAGCGTTGCCATATTTTGATGTCAACGTGATGCCAGGTTTTGATGTCAGAGCAATGCCAGGTTTTGATGTCAGAGTGATGCCAGTTTTTGATGTCAGAGTGATGCCAGGTTTTGATGTCTGAGCGATGCCAGTTTTTGATGTCAGAGTGATGCCAGGTTTTTAGTGTTTGGCCATGAGTGATGTCATATTTGAAGTTTCTGAGTAAAGCCAGGTTTTAGGTGACAAGACATTTTCTCATTGGTTTAGGTTAGGGCCTTTTTGTTATTTTGGGAAAGATTTTTTCAGAAGTAAACTGCAAATTTTGTTAATTTGACTAAAATTTGAAATAATTCCCGTTGTGAATGGGGCCCATCAACTGCCCCAAAAAGCCATCAGAAATAGCCCTGTGTGATATTGACAATGTTTTCTGTGGTTGTGGTAGATGCCAGACTTTCTCACATGCCTCTGTGAGGGAGTAGACCTGAGGAAAGCTTACACACTTGAGTGGGTCAGGTAGAGAAACATAGGGCCGAGATCATAGTGTACATACCAGGCTATGTAAACATCCCTATGTACATCACCACACATAGAAAGAAATCTCTGTAACAGAACTCATGTGCAGGACTAGTATACATATTTAACCGTATCCCTGACCATATCTCATACATACAGAAAAAAAAATAATAATAAAAAAAATTTTTTTTTTTTTACCCAATTTTTTTTTTTTTACAGTTTAATTAATAATTTTAAATGAAAAAACCTTTGGGAGTTTGGGTTGAGTCAAAAAAGGAAATTTCCATAAATTCGTTACTAGTTGACCATCTGGACTATAATTGTTGATACGGACTGAGGGATTTCACTTTCTCATTAGTTGATGAAAGATATAGCAGCTCGTGTTTACATGCACTTTATGTTTATGAACATGTTGTGTAAACACACAGATTGGCCCGTGAAATCGTACAAACACTAATTACACTTCTCAATGTGCCGAATTATTGGATGTTAGTAAGTAATTAACGAAAACCTTTTTGTTTTTAGGAAAAAAAAAAAAAAATCAATTTCTCCAATATTCTAATTTTTTTTCAGACTTTTCAAAATATAAGAACATTTGTACTTCATTCATAGTTTTTTGGGTCATAGCTTTTTTCTGTAAGTGTTTTCTGATCTGGTTTTTGTGAACAGATGATGGGGCTTGTTAAACAGGGGACAATGTCGGTGACATAAGCAGGCGATGCTCAACTCCATGCATAATTTATAAAAAAATTGGGATCGGATGCTGGGGGACTTGTGAGAATGGATGAGACCGTCATTGACAAGTGATGAATCAGTGTGATTCAGAATGGGGATTATATTTATGATTCAGCTGTGGTCAGAATCTTCCCTTCAGGCTATGAAGAACCCCAGATAGATTTTAATCGAATTGGTTATTCTGCCTTTTTCGTTTATTGGGGCCCCTGAACATGTAGATTAGGCAATATTGGGTAAAGATTTATATTCACTTTAAATTGCCATGACTCAAACTCGCCAAAAATCGCCTTGACAAAAATGCATTGGGCAGGGCGGTATGTTGCGAGCAGAGGACATTTCCGCAGCGTGCAGTGATCAGATTGATTATTCGACTCGCTTTATTGGAAGACTGTCCATGATCAACCATATTTGCACAAGATTCACTGCCATGTAAATGCAATTTGAGTTTGTCATGGACCCTGTAAAAAAAATCTTAATTTTAAATTTCTTTTTATTTGACATGTGCAGCTTAGGAAGGGGGGCTAATTTGAATAAATTTATTTTGAATATTTAATTCAAAATGTCCATGATTCATAGTTCATTTGAAGTTTGTATCTAAAGAACTTACATAGAAAATATTGTAATTTAGAGATTCTTAGGTCATAGGTCATTTTTTCTTAAACATTGAGAATTACAATTATTTATATTAAAAAATCTTATATACATATTACTTATGGAAATATTTCAAAAATATTCAACAGTTAATTATTAAATGAACATGATTATTTAAACGTTAGACATATGAAGATGAAGTTAATGTGTTTTTCATTTGAAATGAAAATTGAAGGAACTATACAATTTTTCCTATGAATTTCGGGAAATGATGTTGAATATTGACGCAAACAGTTCAGATCATGACCCCGAAACGGAAACAATCCCGATTAACTCCTTCACGTGTGCTTTAGTTATTAATCTGTAAGGTTTGAACTTCTTAACGTGGCCCATATGTCAAAATATACAGTAACTCTTTATCACATGGTCGCTTCACATGAAAGACAACTCTTTTCTTTGATATTCATAAGTCTGACACTATATTTAATGTCAATGCTTTAGAAATATGACAAGATCCGTACAGTGCATAAGTAAACATTCATATTTTCTTTGACGAGTTTGTTATGTTAGGGACACGAGATCTTTTCCTTGTATGAAACATGTTTTGGAAGCAATACGGAGCAATCACCCTGGGGCGAAAAATGCTTGAGCTTTTTACATCATATGAGTCATGTTGATTAGATGTTCTGCGCGATAAACGTGGGCCGTTTGCTCCGGTGACATTAATATCTTAACTGGTGTTTTGAAGCTGCCTCTTTTATATCTGACCAACAAAACAAATGCTGTGGTCAGAACCGGTTTCACGCCTAATTAGGGTAATCGCATGTGTGTGTCCCCCCCCCCCCCCCCCCCCCCCCCCCCCATCTATCTCTGCGGAGCGTAGCGAGTGGACGTATGACGTCCAAATGGTTTTAAACAGATCCATGCCAGTGACCTTACTGAATAAATTGACAACTTCCTGTGTAAAAACTCCTCAGAAATGCCTAGAACGCCAAATGTCAACATTTGCATTACAATATTGCAAAAATTATTGTTTGAAACGATATTATCTGTTGTTGTAAAACGTAAGTATAGACATTTGTAAACAAGAAAGAAAAAAATCAACAAAATAACAAAACGGACTGATAATGATCTATTATGATAGGATATTGAATAATAAGTTATCCAATATATGAAAAAGACTTGTTTTTTAATCATAGGACGTTTTTCTGAATATTTTTATTATCAAATTAATAAAATGGCTTACTCCGACAGCATTCCTATGTAGGAGAAATCAGAAAAGTAATTTTTCAGGGCCATGTCTTACTGAAAACACTGTCAAAGAAAAAATCTTGGCCATGTTAGAGTGTTTTGTCTGTCAACAGGGAATGAGTGTAGATAATTATGCCCATTGCTGGACTGAGTTATGGCCGCCTGTCACCGTGGTGATGGCTATTGGCCACTGCCCTTCTCTGGACTGTCATTTCTCTTAATGCACTGTGACCACATCATGGTAGATGTTCCGCAATTTTGACATAATAATGAAATAAAACTTCAAAAATTATGATAGAATCATTTATCATTCTATAAAGCTTTTCAGCATAGCATTTAATACATGGTTTTTACATTGTATTGTATGATTAAAACATTCTTCAGAAATTAATCACAAATTTAGGAAAGGAAAGGGATATCGAAAGATAAGGACATTTACTGTAGGGTGGAAAAGAAATGGCGTGGAAATTGAATGAGATTGACCAAAGGCTAGGTCAATATCCAATAAAAAATCAATAATCTTGAGTCACTAGACCATGTAAAATAGGGGACAAAGAAGACAGAAGGCCCTATCAGACAGTCCTATTAAAGGTCTCTAAGCAGACGAAATTGGAACTCTCTAGTGATAAATTTGATCAAAGATGGAACTTTCTAATTGTGATTTTGATCAAAGTTAGATCTCTGTAATAGTGTATTTGAACAAAGATGTAATTCTTTAGTGGTGATTTTGATCAAAGTTGAAACTTTTTTATGTTGAGTTCCTCAAACAAAGTTAGAATATAGAAAGTCTTTATCTAGTTTAATATGAAGATCCTGTGTGAATTAATTATTCAAGAAAACAGAATTTCACAAAAATCTGACAAAATCTATTATTGTATGTTTCAGGGCTGAAAATGCAAAAATTAAACATCTTAATATTTTATATGCATGCCTTTGAATTGAAAGAAAACATCTTAAGGAAATTAATGTTGCTTTAGATTAAAGAGAAAGTAAAAATTACCAATAACCTTGAATTGGCTCTGTATAATCATTTCACCTTGACGCAGGAGAAATTAATGTGTAAATTGGGTTTTAAACACCATGTATTTAAAGTTATATTCTTAGAAGCAAAAATAATTGAAATTCCAAATAAATATTAATGGCAATTTCAGACAAGCAGATAATTTGGTATGATGCACCGCAATAATATTTCATTGTCTGAGTGTTGTTTTTTTTGTTGAATTGGGAGTATTTGACAATTGCGAGACTATGAGCCGTCATTTCCACGCAAAACATGTGTAACTCTCACTTCCATTTATCCGAGTCTGAGAAATGTTTTTCCCTATGGAGAGAGATGGTCACGAATCAAGAGCTCTGCTGATACAGATAACATACAGACATGCGTGTCACTGATGATTATAGGAAATATATGAAATAATATCACTTTATCATCTCCTAAGTTTCAATGAACTAAAATAAAGGAAATTATTCTAAAATAAGTATTCTTTTTATTCTTAATTAAAGCTTTCTCGTCTTTTCATGATGTTGAAATATTGCACTTTTGTAGATGTAATTTACATAGATATTTCTGTATGTAAATGGGTACTGAAGATACTCATTCAAATTATTATGCACAATAAAATTTCTAATTGATAAGAATGGGCATTTAATTGTTTATGAATAAGAAATTAGTGAGTTTTGAAATTAATTCCACAATTTTTACGTAAATATTACATTAGCAGCATTTTTTTTTCGTCATTAGCAGCCAAATATTGCCCATCTAACTGACGAGTTTGCTACTCTGATGCGTTAATGACCATGAATTTTCATTTTTGATTGGTTATGAATAATTCAAAAATCTTTCATGTTTATCAAATGGATAAAATTAACATAACTTATGTCTGAGACAAAACATTGCGTTCATGGAAAACATTTATCATTTCGGAGGATAATTATTGGAATCTGGAGAAACAGGCCTTGTGATTTTAGCAGTTTCCGGTTAATTAGCTGTTTTGTCGCCCACAGCAGGAATAAGATTAATTAAATGATTTTGATAAATAAATGTTATATAATAATTTTATAAAGGATTAAAAATTGATAGCATCTGATCAATGAGAATATCTAGGGAGTTTTTCCTTAAGATGAAATGTAATTTATCTTTTAATACAATTCCTTCCTTTTGATGTGTTTGAAGTCTTTGATACATTAGAAACACATTTGTTGACAATTTGCCTTGTTAGGGAGATAAATATGAAAATAAATTCTTGTATATGTGAGATTTTGATAGGTGATGATGGGTTTGTAGATAAAAATCATCAGATCCTTTCACCTGATAATGACAAGTACAATAATAGGCCCATAAATAAATCCCCTAAAGGGGTCAGACCCATCGCCTTACTGTAGAACTCCTTGTCATCGACTGTGACCGCTCTATTGTTCCTCTTGCCTATATCACTATAAACCTGTCTTCAAGGGTGAGGGATATCAATTAACTTGCTTTTGTGTGGAACCCTTTAGGGGATTTCTGATTCTATATTTAGTAGCGTGGTGGGCCCTAATGCCCCATTTCCTGTGACAACGTGTAGTTTATGTTTACATTTCACTAATAGATTATAGAAATGCTGTTTGTCAACAGTGGCGAGATTCTTATATGAGATCAACTTTGAAACCTTTGATTTCAGATATATGGGTATTTAGTCGAAAACAACAATCGCTACCAAATAATTAATATGTATTCCTACTCTATACCATTAGAGGTATTTATATTAATTCTAATTTCCTATTGCAACTGGATTTTCCCATTGCGACTTTGATTTTCCCATAGTAACTTGATTTTTCCATTGTAACTTGATTTTCCCATTGTAAATTGATTTTCCCATTGCAGCTGAATTTTCCCATTTCCACTTAATTTTCTAATTGCAACTTAATACCTAATTGAATTGACTCCTTGGAATTTCGAGACAATATCAAAAATGGAGTTTGGAGACAATCCCAGAAATAATCTCAAAATAAAATTAAAAAGAAAGAAAAATATAAGCAAATAAAAAGAGAGACATAAATAGATGTTTATTGTCATCTAGATGTAAACAAGAAAGAAAGAAATTGTCTTAATAGGGCTTTACAGAATAGTAATCCACCCTGGCCTGAAGGGTTCGGCTGTCGGAGTCAGTAGGTGTGCCCCGAGGAAGGCCCTGATAATGTATTGGGACAGCAAAGGTGTAGATCACCTTCTAGCGAACACCTGTCTGATTAGCGAACATTGATTAATGCTGTTTAAGCCTGCCAGGACAAATAAACGAGACAGCTTTGAAATATTAGGAAACTGAACCAGTAACTTTGATAATTGTTTACACAGGGCCTGGAAACATGTCCATATTCATTGATGAGCCAAAAAAAAAAAAAAAAATTGTGATATTTTTGTTGCAGTTTTAGAATCACAATTACTTAACATGTAAACTGCATGCATGATACATCAATCATGATCAAATTTACTACGCGACATTGCAGTAAGATGGTAAAATACCCAATAAATTATTTAAATGTTGCCTGCTGTGAAGGTGAAAGAAATTATGTTGATAGTCTAAATTGAAGAATCCGGAAATTCGGGAACAACAGGAAAAATATATGTCAGAAAAGAAATTGAGATATAATTAAGGATTTAGTGCTGTAATGATCTGGATAGAAGAATGTGTTGGGAATATCACATTTTGATAATGTGCTGATGAAGACTAATACAAAACAGAAATTGGTTTGAAGGCTAACAACATCACAAAATTATATCAAATAATTGTGTGGGTCATGTAGGAAGTCCATCTAAAAATACAAAGATGTAAATGTGCTTAAAATTCAAACTAAATAAAAAAAAACATGCTGATGTATTTATTCATGTTTGTAATGATAAGGGAATATTTACTCTCTAAAATGAAGTTTAATATGATTTTTAGATACTTTAGAAAAAAGTAATTCTTAAATGAATTTCAAATTAAAATTTAGCTTGATTAAGCAAGATATTGCTTTTGGTGCAACATATACATTTAAACTTTAGCAGGAGATGCTTTCAAAATAAATTAATGAAATATGATACAGGAAAATTGTGTAAAATTATATGTGAGGTTTTATTATTTTTGCCATCAAAGTTTTGGGGTAGCTACCACAGTGATTTGGTACTTACATCTTGTTATATCTAGATGGGGAGGAAGCAGGCTGCTGGTGGTTGTCGGGGGAGGGTTAGATTTTAGATTGGTTAAATATTTTGATGAGGAACAGAGTTTCTTCATTATGTCACTAACCTTCTGAACATACCAGGTCAGCTCCCGCCAGCTCCCAGGGAAGCTACATTCGTGTTTCATTAAGGACGAAATATTAATAAACAAATCATATCCTCATATAGAAAAATATAGGAAGTGGATTTTTTTCCGATGAAAGCCATTTTTATTTTTTCAATAATCAACGAATTCTGTTTATCATTTTGAATTTTCAAGGATAATGAATATTGTGAAAGATTTCATCCATTTTATTAATGAGGAACTCTTTTGAAGTAAAGGTAACAAAGTTATTAAAGGTAGCATATATCTTTAAACAATCATCATAATAGACTTGCTAATGTAAGCATTGGATTAGCTGTAGAGCATCCCCAGTAAGAAGTTGTCTTTGATTGGCTGTAGAGCGCCCCCCAGTAAGTAGTGGCTTTTGATTGGCTGTAGAACGCCCCCAGTAAGTAGTGGCTTTTGATTGGCTGTAGAGCGCCCCCAGTAAGTAGTGGCTTTTGATTGGCTGTAGAACGCCCCAAATAAGTAGTGGATTTTGATTGGCTGTAGGATGCCCCGAATAAGTAGTGGTCTTTGATTGGCTGTAGAGCGCCCCCAGTACGTACAAAATGTAGTGGCTTTTGATTGGCTAGAGAGCGCTTGTGCAGCTGGGCTGGGTGTCGGGGTAATAAAGTTGGATGTAGACATGACAGGATGTTGTGGTGACATTGATTACTGAGGCAAGCCCATCATTTAGGTCTTGATTGACTTTGTTTCTGTGTCTATCCCCGCGATAAACTCCCACAAAACATGCATTTTGACAGATTGAACATGAGCATGTGTTTCTGCGTGATTCGACAGCTAATGCTTGTTACTGTGCGTGATTGAACGCTTTCGACATTCAGTTTGAATCAGCGAAAAAAAAAAAGAATTAGTTTTTTTGTCATTATTCTAAAATCAGAACCAGCATGTTTCCCATTATTTTATATTGAGAGGCTAAAAACTATAAAACAAGATTTGGAATGGAATGCTTTTTCAACAATTTAAGGATTTAAAATGGCAAATTCTCTCTCTTATTGTATCTTTTATATCAAAATAGTGTTTTGTTTGTCTCATGGGGCTACAATCAGTTTCAGCGACCATATGCTTTCCATGTTGGCAAATTGTCATGTTGGTTACGTCAAAGCACTGGTACATTTCTCCGCTTTCCCCTCAATATGTGTACCATTTGAACTTAAAATGAGAAATCATGTCCAAAATGATAAGAATAATACAAAGAAAAATGAATCACTTTCCAAAATAAAAACCGTGTTTGAAAATAACGAGCAGAAAACTGCCAATCCTAAGGCATCTGCTGGGCAAAAATATCAGCTTAAAAATCCTGACGGTAAAGTTTTCGGTAGACGATTAGGAGAGTTGATCGCCGTAGGTAAATTCCAGTGTTTCTTAACAAGGGGAGGCCGCCAGGTATAAACAATATTGTCTAGTCGGGTACCAGGTCTTTCGTCTGTGAAGTCTGCAGGTACACACATCCCCCACAAAGGTCTTGCTGTTCTGAGTCAGACGCAAAACAAGCACATACTACTCTCATCAATTTAAAACTAATGTTGTGAAAAATTTCATTAAAACCGTTTTCTTTTATCTTACTTGTTCTTCAGTATAAGAAATTCTACTGCGTGATACTTTCTAAAAGTGAAGATGAACTATTTCTACTTGATATTCTCCGTAAACAATCCAAGCTGACTAGGCGGAAATAACTCAAGAGTTTTAATTATGAATATACAGTTGTCTCACAGAGTTCTTATATTTGTTTCGTGGTAGAAATCCGTAGGAACCGCATCTGGTGTAAATGTGTATAACGAAGATTGATTTAATTACCTTTCTTCTTAATTGTTTCAAATTGTAACAGGACGAAATCGAGCTAAATAGAGTGGTATGTAGCTATTTTGAATTATACGTTTATTAATGGGTGTATGAGAGAGTGAGTGAAATTTTATTACAGAATATTCAATTCATGTTTTAATCTTAGTCATTGGTACTTTAAACAAGAATTAGAGTGCAAACTGATATATTTTTGTGTTGAAATGTTGAGAAATTTTTTCTGTTTGAAAACCAAACGAGAATATTTTGGAAGAAAATGTTTATTGAAAAGTTTTTATCAAAAATCAGTTTTCAAATCTGTTAAACACGAAAACATGTACCCCATTAAGGGAAAATTTTTCGAAGACATCAGGTGAAATTTAAAGTGAGTTTCAATGTTGCTTAAGAGAGCTTTTTAGGTTGACAGCATATTGGGGTTTTTGTTGTTGCTAAGAAGAACTTCCAGTGTTACCACGTAGAGCTCTTCAGGATTAAGGTGCAGAAATGGATACCCATCATGATGTGCAATCATGCAGATTTCTTGTACATTATGGATGAGTTGACAGTCATTCTAGATGACATCAAAATTTAAAACAACGGCAAATTAGGTTATGCTAACGAAAGCCTTTACAGACTGAACCCTATATTACCAAAGACGTCCCCCTGGGATTCGAGTATTAAAATGTTTTACGTTGAAAACGTGATGACTCCTCTTTGAGTTTTGGATTTCAAATTACCTAATCTCATAGGTTCCACTAAAACTATGGCAAAGGGGGACTGTTAAACAATCTCGGAACATTTATTTCAGTTAAGTCTCTCAAGGGAGATAATTTCACCAGCTGAGTGCCAGATTTGATATCTTTTTCAGAGTTGCTCAGATCTTTTTCGTACTTTGACGCAAGACTAGCCCATTCGAGAGCCATGAAAATTGGTGTTCTCGGGGCCACGTGTCGACTGGGTAGTAAAAATATCCCATGGCTGTACTCCGTAAAAAATTAAGTGTGAAAAAGTACAGTACAGCAGATGGTTGAAACCCTGACGGAGAAATGACGACAGTTATCAAAGAAGAGTGACGGCCTCCGCGCTTGTCCTCGTAATGGAGCGAGCCCAGTTTGAAGTAACAAAAATTAAATATTGGGTAATAATTCAGACGGAGTGACATGTTTCTGTCACAGCCCCTGATGGTGCTTTCTTACGGCAAGATTTTATGGTTTGACAGATTTGGAGCGTCTTCTTTTCGCCCCATTTGATGTTTTTACAGAAACTCATTGTTTGAAATATCTGCCCCTATATTCCCATGCAGGTAATATGTAATACACATTGTGTTATTTGTAGTGGCAGCATAAAAATACACCCAGATTTGTGATGTCTGGTAGAAAACTGTAAAATTTCTTGATGAATGAAAAACATGCGACAAATTTTCAAAACCAGTCTGATGATTGGTACTGTATATATTTAAAAAAAAAAAAAAAAGAAGAGGAAAATGACATTTAATTGACAATGCTGAAAAACTGCAGAAATTTTCACCAAAAGAGAGGTAAACTGATTTACGTTTCAGAATTTTATTCATTTCTAATACAAAACTGACAACCATATTATAATTTAACTGTCAGTCTGAAGGCTGGGAAAAAAGAAAATGGCATTATCACAAAATTTTGTAATTTGTCTCAGAGTCGTCATATTAATTTATTCTAATTGTAACTGATCAGCATTGGTAACTTCATTTTATGCTTCAACATTCTTCTGCCCGGTTCAATAAAATTAATATTCTGTTTCCATGGCAACAGCCCAGCTGTTCCAACTTTCTACAAAAATTGATGGTTCAGTGTCCTTATTTAACAAGCATTAGCAAATATTGCAAAGAAATTGGGTAGTGGTGAAAGAAAATCTTTCTTGAAATGTTAATTTCTGTAACATACAAAAAAAAACCACAATAGTTATTGAATTTTTTTTTTGAAAAATTGGAAATAAACATTAAAATTATATATTTTTGTTAATTTTGCAGGATGGAAGAGTAAAATATTTAATTGTTAAATTTATTTCAAAACAGTTTACTAATGTTCAGTTGTAAAATGAAAACATGTTAAGATTTTCAAGGAGAAAATAAAATGTTTGAAAAGATATAGTATCAAATGTGAGGAAAATATAAAAAAAAAAATGTGAATTTAACTGGAACAACAAAAGCTTGACCTATTTATAATTTAGGGGTTTATGTTAAGCTCCCAAGCTTATTGTTGACTGTAAATTGATGAGTGTTAGTATGGATTGATGGATAAGCAGTTTTATGGATATTAATTGTTTTATTGTCCGTTACTGTACTTAGGGATGAGACAAAGCTGATTTGTGTCGCCCCAAACTTGAAATCTTGAAAGATTACTTTAAACAAATGCTTGAGAAATATCAAAGTAAAGGTTGTCAGAAATATAAAACTTAGAAAGTTAACAAGATTATATCCTGAAACTACATAAAGAAATCTACTTCTTAAAGAGACAAGATTTATCAGATTGTCTAAAGAAATAACAATTATGATAGGAAAAAACAGTTAAATGAAAAAACATTCAAGAAAGTGGAAAAAAGAAAAAAAACTCTAACGAAATTTTTTTGAAAGAAAAATAGATTTCCCAAAAGGGCATTGTGATGCGTTCTTCCCATATGACAATAATTCACTAGTGTATCAATTACATAACTACGGGGAGTCGACTGATGCCAGAGCGTGCTTTCCTGTATCTGGAGATGTAGCATCTTTGTTCAGCATCCCAGGATGAGAACCCCTGTCAACTTCAGCACAGTTCTGACAACATAAAACAGCGGTTCTTTTTTAACACATTTTTTAAGTCCTAATTAGAGGATATTTTAGCAGGTTTTTTCGCCTTTGCTTTGTTAATTTTTTATTTCCCAATACATCATGATCGCAGCTTAATTCCGGCGAGTAGCTGTGAGGCAGACATTATCATAGGGTGATGATGAAAATTACTACAAAATAAATGTGGGATGATTATCAGTTGACATGATTTTTCCAAGGCCACATTTATCTAACCGATATGCTGTCGGTTTCACAAAGAACTATTTCAGGGGTTTGAAATCATACCAGTTCCAAATCTGCATTCATCATATTAATAACAGTCATTTGAGAATGATTAAGGACAAAAATAAATTTCATGATAAAAATTTCATAAATGGCCGGTCTGAGCTGTAGATTGGAGACTGGGTGGGATATTTTTTGCTATACCTGATCTAAGCAGTTAATGATACTAAATTCACCATTTCGGACTTATATAAATATCTCTAACAAAACCAGCACAAGTTTCAATTTTGGTGAGATTTCTCGAGAAAGCGATTGCCATTGTAAACAGACTTGTACAAGCAGACTTCACAAGAATGTTGATGTAGTTCGTTTTGTACAGAAGCCGTCTGGTTCCTGCTTTTCTTCTGATTTTTCAAATTCCTTTCTGAAATTAAACAATTTTGTTATCTTTTTGAGGAGATTACTCGACATGATATGTTGGAAAGTAAAGCAAAGCCGTGTACAGCATGCATCTATAATTCTAGATTTCGATGAATCAGTAGCAGTATAAGATGTAAAAACAGCATTTGAAATTGAACCTGTTTTAATTCTAGATGAAGGAAATGGCTACAAGATTGATATGTTTTTATAGTAATTTGGCATGTACTGGCAGAAAGGCCGCAAGTGTGAAAGGGGAGGGGGGTGGGAGGGGGGACTAGGAGGGGGGTGGGGAGGGCAGGGGAGGGGAGGGGGCTAGATGTGGGGGTAGGGGTGGGAGGGGAGGGGGGTGGGGTGGGGCAGGAGAGGAGGGGAGGGGGCTAGAAGTGGGGGTGGGGGTGGGAGGTAAGGGGGCTGGAAATGGGGGTGGGGGCCGGAGGGGAGGGGATAGAAGTTGGGTGGGGGTGGGAGGGAAGGGGGCTAGAAGTGGGAATGGAGGTGGGAGGGGAGGGGGATAAAAGTGGGGGTGTGGGGCAGGATGGGGGGGGGGGGGGGACGTAAGTTTAGGTGTGGGACATGAGGAACAGGGCGCTAGACGAGGGGAAGTCAGTGCAAAACTGTCAGTAAGGTCAACACACATATTTCATAGTATGTAATACACCATGTGTTTGTAGTGGAACTGTATTAAATATCTCCGATATATAGCTTTATTTACAATTTATCATGATTACAGTATTTTTTTGTCTGTAAACACCTATTAATCATTTGAAATGAGGTTGGTATAAAATTAGATAACCCATTAGTCCTCAAATGCATTGTAAGAAAAAAATCCTTGTAAAATTACCAAGTCAAATTTCTATTTTAAAGTTGTTTTATTAGATTTTCACAGTAATATAAATTGAATGTTTATACGGAATAAAACACACCTTTTACCCACAGCTTAATTTATCTTTACGGCATATCAAAAGATGATAAAAAAATCACCGATTAATCAAAAGATGATTAAATGTTGTATAAATCATTAACAGCAACAGACAGCCTCACTTTGGCCTTTAGGTTTGGTAATAAATTTGAAGGAAAAGACTTACCTATGAATCATTGAGACTTTTAGTGACTTTCAAAAGTCAATGAAATTTGAGCTTAATTTTACATCTATTGGCCTACGAGAATGATAGCCGCACTTAAGCGTGTAGAGGGGGCGGACTACCTAGCTTCTTACACTAATTGTCGGATGTATGTATGTTTACCTATATACCCAAGGCTGTAGCACTGGAACAAATGTTCTGCTGTCGTTAACCACTGAAAGCTACTTCACGAATAATGTATCCATTTAAAAACCCATCACCTGCTTCACAAAGTTTTTACATAGCAAGCATCACCTTCTGTCTACTGGGGGAAAAAACGAAAAAACAAACCTTCGGTAACAAAACGGTGAAATCGGATAGCCCTGAGGGAGGGGAGAGGGCAAGGCGGTATCTGTAACCGGCCTTTTGTGTGTTAAAGTGGCCGCACATACAGCGGGCCGATTTGTAGTGATTATCTGTAACCATACCCCTGTACCTCGTTCTCCCAAACTACCCGTAAAACCCATAAACATTTTTGAGGTATGTTGTAGTAGACACCCGTGGCTGACTAATGAGGCGGACACAACTCCTGTCTTTGTGTAATGGCTTATTTTTGAACAGGTTTTTTTGGATAAGCATAACACATGAAAATCGATCATCTAATCTGAGATCTCTATCCACCCTGACGCGAGATTTCAGCCGGGTGTTTGGGGATATGGGTAGTTGGGTTCAGTCATGTTTTGGTGGATCTTTTATATACATGTAGGTAGCTTTTCCACTCAGAAGGCCTCACACAACAGTAAATTCAATTGTCGAGAGAGATAAGTACTCCTGCCCGAAGTAATTGATTTTCGTAAGTCCGTGCATTGTCTCGTTATCTTTGTAGTATTATAGCGTCATCCTGCTCCGGGGTTCATTTAAGTGTGTTTTTTCTGTCCATATCTTGTCTACGTCTGAAACAAAAGATTGCATTTTACCAAGCTTTCCGTTGAGTTATTTCTCAAAAGGGGATAACAAGTTAAATGTTCTATTTCTCCTGTTAATTTTTTGGGGGAAGGTTTAAGATTTAATTACCGTACAGCCATAGATATCATTGGGTCCATCACAAGTAGATAGGGCATTGAGGCAAGGGCCCTGATTCATTGACGCACCTTTGTATAGAATTCTCTGTCATAGCATTGTAACTTATTACCCACAGATTTAAGCATGCTCGGTAATAAGCCCACTCGTGTATATTCCTATTCAGCAAAATTACCAGTAAATGTTATTTTGTTGATCTGCAATGAGCTATGACACACCCTACCATGAGTTTTAAGTTATATGTTGGCCCCTTCAGGCTTGTCGGATAAATATGGCGTCATTTCAGAGATTTCATTTGATAAAATAAAAAAAATTGAAAAAAATTCGATATAAAGTGCCTGAAAAAAAATTGATTATGGTATCTTGGAGACAAAGTTCTGGTGTAGATATATTGATAGTTAAGGGAAATGTGAGATAAAGTTCCTAAAATTGTGAATATTAGCTAGCTAGAATATTACTTGCGAGAAAATAGACACGGAATTAGCGAGATAGGATGTTTCTTTCGGAGAAAATGCATTTGGATACCACAAGAGCTAAGCTGTAAAAATGTAGACAAAATTTCTCAGCCTAGGACCTTTAAATACATTAGGGGATATACCCAGGGGAGTCGAATTTAATTTACTGGCCACTTTAGGTAATTATTCCCATACTGCACTAGGGCAGGGTCGGAGGTCAAATGAGGTTCCCTGCACCCAGTGAATAACTGATCGGATGGTTTTAACTTAGAGGCAGTAATTTTGGGTAAATACTGAACTATGTAATTTAAGAGCGAGTACCACTTGTACAATACTATGAAATAGAACTATTTGACATCAGTGCTGACAGCCATCAGTGTCTATAAATTGCAGATTATTTTTAGCACATGGTATCAATTATGCTGGCATATGACATATGGTACTCTGGGCTATAATTTAAATAGGAATCTCGAATCTGTCCCATGTGAACAGAGGATTCCTCAGATAGAATTTGGTTTCTGTGTTAACAGTGTCAATATGAGGATAGATCCAGACTCCAGGATCGCAAAAATTCTCAGAATCATAATTTTATGTGTTGATCGAATATATTTTTCTATACCAATGTAAATTTGATGAAAAAGTCTGTATATATATATATAGCATGCAAATTGTATGTAAAATCAAATTTTTTATGGAGAGCTCAAAATAACACTTAAATTTTTAACTTTAATCCAAATCATTTCATACCAGGAGTATCTAAATTTTAAAGATGCTGGACTCTTAAAGAATGACAACAAAAAACACTATTTTAAACCCTGATGTTCTTATGTTCAACATAATGTAAAATTTTCAAAAGTTATAAATCAAAAATTGAACCTGCAGATAGAAACTTTTCATCATGAGAATTTTAAGGAAAGTAAGATGGCCGTTAAAACACTAACTACAAATTGACCGTTGAAGTAGAAGGTCGGACAGACTGTTTTAGTTACTGGGACATACTTGAGTCAGAGAAACAAGTAATGTAGAGAGATAGTTAAAGTACAGAGCTGTGCAACGAGACTAACAAAATATGAGAAAAATAATGATAGAAATCTGGATCGTATTTTTGTTGGAGTGGTTTTTAGGGTGTTATTGACGAGACCCTCCCACTTGTACTTGGAGGTACTCGCCATCGCAGACTTTCCGTAACTGCCTCTCCTTCACCGAAACCATCGTCAGGTTCATTGAGTCATTCTGTTGTTACGGACACTTACATAAATCAACCATCTTATTATTTCGTATGACAGGAGTATGTTGGACTGCTGTCGTCAACACTCTTGAGTTGTCATAGGTATCGTCTGATTTTGTCTGACATTCGGAAGAGAAAAAACAAAAACTTGAAACACGTAGAAAAAATTCTACACGAAAATGTCATCAACTTCTATCTAGATTTTTTTTACTCTGTTTTAGCTCTGACAGTCATGTGTCATGAAGATAAACACAGTGATTAAACTAACTAGAAAAACATGTTTAACATAATATTGGTGTACATATAACAATTTGTGATTGTTTTTAATTAGCCAAGGGTAATATAGGGTTAGTTTGATTCATGACGACCGTCAAATGAAATAAAAACTACTAAATCAACCTAAAAATAAAACAAAATTCCATCAGAAGTTTTCGCAAGAAAAAGATTGATAAATGAAAAACTTTGATATCATAAACTCAGTAATTAATTAGTGATTTCATAGGTTAAATATGAAGTGCACATATTTCAAATTTTTTATTGTTCCACTTGTTATTCACAAAATAATAATTGATATTTGTTGATTACAGGTCCGCCACGACTAACTGACAAGGCCCATTTTCGCTACGTTCTGAAAGTGAAACAGACAAAGAAGATCAAATGCCCGGTGGAGGGTGAGCCCCCGCCAATGATTCAGTGGCTGAAGGATGGACAGGATATAAATGTATTGTGGGATAGATATCATGTCCTGCGGGACGGCTCCCTAAGGATTCGGGATATAATTTTAGAAGATGGCGGAAGTTTTGTGTGTAAAGCCGTCAATGGTTTTGGCAGTATCCACGTCAACTACACAGTAGTCGTCATTAGTAAGTACTGAAAAATTTCTCGTAATGATAATAAAAACATACCATCCATCGGGTATAATTGCAAATGACTATATTTGGTAATACTCCTTAATGGTTTCTTTCCATTGAAAAAATAAAGTTCAAGCAAAATTGGATCAGCGTTTGGTGATTAAAAAGAGTCTATTGCCAGTATATGCCTTTTCATGGATTAAATTTATCGGTAGCATAATGAGATACTTTCAAAGTTTTCCTGCCGTTTTGTAGATTCCATACTTGCATGCATTTTAATAAGAACACAAAAAATTAATTCCAAATGAATTTTTTTTAATCTGCACATTGCAAAATATGCCCTGTGAATGGTATGAAATGGAATCGTTTTGGTGCAGAAATATTGTTCTCGTGGAAACCATTTCAAAGAAAATTATTAATGTTGAAATGAGAACATGGTTTTCTTGACCATTAGATAAAGATTCTACTGTTTAGTGAATATTAGTTACTGAATAATTCAAGATGGATGTTTTCATTTACATTTTTTTTTTACTGATATTGATTAATATTGACAACATGTAAAGTTGCTTGTATGTAACATAAAAACCAAGATAGCACATCAGATGCGAAGAGTATAAATGTATATTGTAGTAGAGCTGGACACAGAAATCGAGCGGATACATATAGATCCATGTTATTGACTACATTGGCCTGGTGGTTGTTACAAGGGATCGATTGACGACTTAGGATATACACCATGTGTGTTAAGTGAGATATTCAGCGCATTCTTTTTAATTTGCTCACCATGCAGAATCGGTGATGAAGACTGACACTACCTTCGATATTCTGTTAAATATTCCTCCCACAACCCGGAAAGCAGAATTCCTGACGTAGCAGTCAATATTATTGTAATGATCCTTACAAATTCACCGTTAGCCTGCTGTGGACTGTATAATCTGGATCACTCCGTATCTTAACAATATATGGGAAATCCTTCGAAGTTTGTACATATCACCTCTGTGTCGACAATGAGGCCACATAATTGTGATACTGCACTGTTTCCATCAATGCTTTATAATCTCCCCGAAGAGATGACCAGCCCTTCCACGATTCATTTTCTAAACGTCTCTCAACTTCTTCATCACTGGTGCGTTGACTCCATATCAAATTGATTATTGAGAATAACATTTCCTTGCAGTTAATGATTTTTTGTTGTTGACCAGGCATATACAGCTAAAGAAGTAGAAAATAGTTAAACTTCTCTTTCATAGAACATATTTTTTCCAGAAATGTCAACTGCAGAAATATCTTATCATTTTGAAAAGGGGGTAGCGTGATTGTTTATGTGAAATCAAATAAAAATTCATCTTTTAATGGTGACAGAGAGCCGAGAGCATTAGCTCAGATTTGTCAACATTCATGAATTCAGATTCAACTAAATTTTCGATCAAACGGCATTTAAATGTTGAAAAAAAATACAGTAGGGAAAAGTTTAAAACTTAAAACAAAATGACTGCAGTTAAGTTGTTACCATGGCAACAAGGAGCCATTTTGACACGATGATGGATAGTAGGGATGAGGCATCAGTGACGTAAAACAGTCATTTAGTGCAGCTGGCCTTTGAGGTGATAGATTTAGCCTCACAAAACCTGCATATGGCAGTCTCCTGTTAACATGTCGGTTACAAAAATTACCTGATAAGTTGTGGAAAAGGGAGTCACAAGTCACGACTACCGGTGATGAGTGTGTGATTGTTGTGAGTTTAAGGTGTGCTTAGGAATCGTAAAACACAATCAAATGAAAGGAAACCCAATAAGACCTCCTACTTCATTCTTTATTTAGAATATAAATTTTTTGAAATTGAATTTAAATTAACAGGTAGGGAGTCATTATAACAGGTCTTTATGGCACGGTTTTTGCCACTGTGGAAAGGAATCTTGTTGTAATACAAATCATCATTCTCTTGAGGGAAAGTTTATAGGCAAGAAAATACACTATAACACCGATTATCTCCAAATAGTACTGTAACAAGTTCATGGTAAACTTATTTCAGGCAGTAAAATAAATGTAGATACACTAGCGGGACCTCTGGTGCATGCGAGCTCACCTGAAATGACCCGTAATTGTCCTGGAGAGTGGGGGTAAGCCGTGACAATTTTATGTGGCATGGTAAGACTGTTCACAGTGATTTACGACTCTATGATATGCCAGCTCTCTGGCTTGTGTACGCCAGTCCATCAGGGAATGGAGGGAGCAAATTTGAGACCCTTTATCATTTTAGGGGTAATTTTTGGGGCTGGGCAAGGGTTAGATTTTATGAAAGGACAGATCTATACACCGTATTTATTTTCTGATAAAGTCAGGATTGCAGAACATAAATCTATTGACTCCAAATTGGCGGTAGACTTATTTGCTGAACAAAGGAATATACATAAGTCAAATATTCTATTGTACTGCAATATATATGGTAGGGCTTATTACAAAGCATTACTTATTGCTGCAAACATATCATACAGGTCTATTTTAGAGAAAGACAAAGGTCTCTTTTGGAGTAAGACAAGGGACTGATAATAATATAAGGGCCAGAAGATGGACCCTTTAGGGGCTGGTGTCCATGGTTACCGGACAGGCTGTCAAAATGGTGTAAATAGGGGTGAATTATACCAGTGGTAAGGGGAGATAACTGCATGGAATCAGAGCTGATGGTCTGGTAGGGAAATGTTCACCGACCTTGTTTTGAGGTCAAGTTTTAGAGGTTATAGGGTGAGTGACCATGATTGAGAAGACAGACATGTTTATGGGTTTAAAGGATCAGTGGTTTTAAGGGTCAATTAAGAAATGGGAAGGAGTTTTTAATTGGCATTAAAGGGAGACAATCTTATCACAGGTCACACACAACTGTACACCACAAGAAACATAAATGTCAGGCTAAGCTATTTTGAAAGTTAGGAGTGAAAAAATGCCACACTCAAGGCTCCAGAATTAATTACTGTAGATTTGTAGAAAGATATGTTATCTTAGTTTGTCGATGGAAGCTGTGTGCCATGTTCTTCCTGCAAGAAGTTTGTTGGGTGTCTCCGTGATAAGTTATAAGACTGTTCTAGATATTTTGCGAGATTTTTTAGAGATGTTTTTTGTAAAAGTACATGTTTACGGGATTAGTGGTTGCAAATTAAAATTTAAGACATTTTGTTTAGGATAAATACTGCAGTGTAGTATATAGATAATTTATCACTAATCTTAAGATGAGGATAATTTATCTTATCTTCATTCTCAGGTGGGAGTTGTAATCCTTGGTGTTTAGAAACAAATCCCAGAATTTATTGCTGTATTAAAGTTAAACGTACAGATACTTTACATTGAAACCTGTATAATCTGGAAATCTTCTAGGACACAGAGTCTTGGTCAGATTTACCTGTCTAAGCTGACATTGTGTGGAATATATGTTGGTCGGTCTGTTTTGGTGATATTTGACCTGTCTAATCTGACATCCTGTTGAAGACAACATTTTGGTCAGATTAACCTGTCTAATCTGACATTGTGTGGAGTATATGTTGGTCAGTCTGTTTTGGTCATATTGACCTGTCTAATCTGACATCCTGTGGTCAATACAATGTATTGGTCAGATTTACCTGTCTAATCTGACATTGTGTGGAGTATATGTTGGTCAGCCTGTTTTGGTCATATTGACCTGTCTAATCTGACATCCTGTGGTCAATACAATGCTTTGGTCAGATATACCTGTCTAATCTTACATCCTGTGGTTAAACGATGTTTTGGTCAGCTAAACCTGTCTAATCTGACAACCTGTGGAATAAGGTATGTTGGTTACATATCACTTTGGGTGTTGGATCAGAGATGTTAAATGGTTGAGAATTGGAGCAGCATTGGCATGTTATCAGGCACCATCTGCCTCATGTGAAGTAAAAAAAAAAAAAACAGTTCAGACCTGTCATCTCATTGACAAAAACCTGAAACTTGGACTCATTGTCAAGGTTGCTCATGGTGACAGATATCTCTGGCAGCCAATCAAATCACAGCAGTGTAATTATGCGATTTGACAGAGGTCACATATCTTGTTAACCCTGTCAGTGATTGGACTAATTGTTACCACTTATACAAACATCCTGCTTCATTTCAAAATTTGTCAGAGATATTTGTAAATGTTCTAAACCCCTGTTTATCCTCCCATATAGATTAGCTGACTGATATTGACACGATAATGCAAAGTACTTCACAAGTTATTACACCAGAAAATTCAATTTGTCTTTCATTTATAACATTTTTATTGCTTGAACAATTAAAGCTGTGCTAAATCCATGTTGTTATCACTATTCTGAGTGAAATATTAACTCATTAATAAATCATATTTGGAAAAAACCTTCAAATTCTAAAATGGGACTAATTTATTGCATAATTGAGTGAAGGAAATTTATCCTAAAGTAATCATTGTATAACAAATATTGATAAATGGATATAATATGTTGCGAACAATAAATCCGTCAACGAGTGTCAAGGTAATACAATATTCCCTGTAGAGAGTTAAGGTGATATGCTACCTCATGCAATAGATAGGTGATTAATGAGTTATCCCCCTTGGTTATAAGAATCTTTGTAACAGAGCTTGTATTCTTATGAAGCATTCAAATTGATCTGAATTTAATTGCATCAAATTTTTCATTCACAAAAGACATTTCGGAGATTTCAGTGGAACTCTTCTGACAAGATGGTAGTGAGGTAACATACACCCTTAAGTGTCAGAGTTATCTGTGTGATCTGTAAATTGCGACTCTAGGCCAACATAAGCTCTGTGAAAAATGGCTGATAACGAAAATACTCTTTATTAATGCAGGGAGATGAGATCAGGGGAATGCTAGAATGGCAGGGTGTTATATGAATAATTGTGACCCTTCAAGTGGATTTTGGATAGAAAAAAGTTATGTATGTGGGAGGGATGAGATAAAAATTTGAGCTGATATCACATATGTAAAAGACATCGCATAGCACACAGGAAACATGTAGTGATCTTGATAGAGGAGGGAAGAAGGGGAGGGGGTCAACCTGTCGTAATGCTGTTTTGAAGTGTTACGAAATTCACTCTTCAAGGCTGAATTAAAAACTTCTCATTCATGATAACAAGCATCTTGAGAAAAAAACTGAACTTTTATAGACTAATCATTAAATTGTCTTTCCTATCCATTACATTGTAGGACCCTGATGTGCTTTTCTGTCCATAACTGTATTATCTGCTATTCCACTGATGAAAACAAAGTTCTTGAGAACTCGTAGAAGTAGGTCAGAGTTAAGGTCACAGTTTACAAGCCCACAAGCTTTTCCTTTAAAGATACAAACTCTGCAAATGGATTTCAATGGGGTAGTTATATATTTATCTCGTGTCAACCCAAATATGACTGGGGCGATCAAGACTGGACACAAACACTGCCCCAGCGATAAGAATGACCTTTGACCTGGAATTCTCTTGGTCTTTAGGGAGAACTTGTGTACACAATGGACTTCAGTAGAGAGAGAGTAATTTAAAAGTTTTGAAATTAAAATTAGTTTATCTGGAAACTGTGTTAAAGAATGTTAATATAGGTCTTTGTGTATTAAAATCTCTGTTTATGGATAGTGTTACTAGTGCGATAATCTTCTAGGGGGTCTGAGGAGATTCTGAAAAAAAATACTAAAAAAAATATTTTTATTTAAAAAATAAAAGAAAATAAGAAAATTTTACAGCTTTTTTATGATCATTCTTAACATTGGTCTGATATTTTTCCAAAAAAAAATTGCTAAAGCTACTCTGAAATCAAAACAACATTATATAAAAATTTAGTTGGTATTGATGAAATGTAAATGGATTTGTTTTTTGTTTTTTTTTAAATAAACTATGTATGTTGATACTTGTAGATATTAAGATACTAATTGTGATGCTCAGTTTTCATTGATTTTAAGAGGTGTAAATTTCTAAAAAAATGTGGTGTTTGAGAGAAGGAATCATGTTTTGGAGTTTGCGAGTTGATAACAGTAAGGTGTCTGCGTTTGAGTATACTTTCGTGCTGAGCTTGTTTGGTTAGTATGACGTGACATCGCGTGTTTGTGAGGTAGTATTGTCTTCTAAGTATGATAAGCTTTAAATTTTATATTACGTAAATCTTATCGCGCAATTTCGAAATTTACATTTTACTTTTTTTCATCTTTAAAAATAATCATTAATATTTTAGTACATAGTAGATGTTAAAATTCTTATTAAGCTTGAAAATTGATGAAATTTTAAGTCTTTAAATGAAAAGACAAGTTTGCATAAACATGCTTACACTTACTTATTTAAATGGCCCCGTCTGGTTGCCTCCCTTTGTTTGGTCTCGAATGCACAGAAAACCTTATCTTGTTTCTCGGTATTCTGAAAATGTTGCTAAGTCAGTGACAGTTATTTAGCATAAAGTTTTCATCTTTTCTAGATTACACCATCTCATCATTTAATTCATATTTTATAATTTCATTTTTTTAAAGTCTTTAAAAAGTTTAAAATGTTATGAAAATTGTGTATTTAAAAAGTTTAAAATGTTATGAAAATTGTGTATAAGTACAATTGTATTGGTTTTGTAATAACTCCAGATAATCTTTATCTGTATATTTACTAGCGTGAAATTTTGCCCCTCATCTCTAATCCTGATGCCCTCTCAGCCCCCACCCCCACTAACCTTAATGCCCCTTGTCAAAATTCTGCCCCCCCCCCCCATTCCCCATTGTACAGCTTCACATATGTACCAAACCTAATGTTAACATTGTAGGACTCTATAGAGTAAGTATATAATTGGAGAAGGAAGAAATCTAGTATGAGAAGTGCCAGGTATATTTGATAATTTTCCGATGGAAGAATTGCTTTGAAGATTTGTAAATACTTGTAGGCCTGAGCGACAACAAGCCTTGCATGTGATGGAAGTCAGCGCTATTTTTCCATCTGTCTGTAGAGAGATCAGGTTCATAGTTGGTATCAATGGGACGCAATTACTCCCCCTCTGGAGCTCAATTCAACATGACTCCATGGTCCTTGTTAATACCTATACGAAGGAGCCATGGGGATTCCTCGCAGCGAAAAAGTGAAAAATAATAATTTTCGTGCAGTTTTGCATTTTCTGAATTGGTCTCAGTGAGGACTGCTGGGAGAACTACAAGCAATATGTTTTTATTCTTTCGTTTTGATTTCTTATTCTTCTGTGTGAATGACTTGTTTGACGTCGATTTGAATTGACTGTTCAAAAGCAGCTTACACCTGTGTCTTCCTATACATTGCAAACGCAGACCAGATTCAGATTGCTGCGAGAGTATTGGAGTGAGCAGACGTCACATTCTATCTCCTCGGATTGTCAAAGCCACGCTCGCACTCGGATGACACTCTAACCGCCATTATTACTATCAAAAACTCTTATCCCCTCTTAACAAGATTTCTACTTCAGGACTCCATTGAAATATGAATAAGTTTACCCAGTAACAGTTGGTTGACTTCCAATACCTTCATTACCACTGGCCATTGTTACCACATCGGACCCACCAATGAGGCGGAAGCTTGGCTTGATCGGACGCGGTATGCAGAACTGCCAAAAACACATCTCTGATTTGCCTGTTGTCCCAGCCTTTTCCTTGTAATCCCTCTTTAGAAATTGGGTACTCAATAGAATTAAATGAACTTCTAGTCCTTTATGAACAATTGTTTACTGGAGTGTCCCCAGGATTCATGAACATGTGCGATGGCCGATTCAATGGACATGTCAGAATACCCCTGTCCACAAACTTTATCCCTCGATCCTCAAACCGTTCCTTGAATCTGTCCATGAAGTTCAACATAATGTGGGAAATATAAAAAGCACACAGAGATTAGCTGAGAATACTCAATGGAGTTTGGAAAGCAATTTATATTTGCTAAGTGAAAGATCTGTACAGCTTACTTTTTTTCTTTATTTCTTAAATTAAAAAATTGATAATAATTGAAAATCTTTCTGCTATTTAAATAATTTTGAGGAAATGGAATAATTTATACTTGACTCCAATAAGTACATGAAAAGTACAAGTGAAGTTAATTCAGTTTCAGAATTGAGAGAAATTATTAGTTCAATAATAGATGGGACGAGGCATGGTGTTAACTTTTCTGAGTGTGTATGAAAAGCTTGTGAAAACTTTAATCAATCTGTCTTCACCAACAGTTTTACAAACTTTGATGGGAAAATTGAATTGAACTTTTGCCCTGTACATAGCATGGTATATTCCTTTGTATAGACATTCCCTTTTTATCATGATTTTATAGCAGGTGTCATTCACCAAGAAGTTGGATCACAGTCATATTATTATATTTATATAATTTCCTCTCCATTGAATCTTTTTAATATCCCTGCCAGTTTCCCTGAGTATCGGATACCCTGATTGGCTAATTACCCACCTCCTGGGGGTATCGTGTGTTCTGATTGGCTGTGTTGGTTGACAGGTCTGGGTTACCTCACCCTGCCATGGACTTGGATGCCTGGGGCCTGGAACTCTCCTGACAATGGAGGGGAGGAAGTAGTGATCATTGATATGGACATATCATGCTACTTGTTGTATTTATTTTTAATTTCACATTGATAATGAAAGGTAAACAGCTTGTAGCTTTTAGCAGTGGGTGGTTGGAGTGGTAGGGATGGTAGCAGTAGTACTGACAGTCGTTGGGAAAGGGGAGATGACGAAAATTGGGTCAGAGATTTTGGATGATCAAGCATTGGGTCTAAGATGATATTTCTCAAGGAACATCTGGTTCTATTTACTTGTTTGACCAGTAAACTGGAATACAAGTTATAATACAGAGCTTTACTGAAACAGCTAACCTACGGATCCGATTGTAAGGGGGGACAATCCACGTAAAGTGTACTTCTAAAAGTCAAATCACCATTAAAGAAAATGAGGGTGAATATTATCACATTTAAATTTTTTAATGAACTTTTATAACTGTCATTACATGTTTTAAGATGGCTGTTATTGGGCTAAAACTCTTGATTATTTTTCCAAAGCTTATGCCAATTTTCTAAAATAGTTTATTTTAAAGTAAAGAAATCTAATCATCACACGAAAACATTCTACAGATATGGTAGAACATATTGCCCAGATAATACTATTAGTGAGGAATTTTAGGCTTTCCGTAAAATTGAAATTTGTCAGCTATGAGAAATGATCGGTTTGTACCGACGTTTAGATACCATCCTATTGATATGGGAGCTGATGACATCTTGTATTGTGACACTTGGAAAAAAAAGTATTTATTTCCTTTCCACGAAAAAAACAGGATGCTTGGATGGGTTTATTGTTAAAACTCCCCAGAGAGCAGCAGCCATTGGTCCTGATGTATTACCCACGGCACTTACGCTACAAATAGGTGGTAATACATCGTACCAATTTCTTGTTCACGGGGCCGGCAACTGTAATGTTTCAATTTGCCTAACTTAAGTATGATTGTGTGTTCATTTGCCTAACTTTTGGATTAGATTGTTCCTCCATTTGCCTAACTGACGGGTGATTGAATTACTAGAAATGTTTTGTCAGTGTTCTAAAAAAGCTTGGTACTGATGCTGTTAGCTTTTTGATCAGGATGTTGATTTCGGAGCTGGTCAGCAATGAACTGAAAACAGCAGAATCCATTAAAGCTGTGGTTCTACAGTGTTAACATGCAAATATATAGAATCTGTGTAATAAAATCTGTACATCGGTTTGTTAAAGTGTAAATTGTGGAAAACTTCCCAACATAATTTGGAGGAATGTTCAGCCATGAGCCTCGCCGTTCAAAGCATGATTAACTTTCTAAACAAACACAGATGTTTCATCGCGATATTTTTCAACTATTATGAGATATAAATGACAGAATTTTTGCATCCTGCATTCCATTTTAATCACATTTGAGAATAAAAAAATATGTTTGAAATTATTCAAGAAGGAAAGGATCTTTTGTTGGAAATTGAAGTTGACAAGAATTTTGATCAACTTGAGCCTGTATTATTGTGTTGTAAAATGGATCTATTTATGATTGGTTATCAGGAATAGGTTGTTTTGTGTTTGGAACGAAATGGTCAATCAAGTCCAATTATTTCTGTAAGTCATGAATATTCATGAATAAAAACAGAATGATATGTATTGACTGCAGTGTTTGTAGCATTAATCAGACGTTGTATTGACTAGATAAATATAAGGATGAATTGGACTGGCTGTTGTTACAGAGAACAGGAGACTCTAATCTTCTGAACTCTTGTGATCATGGTCTGGGAAACTCTTTGTCATTCTGTCCGACCTTTGTCCTTGAACAACATTCCTGTCCTTTTATATAATTGTAGCCGTCAGATCTGTTATAGAACACGGTTACGTCCCAATGTCGGATTGTCAACATTCAGATTGGGGCGGTGGGGACGTTTCGGGCTGGTATGAATACCTACGGTCATTTTCTGGTCAGTCAGTAATGCGTTTGACATCATCTTGACAATGCAGACGACAGTTGACGCCTGCTTAACCACGAATCGGACATGTCCACGCGGCTGAAATAATTAAAACACTGGCATGGTTAGGGATTAAGTTACAGGGCAGCCTTCGGTATTCACATTACGACAAAGGTACCTTATTAAATATCACCGTCATGCATACAAAAGTACTCATTGATCTTTAAAGAGAGAAATCATATAATGATGAAGCTAACTTTAGAGGGGGAATCTAACAGATAGGAGATGGTTGCCTCCAAATCTCAGTTTTCTCATTCCGTTTAAAAATAGCAAGAATTCCTGAAACATGGATTTACAAGAAAGTTTCTGACCTTCAAATTTTAATTGTAGCTGTAAAGTAAGGGAGATATGTTTGTATTTCTTATTTTTGGAGATCTAGAATGTTTAATCGAGATTTTATGGTCGATAAATTTGTAAAAACATAATTGCTGTAGACTTACTAGAGATAAAAAGATTGGAAGTAATTGGCTTCTGGAGCAGATAAGTGTATGGAGATGCATCAATGCTGTAGACAGGTGATTCAGTTCTGAACATTCTCATTGAATTGCTCCTTTGTCCAATAATGGGAAATATATGTCCATAAGTTTTGATAATCAAAATTTGAGAAATTTTAATTTGCATTTTACTTCGATTTTTATGAAGTGATTAAGGAAGAATTTCATCTACAGGTATTTTGGAAACCCATTATAATCTCAATTTTGTAAATGTGAAATATGTAGCTTCTTATTTGAAAAAAAATGAAACAAAAAATTAAATTAAAATGCTTTTTAACAACTTATTAAGAGATGAATTGGATGAAAAAGGTTGAATGTAAGTCATATATGTGTATACCTTGGTATTTAGAATGATATGCTGTATTGTGAAGGTTAATGATCCTACAAAAGACACCATTACCAAGGTCGTCAGAATTGAGGGATATTTACCACTGAGGGCTGAGTCAGCATGTGTAACTATCCCCGAGTGTATGGTCGGATACCGTCCCCATTTCTGAGAACACATTTCCTCAGGAAACGACAAGAAATAATGATAAATCTCCCGAACAATTCCATTTAACTGTCCGTCTGCTTTACACTGGCGATAAGCTGAACTGCTTCCAGGTTTTTTGTGCATCGTCACAATTATATTTTTTGTTTTTTTTGTTTTTCGTAAGACAAAACAGTTTATGTAATATAGCGGTATGATAATGTATAATAATTTTATTATCAACTTTCCTGAATTTAGCAGATATTTTTGATGGGTAATGATAAAGATAGGAAAGGTCTGGGATATTTCAGAAAGTTGATGTATATAGTTTTGTATTAAGTGATTGCGATATAACAGCAGGCAAAATCTCTGGACTGTTTCAGACTTTATGTATAAATGGTTTATTGCTTTTCGTATAGTTTTATACAAGTTTGGTTCCGATATATAAGCCGTGGGAGGTATTTGAAAACTACCCTATTGCATAATATAAAATCTAAAGCCGCAATATTGAGCATCTGCCTAGTTGAGAATACTGGTCCATGAGACCTTCCTGAAGCTTATAAACAGATATCAACAAATATAGATAAGATATCAATGCCGTCCATTATTTCTGTAGATGGTCGAGGAGATTGGTATATACTTTATCGACTGCCTGGAGATTTGTACAGACAGTTTATGGACCGCCCACAGTTTTCCGTAAACCACCTTCCATATTATTTGATTATTGTTGCCATTCTGAAGCAAAACGAAGTTTTGATGTCTACGGAAATGGTTCGGATGACATAATGTTGTATTGCTTGGCCTCCGGCTACAGCGGTGTCCATATTTATATCTCCGAAACGAGTAAAGATAGCAAAATGTCACAAAAACAATTCCGATACCTCCATAATGTGGTGACATCATGCCCCTTATTTACGTGGTTTTTGCAATCGATGTTCGTGATGGTCTGATTGGTCCAGCTGGTTCTTTGATGCTAATGGTCATAGTGGTCCAAATGGTCATGTGTCTGTTGTCCGAATGGTCAGTTTATTTGGGGATAATATTAGAAAGGACCTTGTTCTATTGTGATCTGGTATTTTATGAAACTTAATGTAGAAAAAATATTCATTAACAATTTGCTAATTGAATTTGTTTATGGTTAAACGAATATATTGCCCAGATTAAAAGGTAAACATTTTCTGTATGAATTAGGTATATAAATTCATAAGCTGTGAAGTGTGTTAATTTGGTCAGGGAACAGTTGGATAGTGTTAAAAAGGATTGAAACTTATGGGGGGGGGGGGGGGGGGCAGACCTGTAAACACTATGATAGGGGTGGGGGTTAGGAGAGGGGGGGGGGGCAGACCTGTAAACACTATGATAGGGGTTGGGGGAGGGGGGCAGAGCTGTAAACACTATGATAGGGGGGGGGGGAGGGCAGACCTGTAAACACTATGATAGGGGTTGGGGGAGGGGGGCAGAGCTGTAAACACTATGATAGGGGTGGGGGAGGGGGGGCAGACCTGTTAACACTATGATAGGGGTGGGGGGGCAGACCTGTGAACACTATGATAGGGGTTGGGGGAGGGGGGGCAGACCTGTTAACACTTTGATAGGGGTGGGGGGGGGGGGGGGGCAGACCTGTAAACACTATGATAGGGGGTTGGGGGAGGGGAGGGGGGCAGACCTGTTAACACTATGATAGGGGTGGGGGGCAGACCTGTAAACACTATGATAGGGGTTGGGGGAGGGGGGGCAGAGCTGTAAACACTATGATAGGGGTGGGGGTTGGGGGAGGGGGGCAGAGCTATAAATACTATGATAGGAGGCTGGAGGGGAGAGTAACATTGAGGATGGGAGGGGGTAAAGAAGGGGGAGGGGCTAACTGTGGGAGGGGGAGGGGAGAGTAACAAAGAGGGTCGGAGGGGAGATGGCAGGAGGTGAGAGTAACATTGAGGGTGGGGGGGGGGGGGGGGGGTAAAGAAGGGGGAGGGGGTAACTGAGAGAGGGGGAGGGGAGATGTAAACAAGGAGATTGGAAGGGGAGAAGGGGTAAAGGAGAGGGAGGAGAAATGTAAACAAGGCGATAGGGAGGGTAAAAGTAATTATTCAACCCACATGTTGTCCTCTTCAAACCGTAACAGGCCAGATACTTCTACTGTAGCTTGGAAAACTCATTAAAGATTCGTGTCCCTGAAAACAGTAGGTGACAAAAATTCAATGCATCAACATACATAATAATTTTTCTATGGGATTTAAAGGATTATAGCAAAAAATGTATCACAGATGTTTTCGTTAATTAAAATACAAGCGGTATTAGTCACACTGAGATCAAGAACAGACAAACGCTTGACAGGAAAAATGGCGAGCTTAAAATGATAATTTTGTTCATCTCGCTGACTTTCATTAACCCAAACTGTCGTATTAGTTCGACCTGTCGCACCTAAATCATAAAAAATTCTTTTTGTTCTCGGACATAATGAATAATTCATAAATAGTTACGAGGACGGTATTCAAACTTTGACCCAGTCTTGTCTGTTAGTATGAAGACTGAAATTTCTTACAAGGTGTTGATCAAGACATCACACAAATAAAACGTTTATAATCCCACGAAAGTCGTTTTACTGGATACTGGCCAGGAGTGCCTGAATAATGTAATGCAGTGTCTTATAAAGTTTTCTTTGTATGCGTTACATAAAAAAATTATAATCCTTTTGGAGATAGTCATGCTGCGTCTGTATAATGATACTCCAGGGTGTTTGACCGGAGAGCATGTTTATGACATTTCAGAAGATTTGTTATTTATGAATGGTATTTCTACAGGGCTATTGTATGACAATAGCTGCCCATTTTGTAGTTGTAATCAAAGTAGAACATTGAAAAGCAGTTAATTTACATATATCCATGAAAATAGCGACAATGAAACGTTTTCCGCCTCAAATGCTTCCATTCCCAAGATGGTTGAAGAATTTAAAAACTTGGGGTCATAGGGTTCGTGAAAACATTAAAATTTTTCATTTTTCTCAAATTTCTCATCAATTTAATTGTTAGATGGGAAAGCATGTTATCGGTGGTGTATGATGCTTGCGATAACTGCCAGCTTTTTCTGTTGCCTTGACGATCTCTTCCCAGTATCAGCAGCCGTCTGTCCGTTGTACAGACCTGCTTACTGCGACTGGCTGTCTAATTGTCTGCGGCTTCCATTCTCTTCCATCCGTAAAACTGGCTGGGGAGCCGGGCACAGATCGCTTGCCTCAGATAGCATGGAATGGTCCTTCCAAAATCGGGAAAGCAACCGAGAGGAGATATTGGAGATAGGGGTATTCCTCCCTGGATCTGCAGGCTAGCTTCCGGATTCTACCTCCCCTAAATGTCCAATGGGACCGAGATACGGTGACAGATATGAAGCACATGGTCCATGGAAGCTCCCTCGGGAGTTGTGGACGAGGTAGAGATGCTAGATACAGATAGGATAAGAATTCAAAATAAAAATACAGATTTGTTTTCAAATTTTTGGGGGTTTTGGGAAATCTGATATGTTATGGATAAATAATTTAATTAATTTGTACGGACACTGAATGGCGACCAGTATTCGTTTTAAAATTCATTTAATATGATTTTATAACCAAATAAATTAATATCCAGCATGAAATTTGACATTTTTAAAATGTCATTGTATTGTATGGACGAGTATTGTGGAGTATGTTCAGCTTCCATTTAATCAAGTTTAGATCTTGGTCTCTTCAATGTTTTTTCGGACCAGCTTATAATCTGCTATTTTCATTTCACGATGGAATTTGAGAGATAAGTTATTAAATGATGCCCATGATACTTTATATAGATAAAAATGATGCTCAATCTAAATTTTTTATATCGACACGTTTCATGTTTAAATGTCTTTTGTCCCTTTGAGACAACAGATGGTAGCAAAGCTCCACCTCAACAAGCCATGATTCACAACGTTTTCTTTTTGCTAAAATCGGATTGAAAAATATGCTTTTCAATGTATGCATCACTGTCTAAGTTATTTTTATAAAAAAAAAATTATCAAACATTTTATAGCAGGATTTTTGTCTCATTTTTGTCAGAAAAAAAATGTGAAAGAAAGTCACAGCGACGCTGAGCTGACTCGAGTCTACCTTGTCGTAAATTGCTGTCATACTGACGATTAAATTACGCCTCCGGGTAATTGATTACTCGTCCTTTTATCAAAGGATAAATATTGCATACATGTATCGTATATATTCATGTTGACAACTTTGCACCTTTTCCTCAAGTTTTTTACCTGTAAGATCTGGTTGAATCACCTTTTAGCGATGAGATGTAAGGCAATGAGGGAATATATGTGTCGTAAGTTGATGAAACGAGAGTTTTATATACCTATAGGTAATCGTATTGAGGATTTACCTTGCGTTATATATATAGCACACTTCTTTATAGATGCAAAGTGTGTAATTGGCTGGGTTAAGATGATTTAATAATACTTGTAAACACAAATTTTTTTATTTTTTTTTATATAGTTCCTCTATAGATATGATATTCTCAGTAAATATGATAGTTTCTCTGTAAATATGATATAGTTTTTCAGTAAATATGATATTCTGTGATATTCTCTGTAAATGTGATATATTTTCTTTGTAAACATGATATTCTCAGTAAATATGATATTTTGTGATATTCACTGTAAAAATGATATAGTTTCTCAGTAAATATGATATAGTTTCTCAGTAAATATGATACAGTTTCTCAGTAAATATGATATAGTTTCTCAGTAAATATGATACAGTTTCTCAGTAAATATGATATAGTTTCTCAGTAAATATGATACAGTTTCTCAGTAAATATGATACAGTTTCTCCGTAAATATCATATTCTCAGTAAATACAATATAGTTTCATAGTACTTATTAACCAACCAAGGAAATAGGACCCAATGCCTGCAGCAGATGCAGTTGACCGGATTTATAAACAGTTTGTCTTCTGCCTTAAACAGCCGATAGATGCATGTGTTAGCAGCATGTTTGTCAAGGAGAAAAACTAAAGCCCTACCTTACAACTTTTTAGATATATACTTTAATGTACATTGACCCATAAAATATAATTTTCAATGACAACAAAAGCTGATATATTAACTAGAACTTTCACGAAAACTCAAGCTATAAATTAGAAATCGCTTTAACAGATTTCATGGCTTTGAATATTTCATGAGATGATTTGGATGAAGGAATAGTGTGGGGTCGTATTTCAGGCCGTGTTTGGTATACATTGAGATGGGTATCGGAAAGATAGACCCTGCCTCACAAATCGTCTTAAATTACCTTTTCGCTCTTTGTCTTCTTTAAAAAATCTTGTGCAAATGATCGTAAGCGAGTCTAATAGCAAAAAGATATTCTGCTGGATAAGAGTCTTGTCCTTTTTTGTGTGTCGACTGTAATACGTCTAAATATCTTGAGCCTTCTGTAGTTGATGAAGATCAGTCGACGTCGTAAATGATGGTCGTGAACAGCAAAATTTCGGGTCAACGGTAGCACTTTGCGGGACGTTTAATCATCCGACAGGTGAGAAATGGTTTGGAGGTAAAATACAGCAGATCATCTCATCAATCCCATAATTCAACGGGAATAAATTCAGCGTGTCAAAAATGATTGCGGATGACTTTGTGAATGGGAAACTACAGCTGATACTTAAGTTGCATAATTTTCACATAAAATACCTGATCGTGTTTGTAGGTTTCACGTTACGGGGTAACTACATCTGGCTTTTCGCACAAAACACTTGACGGAATATTTTGTACTTTCCGTTCTTTGTAAATTTTTTCCTCCATTGTTGCATAATTATATACATGTTAAAGATAAACAGGTAAAAATCTACCCACAAAGTTTGTTATTGCGCACTCCCAAGTTCTGAAACGCTTTTACAAGTTATTGACTACCTTAAAATTCTGAACTGAGTTTAGAACCAAAATGTGTTGTTACCTACAAGTCTCGGAATTCTGAAATGCTACCAATCAGAGTTTGTGACTAAAAGATTGATGTAATAAACTTCTAGTACTGGAATGGTTATAATTTGTTAGTACGAGGAGAGTGGTTTCAAATACATTCACATGTAGATTGGTCATAATATATATATAACATTACAATATTACAATGGCTTGGTTGGAAGTTACAAAATTGTTTTTTAGGGCAATTGAGTAAAATAAAAGGGGGAGGGGGTTTTAGTGTAATAAACCTGGTTTCCATAATATTGCGTATTAAATAATTGGATATTGTTACATAAACTACTTATCTACTTATCTCCAACCAAAAATATATATACATGTACAGAATTAGATGTTTTAAAATAAGCTTTGTTTGAAGATACAACAATTGCCTCTTAATCTTAGCCCTTCTACTTGACTCCCAACACATTTTAAACCAGTAATAGAGAAAAAATGGAGGAGCGGGGACAAATTAGGTTTAAACGGGGACTAGGTAGCTTACGTTACTACAGGCTGGGAATAGTGGGTAATTAATCACATTATAGGGCTTTGTAAAGAGGAAAACCTTGTTCCAAATGGCACACATGCATGTAAGATAGATTACAGGAATACACTAATTAGAATTTTAAAGTAGTAATTTAATACCGACCCTTTGTCACACAAAACAGTCTTGTTGCTATCAGCTAACATGACAAATCAGTATTAGAATGGAGAAACGTTATTGTTGGTGCCGAGGAATAGACAAATCCGCAATACTTGATACAGTCAAACCAAGAAAGGCCAGTCTCCGGTAAATTCTCTCGGGTATTTGATTTCGACATGACATAAATATTTTGGGAGAGTCTCGTTTGATTTAGAGACATCGCTGGTTAAGGTGTAATATAGAATATCAGAGACAGAGTCCGGACGATTGATTGTAAGGGGTAGAATGTCCAGGGCGATATCCAATGATATCCCTGGAGTGGAAGAATTACAACGTCCGCAGAGAAAGGAAGTGTAGGGGATGGGAGTGAGGTTATGGATGAGTTGCGACAGGTGGAGTGTTGAGATGTTCCTCTTTGTGTTATTGGGTTGTAAGGATACGGAGATGTTGAATTGCCCTGTCTTAGAACAAATGAAAACAGAAATTTCACCAGAATTAACAAGTTAGAATATGTCTTGCTTTATTAAGAGAGGTGATAATCTGTCTGGATTACACAGGTAAAATATGTCTGGCTTACACAGGTAAAATATGTCTGGATTACACTGGTGAAAAATGTCTGGCTTACAAAGGTTAAATATGGCCAGCTTACACAGGCAAAATATGCCCAGTTTATACCTGTAAAATATGCCCAGTTTACACAGGTAACATATGCCCAGTTTACACAGGTGAAATCTGTCCAGTGTATACAGGTAAGGTAAAATATGCCCAGTTTACACAGGTAAAATATGCCCAGTTTATACAGGTAAAATATGCCCAGTTTATACCTGTATAATATGCCCAGTTTATACAGGTAAAATATGCCCAGTTTATACAGGTAAAATATGCCCAGTTTATACAGGTAAAATATGCCCAGTTTATACAGGTAAAATAAACACAGGTAATATTACAGGAAGGCCATATAAAAAAGAGTGGTCATAAATAAACAAAATGGAGAGATGTTAATTTGACACGAACCTTCCTTATCAAGAAAATTTAAACTCACTTTCCTTCTATTCCATCAACACTGATCTGTTAAATTACACTGACTAGATCTATTTTACACTGCTACGCCTTCATATGCTAGAAATGGCATCTTTTACGAGAATAAATCTGGCCAGTCCATTCAACACTAGTCAGCCTTGTGATAAAATGGACGTGAAATGGTGTTTATTTGTAATTATTTATCATCCTGTGATAATACCACGCCACACAGAATAAATAGGTCCAATCGATGGAGGGGCATAGCCCTCCTGACACAAATCAAGGATAACATTAGTCTCGGCGATCAATCCCGCAAAAAATCAATAAATAAAGTGAGACGTGAAATTATTTTGTTAGAGAATTACGTCGCAGCTATATCTCGATCAAAAACATCAGCTGTAATGGTTGAAACATTTAAAACGGTTTCAACAGCCATGTTCTTTCGTATCCCTCCTGATAATCTGACATACAGAAAATGTTCATTGTTGATTAATAAAGGGGTTTTGAGTATAGGCAGTGTAATGGTGAAGATTTCGGCAGAAAGCAACGGCTACGAAGCATGAGTTTTTAATTTATAACACTCAGTAACGGTACGAAAATGACATTTTATAATGCATTGCATTTTCCATTAAATGTATCTACTCAGTTTTCTATATTTCAATTATGAATATGGTCATTGATGCATTAAATAAGTGTGAAACTCATTTAATCAAGAAAAGTTCCACTGATGTAAGAAGATATCAGTTTCGTACCGACGTTTCGTCACAAACAACTGTTAGATTTCAAACCAAGTGATGATATCGCAATAGATCTAGGTGCAGATAAAGTTATCTCCCTTAGTCACAGTTGTGATGTTGAACATGAGAAATTTGGTGTTATACTTAGGATTTGCTCTCTGTGAATGATGGCGTTGATGTTTATGTTGTCTGTGCTTTAAAGACGGCATGATTTTGTAATAACTAACTGGAAATGGAAGATAATTGCATTTTATTTGGAAGTTTCGCATTGCTGCATGGCTCCGTGGTGAGAAAGCTATTTCAGCAGGGACTCGTGAGTTAAAATGACGGGGAGCCCACACTGACGAATATTACCCATCTAATTAACCGTAAATAGAGAATGTTTAAATCGTAGGGTTCTGTAGTGATATTCCTTGAGTAATTCACATCTGTACCTCCAGATTTAATTGAGAACCTGAATCAATTGCCATCTGGTCAGTGAGCAATACTTCACCTTGTTAATATTTTAGGAAATAAGATATTAGGGTATCACGCAAATTTGAAAAACGAAACACAAGATCATCATGCACAAATATGCATATTACTTAACATAATCAAGTTCACAGCTTCATGGAAGAATAAAAAAAAAATATCCAAACGATGCCCTCCAGCGAACGACATATAAATCTTGATAACTTTTTCGGATAGAGTTATTAATATTCATATAATGGGTTGGTTTTGTATGGTAATTCGTCGAAGCTGATAAGCTTTTCAGGTTGTGTCATAAAAATTACGCAAATTGGCGGAGTTATGAGCCAATTTAATCATGCGTGCTGTGCATTTGATGCATATATTAGATAATAGGGTGACTTTATGGAGTCCACACCTATCATTTTGCATATTTGTAATGGACATCGCCATGGTAATTTACTTCAGGATGATGAAAACAACGACCTAAATGAAATATACAGGTGATATTTTGTCAATACCTGGCTCTGCCATACCGACCAGAATTGTCATTTGACAAATATTGATATATATATATATATATACAGGGTAGCTTCCCGCAGGGTGAAAAAAGTTAATCATTGTTTTCAGAAAGATAGATAAGTTTTATGGATGGCAAAAAAATTTTATCGTGACCTTCACTGAATCATCGTCTATATCTCGGGTGTTATTCAGTCAAAGTTTATGGAATTTTACGCTTTTTTGCTGTCTCGACTTGGTATCCACGACAACCGAAATCAAATTTTATCAGACATGCATGCTGATGTTTTCTTTCAAAAACATTACCAATATTTTGTGAATATTGTAAAGTTAATGATTCACTAAAGTCATGGTTAGAGATTATTGTTAACAGTTAAAGATATAAAAAACAATGATATATCTTCCGTAGAACAAACAGAGAATTTAAATCTTGCTTCGGAGCAATTTTTTCAGCTACACAATGGCATTATAACTGCGCAATCTGCCTTAGGAAAGATAAAAACTGCAGAGAAAATGCAGAGAAATTTGTCCCTGATTTTCAGATAACACTGAATGTCAGAAGTTATGCATGTTGTTTCCATTGGACATGAAACAGAGGCTTGAGAAAGCAATGAATCTGTGTGTGTTTGAGTTAAATAATAATAAACATCAAAATGTTTGCAATCATCATGACAGTCCGTGTATTGTATACAAAGTTTCGAAAGTGACTTTATTGTGCAAAGAAGATGAAATGTAAGTGTAGGAATATGTAACAAAGTCTTGGTACAGGAAACACAGGCAGGGGCCACATGGCGTATATGAAATTACGGCCCCACCCCGGGACTCAGATAAAAAATGCTCAAACACTATCACGGTTCCCGGGGAACAAAGATAAATAAAATGGCTGACAGTCAGGGGGACTGTTGATAGGGGGTACTTGGGTGGTGATAAGCCGGGATGGGTACACAGATGTCCCTCCTCGACTCCACAGGTACGAGGAATGGCTGATTGCGGCATCTCACAGTCCACCAGCAACAAAAACAAACATTTAGGCCAAATGGTCCCAAGTCCTACTGGGAGGAAAATTTACCGCATTAAAATTTCAATTTACAATAATGTTTTAAATGGTGTTCTGTGCAGGGAGCTCTACCCATTTTCTGTAAAATGGTGAGAAATGGGATATTTGAGAGAGTATGTTTTCGTCAGTAAATGGCAGTTAGGTTAATGTTGTTCACAGTATTAGGCAAGGATAAGTGACGAGGAAAATTATCAGGTTTCATGTACTATAAAGGTTGTGTTTTCAAAGGTTCTAATTTTTGGTTTTGCGAAATGTCTAGAGCAACAATGATGCTTTTTTGATGGAATTTTGAAATAGACTATAATTAACTTAATGATTTTTACTTTCCAAGTATTTTTTTTCATATTGTGTTATATTCTGTAAAATTTCAAAAATTGAACCTGAAGAGAATAACAAGCTTATGTAATCAGGGATGTCATTTCAAATTTAAAATGAAAAACACAATTTTTTAATCTCTGTGTTCATGAGAATTTATTTTTGTTTTTGCAGATGAAGAAACTGGCATGGTCAAACAGGACAATAATCTTTATCCACAAACACCCGAGGAGGATCTATCTAAGGAATGGTGTAAGTAAAACTTTATAGTACTACAAATAGTGTGAAGTTGTCTTCCCTTTAGTTTTGGTCGGAATGTTTTGTTGTATCAGTGCGACAGTGTAAGTTGATGTAGCTCGTAGTCAGACATGGCAGATTCTAATACAAGTAGACACAATCAATGGAAACTTATGATAACATTTGCTGAAACAATATGTTAGCCTCACAGAATTCAATTTTCCATTTGCCACCTGGAGCTTTGATAATTTGTTCACAGAATGCTGGAGTCGGTAGATTTAATTTGCTGTGGAATAAGTGCCGGAAAATGGAAATTGTCTATTGTTTTGCAAGTGCTCTTGGTGAAACAAAGTGATAGTCCTACTGCTATTTATCTGGAGGGCTCACAGACCTGTTATATTGAGACGATATCTAATTCATCTACTTAACTAATATTGCAGCAAAGCCAAAGTTTATACAGCCAGAGAAAATGAAAAAGCGGGATTACCAGAGGCCGGTCGGCAGTTCTGTCAGGTTCGTCTGTAAGGCTGTCGGTAACCCCCGACCTCAGATTTCATGGCTGAAGGATGGAAACAGCATCACCACCGACGACGAAAACTCCAAGCGGCCATCTTGGACATTAAAAAAGACGGAACTGAAGGAAAGTGACAGTGGCAGATATTCCTGTGTTGTCAACAACAGACAAGGGGTCATCACCTACAACTACTCCCTGGAGGTCATCGGTAAGTCAAGGGTCATAGGTCACTGGTGTAATACTCCTTTAAGGTCATAGGTCATACAAGTGGAACACTTACCGGAGGTCATCAGTAGGTCATAGGTCATTAAACCTGGTTTCCATAATATTTGGTCTTAAATAATTAGATATTGTTACATAAACTACTTATCTACTTATCTCCAACCAAAAATATATATACATGTACAGAATTAGATGTTTTAAAGTTAGCTTTGTTTAAAGAGTAAAAACGTGATTAAAAGTGATATTCAGAGATTTTTCAAAACATAACTATATACTTTTACCGGTGTATAGTTTTGATGTTTCAAACAGCAATTATTCAAATATTTATCACATCATTTCAAGTTCAAATGATTTTTTGTTGACAGAAAAATTTCATGAGAAACCAGTCCTTCTGAAGCCCCACCCACTCAACACAACCGTGGAGTACGGGGAAACGGCTTCCCTTCAGTGTAAAGTGGAGAGTGTCGTACAGCCTCATATACAGGTGAGTAAATCAACAAAATGGTCGTCTCATCAGTCTAGAAATATCTGGAGACTAAAACTTTGGAATTTGTCTGTCCATCCATTTGTCGAATTATCGTAGATCTTTAATTGTCACCTATAGCAACCAAATGGATGGCAGAGTAATGGGTTGAAACAGGTTTCATATCCTACCATATACGGAGTTGTGGCCCTTTGTTGCCAGTTTTGAATTGGCCACAATTCGTGTGTCTCTTAATATTTAAGAGACTAGATATTGCTGCTAGTCTCAACTCAACACGAAAATAATCTGAAAAAAATTAATACTTTGCTTCACAAAACAGTGAATTCAGTTTTATTTGGCATTAAAAATGAATTGATGAGCTTCGTTACTCAAACACATATGCTGTTAGCTTAATATCAAATCTGATGAAAATAATGTTAACAGAATTTGCCGATAATCAGTAATAATGATTTACAATTTTTCAGTGGTTGAAGCGTGTGGATGATCCGTCGGAGGTAAAGAACATGAACACAACACTACGCCTTGGTGGCCAGCAGTTTATCGTATTAAAAACGGGCGAAGTTTGGCCGGGCCCAGACAACACCTACCTAAACAAGCTAGTTATACAGAAGGCTCGTGATCGTGACTCTGGCGTCTATATCTGTCTGGGGGCCAATGCCATGGGTTATAACGTAAGGAGCGCGTATCTGACCGTCGTCAACAGTGAGTACAAACTTTGTAGATTTAGTGTTATAAAGATGTATCACAATCAATAAAAAGGTTTTTCCTGGCCATTTGGGGATATTGCTACATGGTGCAAGTTGAGAAGTTTTTGATCAGCAATAGTGTAAAATGGCGAAATTGGTTACTGGATTTTGTGTCCCCGCATGAAATGTATATAAATGTATCCAAATAATTTGGGAATTTGATAAATTCATTGAGAAAAATCTATATAAGTAATACATAAGTATATGCAATCCGGAATGGGGTCGAAATTTGGTCGAAAATGTTTAGGCAGGACCAATATAAACTTCTCATCGCTATCTAAATAAATAATTGTTAACCAATAAATATACTTTTCAACTTTATATAATTTTTTCTTTAATTTTTTTCCCCAGCAAATCCTCACAGATCATCACTGGATTCAGATAATGGAAGCAGTAGCCTCCCCTTGATGATTGCAGTTCCTACGTGTATCATCATTATCATAGTCGTCATGGCAATCGTTCTTTTACAAAAACGGAAAAGCTGCAATAATTCATCGAACTCTAATGCAAGGAATACGAGGTTTAACCCCGTACCTACGCACGAGACAGAACCATATCCTCCACTTCAAAACAATCCCGCCACGAACTTACACATCAATCCGATGCAAAATGTTAATATCAGAGACATGTACACAGGGGTCCACAACCCACATTTAATACAAAGTAGTCGAGAAAAATTATCAAAAAACCATAGTATTGATTTTTATACAGACATATCATCCGTTTCTCAAAGTCGAAATAATCCACACTCATCTCAACATATGTATTCCTATTGATGTCATGTGTCTTCGTTGTGTATGTTACCATGGTAACTCGTATTCGGTTACCGTGGAGACAGAGACTATAATGCACCTTAGTTGAGCAGGACGTACTCCGTGTACCCAATAGTTGTTCAGAGGTATATGACTCGTTATCTCAATCAAGATGTGCGTAATACAAGACACCCGTTGTGATTCTGAAAAAAGTACGTACCTACTCTGTGATCAATTTTGCCTTCTTCATATCAATAACTTCGGTACAATTTGGAAGAGAAACGTTCTGCAGTGACTGTTGCATGAAAGGACATGTTTTATTTCTGAAAAACTTTTAAATTCACAAAGATTTTGGAGTAAAACCACTTGCAGTCACCTAATTGCCAAAGATGTGTAATGTTTTTTTTGTGATACAGCCGTCGCATTAAATTCAGATTCTCAATATGGTTGTGACATAGAAAAAGAACTTCGGTGGGAGAAGTCTGATCACATTCAATATACCGAAAGATTGTTGAAACTGACAATGTACAAAATATTGGAGGAACTGACTATTGTTGAAAATTAAAAATTCAACAAAGCGTCTGATGTTTTGGTTGTGAATGGAGGAAGACGACAAAGCCGGCTCACCTGGCCCTTGTGTGATGATTTCGCTTCCCACAAGAGTTACCTGCCCTTTGAAAACAATTGTGATTTTGAGCACAAATTTCAATAATATTGGGAGACAAAAAAACATGGAACAATTAGGTTGTGACACCATAAGTGATTAAAAAATCCCATTGTGTAACAACACTTTGGTGGTGTGATACCAGTGATAAGTTCCTCCAGGAGTTATCTGCCCTTGGCTCAATAGTTCAAGGGTCAATGTTGCAATATTCACAAGAAGTGAAGTAGATAATTGTGCTGCAATAAAATGAAGATTTATGACGTTTATTTAAGCGACTAATCTACAAACAAACAAAAAAACGTGTTAATCAGGATCACGTTGAAATTTCTACAAACATTTTGTATTTTGTACCAGGACACAAAAAAAGTGCATTTGTTTGTGTGTGAAGAGATACAATTTATTTGAATTATAAGTAATATATTTCCATTGAACAGGTAAAACAATGACTTCCAGTGTTAAATGAACACCAATATGAAGACATGTCTGTTAAAGAGTGTTGCGTTCATGGTGTAATGAAAGACGGCCGACTCTGTGATGATATTTGCCCGTATATAACAGTTGATAAACAACAGAGACCTTGCTATTGTTAGCAAGACTTAAAGTATACATGTATTGTGAAAATGATGTGATATGAGAATGATGGAAGGATATATCTGGAAAACCAGTTGAGTGTTTGATAATTTGGAATGATGTGAGATTTGGTGTACTGGTGCATGTGTATGCGTGTAGCTATGATAATTAAACTGGGGAGGATGCGATGTAAAATAGGAGGAAGTGATGTAAAGGAAGTGATGTAATCAAGGGAGGAAGTGATGTAATTGAGGAAGTGATGTAAAATGTGACAGATGAAAGTTTGATGGACAATCATCAGGCGCCTTCTCTACATACCTTCGTTATAGAATAATGAAAAAAACAGGGCATGCTCATATTAATTATTTCCATTCTAGAACAAAGGAAAAAAGGGCATGCTCAGTTGAGTTTTAATTTAGGACGTGGGGAAAACACTATTTTAGGTTGTCAAACTATCGCAATCATAATGGAAATTATCAGACTTCATACCCAGTAGATAATTGTTGGTCAGGTGACTTGTCCTTTTAATTAGATACTTTGTAAAAACTTGTTCCTTACTTTAAATGCTGAAGCAGATTGAAGTTTCGCACATTTTATTTAGTCACTTTTTTCTCTAAAGTTTTCTTTAAATTTACAATATCCAAGTCAAATGTTGTTCAAGTTTTCCATTTCTACTTTCCATGTTGTATTTTAAGTGTTTTTTTTCTTCCTTCTGATTAAAATTGATCAATATTTATTTTGCATAGCACTTAATTTGTGTTGTAAATCTTCAATAAATACACTATCATTTTTAATATAAATTCAATACTTTCAACCGCATGTTTTTATATGAAAATAAGTCGGGCTGTTTCATATTGATTTTCAATTTCTTTAAAATTAAAACTGTATATTGTATTTTGTGTCCTCTTTACCATTAAATTGCAGATAAAATTGGTAATGTTCATGTCAAAGCTCGATATTTTCAACATCAATGTTACTAGAAGAAAATCCTTCTTTGAATGAAGATAAAAATGCTTTAAAGAGTTGATCATATTCATACTCACTACAACATATTCTCCGAAAAACAAGGCTTAATGTGAAGTGAATTTGTTGTTTCCCAACGATATGACCTTTGTCCTTTTAACACCAGGACCTTAACCTTGAATTATACCTGTAATTCTAAAAAATCCCCCGCTGGTAAACAAAGTGCCTTGTAGCAGTTCGAAACTGACAACTGCCTGTCACTTAAAAATATTTGTTTATCAGTCCGACACTTAATTAGCTTGGTATGATTTCAAAATTATATTAATTTGAATAATTTTCATTTACAATAGGTCATTGTTCCCCGTGGTCTAATTCAACATATAAATTAGCGCCCAGTATTTATATCGCTCAAATCAAAACAGGACGAAACTAAATGTGACAGGTATATCTAGTCAGATAAATTGGAGGGGAATCTATGAATGTCACCAAAACTAATAATTCATACGTTTATGTCGCAAATTTCATTTTTAATTGGACAAATTATCCAATAAAAGATAGGTCAAATTTAGTTCATCTGCACAGTGAGAGAATAAAGCCTTATTTATATTTAGGCTTTGGAATTAAAAAATATATTTTGCTGTTTGTGGATTTTTTGGATAAATTAAGAGTATATTTGTAATAGATCAGGAGAATTTGGGGACGAATAAGAGGTCGTATATTACGTAGTATGATGATGGTATAAATCTGATTTGAGTGAATTTAATTTGAATCTTCATATCAATAGAAATGATGCATTGAGGGAATTATTTTTTTAGCATTGGATGTAAGATTTTCAGTGAAAAGTGATGATTTATGTGTATAGATGTCTAGCTTCATTAATCCAATCAGCCGTTGTTCTCAACATTTACTGTGAAATCATAAAGTTAAGCTCCCTGAATATATATATATCAGGTTAATATAAAAGTCTTGTGAAACTTAAATGCAACTTAAGTAGTGAATGGAAAAGTGAATAAAATATTAAACTTTCTATAGAAAACATGAACAGAACGGTGGCTGGATTAATGAAATCTAACTAATTTGCTTAATTAATTGTGATTTACAAAATTTTTTTACTATTCTTATTTAGAATGAAAAATTCAAGGAAAGAATTTTTATTGAGAATGAAAATTCAAGGAAAGAATTTTATTAAGTGCTAAATGATACTTAATTTTTTTATTCCTATATTTTTTTTTCTTTCAAATCTTGTGAGTTATGAAGGGTTTGATGTCTTAGGACAAGTTAAATATACATTCTATTTTTCTAACGTTAGGAAGTCATACCAAAGAGAGGCGATAAAGAACCATTATCAGGTATTAAATATTGTTTGTTTTTCTGTGCAATACTTTGTCAGCAGTATGGGTGTGGCTTGTGGAGCAGAAACCTTGATAGTTTTGTTTTGTTCGGTACCTTTTACATGCAAAGGTTGCATATAGGTAAAAATATCTTGATGTACCTTCCTTCCCCAAATCTCTAAGACATATCACATTATGAAATCAATCACTCACATTATTTTCACCTCGTTTCAAAGTGTTAGTTCAGTGGTTGAAATATTTTATTGAAATTAATATCTGACAAAATTTAATTTATGGAGAATTATTTGCGAAAATTTTTTTTTTAAAAAAGAAGGAATTTGTTTACCTTAGTTTTACAAGAGCATTCAATCTCAGAGACGTATAATAGATAGTTCTGTCAATATTGAGGTATCCAAGATTGAAGTTTGATAAAACGATTGTCTCCCTTTGCGTGTAAAAGATGACTGAACTTGTCCTGTCTACAGAAAGTAGACGTTTTGTTATGGATTTGGCCATATGTTTTGTAGACAAAAAAACATTTCCATGCAGTGCTTTCATGTAAATATGGCATTAATCATTTGTAATTTATTTTCATTAATTTCTATATGTATTTTACAGAAATGTTAAAGAGGTGGTGATCGATTGTATGTATTACAAGAGAGTAAAACACAGAAAGTGTTAATATCAAATTTACGACTTCGTTGTTTATTTTCTGAAACTAATTTCTACAGTCAAACCTGTATTAAGTGGCCACCCAAGGGACCGACATAAATTGGCTGCTTAAGAAAGGTAGCTGCTTAAACAAGGTTTGCCAGAAACGGCCTGTTGCCCAATTCTTTTTTCAACAGTTTATTAAATTTATTATATTATAACTATATCCTGTTTTCAAAGCTTGACCAGTGTAAAGGGGTCCATGCGAAGATTATTGTAAACAAAAACAAATCACGTTGACGATCGATAAAAATACCTGATCATGTGATCATCGCGGATGTCTACTTCCAGACAAAATGGCCACTTAATACAGGATAACACAGTGACTCGGGGCAGATTTTTGTGGCCGTTTGCCACGTTACACAGATGACTGCTTATTTAGGGTTCATTAGATAGTGTTTTCCATCGGGCGGACCACAGACTGGCCGCTTAACAGAGGTGGCCGCTTATTCAAGGTGGCCGTCAGAGCAGGTTTGACTGTATATCCATGTGTACAGGGATTTTCTATAAAAGAGGAAAGAAAAAGGAAAATATATCATGATAGAACAAATATTCGTACCTAACACTACTATCTGGAAGGACAACTCTGGACGATGAGCATTTGTCAGAATAAGTCTGTCCATCGTCCAGAGCTATGTTATCGCAGCTATCTTGCGTGTTCCTCTCAATCTCTCATAAATCACACATATATTGATCTATACAGTACTACGGTAAAGGCTGTCAATTCTAAAGGATTCTATTTTCTGCAATAATTTTGATTACTGAATAAAATCTGGAAAACAGATACATTGTATCTTGAAAATCAAATTAGATAATTGAAAACAAGAGGCCCATGGGGCCTGTATCGCTCACCTGGTTGGATTAGACCAAATGTCGAAATAATGTTAATATTCAATTTGTTTTATTTGTAAAACTCTAACAATGCTATATATGGTTATAGTGTGGGAATCCGAACTGCTTTAAAAATTAATGAAGTCCAGACTCTCTAAGGTCTGAAAGACCTCAAGAATTGTTTATAGAACATGCATTCATCACTTTATGACAAGTAGCGATTTAAAGGAATTACCTCTATTTCACCTATTGGGCCCCACCCCTTTGGCCATTCGGGGGTCAGAGTCACCATTTATGCAAAATCTGTTCCCCTGTTTCTGACCAAATTGGGTTCAAATCCATTCATAACTTGATGACTAATAGCGATTCAAAGGAATTACCTCTATTTCCCCCACTGGGCCCCGCCCTTTTGGCCCCTTTAGGGTCAGAGCCACCATTTATGCAAAATCTGTTCCCCTTCCCCCAAGGATGTTTCGGACCAAATTGGGTTGAAATCCATTCATAACGTTATGACTAGTAGTGATTTAAAGGAATTACCTCAATTTCCCCTATTGGACCCCGCCCCTTTGGCCCCTCGGGGGTCAGAGTCACCATTTATGCAAAATCTCTTCCCCTTCCCCCAAGGATGTTTCTGACCAAATTGGGTTGAAATCCATTCATAACTTTATGACTAGTAGTGATTTAAAGGAATTACCTCTATTTCCCCTATTGGGCCCCGCCCCTTTGGCCCCTCAGGGGTCAGAGCCACCATTTATGCAAAATCTCTTCCCCTTCCCCCAAGGATGTTTCTGACCAAATTGGGTTCAAATCCATTCATAACTTTATGACTAGTAGAGATTTAGAGGAATTACCTCTATTTCCCATATTTGGCCCCGCCCCTTTGGCCCCTCGGGGGTCAGAATCACCATTTATGCAAAATCTGTTCCCCTTCTCCCAAGGACGTTTCTGACCATATTGGGTTGAAATCCATTCATAACTTTATGACTAGTAGCGATTTAAAGGAATTACCTCTATTTCCCCTATTGGGCCCCGCCCCTTTGGCCCCTCAGGGGTCAGAGTCACCATTTATGCAAAATCTGTTCCCATTCTGCCAAGGATGTTTCTGGCCAAATTTGGTCAAAATCCAATAAGAACTTTATGACTGGTAGCGATTTGAAGCAAATGTTGACGGACGGACGGACGGACGACGGACGGACGGACGACGGACGCCGCGCCATGGCATAAGCTCACCGGACCTTTGGTCCAGGTGAGTTAAAAATCATGGTCAGTTCCATAACTTGAGCAAACAAGAGGCCCATGGGGCCTGTATCGCTCACCTGGTTGGATTTGACCAAATGTCAAAATAATGTTCATGTTCAATTTCTTTTGTTTGTTAACCTCAAACAATGCTATTTATGGTTATAGCGTGGGGATCCCAACTGCTTTAAAGAAATAATGAAGTCCAGACTCTCTGAGTTTACAACATGCATTTATAACTTTATGACTAGTAGTGATTTAAAGGAATTACCTCTATTTCCTATATGGGGCCCCGCCCCTTTTGCCCCTCGGGGGTCAGAGTCACCATTTATGCAAAATCTGTTCCCCTTCCCCCAAGAATGTTTCTTACCAAATTGGATTCAAATCCATTCATAACTTTATGACTAGTAGCGATTTTAAGGAATTACCTCTATTTCCCCATTAGGCCCCGCCCCTTTGGCCCCTTGGGGGTCAGAGTCACCATTTATGCAAAATCTATTCCCCTTCCCCAAAGAATGCTTCTGACCAAATTGGGTTCAAATCCATTCATAAATTTATGACAAGTAGCGATTTAAAGGAATTACCTCTATTTCCCATATGGGGCCCCGCCCCTTTGGCCCCTTGGGGGTCTGAGTCACCATTTATGCAAAATCTGCTCCCCTTCCCCAAAAGATGTTTCTTATTAAATTGGGTTCAAATCCATTCATAACTTTATGACTAGTAGCGATTTTAAGGAATTGCCTCTATTTCCCCATTAGTCCCCGCCCCTTTGGCCCCTTGGGGGTCAGAGTCACCATTTATGCAAAATCTATTCCCCATCCCCAAAGGATGTTTCTGACCAATTGGGTTCAAATCCATTCATAACTTTATGACTAGTAGCGATTTAAAGGAATTGCCTCAATTTCCCCTATTGGGCCCCGCCCCTCAGGCCCCTTGGGGGTCAGAGTCACCATTTATGCAAAATCTGTTCCCCTTTCCTAAAGGATGTTTCTGACCAAATTGGGTTCAAATCCATTCATAACTTTATGACTAGTAGCGATTTGAAGGAATTACCTCTATTTCCCCTAATGGGCCCCGCCCCTTTGGCCCCTTGGGGGTCAGAGTAACCATTTATGCAAAATCTGTTCCCCTTCCCCAAAGGATGTTTCTGACCAAATTGGGTTCAAATCCATTCATTACTTTATGACTAGTAGCGATTTGAAGGAATCACCTCTATTTCCCCATTAGGCCCCGCCCCTTTGGCCCCTTGGGGGTCAGAGTAACCATTTATGCAAAATCTGTTCCCCTTCCCCTAAGGATGTTTCTGACCAAATTGGGTTCAAATCCATTCATAACTTTATGACTAGTAGCGATTTAAAGGAATTGCCTCAATTTCCCCTATTGGGCCCCGCCCCTCAGGCCCCTTGGGGGTCAGAGTCACCATTTATGCAAAATCTGATCCCCTTCTGCCAAGGATGTTTCTGACCAAATTTGGTCATAATCCAATCCAAGGATGTTTCTGACCAAATTTGGTCAAAATCCAATAAGAACTTTTTGACTAGTAGCGATTTGAAGCAAATGTTGACGGACGGACGACGGACGACAGACGACGGACGCTGCACCATGGCATAAGCTCACCGGACCTTCGGTCCAGGTGAGCTAATAATGTTCATATTCAATTTGTTTTAATTGTAAATCTCTAACAATGCTATATATGGTTATAGTGTGGGAATCCGAACAGCTTTAAAGATTAATGAAGTCCAGACTCTCTTAGGTCTCAAAGACCTCAAGAATTGTTTTTAGAACATGCATGCATTCATCACTTTATGACTAGTAGCAATTTAAAGGAATTACCTCTATTTCCCATATTAGGCCCCGCTCCTTTGGCCCCTCGAGGGTCAGAGTCACCAATTATGCAAAATCTGTTCGCCTTACCCCAAGGATGTTTCTGACCAAATTGGGTTCAAATCCATTCATAACTTTATGACTAGTAGTGATTTAAAGGAATTACCTCTATTTCCCCTATTAGGCCCCGCTCCTTTGGCCCCTCGAGGGTCAGAGTCACCATTTATGCAAAATCTGTTCCCCTTCCCCCAAGGACATTTCTGACTAAATTTGGTTCAAATCCATTCATAACTTTATGACTAGTAGCGACTCAAAGGAATTACCTCTATTTCCCCTATTGGGCTCCGCACCTTTGCTCCCTCGGGGGTCAGAGTCACCATTTATGCAAAATCTGTTCCCCTTCCCCAAAGGAAGTTTCTGACCAAATTGGGTTCAAATCCATTCATAACTTAATAACTAGTAGCGATTTAAATGAATTACCTCCATTTTCCATATTGGGCCCCGCCCCTTTGGCCCCTCGGGGGTCAGAGCCACCATTTATGCAAAATCTGTTCCCCTTCCCCCAAGGATGTTTCTGACCAAATTGGGTTCAAATCCATTCATAACTTTATGACTAGTAGCGATTTAAAGGAATTACCTCTATTTCCCCTATTGGGCCCCGCCCCTTTGGCCCCTCGAGGGTCAGAGTCACCATTTATGCAAAATCTGTTCCCCTTCCCCCCCAAGGACATTTCTGACTAAATTTGGTTCAAATCCATTCATAACTTTATGACTAGTAGCGATTTAAAGGAATTATCTCTATTTCCCCTATTGGGCCCCGCCCCTTTGGCCCCTAGGGGGTCAGAGTCACCATTTATGCAAAATCTGTTCCCCTTCCCCCAAGGATGTTTCAGACCAAATTGGGTTCAAATCCATTCATAACTTAATAACTAGTAGCGATTTAAATGAATTACCTCCATTTCCCATATTGGGCCCCACCCCTTTGGCCCCTCGGGGGTCAGAGCCACCATTTATCCAAAATCTGTTCCCCTTCCCCCAAGGATGTTTCTGACCAAATTGGGTTCAAATCCATTCATAACTTTATGACTAGTAGCGATTTAAAGGAATTACCTCTATTTCCCCTATTAGGCCCCGCTCCTTTGGCCCCTCGAGGGTCAGAGTCACCATTTATGCAAAATCTGTTCCCCTTCCCCCGAGGACATTTCTGACTAAATTGGGTTCAAATCCATTCATAACTTTATGACTAGTAGCGATTCAAAGGAATTACCTCTATTTCCCTTATTGGGCCCCGCCCCTTTGGCCCCTCGGGGGTCAGAGTCACCATTTATGCAAAATCTGTTCCCCTTCCCCCAAGGAAGTTTCTGACCAAATTGGGTTCAAATCCATTCATAACTTAATAACTAGTAGCCATTTAAATGAATTACCTCCATTTCCCATATTGGGCCCCGCCCCTTTGGCCCCTCAGGGGTCAGAGTCACCATTTATGCAAAATCTGTTCCACTTCCCCCCCCAAGGACATTTCTAACTAAATTGGGTTCAAATCCATTCATAACTTTATGACTAGTAGCGATTTAAAGGAATTACCTCTATTTCCCCTATTGGGCCCCGCTCCTTTGGCCCCTTGAGGGTCAGAGTCACCATTTATGCAAAATCTGTTCCCTTTCCCCCAAGGATGTTTCAGACCAAATTAGGTTCAAATCCATTCATAACTTTATGACTAGTAGCGATTTAAAGGAATTACCTCTATTTCCCATATTGGGCCCAGCCCCTTTGGCCCCTCGGTGGTCAGAGCCACCATTTATGCAAAATCTGTTCCACTTCCCCCAAGGATGTTTCTGACCAAATTGGGTTCAAATCCATTCATAACTTTATGACTAGTAGCGATTTAAAGGAATTACCTCTATTTCCCCTATTGGGCCCCGCTCCTTTGGCCCCTCGGGGGTCAGAGTCACCATTTATGCAAAATCTGTTCCCCTTCCCCCAAGGACATTTCTGACTAAATTTGGTTCAAATCCATTCATAACTTTATGACTAGTAGTGATTTAAAGGAATTACCTCTATTTCCCCTATTGGGCCCAGCCCCTTTGGCCCCTCAGGGGTCAGAGTCACCATTTATGCAAAATCTGTTCCCCTTCCCCCAAGGACATTTCTGACTAAATTTGGTTCAAATCCATTCATAACTTTATGACTAGTAGCGATTCAAAGGAATTACCTCTATTTCCCCTATTGGGCCCCGCCCCTTTGGCCCCTCGGTGGTCAGAGTCACCATTTATGCAAAATCTGTTCCCCTTCCCCCAAGGATGTTTCAGACCAAATTGGGTTCAAATCCATTCATAACTTTATGACTAGTAGTGATTTAAAGGAATTACCTCTATTTCCCCTATTGGGCCCCAGCCCCTTTGGCCCCTCGGGGGTCAGAGTCACCATTTATGCAAAATCTGTTCCCCTTCTCCCAAGGATGTTTCTGACTAAATTGGGTTCAAATCCATTCATAACTTTATGACTAGTAGCGATTTAAAGGAATTACCTCTATTTCCTGTATTGGGCCCCGCCCCTTTGGCCCCTTGGGGGTCAGAGTCACCATTTATGCAAAATCTGTTCCCCTTCCCCCAAGGATGTTTCTGACTAAATTGGGTTCAAATCCATTCATAACTTTATGACTAGTAGCGATTTAAAGGAATTACCTCTATTTCCTGTATTGGGCCCCGCCCCTTTGGCCCCTTGGGGGTCAGAGTCACCATTTATGCAAAATCTGTTCCCCTTCTGCCAAGGATGTTTCTGGCCAAATTTGGTCAAAATCCAATAAGAACTTTTTGACTAGTAGCGATTTGAAGCAAATGTTGACGGACGACGGACGGACGGACGACAGACGGACGGACGACGGACGGACGACGGACGCTGCGCCATGACATAAGCTCACCGGACCTTCGGTCCAGGTGAGCTAAAAAAGGAAACATGATTTTTGTTGAAAACATTTTCCATAAAATTATGAAAATTTGAACTATCCCAAAATCATGCATCCTTTACGGTATTTTAAGGAGTAGGATGATATGCTCCTGTTAGTGGTCAAAATAGTGACCTCTCATTGATTCAGTGAATATGACCTACCACAGCTAAAGGGAATGTCTCATTTGCTGAAAACTGTTACAAACAGCCATAGTTTTATTTTCACATAGGACATATAAGTATACAATATAAGTATATAATATCATATATTGAGTATATTGACATACCAGGCGAGCACCTCTGGTTGGATCTCGTAACTTTGGTTATTTACAAATTCATGTAACAGTGACCTATATTTCAACCCCAGATATTTTAATAACAATATAGGGGCTGTAGCAATGCATAAACTGTCCCTTACCAAAATGTATGGAGTAAAGAAATTTTAAGTGAAGAATCTTAATACTGAAGTATTACTTAGAGTAAAACGCAACTACATACCACAGTTTTAAAAACACAGAAATTTTCAACGAGATTGGTAAAAAAAACTATGAGAGAAGATCTCTGATAAATAGAAAACTGAAACAAGCAAAGGGCAATAACTCTCTTGAAATTTGATCAAACAAAATACCAAAGGGCAACCCACATGGAATTTTTAATTATATTGAAGACTATCAAGTTTCAAAGAGACTTATTAAAAAAAAAATGAATGAGGGAATGAATACTGAAATAAAGGGCAATAACTCTTCAAAATGGCGATTAAGAAAAGCTTGTCACAAAACACTGGATGCAAAAAGAGCAACATCAAGATTTTCAGTTACCCAGATTTCAACCGAAGTGAGAAGGCTAAACTTCAACTACATTGCAGGATAATCGTAGTGGTTTGGTTTAATTTTGTTTAACGTCCTATTAACAGCCAGGGCCATTTAAGGACGTACCAGGTTTTGGAGGTGGAGGAAAGCCGGAGTACCCAGAGAAAAACCACCGACCTACAGTCAGTACCTGGCAACTGCCCCACGTACGTTTCAAACACAGAACCCAGAGGTGGAGGGCTAGTGATAAATTGTCGGGATACCTTAACCATTCGGCCACCGGGGCCCCAGCCAGGGGGAGACACCGAGTGAGATATGGTCATCTCCCATGAGCAAAACTATACAACTGTGCAAGAAACAGCATTGAATAATCACTAAAATGTGGGATAAACTGTTCAACATCTAGCTACAAGATTTCTATTGGTTTCATTATATAAATTCTGACATAACCACTCATGTAAGATCCTCTACTTAACAAATAAACATACAAATGCAAACATCTAACAATGTAACACTAAAATTTCTTCCTGGGAATGTAATTATAAAGTGATTAAAACCTGAATGATACAAAAATTGAGAGAAAAAAACAAAAACAGTTTGCTGAGAGTTTGTTGGGTTTTACAAGTTTATCTGATCGGCCAACATTGTATTTATAAACCACTTTTATAGTGAGCAGGCGTTATCCTTCCGTACACTTTAAATTATCAAAATTGAAAAGACATACCTGGGTATTCCTTGAAAAAGCTACATTTACTAGATACTGTACGACTGTATAGCCTAATCACACCTTGGTTGGTGGAGAGTTAAGCTATACCAAAAACAAACAAAGAAAGATAACTCTTGTGGTATCTATAAATTATGTACGAAGGGAGACAACTCTTCCATGTTTGATAAATTTGATCAGGTCAAAGATGTTTGAACGAGTGAGAACCTTTCTCCCGATGACTATCCCCCCCCCCCCCCCTTTTTTTTTTTATTTCCCTTAATTTTCAAGTATTTGAGATGGAAATATAATTATTGAAAATGTGCAAGACAGATATTCTCATGTCATGATTATGTACAAGACAGAAATTCTCATATCATGATTATCATATCTATGCAAATGAGGTCAGATAATTTGAAGTTGAGGTTTGTATAGTGTGATCAACCAAATTGTCCAATACCAGGCACACGTACCGAAGTCCTATAATCGTTTTATGGAAAAAGTTTTTTTGAAAATTTGAAAACTTTGGTTTATTTTGTTTAACGTCCTATTAACAGCCAGGGTCATTTAAGGACGTGCCAGGTTTGGAGGTGGAGGAAAGCCAGAGTACCCGAAAGAAAAACTACCAACCTACGGTCAGTACCTAGCAACTGGTTACAGATGAACGGATGGATGACGGACAGTTGAGGATTTGAATAGCCCACTATCTGATGTTTGTGGGCTAATTAAACAAATATAATTTTGCTGCGTTAAATCAAAACACACAGATTTCAATATTAACTATTTAATTCACTCTTATGTATCAAATTGTATAAAAACGCCACAAAATCTTCATTAAAATAAAGTCTTGTTTTAGGAAGTAAGAACTTAAGTAAAGCACTCTGGATTTGATTTACATGTTGGTTGAGGTTCGTGTCCGAAGTTTCTACGAGCACCGCACATTTGTGGACTAGCCACCTGTAACTATAATCACTTGTCTGAATACACTTTCTCCCAAAGTTCTTGTCTAACTTTCTCTCCATCATTATCTGTGTCAATTTCTCTGTCAGTGAATCATACATCCACTTGGTCCTTTACATGTATCTGTTCCGGCTCTTCCCCTGTACGACGTTCCGCTGTATTTTCTCTATTACAGCTTACAGCCATATCTTCCCTGGTAGCATTAGTTATGGCTGTATCTTCTGCGATAGTATTCTCCGCTGTATTTTCCTTGTTAACATTTCTGTCCTTATTTTGAATGGTATCACATATGACACTATTTTCGATGGCGTCACTTTCGACCCTATTTTCGTGGGAATCACTTTCGACCATACCTTCAGTTGAATCATCTATGATGCTTTCTTGCATGGTAACACTTACGGCTCTATTTTCATTTGTATCACTTACAATTCTATTTTCGCTGGAATCATTTACAATTCTATTTTCGGAGGAATCATTTAAGACTCTTTCCTCCATGCTCTCTTGACCACCATTTTTCCTTTCATGTGACAGCCTCTTTTCCTCGTTTAGAAGTTCTATGAAATCTTTCGGCCGTGTTATGTGTTTCAGTCTACAAGTCCTGTAACTTTGAATGTCATGTGATCTTATTTCAGACGCCTGATTGGCTGTTTCGTGAGAAGCTAACCATTACATTTTCATTGTCATCCTGGTTACGTGAAGTAGAATCAACAGCAGTCATGGTTGACTCCCCCTTCTCCGACAACATCTTTAATGGCAGAAGTAATGCATTCTGGGAGGTTTCCTGGAATTTCTTGGCTGAAAATGACAAGCAGGATTCAATTAAGATATGGCTGATTGGGTGTATGGCCATCAGTGATCGGGTTATCATACTTAGGGCTAACACAGGGTAAGGGGGTCATGTGACATGGGTGATTGGGTAAGGGGGTCATGTGACATGGGTGATTGGGTAAGGGGGTCATGTGACATGAGTGATTGGGTAAGGGGGTCATGTGACATGGGTGATTGGGTAAGGGGGTCATGTGACATGAGTGATTGGGTAAGGGGGTCATGTGACATGAGTGATTGGGTAAGGGGGTCATGTGACATGGGTGATTGGGTAAGGGGGTCATGTGACATGGGTGATTGGGTAAGGGGGTCATGCGACATAGGTGATTTTGTAAGGGGGTCGTGTGAGAAATGGGTGTCTGGGTAAGGGGGTCATGTGAGAAATGGGTGATTGGGTAATGGGTCATGTGAGAAATGGGTGATTTGGTAAGGGGTTCGTGTGAGACATTGGTGTTTGGGTAAGGGGGTCATGTGACATGGGTGATTGGGTAAGAGGGTTGGAGTGGTAGTGGGTGATTGGAGGTCATGAGCAAATGGTGGGGGGTTATATGTAACTTGGGTGAGAGAATCATATGTGATTGAGTCATGGATGATAAAGGTTGTTTTTTTAAGAAGATTAAACAACAAATCAAATTTCAGCATTAAGAGGAAGGATTAGAGTGAATAGTGAGTATCTGTATGGTAATATTAAAGGTGATTTCCTCAAAGTCTTTTTACTCTGACGACATGTCTTTTAAATTAAAACATGCCAACAAATCAATGTTGATAAAACTTCATTTAAATTTGCACCCTGTCTGAAATTTAGATAAATCTGATTAGAATACTTTTTTATTTTGATATTCTTTCCAGTTTTTAAATATTTTAATATTTTTCAGTACTTACACAGCTGCTTTTCTGTGTGTCGTCCAACCCGTCGTCGGGCATGTCTGAATGACGCCGTCACCTGCTCAACATTGTCCAACAGTCGCATGTCACTGAAATAAGAATTAGCTGAATTACATATCTGGTTATACCTGTGTTGAATTGTAGGTGTTTACAAAATAAGAATCAATCTAAAAATCTAGATCTAAATCTAGATCCAATCTAATAATTTCTTTTAAGAAAAAATTGAGATTTCAATATTCCAAATATTCATCATAATTTGACTAAACAAGAGGCCCGTGGGGCCTGTATCGCTCACCTGGTTGGATTAGACTAAATGTCAAAATAATGTTCATGTTCAATTTGTTTTATTTGTAAATCTCAAACAATGCTATATATGGTTATAGTGTGGGGATCCCAACTACTTTAAAGAAATAACGAAGTCCAGACTCTCAAAGTTTTGAGAGCATGCATTCATCACTTTATGACTAGTAGAGATTTAGATTAATAACGTTTATTTCCCCTATTGGGCCCCTCCCCTTTGGCCCCTCGGGGGTCAGAGTCACCATTTATGCAAAATCTGTTCTCCTTCTCTGAAGGATGCTGCTGACCAAATTTGATTCAAATCCATTCATAATTTTATGACAAGTAGCGATTTAAAGGAATTACCTCTATTTCCACTATTGGGTCCCACCCCTTTGGCCCCTCTGAGATTTGAAGCAAATGTTGATGGACTGATGACGGACGGACGACGGATGCCGCGCCATGACATTAGCTCACCGGATCTTTGGTCCTGGTGAGCTAAAAACCCTATGATCTATCTATAAACCAAAACCTAACTATTATACATTATTTATATATCATATCACATATAACATATATCATACTGGATTAAATTGATTACATGCCTGAATGACAAAACATTGTTATTTTACAGAAAATAATGTTTCCCGAATATGAGACTATGCAGTAAAGAAGTGAAAATTTGGGGGGGGGGGGGGGGCTGATCCCCAAGTATGGGCTTGTACCCGAAAAAAAAAAAAATGAAGTTTCATTGAGGCAGAGTGAAGTGAAAATCTGTAATACCTACAAGGTTTTAGACATCAGACAAGTCAATGTCAGTTTCTGTTTCTTGTTGGTGTGGCAAACCCAATCGTCCCAGACAAACAGGCGAACTACAACACAGAAACATTAATATACGTCATGAACAACATATTCAACATGTTCTCCCACAGTTCACCGGTTTATCTCAAGTTTTAGTTGCGAGAGATTTCTGTCAACCCCTTGGGTATGACAGATTGCACGCGCTAACCTTCTGAACAGGAAGTACTTTTTGAGTGACGTCCCTAATAGTTCCCACATTGTTATTGAATGTTAAATATACGTATGAGACACAAAGTTTTATGAAATGACAAAATGTACTGTTATTAATATCAGAATAACATCACCCATACCTTATTTCAGTGTCTGTTTGAAGAAATATTGTGAATTAATTTTAGACCTATGTTTTCTTGTATAATGATATTAGGATACATTTTTTGGGGGTTGTGATTAGTACTTCTTCAAATGAGGATATTCTTGCGCTGACCATGTGTTTACAAACATAACTTGACCACCAATTTGATATGCAATTATTTGAAGTGGTGGGAAAAAAATAATCATTCCCTACCTAAGGAGTGTGACAAAGAAATCTCCACCCTCAGAGTAATTCATTAATGTCTAACCCTCGGCAAGCCTCCGGTTGGACGTTCATGAATTCCCCTCGGGTTGAGATTTCTTTGTCACACCCCCAAGGCAGGGAAAGATTCTATTAATCATTCATACAACAAAACCATATGTAATACACTACAACAGTATCTGATTCTCAGTTTACTCTGGAAAGATCACAAATCAAAACTTAAAGGTGTAAGTGTCAGATTTTACACAGGTCCAAAGATTTTTAAAGTAGGATCGATTTTTGAAATCAGTTTTTGATTCTGGACTTTCTTCTTTTCACATATTTTTTTCAATGTCGATGGGAAATCACTCACCTTCTGGAATCAAGGATCCCATCTTCTTAGAAATCTTTGACAATTTCCTAAACAAAAGAAATGTAGATTTATTTATAACTTGTCTTTGGTCATTTTGATTTTACATCACAACGGATATCAAAATACCATTTTTTCTCTGTAAATAATTTTGTTGGAAGCAATCAAAATACCATTTTTCTATATAAAGCATTTTGTTGGAAGCTATCAAAATACCATTTTTTCTCTATAAAGCATTTTGTTGGAAGCTTAGTAGCAGGATAACAGCTCTAAATAAGACAAAGTCTGGCCGGCGTAATGGGAGGGGAAAATGCAATGACCAGATTAGGACTCGGACCCAGAACCTCTTAACTCTACATGTATGCTCTTACTAATTGAACTACCTGGCCATCGCCCTCAGTCCAGCCCAGTTCCAGTTACACGGGGACAGAAGAAACTCATTAATTCATAAATGTCATGACAAAATGATGACAAAAATCACACATTATCATGCAATGTCGCCGCATAAAAAAAGAAAAGATAATTGTTAGGGTGCAATATCTGGAGGCGTCAAGAAAAATAAGAAATAATATGTAAATGTAACCACTTAGAGGAAGTGGATAAGATACGAAACTGTGGAGGAGAATCCGTACCTCTCTGTGGAACCGTCCAGACCAATCAGAATCTCCAGGGTGGTGATTATAAACGCCATGGCTAGACTGTCATAACTAGGCAAGCTTACGTACTTGTAGCGCTTCTCATACTCCACCAGCTTCTGAATCGTGTGTACAAAACCATGGAGATCACCTATAAATCAGATATACAATTATGTAAGTGTGATAGAAAGGAGTAATGAAAAATATCCTTCCCGTGCCAGGCTTCAAACTAGCGACCTTTCGCTCTCAAGGCAAACATTCTACAACTAAGCTAAAGGGAAATTTCCACAAGTCTGAGCTAGTAAGGTGGATGTCCTACCACTAGACTAAAGGGAAATTCCCACTAGTCTGAGCTAGTAAGCTGGATGTCCTACCACTAGACTAAAGGGAAATTCCCACTAGTCTGAGCTAGTAAGGTGGATGTCCTACCACTAAGCTAAAGGGAAATTCCCACTAGTCTGAGCTAGTAAGGTGGATGTCCTACCACTAGACTAAAGGGAAATTCCCACTAGTCTGAGCTAGTAAGGTGGATGTCCTACCACTAGACTAAAGGGAAATTCCCACTAGTCTGAGCTAGTAAGGTGGATGTCCTACCACTAGACTAAAGGGAAATTCCCACTAGTCTGAGCTAGTAAGGTGGATGTCCTACCACTAGACTAAAGGGAAATTCCCACTAGTCTGAGCTAGTAAGGTGGATGTCCTACCACTAGACTAAAGGGAAATTCTCACTAGTCTGAGCTAGTAAGGTGGATGTCCTACCACTAGACTAAAGGGAAATTCCCACTAGTCTGAGCTAGTAAGGTGGATGTCCTACCACTAGACTAAAGGGAAATTCCCACTAGTCTGAGCTAGTAAGGTGACCTATACTCTCCACATCCTACCACTAGACTAAAGGGAAATTCCCACTAGTCTGAGCTAGTAAGGTGACCTATACTCTCCACATCCTACCACTAGACTAAAGGGAAATTCCCACTAGTCTGAGCTAGTAAGGTGACCTATACTCTCCACATCCTACCACTAGACTAAAGGGAAATTCCCACTAGTCTGAGCTAGTAAGGTGACCTATACTCTCCACATCCTACCACTAGGCTAAAGGGAAATTCCCACGAGTCTGAGCTAGTAAAGTGACCCTATACTCTATACTTTTACACACGTAAGTAGGAGCAACGCATTGCACTAATGTAAATAACTACACCTGCAGAGAAATTTGAATAAGTATGTAGCTGATGAATTTCATAAAAAGAGAGGCCCATGGGCCTAAATAGTCGACTGACTTAAAGATGAATGACAGTTTTTATTTTTACACAAAATTCAGTAAACTCTAGTTTTTATATTCACACAATATTTAGTAAAATTTTACAAGAAGTCCATAATGGTAGTTTTGATTGGCTTTGGGTAACTACATGTATATGAGGTCATCAAAAAGCATTCAATGGCACATTTAAGCTCATTCACCCTTTTGGGGCCCCTCCTCTTTGTCCACAAGGGTTAAGCAAGCCCCAATGTTTTTTTGAGAAATGATTGCCCACCCCCAATTATGTTTTATTAATTTTCCTTTGAAGGAGATCAATTTTTGTCTTAATCAAATGAATGAAAGTGTTAAAAATAAAAAAAAAAAAAAAAGAAACGAAAACAAAAATGCTAATCAAATAATCTAAAGGAGATTAACACATAAGCAATAAATTCAGTATTCCGGGAAAACTATGAATGATATTGAACAGTTTGTTGATGCTTGAAACTCCTGAAAATTTACTATAATTAGAGACCTTATAATTATATATAGAGATTATATCCTGAGACCTAGACGACAAACTTTTTCCTAAACTACACTGAATGGACGTTGGTTCTTTGGGGATTCCCCACTTTAATTTATAATTATTGAATATAACGACTTATCACCTGGCAGCTCCAGGACGACCAGGTACTTGTTGATAAGGTCTGTGATAGGGGTCATCGGTGCATCCTGAAGATCTAGATACTTAATCATCTGACCGCTGTCCTTCCTCAGGGTTTCCTCAGACACCGGTAAAGTCTGGAACAGAAAGGTAAACATTTTCATAAATTTAGGAAGAAGAATTCCATGAATAAAACATGATGTGTGTTGTATGAACTCATGTGTTGTACGAACTCGTGTGTTGTACGAACTTGTGTGTTATACGAACTTGTACGAACTTGTGTGTTGTACGAACTTGTGTGTTGTACGGACTTGTGTGTTGTATGAACTTGTGTGTTGTACGAACTTGTGTGTTGTACGAACTCGTGTGTTGTACGAACTCGTGTGTTGTACGAACTTGTGTGTTGTACGAACTCTGGGTTTTCCCTGATGACGGTTTCCTGCATCTTAGACGCAGAAAAAAACATACAATGTAGAAATAATATTAATGATTTCAATAGATACTAGTTTTTTTTTTTATTGTGTTTGTATTTTATTACTTAAGGCCTCATTGTTATACCTGATGACCAACTTGGAAGCTGAAACTGCTTTATCATGATATTTTTAATTTTAACGTGTCATGGGACTCCTGGATTTCTAAACGGGTCTCACAATTTTCACATCTGAGAGTCCCTGGGGCCCTGTAGAACAAAATTACAGGGAAAATCCTGCTAACTCCTGGAAAACCTTGTATTAACTGAACCAAACCTATTCACATGGTTGGTTTTTGTTGTGGTAACAAAAAAAAAAATCCTCATTTTTCATGTTGGACGAGTAGTTCTTGCAGTGAAGGCAGTTATCTTGGAAACAAATGTTGTATTCAATTGCCTTCCATTATACAACTGTACCTATATTCAATCCATACAAGTGGTATAAATTCCATATAGGACCAAACACTGCAGTGATAAATCTATATACGAGTCCAAAGTCCTCTACTCATAGAATTTCTATGACAGGACTCACAGCATTTCTGGAAATACTTAACATTGTGGGTCTCGATATTTTTAGCAATACAAAAAGGATTCATGAAAATAAGTTGTTAATTGATCGCTGCATGTCACCAATATAAAGCTCTACTGGTCAGATCACTGTAAAGTATGATGAACGAAGAACACACCAGGTTTCTCACACAGTATATTAAATTCATTTTTACTTACTGCATGGAATGTGTTGGTGTCATAGGGACCAAACTTCATATCTGTGGGAAGTAGGTGAGAGGCCTTCTCATACGGAATTTCATTCTCATGAACCCATCTGTAATCAAACAAAGTAACAGTGAAAAAATATAACCAATTAATATTTATTTATTTACTTAACAGGTTTATGTCTGCTATTACAGCCTTGCAGCCTTTCAGCTGACAAGAAAGAATACTTAGAAACAAGGATCTATTTATAGTAACAGTGACCTGGATATCATACCTAAATGTACAAGCCTTGTCAAGGTCAAACTTAAACTAACCTAGATATTGTTTTTAACATGTGTATCATTGTTTTATGATATCTGAGATATATGCTCTGCATAATGACAATGGCCAGCATAGCTCAGGCTGTAGAGCATTGGTCTGTATATTTACAGAGGCCAAGATAACTCAGTCCGTCAATGCTTGGTCTGAATACTGACAGGGGTCACAATATAGCTTGTTTCATAGATCATCCTGTGCTGTCCTAGTTGTGTCCTTAGAAAACTGTTTACCCTATCTGTTCTAGATAACAGCACAGGGCCTCCTGTTTTTTGTTCAATGAGGTTGTCACCAGCTTCTACATGGAGACTCTGACTCAAAATGACACTTGCTGCTTATGGGACAATAATCAAGCAAACAAACTCCACACTGATAATGATAAATTTCTATCTTTTATCAAATAACATATTAATACAAATTAAATCACAGAACAATGACATAAGAAATGAAGTCTGTCTACACAAATTTTCTATTTATAGTATGAATGACATCATTTTTTATCCCTTAATTCTATTCATAGCATGAATGACCTCATTTTTTATCCCCAAGTGTTAATGCTTATCATTGAAATACGATCTTTAAGATGTCCCTTTAATACTCATGCATATCGTCATAAAGTAAATTTCTCTATATTAAAATTAAACAAACATGCTGGATAGTGCTAAGCAAAACATGTCCCTTACCTGCCCCGCTGTAGAACAGTGACCTTGATCTTGACCCAAAAAACCTGAAAATCTAACTTGATCTGTAGCTACTCATCCTGAAGTTACATATCAACTTTCACCAACATACCTAAAGCATGGCTGAGAAAGTGTGGAAAACTGAGTGGACGGACCAACAGACAGACGATAATACAGACAAGCTCGATTTATGGGGTGTAATGTTTTGTCTGTGAACTTGTTGGGTGCAAGGCACACGTTTTAATTTGATATGGACATCACATTTAATTTCTGTTCATTCCATCACTAAAAACACACATGCACAATGAGGTTTAACAATAAATTATGGGAAAAACACAAATTTACATTAAATTTCATCTCCTATAGGTGACGAAGATATTTGCATGGAATAAATCGTTAATTCACCCCACAAGTATATCTGAGTGAGTGCAGACGGACGGACAGATGGACGGAGAGGAAACCTAAGGTCTCACCATTAGGGGACCAATAAGAAAGCTGATGGTTTCACCGTTAAGGGACTAATAAAAAAGCTGACCTGACAATATCCACTGCCGTAGTTATTGGATTGGTGTACATCAGACCTAGAAGACAGAACGCCAATGTCTTCTTCATGTTCATAAATCCTGGGTGTTGTGTGTACGACCGTCTTGTCTGAAAAGAGGCAAAGACCGCAAATCATCTAATGAATCGTAGAAATCTGTTTCTACCAGAGAACTAGTTCTCTGATCTAAGCTGTGGTTGATAACAGTGTCGTGATAAAGATTTCTCTGAGCTGTCACTGTCACATCATGGAAAATACAGAGAAACTTTGTCAACTTTGCTATTAATATGCTATTATAATAATAAAAGTTTTTGTAGAATGTTGAAAATTAGAGTCATTTGAAATTAATTGATATTGTTCTATTTTTATGAGTAAATATTGAATATACTCAGGGCTATTCAATAAAAATATCTACCTGACCCAAGGACTCCACAATAAATCACTTCTATCCATTGCTGGATTGCCTTCCTATTACTTCTAAATAATTCATTAAATAAATTCTATAGGTGGTATCCCTTAATCAAACATGGAGTGCTGGGGTGGGGTAGATGTTATACTGGAAAAGCCCTCAAAATATTTCATTAGAATCTATAGACATACCAAGCCTGACAAGCTTTGATCATTCTCTTCCGGGTAAAAGCTGTCATTGGAGTCTGTGTCAAATTCGTCATCCGAGTCAAGCTTTTCATTAACACTTTTAAATGGATTGTCCTCATCATAGAAATCTTCATTCCTCAAGGAAAACTGCAAATCTTGATTTTCCTGTAAATATAAAACAACAGTTGTCAGAAGACAACATAGTTCCCAAAATAGGTTGAAATTCAGAATTAGTTTCTTAAAAGTAGGTCAAGGTCATTAGGTCTGCAAACATAATATCAATAGAAAGGTCACAAGGAACACGCATGACAAATATGAAAACCCTATCTTGTATGGTTAAAATACTGTGGCAAAAGTTAAAGTTTTGAAAAAGTAGGTCAAGGTCAGCAGGTCTGCAAATATAATACCAGTGGAAAGGTCATGTCACAAAGAACACACCTGTCAAATACCTAATAAAAAGCTGTATCCTCATTAGTATTGACACAACATTATTTTATAAAAACTTTAACCAATCTGTCCCCTGAACTTTGTCCCAGTGAGCTAAAAATTCAGTCATGTTTAAGTTGATGTTGTTGATATGCATGGATGCTGAGGCATAAGAAAAAAATTCATATGAAAGGAAAATCTGTCTTTTAAACTTTCATTATATAATTCTAATCTGAATTTCAAATAATTAAATTGATCTGACATACTCGCCTTTTAAAACTAAATTTGATCCGACATACTCGCCTTTTAAAACTAAAATTGATCCGACATACTCGCTTTTTAAAACTAAAAATACTGCTTTAAATGTTTTTACTCCAAATTGGATTCCATGATTGCTGTGTTAGTAGTTGTTGATGTAGATATTTAATATCAAATGAAAATCATCCTTGAATACTTTTTAACTTAATTCCTTCTTTACCAACTTTCACAGGTTTTGCATACAGAGACACCTAAATTAAAATGCCTTAAAGAGCATCATCAACATAATGAGAGTATCTCCTACTAATTACAGCGTATAACGTACCAACATTTACAAATAAATTGTGCATTAGATACACATGTACCTACAATATCAGCTGTAGCATCGGCAACACTCCGAGTCATTTTTTTCTTCCACATTCTGTGTAACATCGCCGGTTTGATGTCCGGGTCTTCTGTTGTTCCTGGATACTTCTCTCTAAAGACAAAAGAGCTCCACTTATATAGACAACACAGTTTTGTTTTAAATTTAAATAAAAAATTCACCGTAATTTTTAAAATGGATCTCTATACACAGAAGAGCTCCACTTTTATAGACAACACAGTTTTGTTTTAAATTTAAATACAAATTCACCGTAATTTTTAAATGGAAACGTAAATGTGTTTTTAAAGTTTTGGACAAACAATGTTGCGAAAATAGATTGAAGAGCTTGATAGCTACCTGTGTCGCTCAAACTTTTTCAATAGCGGGTTAATCTTTTCCAAGTCTTCAGTGAAGGCCACATTTATTTTCGCTAGGTAGGTACACCACAGTTGGAACACAATATCCTGTAAATGCCAACCCAATTTACATCAAAATCTTCCAAATCTCTCAAAATCTCATACCAAACTTGCTGTTTGTGCTATAATTCACCACAAATAAAATACAAAAAATAAAATAAAAAGTTCTTTATTAACTGTAGTACACATTATCATAGTGAGTCTAAAGGATCAATAGATCTGCTCACTTAGAATTCCAATTGATTTTCACACTCTTTGTAATTTAACTCTAATATTCTAACAAAAACAAGTGCATGACAATGTTCAGCAGATAAGGACAGAAAATAATTAGTCCCATAATGCCCTAAGTCTAAACTGGACACTCCTAAATTGAGCCCTTCAATCCAACAATTCGGCCTCTTTGATAAGATTAATGGTAAAAGACAGTGTTAAATAAGGTCAATCTATAATAAGCAGTTTGCCAAGTCTAGTCTTGAGAGTGTGTATTGTATACCATTGTAAATTATTTATCAACTATAATGACTATAATGAATAATTTACTGACTATAATGACTAATTCACTTACTATAATGACTAATTTACTGACTATAATGACTAATTTACTGACAATAATTACTAATTTTTCTACTATAATGACTAATTTACTGACTATAATGACTAATTTACTGACTATAATGACTAATTTATCTACTATAATGACTAATTTATCTACTATAATGACTAATTCACTTACTATAATGACTAATTCACTTACTATGACTAATTCACTAACTATAATGACTAATTTACTTACTTACTATAATGACTAATTCACTTACTATAATGACTAATTAACTTACTATAATGACTAATTCACTTACTATAATGACTAATTTACTGACTATAATGACTAATTTACTGACTATAATGACTAATTTACTGACTATAATGACTAATTTTCTACTATAATGACTAATTCACTTACTATAATGACTAATTTACTGACTATAATGACTAATTTATCTACTATAATGACTAATTCACTTACTATAATGACTAATTTACTTACTTACTATAATGACTAATTCACTAACTATAATGACTAATTCACTGACTATAAAGACTAACTAACTTACTATAATGACTAATTTATCTACTATAAAGACTAACTAACTTACTATAATGACTAATTCACTTACTATAATGACTAATTCACTTACTATAATGACTAACTAACTTACTATAAAGACTAATTCACTTACTATAATGACTAATTTATTTACTATAATGACTAATTCACTGACTATAATGACTAATTCACTGACTATAATGACTAATTCACAGACTATAATGACTAATTTACTGACTATAATGACTAATTTACTGACTAATTTACTGACTATAATGACTAATTTACTGACTATAATTACTAATTTATCTACTAATTCACTTACTATAATGACTAATTCACTTACTATAATGACTAATTTATCTACTATAATGACTAATTCACTTACTATAATGACTAATTTACTGACTATAATGACTAATTAACTGATTATAATGACTTATTTACTTGCTGTAATGATTATGTAAATTTCAGATGTCCATGTCATACCTTAAGTTTGGGATCGGCCCCTAACCCTATCAAGGCTTTGACTTGTTCTTTTAAAATGATCTGGAACCCCTCATAGCAGCTCCATGGACGGCCCTTATCACCTGCAAAGCAACAAAAAACATTTCTTAACAAATAATAAACAATGACAAGAATTAAGCATACTTGTGTGCCTCTTCTGTCCTGCTTTGTCACCAGTCAATATAGTAATTTTTAAACAAAACCCCCAAAATCACTAAAATTTCTGTCCTTTTTCCAAAAACACATTCTGTCTTGCTTTGTCACAAATCAATAAAGTAATTTTTAGCTTTGTCACAAATCAATAAAGTAATTCTTAAACAAAATTCCAAAAATCAATAAATTTCTATCATTTTCCATGAAATAACCAAAAATCTTCTACAAAACAGTCTGTATACTTTAAAGAGGAAAAGTTGACAAAGATTTTGCCGTCACCGTCAGAAAAAAATTAAAATCTCGCTGGCAAGACAAAAACTAAGATCATAACTCATTAGCTATCTAAGAGAGTCTATACCTTATAGGAGAGACTAGCTAATGTTTGAGTTAAGAATATTTGTATTTTGTGAAGACAATCGTTTTAAATCATTTACAGTGTCCATTTTAAAGAAAAAACATCTCTGTAGGTTGATGATACAGGGGAGACAACTCTAATAAGCCAGGTCATTTTATTTGTAGTTTAAAATGTGCAGATAAGCGGATTTATATTCACCTTTGAACTGTCATCTTTGAATTCACTAATATGACCAAGTATTTAAGTAAAGAGTCCATCTTCAAAGTTGGAATGAAAGGACAACCACCTAACCCCACCCCACCCATCCAACGCACATTCATGACTTTGTTTCATTACATATGAATTTAAGGACTTTTCATGGCCACAAAGTAAACATTTAAGTCTTTTGAAGGCCATATTACAAAATTCAATGGCTTTGAAAAAGATAACATGCACAGTGTAAGGGAACATCCTGGTGATTAAAAATGTTTACTTCCACTATAGTAAAACTATTTCACCTTAAATCCTAAAGTTTGGTCTTTCAATACCACTTAAAAAGGATACTGGTATGTTCTTATTTTTTCGTTTTCATTTTTCAACTTCAAAAGATTACGCTGAAAAATGATGTGTTTTTTTCAAAACTTTTATAAATGTATAAAACACACTTACGTCTAACGGTTTTCTTTTCACTCTGATGTTCCTTGTTCCGTATCAAATGCTTGAATCCAGGGTTAGTCATATCCATGAATGTTTCAGTTGCCTCTTCCTGCCTCAAGTCCTTCAATCACAAATCAGAACAACCCAGTCAATATTTCATCATTACTAATATCATGATTCACATACAAATTAATTAGTGATGGAAATCAGTTTCACTTTCAGAATTTGATAATCAGAAACTTGAAATCAATCAATTGTCGATTTGAATCGGTTTTCTAAATTTATCATGGAATTGCACTTTTGTAGGAAATGCATGTTCATCTCAAGTACATTTATTACACATCTTAGACTTGATTATCAATATTTCAATCCTGAACACAAAGCATTTAATGGTTCATATACAGTAGTGTACCAGAGCTTTTTCTGGAGGCTTTTTGGGGCTGTTAATGGGCCCCCATTCCCAACTGAAATTATTTCGTATTTAAGCCAAATTCCCAAAATTTACTCTTTATTCATGATAAAGTCTTTCCCAATTCATCAATTCTCTTCCCAAAATGAGACAAAACAGCCCCTTCCCAACCAGTGAGAAAAAGACCTATTTACATGTGTAAAAGGAGAGGGAAAATGCAATGACCAGACTGGGACTTGGAACTTTAGATTGACACTCTAACCATATGAACTACCTGGGCCCTGGCGTTCAGCCCAGTCCAGTTCTGCTACATTCCTCCCTCCTCCAACAAATCCTTTTACCTGACGTACACACAATACCTCATCATATTTTCTTTCATAATGTGATTGTTGACGTTCATAGTCAGGGTACCAGTTAGTCAACTAGAAACAGTCTGGTTCTAGTATGGGGCCAGAGAAAACTCTAGCTATTTTAAAAGATTTGTAAAATATCTTTACATGTCTGGGACTAAATTCTATTGTTCATACTATACATACCTGTGACTGGGTCATACACATGGAGCAGAAAAATAATCCATCTCTGGCCTCAAACTCATTTTCTCCACACACAGTGCATGAAGGCATCTTTTCGTTTCGAAACTATTCTGCTCAATCTTTGTTACTCTCTGGTCTAAAACTAAACTGTGCTGTCCGGACTGTTTATCGGTAAAATATGATGTGTCACTCAATAATATCGCATGATTCGATAAACAGATACATTTTCTTATGTAAACAAAACTTTAAAATTAAAACTGCTGTCGAAATGCAACAATAATTCGCCTTTCTTTCGTGTGGAAGGCCATTCTCAACTTGTGTAAATCCATACCGGAAGTCTCACGTGTAAATCCCATCATACACTGTTCAAAATGGACGCATCCATCAAAATGTTTCCGAGTGTCTGATGGTTATTTTTCCTTCGAGTATTTTCCTTTTGCTTTCTTAGTTAACTTTAATTCTTTTACTTCAGAATGCATATCAGAAGATTATTCGACCACACCAGGTAAAAATACTAAAAATATTCATCGCAGGGTTAAATAAATGTCGAATATTGGCCTTGTATGCATCTAGGACACAACTGCCTGAACTGGTGGCAATCATTGATTGAGGGATGAACTGATAATTTCTGTTGCCCGTGGATTCATTCAACAACTCCTAACTAAAAACAAAAACTTAGTAACAGCAAGAACAAGAGCTGAGAAACTGTTCTGCACCAAATATGTAGTTCACGACTAACCGACACGTACCGATAGAGCAAAATAATACTTTAATATTTCACAATATGTCATGTGTATATATATGCACACCGCACAGGAACCGGCCTGGCGTTCTTTTATTAAGTTTTGAATATATCATGAAAATAAGTCACCCTCCCTTTTTTTACAGAAAGGGGGCTTATATTTTTATCATATATTATTTAATAAATGATTATAGAACAGCCATCAATATAATATTGAATATGTCAAATTAAGCATGTTAGTCTACAGGTAGTTTTTGCTAACTTGTGGATTGACTTAATATTACCATGTACGGACAGGGGATCCAAATCATATCAGTACCCAAAATGGATCACTTTTAACAAAAAAAATGGGACCATGTAAAGTCTGTAAAATTTAAATTAAGGAACATTGGAATGTGTAACAATCATTTTTTTCGTCATTTTTTTTTTTTTTGAAGTTTGAATATCATTATAAAGTAATGAGAAGTTGCCTACAAAAATGATTCTCTTTTGGAGTGTTCAATATTGGAAAATTCAATTCAGTAATGTGGAAAAAACAGAAGCCATTTGTGTTTTAGTTAATTATAAGTGAAAACTTTTTATAAATATCTTGTATGAGATTCAGGTGATAAATTTTAGTTTTTGAACACTCTTGATTTGATATACAGTAGCCTAACTCTAAACGAATATGTTTCATCTTCTAACTTTGGGAATGGTTACACCTAGTCTATTTAACATCTACTTGTCTTGATTTTCAAATGTCACTCTTCAACAAAGATGCCAAGGGTCATAATACTAGGCCATTAGCATACAGAAGTGAAGGGTAACTAGTATTTTTTTTCCAGATAAACAACCTTGACCTACTTTCAAGATTACTGGTGTCAAACTTTCTAAAACCAGTTATTCTCAATAACATATAGAGTCCCAGTGATCTGGTATTGTGCCTGTAGCATGCTGGTATGAAGGGCTACCAAGTTCATTCAAAGGAATGACTTTGCCCTACAACGTTAGTACATTCAAGGTCACAGGAGTGAAGTCTGCTATAAAATCTTCAAACAACTTCTACTCAATAATCAAGAGACACAGATCTAGAGCTGATATTGTTGGTTCTATAGCATGCAGGGGTAAGAGCTATCAAGTTTATTCAAAATGATGACCTTGATCTACTTTCAAGTTTACAGGGATAAAAATCTGAAAAGAATTAATAAAAAAGAGTATATCTAGCCTATTTTTATATATGAATATTTTTTTTTTTTATTTTACCGAAAACCTTTAACCATTTATGTTATGTATTATCAATTTGTAGGTTCCCAGACGGGGGCTCGGTGGTACTGACTACACTCTTCTTTCCGTTCGGCCTGGCTCTGGTAATCATTAGAATATTCATCATGATGCACGCTCTACTGGTGTCATGTATACTACCAAAGTGTCAAGCTACCAGGTAAGTCTCGCCACTCAAAACACGACTCCTAGAATTTAAGTAGCATTAGTTTGATGATCAGTCAATCATTTCATTGTACATCTGTGAGTGTCCCAAAATGGCATTTGGTATGAATCATCGGGCTTTTCACAGGTATGGTTGATATGTTTTGTAGAGTTTTCTAATCACATGTTAATGGTAAAATGATTTACAGTGTTTTGAAATGAAAGATCTTTTGGGGTTTATCATCAATAGAATGTATCAGGAGGACTTTGCATCAGACTGACGTAGCATCAGTCTGACATAGCATCAGTCTGACGTAGCATTAGACTGACGTAACATTAGACTGACGTAGCATGAGACACTTGTAGCATCAGACACTGACTGACATAGCATGAATCTGATGTAACATTAGACTGACGTAGCATCAGACTGACGTAGCATGAAAGTGACGTAGCATCAGACAGACGTAGCATCAGTCTGACGTAGCATAAGACTGACTTAGCATTAGACTGACATAGCATTAGTCTGACCTAGCATCAGACAGACGTAGCATCAGTTTGACATAGCATGAATCTGATGTAGCATCAAACACTGATTGACATAGCATCAGGCTGATGTAGCATCAGACTGACTCAGCATAAGAGTTACGTAGCATCAGACTGACGTAGCATCAGTCTGACATAGCATCAGTCTGACATAGCATTAGACTGATTTAGCATCAGACTCAGCATCACACTGACGTAGCATTTCTGTATTTCCTCCTGACATAATTACTAGTTAATAGAATAATTAGCATCACCATTCAATAAACATAGCACTCAGTTGACCTTGATTTTTAGCAATTTCAAAAGTCACATCATCATTTCTTAGAAATCTGAAGGGTCAAAATCTATGTCAAATAGACATGTCTCTTCAAACCCAAGAGTCGGATCTGATTTTTGGGAGTCAAAATATACTCTGAAGCATCTACCCTGGCACTGGTACATGTTCAACTTTATTTTTCAGCTTCATTCTGAAATCATTGTTTGGAGTTGTGGGCATTCAAGTAATGGTCCAAGAGGATAAGCGTAATAAACATCCCAACAAAATCAAGCCCAAAATTGTTGTAGCCAATCACGTGTCTTATCTGGATCACATGGTCATAGATCTAATCCAGCCAAGTGTAGCGGTAAGTACGGAGAATGTATTATCTTGGAGGATAGCTAATGATTAATTCATCTAATCGGGGGGCTACTGGCTAGGATGTAGCTTAGTTAGACTAATACAACCTAAGTTGGAAGTCCGAGATGGCAGTTTGCCATTCAGAGAAATTTTCGGTCAAGTAGTCACCAGCTACGGCAAGGTGACTCTGCCTCAAAATAATCCTGGCTTCTCATGCAATGATAAACACAGCAGACACACCAATATAATGAATTTAATTTATAATTAGCTGCTTATTATATACTCTGTTTAATCATTATGCTGTTGATAGATTTATAGGTAAAGTCATAAAAGACAAAAGTTTTGTTCTGATTATTTAGATAATATCTTGACATTAAATTGAGTTAATAATAAGTATGTTAACATTAAATAAATTAAAAAATTAAATATGGACAACTAATTTGACATATAACAAATCAGGTAAATTTTCAATTACTGTAATGTTTAATTATGAACAGCAAGTTTGGGTAACAAAGCAGAGAATATTTGTATTGAAACACTACAATTAAAAAAAATCAACAAATTTTAACCCTTACACCCCTACTGACCATATTGGACTTCAAATGCTGAATGCATGGCAGAGTCCAATTAGGCTTCTTAGGGTTAAAAAGGGTTTATTTTATCATTAACAATGTGTTTCAGTAATCTGTATTATGATTTCTGATTTTTCAGCCGGATGAAGTTGGTTTCTCTTCGTTCTTTCGTTGGCTGTTTTCATATCGCGACTTTGGGATAGCTCAGGGAAAGGAATGTCTTGAAGAAAACATAAAGAAATACCTTCAAGGTAAATTACAGTTGTAATATTATATTCTCCAAATAACTGGCCAAATTTGCTAAATCGTGAGGTCATGAAAGGAACTCATCAGTAAATATTTGTTACTTAAATGGTAGACAGCCAGATATTTACTGATTATCATGGCCTCAAAATGTAGCAAATAATCTACATTGATCCAAAGGTAGTAAACCTGATATCAGCTGATCGGCTCCAATTATGGCCGCACGATGTAGCAAAGTTTGCTACTTTGTAACATTGTAAGGACCAATACCCTATGATAAGCAATTTATTCCCAAAACTGTACATCAAACTTATAAAAAGAGAAACATGGAATTTTCCCATTTTTATTTATATTCATATAAGCCCCCTACCAGCTGGGTTCAAAGTTTAATAACAAAGTTATTGGAGGGCTTATTTATGAACCACATTTAGCTTTAATATTATATGAGATTTGTTTTTAGAAGAAAGACATGACTGTATAATCCATCTGGTGTATACTTTTTAACAGATAAGAGTGTGCCAGTGTTGTTTTTACCCGAGGGAACTCCTACCAATGGATCAGGGATTCTAAAATTCAGGTATTCAATTAAAGTCAAAAAGTGGTAAATGTAATTGAATTTATTATAAATGATAAGTGTTAATACATTACGGGGTTTAATCTTGATTTTGCCAACCTGGCTGTTTCAAGGTCGACTACAGTCCTTTAAAAAAAATCTCAATTTTAACTGATATCGAATCCCATATATATCTATAGAAATTTTTTCTTTATCTTTACAGAACTTTTCCATTCTCACTGAAGGCTCTGGTCCTACCAGTAAGTATATATATCTCGGAAGTAGCTCATTATTTCTGATTCAAAGTGATTGTGTGTCCATTTTGTCTTTTAAGATCTGGTGATGTTGTGAACAAGTTAAATATATATGCATGATTAATTGATATATTTGATAAATTGTGACATTATATGCATATATTATCAGGATAAAATATGTTTAAGTTTGATAATTATAAAAAAAACACCATGTTCCTTTTAGAATTAAGTGAGTTTGTTATTAGATAAATAAACGGTAGAATTACTGTATTAAAACTTTTACCAATAATAGGTTACATATTTAGCCTAAAACAGTTATATCTACTGTTTATATTTAGGTTAGCATCTCATACACAAGATGGCCCCTCACAATGCCTGTGGTAAGTAATATCTTGTTCACAAGATGGCCCCTCACAATGCCTGTGGTAAGTAATATCTTGTTCACAAGATGGCCCCTCACAATGCCTGTGGTAAGTAATATCTTGTTCACAAGATGGCCTCTCACCTGTAGTAAGTAATATTTCATACACAAGAAGGCCTCTCACAATGCCTGCGTTAAGTAATATTTCATACACAAGATGGCCTCTCACAATGCATGTGCCAAGTAATATCTCATACCCAAGATGGCTTCTTATAATTTAAAGATCATTTGGTCATCGCCAATATGCATTACTTCTCAAAAAATTAATATTAAATGTAACTTTAGAAGCTTCCTAACAACTTGGTTAATAGAGAAATGTTTCCTTTTAAGTGAAAAAAAAAAAAAAAAAGATAAGTCTAATATGATGGAGGTTCTGGGCATGATCCATGGTGGAGGCATTGAAAATAATGGTCATCTTTATAATTAGTAACTTACCAGAGTGACATTAACAGAACATTTATTTTGATATCTCTGTTCATTGGTGATTTTCCTGCTGTTGTGTTTGTCTCTGATCAGTATTCCTACTTCTCAATTTCAGTCTACAATAAACAGTACAAGACTGAGTGAATGTTTCTGGATCCTCTTCTACCCATACACTATATTCAAACTCCGGTAAGTTATAATGTAATAAAAATGTTACTGCTTACAGAATTTTGGCTAGGAAACGTTTTATACTGTACAGAATTTTGACAGGACAGACTTTTCTGAAAGAGAACGTTCTGATTGCAAAAAAATAATGAGAAAAAAAAAGAAAAAAATAGATTCAAACTATTTTTCATGAATAGTGAAGATTTTGATTAAATGCATTTGTCATTTTGACAGATCAAATTATCCTTATCACACTTGTTAGTGTGCTGTGTTTATCATCGCATGATAATGTACAGCCAGGGTCATTTTGAGGCATGGTCTCCTTGTAGTAGTTGGTGACTGCCTCACAAAACAGCATACAACGGCATGTCACATGCCATCCAGAGCAAATAGGGCATGGTGTCTTGGATACAACCACAGCAGCACAGCCTGGTTCATGTCATACCTTCCTAAGAAATACCAACCAACACAGGTTGGGGGTGTTGAACAATGCACCTTGGATCTTCAACCGAGATTATGTGGCCAGCCATCTAACCGATTGAGCTTCCACAGCCCCTTACGATGACATCATTTTGAAAATTTGAAAAATTAAGTAGAGCTATGGTCTATTGAGATAAGATATGCTGCATGTAGAACCATAAGAATTATTCAAATCTATGGATGTGTAAACTTGTATTCAAATCATAGAAAGATATGTAAATCTATGGATGTATAAACTTTTAGATAAGTGTACAATTTTTGATTTTCAGGTTCTTGGAACCAGTGGAACAAGAGGAGAAGGAGACTGCGGAGCAGTTTGGGGAGCGAGTGAGGAAGAAAATTGCTGAAAGTTTGGGAGTTCCAGCAACCAATTACACTGCAGGAGATAAAACAGAGTACCTCAAGCGCCTCGCCGCTGATCAGGCAAATCTAGCCGAACGCGCTAGGCAGGCAGCTCTTGCATCACAAAGTAAGGGGTCCCAGTAAACTAATTCATAATTTTTCAAAGCTCTTATTTGTGTGTGTTTTTTTTTTTTTTTTTTTTTGTGAAATACTATAAAAAGTGAAAATGGCTGTTCAGTAACACTGTAAATAATTGACAATATTTGGTCAAGTAAATCTGAAAAGTACAGTACAGAAGTATTTTCTTTTAATCTTGGTATAATATCATAATGATACTGTGTATGAAACTGACTTCAAATGAAAACCATAGAGGTAGTTATAATAATTATGTCACTGTTGGAATACCTGTATTTTGAAAGGAGTTATTTCCCTTTTTGTGTTATTATCTTCCTGACTTAAATTCATGTAACTTAGTACTCGTGATAAAAAGATAATGATAAGTCCCCCAAGGGGAGCTGTGGAGTATTATATTTCTGTGTTACGTCCATCCGTCCTTCTGTCTTCAGCTTACTTGTTCAGGCTCATCCCATACACTACTTGTCACCTTATTATTACATTGTAACAGGCCTAGTATCCACTGTTATGGCCTTTCAGTGGACGAGAACTTGTCTCAGGAATTATCAACGGGTTAAGCGTCTGCCATTACGGCCTTTCAGTGGACGAGAACTTGTTTCTTGAATTATCAACGGGTTAAGCGGCCGCCATTACGGTCTTTCATTGGGCGAGAACTTGTCTCTGGAATTTCATACTTGGGATTATAATTGTGTTAAGTGTCCGCTATTACGGCCTTTTGGCCTTTCAGTGGATGAGAAATTGGGGCATGGGTTCACCTTGGTGAGACAATGCGTCATATATTAAAAGTAGGTTGATTTGTACTGTATTTTTACCTTTGACCCAAAAATTAATCAGCTGTGCATTCTTGGTATATAATTCCATATCTGGTATGGGATTTTACTTGCCATATTGTATTAGATTATTGCCCCTATTCCTTTTTGCGCCGACCCTGTGGCTTACAGTTCTAGTTGCTGTTGTCAAATATTGTTGTCATTTTTGAGAACATTATATGACATAGAATCCTGTCTGTCCGTCCGTCACACTTCATTTCTGTGCAATAACAGCAGCAAATATTATCAGATTTTCTTGAAACTTGGTAACAACATTAAAAGCCTAAATGGCTCGGCAAAGTTTGATCGCAAATTTTCGGGACATTACTTGGAGTAGTTATGGCTCCTTGATTACTGAAAAATGTTAATTTTGGACATTTTCGTGTAATAACGGCAACAAATATTATCATATTAACGAAAGATGAGGGAAGCGAGGGATATAAATTCTATGTTTGAGATATTTTGTTCTCGATTACAGGTCAAAGAGACAATGGCACAACAGAAAGTAGGTTAAGTGGAGACATCCTAGCTAATGTCAGTCCAGAAATTAAAAGGATGGCTCAGCTGGTGAAAGATGTGTTGCCTACCGCACCAATGCCTCAAATAATCAAAGAGCTTGGTATGTTTATCTGACTCCGAGTGTCTGTAAAATATATTACAAATGTCTGAAACAGCAATTATTATTGATCAAATCTCTTTAAACAAATAGTTATTATCCTGGTGGGGGAGGGGGTTATAATACTCAAAAGGGGTTTGTCTGAAGTAAAATTCCTCACTTTCACATTAAGATGTATGGGATTTATCTTTCAGTTCCAAGATTTTCTAGGGCGAACTTGATTCTAGCTTGCCGTTTGCCGGTTTTGAGCTGGTCGTCGGCACGTACATTCAAGCAAAGTGGCTCAGTTGCAATATGGCAGACATAGACCAAAACATATTAATTTTTATTTATTTTATATATGAATAAACATATTTCAAAAGCATTGTAAACATCGAACACTGCAGAACATTCAAAATCAACTTATTTTGCAATATATATGACTAAAATAGCCCGACACACTCAAAGCAAGTTGAAATTCTTTAACTTCTCACTTAATCTAATCTTTCGGTTGAACACGTCGCCATCTTGTTTGCCAGTGTGCCGATGCTTCCAAACCGGCAGGATTTTATGCCGATTGACACGTGCCGAAATTGCGTGCACATATTCAGGAAACAAATTGCGTGCACATATTCGAGAAACAATCAAGAAGTTTTGCCGCATTTCCGCCTTGCCACCGGCACGTCAGAATCAAGTTCGCCCATTGTCAGTTATGCCTGCTAAATTCATATCCTTTTACATGAAGGCAGTTGAGGTAACTGGTAGAACGAATTTAACCTTTAACCTTTTATCCTTGGTTTTCCCCGGATACTCCTGTTTCACACCAAAGTAAGACACCTTGCACACTTCAATCTTGGCCGACAAAAGTGATTGATGTGAATTGGTATAAATTATTTTTGAATTGTTGTAAAAGAAGCAAAGTTTTTTTTACATAAATACAATTTTATTTGTACAAATGTACTTATATTTTTTCTATATCTTTATCCTGAAACCTAGTGTCCTACTCCTCATCATACACATCATATACTGTAATCTCTGAGATCTTTCCATTACACTTTATGATTTTTGTCTTTTAATATCTTTTTATTAAGATAAAACCACGCTTCAGTTGACTTGACAGTAATTCTCATTTTTATCAGGAAATGTTAGTCAGCAGCTTATAATCCAAGTTTTCGACCGTTTTATCTTTTTTAGAGACAACCAAAGATGTAGACACAACAATTACAAATATTTTGGAAGGAAGCGCATCCGTGGATACGAAGAAATCAGATACGAAAAAGTCATCGAATATTGATGATATAAAAACAAGCATATGTGTGAGTAAACGGTTTAAAACCATGTTTTCTACTTAAATTTTCACATCAATATAATTAGCGTCAGACAAATACTAAGATCCTTACCAATAAGAACGCAAGTTTTTAAATTAAAAGTGCTACTTTCTCATATAAAAACTCTAATTGGAGTATCTAAATGTAGTGTGGATTATTGTGATTCTTTGAGCTGAGAGAAATGTCAATGTAAATAGTTTAATCTTAATTCTAGTCGTTTTTATTCCAATTTTATGCCATTTTTTTCAGGCATCTCAGCAAAAATATAAATCTACCGTATTCTCACGGACAGCCCCAGATCGCCAACTATCTCTGGAAGAACGGAAGAAACTGATGATGGCCACGGCGAGACAGCGTTACAAGGAGAAACATGGCTTATTGTGATCACGACTTACTTACATTGACTTTGGTGCTTCTCGTTTTCTATGAGAGTTTTATATTACTGACCTTACAACAGGATGTGGTTGTCCAAATGTCACCTCGGTCGGTGGATCATGTGTTGGTACAGTGTTCAAGTGTCTCCACACTGAGGTCGCCGAGATCGGACAGGTTGTCTCCACTCACAGGACAGCTTGCAGCAATCCTACAGGACCTATGTCGCTCATGTCATCGCTCATTTCACGGGTTATATATATACCGCTCGTATCTTCACCCGCATTTCAGGTCTCGGATCATTCAGGAAATATATGGCTCGTATCTTTACCCTGCACCTCAGGTCTCGGGGATCATTCGGGAAATTTACCGCTCGTATCTTCACCCGCATTTCAGATCTCGGGGATCATTCAGGAAATATACCGCTTATATCTACACCAACAGTATTGGTTGCAATGATCATACATAAATCTAGGTTTTCAGTATAGAAAACTTGTATTGTAATCCACTACTGTTTTAAGATGACATTTCCTCAACCTCGGAGTGTTTCTCCTGTCACAATTCAGTGACTTGTAGATGATGAAGTACAGATTTGATAGAGTGGAATATTTCCTATATTGGAGTATATATACTGGTGACCACTGTGATGTGGGGAACATTCTTATACAGAAAAATGTCCTGGATAGCTAGCATGTTAAAATAATTTTCATTACCTTCTTATTTACCGTCGTTGATGTGAAATGGGGATATGGTGAAAAGATTTACGCTCTCCAACTGGAGATTTTTCTCGTCTTGTTTTAGTTGATTATCGGTTGGCTTCCACTGGAAGAAGGTCTCTTCAACATTTTAATTGTAGGGTAACAGTTACTTGGGGCCTGTTCGTTTATGCGGACAAACCGGTTTGTCAGTTTTTAAATGTAATATTTCAAACATCTTGACGGACCTGAACATGTTAATACAGACCTTGGGAGTCTTTGTCAAGGCTCGTCTAAAAACACTTTAAAATCACCAGGTCCGTCTTTACTTCATTAACAAACAACACCGATCCAACTGGTCCAACCGTTTGGACCGCAATAACGAAAATGGCCTGAAACTTGTTCCGAAAATAGGCCATGTGAACTGTACTGAATAGAAGTCACATGACTTGTACAGGATAAAGGTCACATGACCTGTATTGAATACAAGTCACATGACTTGTACAGGATAAAGGTCACATGACCTGTACTGAATACAAGTCACATGACTTGTATAGGATATAAGTCACATGACCTGTACTGAATACAAGTCACATGAATTGTACTGAATATAGGTCATATGACTTGTACATGATACAGTTCACATGACTTGTACTAATTATTATAGGTCACATGACTTGTACAGGATATAGGTCACATGACTTTATACATTGTATGCGGGTCACTTTGAAATGTACAGGATTTGAATGTACAAAAATCATTTTTAAATGTCATCATAGATTGATTAATGTATACACAACAAACATTTACATTTGTATATTGGTACAAGAATATTTCTGTAACATGTATGTTTGTGCATTGGACATGATGATAAATTGACTCAGTGCTGTGTAACATTATTATCACCCATTCATAGACTTCCAATAAATATTTGTCATGTATTTTAGTGCTGGGAACGATCCACTATTTAAGATAAAATATCTGATCCTCAGAAGAGGTCATTAATCAAATTAAGAAGAAAAGCTGAATATAAGATTAATGTTGACTGGATTACTGAGGTTTCAGATTGAACATTCCATCATACAATCATTTATCACTAAGGTTTGCAGGTGTTTGTAGTAATATGTAAAATACAGACGAAAATAGGGGTGGGAACAAGATCTAGAGGGACAGGGATTTAGTAAAACCATAAATGTAATTTACAAGTACTTTTAAATCCGTGCAGAGGCTATGATAAAATGGTTCCTGGAACAAAGGGTACATCTTAATACAATTATCATGATATTACTGCACATCTTAAGTGTTTGTCAAAGGGTGTGTGTTGCAAGTTGCAACGTATCACTTTGTTCTGCCCGGTTGTACTAGTTTAATTGTTGTAATAAAGCGTTTTGAGTTCTAACCGGAGGACACACGCACATATATATATGGACAGGGTTGTCGGACTTACTCGTATAAACATAAATGATGTTATATTCTAACAGTGAGGATAAATCAAGGCAAGATTTTTGGCAAGACCTTCTCTTTTATCAACAAACACGATTTGTGCTAGGTATTTTATAAATAGGGTCATTTGTAGATAAAATCAAAATGAACTCCTCACCCTCTTTTACTATCATAGTGATGTGTATCCTGCAGAGTATTGTTATGTGGAATTTTATAATTAATATTATTGCTTTGACCCTTAACGGAAGAATACAAAATATTACTTTGCAATAACATTACATCGCCAATATTTTTTTTCACTTTTCAGTGAAATATAGTCCTTTGTGAAATTAATTATGTAAATAAAAATTCCTAAGGGATTAAGGGTTCTGCAGAATCAGTTGTACAATTGCGACATTGTATATTTGTGCCAATCATATTCATATACATGTATTGACTTTTTAATTACCAGTTATCTCCCTTTGAACTTTCATTTCACAGTTGTCTCCCCTTTAAAAGTAGGTCTTCTAGTATATCATTTATTTACAGTAAGAAAAGTATTTAATTTTCTTTCTTCTCCCTGATTTACTAGGTTAAGTTAATCTTAGCTAGGATAAGGTAATCCTGTTGGTTTTTATCTGGTATCTGATGATTTTTTTTGTATAATAACTGATGATTTTTGTATAAACTGATGATTTTCTGTGTTAAATATAATATTCATGAACGAATATGCCTCATTCCTTAATGAAACCTCATTATTTGATCAGGTAAGTTAGCAATACATTACAGTTCATATTAGATTTATATTATTAACTTAAGTGCTTGACCCTATACATACTCTACCCAACATTTAAAAAAAATAAACATTTTAAAGAACCTTTAAAATGCAAGGATCTTCTACTAGCACTGAAGGACACACAGAAGCGGCTTCATTGAAGAAGGGATTTCCAGCTGAAAACGGAGATTATAAGCTTATTTTCCAAAATATTTCAATCATTTGTACATATGCTGCATTATAATCTGTTAATTCAACTCTGTGTCCAATCATTTAAGAAGATATGATTATACTTCGGACTTGTATTGTTCAATGAATATTTCATATCAAGGTTCATGATTGTCTTTGTTTAATGTAAAGGTTATGTGATAATAACTTCCACAAATTATCATTACCGGTAATTAAAATCGGACCATGATTTACTATCCATGCATAATTTTGTCCACTGCAAATTATGATTTTAAAGTATATTTAGTTAATTGTCCTTTTTTATTATAAAAATTATTTATTAAGAAGGTTTCAGCTAAAAATATCATGGAACTGTGATGGGAGACAATTTTTTTTTGCCAAAATAGTAATGTAAATGTGGATTTGAATTGATGAATAAATTCATATACGTATGTATTAAAATTGACCTGTTTAATTTACCAAGTGTGACGGCTCTGAAGTAAGGCAAATGGATGAACATTATATGTTTGTGCTTCTCGGTTGTATAAGATGTCACCTTTTCTTATTTCTCAATATTAAAACAAGATTCAGTGATTTTCTTGTAAAATTGGTAACAGCATCGCCATTATCTGCCATGATTACTGGTAATGTTGATCACTAATTAAAACACTAGTGGCTCCTTGAAACTGGATAGAAAATCATAATTGATTAATGGTTAAACTAATTATCAATTATTTAATTGGTTAAAAAAATATGGAAATCACATTTTGTCAGGTTTCATCAAAAAGCAAGAGTGAAATTCACAATAAGGACATTATTACTTGTTATTATTCGACGATTGCTAATCAAAATAAAAGAAAATCAGCTGAAAAAGTAAGACAGAAGTTTTAAATGTTTACACCCCGGTCTCTTGAATGTATGTTGAGTTTTTCTTGCCAGTGTGCCTGTCAATCTGACATCTTGGTTAGATATTGTGTTTAGCTCCATTTCTCCGATGCCACAAGACCCATAGTCGTCAAACAAAATCTAATGGTATATCTGTAGGTTTGCCACATGTGATATACAGTATGACCTTGACCCAAATTTTCTAACTCAAATTTTGCATATTTGCCCCTACTTCGAAGCTGGGGTGAGTGGGGGGGTTATTTTGCTTTGCATTTTATAGTTTCATCTGAAAACGGTATCAATTTTCAAGTGAATTCACAATATTATGTCGGTTACAGTTCATATTGTAAAGGTAGATGGATGAGTTTTTACCTGTAATGCTCATCACAACAGGTAACTAAATCTACCGAGGCATGATGCATTTATGTCAGTAAATATACATGTACATGTACCATAATTATCCAGCAATAAGCCCATGCCTGGTAATAAGTCCATGTCGGGTAATAAGTCAATGCCAGATAAAAAGCCACTGTCTGATCCTATGCCTATACTTGGTAAACAGCCCCCATGTCTGGCATTAAGCCCATGTCTGGTCATAAGCCCACGTCTGGTAATAAGCCCACGTCTGGTAATAAGCCCATGCTGGATAATAATTCCATGGCTGGTATGAAGCTCATGTTGGCTAATAAGCTCATGTCTGGTCATAAGCCCATGTCTGGTAATAAGCCCATGCTGGATAATAATTCCATGGCTGGTATGAAGCCCATGTTGGATAATAAGCTCATGTCTGGCATTAAGCCCATGTCTGGTCATAAGCCCATGCTGGATAATAACTCCATGGCTGGTATGAAGCCCATGTTGGCTAATAAGCTCATGTCTGGTCATAAGCCCACGTCTGGTAATAAGCCCATGCTGGATAATAATTCCATGGCTGGTAATAAGCCCATGTTAGCTAATAAGCTCATGTCGGGTAATAAGCCCACCATTTTTTGATGTTCAGTAAAATAACAACATTCTTGTCCTGTAACAAGCCCCTCCTCTGAGTTCCGAGGTCATTTGTGCCCTGGGCTTATTGTTGGATAAATATGGCCATTGCTGTCATGGGTAATGAAGTGTATAGTTATATCCATAATGGTAAAAACATGTATATAATTTTCATTCAACATTAACCAGTGGACGTGACATTTAGTGAAAGTATTAGGATTTTTTTTTTTTATATTAATTCTCAAAATTGAAATTTTTAAACTTGAATTTATTTCTGTAGTGTAAATACAGAGATTTTGTCACCAAGTTAAAACTCCAAATTCTAAAAAAAAAACTTGTACTTGAACTGTAGTTTTATACACAACATGGGTTTGGTAATACCAAGTTTATGTGGGTGATTTTGATCTTAATCATGAAAAATACTTATTTTGAAACTCAATTTATATGAATTAGCATATTATGTGGTGAGAAGCAGTAAGTTACAGTGTATTAGCATACTTTCATTTTAGAGAACCTATTATCTAGTAGTTCCTTCTGTCAAAAGTAAACTACTTATCCTCTCTCTCTGTCTCTCTTTCCGTCCTCTTTTTCTCTTTCTTTGGTTCTTAATTCTTCTAGAACTTAACTATTTTTTGACAATAAACTGAATGCTACAAAGTATAAAATTGAATTTTGTTATTACTTAGTCTGATCTGTACCAGTCACATGGTGAGAAGATGCTTGGAACAATGTAATTAACCATCTCCTTAGATACCAAATTATCCTGGCAAATAGTCTATACCCTGTAACAAAGCCAACTCGCATCTGACAAATAGGCTATACCCTGTAACAACGCCCACACACATTCACAAATAGTCTATACCCAGTAACAAAGCCAACTCGCATCTGACAAATAGTCTGTACCCTGTAACAAAGCCAACTCGCATCTGACAAATAGTCTATACCCATAACAAAGCCAACTTGCATCTGACAAATAGTCTATACCCATAACAAAGCCAACCTGCATCTGACAAATAGTCTGTACCCTGTAACAACGCCCACACACATTCACAAATAGCCTATACACTGTAACAACGCCCACACACATTGGCAAATAGCCTATACACAGATAAAGTGCCTACACACATTGGCAAATAGCCTATACACAGTTAAAGTGCCCACACACATTGGCAAATAGCCTATACACAGTTAAAGTGCCCACACACATTGGCAAATAGCCTATACACAGTTAAAGTGCCCACACACATTGGCAAATAGCCTATACACAGTTAAAGTGCCCACACATTGGCAAATAGCCTATACACAGTTAAAGTGCCCACACATTGGCAAATAGCCTATACACAGTTAAAGTGCCCACACACATTGGCAAATAGCCTATACACAGTTAAAGTGCCCACACATTGGCAAATAGCCTATACACAGTTAAAGTGCCCACACATTGGCAAATAGCCTATACACAGTTAAAGTGCCCACACACATTGGCAAATAGCCTATACACAGTTAAAGTGCCCACACACATTGGCAAATAGCCTATACACTATAACAACGCCCACACACATTGGCAAATAGCCTATACACAGTTAAAGTGCCCTACACACATTGGCAAATAGCCTATACACAGTTAAAGTGCCCACACACATTGGCAAATAGCCTATACACAGTTAAAGTGCCCACACACATTGGCAAATAGCCTATACACAGTTAAAGTGCCCACACACATTGGCAAATAGCCTATACACAGTTAAAGTGCCCACACACATTGGCAAATAGCCTATACACAGTTAAAGTGCCCACACACATTGGCAAATAGCCTATACCTGGTAACAAAGCCTACACATGTTGGCAAATAGACTTTACCTGATAACAAAGATCATTTGCATCTGGCAAATTGTCTATACTCTGATGAAAAAAGCCCTCTTTTGTTTGGCAAATAGCCTACACCTGGAAGCAAATCCCAGTTGTGTCTCTTACAGTTTAGTAAAATGTTACAACACATTGCTATAAGCCACCTTTAATAAGTTTTAATGTTAGGCTCGGGCTTATCACACGGTAATGTTACATTGATGATCAAATATGAAAACTGTTACATTCTGTATATGACTGGGCAAGACATCAAATTTCAGCAGAACTGGACTTTTCTTCACCCTGATATGGGAGCGCTCCCTGGGTAAGGATAAATACTGGTACCCCCCTGGTCTTCTAAGACCGGCCTGGTCAGGATTGTGGTTGTGTCCTTGGCCAATACAAGAGGTAATCATCAACTACTACAAAGTGACCTAGCCTTAAACTGACCCTGGATGCTCATGGGGCGATAAACCCAGCAAAGGAACAATCATCTGTAATATTGCGGTTATTTTAGCAACGTAAAATTTAATGATTTTGATAACATCAAATTTTAAGGATTAAATTTATCCTGTATACCGATAGATGGTTGAACTCTAAACAAGGTCACAGCATACATGAATATCTAAGAGTGCAAGTCACACTGCCTTCAACTGTATATATGTCAACATGAAGATGTTGTCTTACTTCAAATGTCATTATTTTCAAGGGCTTCTAATTTTGGCTATTTTAGAGGATACAATAGATTTCCCAAATAAGCAAGTTGAAAAAATTATGGTTCTTATTCCTTTTTTCTGTTCAAAGTACACATCTGCTTCAAATATATTGTGAAACTGAAAAAATTTGACCTTCAAAAAGCAACCTCACTTCAATGATTTCATAAAATGAACATACAAGAAATATATTGTTCAAATAATTTTTAATAACATGTAAAATAACAGTTAATTATTATACAATAAATAAAAATCAGTAAAATTTACATTAAATTTAAGTTACATGTATATCAATATCCACCATCCTGTGTTCTGGTGATGAAAATGGCTTCAACAAATTTATAAAACTGGCAGTTCTCCATCTTTGAAGCATCGAAGGTTGGTATATCTGTTGGTACAAGAATGTCACCAGTCCGTAGCTCTTTCAGGATCTGTGATTTTAACACACTGCAGAATTTGGCAAGCTGGCCCCTTTTCTGTTGTGACATAGCAGTTCCTGTTGAAAACAAAAGGTAAAAAAGTTTGTATGATAACATTTTTTTACATTAGCCCATCAAATCCTGAAATAAGCCCCCCCCCCCCCCCCCCCCCCCCCCCCATTCATTATTATATAATAAGCTCACTTTTATCTTATGTAATTCAGTAAAATTCAGAAAAATGATAATTCATTGTTCTATAACAAGCCGACCTTTATCCTCTGTTGTTCAGTAAAATTCAGAAAATGATAATTTATTGTTTTATAACAATAAGTCCACTTCCCAGTTTGTGTCAAAATTGTGTATTGCCCCCTTGAATTATTAAAGAATAGCAACAGTATTTATGGTGGGGCGATGATAGAAAAATAACCAAATACTTTAGTATTGGTCAAAAAAGAAATAATAAAACTGATCATCCTTGATGATTTTGATAAGGCAATTAATCGGAAATTCTTAGAAGTGTTCGTAAATCTTCGGCTTTGCATATTTTTGCAATGTTACCGAACCATAAAGTAGTTGAACTTATATTTTAACCAAATATTCATTGGTCGTTTACAAGCGATTTATGAGATTTAAATGTATTAACAACAAATATTTTCTTCTTTTTTTTTGTGTTCAGTATTAAAAATATTGATAGCAAAGTCTAAGATGTGCAATAAATGTACTTGAGATGTTCATACATTTTCTATAAAAGGGAAATTCTGTGCTAAATTTAGAAAACCGATCATACTAGATAATCAATCAATTTCGAGTTTCTGATTATCAATTCTGCAATTGAAACCGATTTCCATCACTAATATTTACTCAGTAACTCTCTACCAGTTAAACAACCATCCACCCTAAGTGAAATCCTACCTTGTATCTTTGATGCGAGCACTGACAAGTTTGCGAAGAACCTGATCCGCTTGATGAAGCTGATTGACGGAACAGATCTGACGACTCTCCCCCCTTTCTGCACTATCATCCAGGAGTGACCTCGGTGGGTCCAACATGGCTGAACGCACAAGTGTGTCGATATCGCACAGCTGGCTGGAAGTGAAAAAAATAAAAACATTTTATGTATCTACACAAAAAAGGCAATAAATGAAAAAACCTGAAGTATTTACAGGAACTTTTCACCCGCTACTAATTGTCATGATCATAACATAAAGAAAATCCTTGTTATGCGTTACTAACTCTCGTACTGTGACTTATCGTAACTGGTGCTTCGGAAACGTAGCTACAACTTTAAGGATTAAGGGAACAGCTTACCATCTACTACTAGAAAGTCGATAACTGACCAAATTCAAAAAGGAGATTAACCAGATCTGTTTACGTCTGCTTTTTAGACCGAGATGTAGACATCCTTCGGATTTTATTACCAAATTTGCTGGAGTTGATGAATGTTTAACATGTTCTGTATGTTGTGTAGCACTTGAAGTATTATAATATTATGTAATGTGTACATAACATAAATCTTGTATCTTTGGTTTGGTTTGTTTTGTTTAATGTCCTATTAACAGCCAGGGTCAGAGGAAAGCCGGAGTACTCGGAGAAAAACCAGTACCAGGCAACTGCCCCAAGTGAGTTTTGGACTTGCAACCTAGAGGTGGATGGCAAGTGATAAAGTGTCGGGACACCTTAACCACTCGGCCACGCTGTGTTTTATATCAAAAAGATTATGACGTCATGACTATTTTTATATAGAACAGATACAAATCTTTGTCCGATGTCAACACTAGGGATCCCATAAATAATGATTGTATTTGTTGACATGGCGTACTTGCCAACTTTTTAGAATTCTCATGGGGGAGAAAAGTGTGTGAGTGACATTTTTGTGCAGACAACACATTTCGCGTGCGAAACATTTAGCAAACAGAAACTAAGGGGAGATAATTTGATTTCGGAAAATAACTTCCCTGCCTCAATAGTTCCCTTACCTTAAAAAAGAGACTTATAACAAGCTTTAATTGGCCAATAATCTTTTATATTAAAGTAAAATTCATTGCATATATCAGTTGATAGTAATAAAAATATATACAAAATTTTTCATTTTTCAATTATTTATGAGAATTATTTATCATAACTCACTAATTAAGCTGTCTTGTATAAGACTCTAAAATTATTACTTATTATTTGCTATAAAAAGTATATTGTACACTAATTAAGATACTTCATGTTAGTCGGTGAATGCAAATGATCACAAAAATATCACGTGTCATGGTTTTGATGAGGGTTGGCCTAGCCATTTAAAACATATCAACAAATAAATTCTACTATTTACGGAATCACTGGTGGTAAGATTTCTACCAACCAGCACTCATATGCCTTTTAGAATTATTCTCCCAAAAATGTTGCATTATATTATTATTATATAAAAAAAAAAAAAATAAATAAATAAATTCAAAAGCACCTAATCCACTTGATCACAAATTTACCGTAAAAACTCGTGTAGTTTGCGCAGGTTTTTTGTATTTCAGGCAGGTTTTTTGTACTGAAATAAAGTTAAAAGTTAGGGGTGCGCAAATTCTACAGGTACATGTAGAGACGTTTTCAAGTTTTTTTTAAAGAAAAAAGATCGTCAGTTCTCAATGTCCGCCATCTTGGAAAATGACAGAAATTCCTGTTAGGAACTTGAAGATTAATAAACATACACACAGCAATTTATTGTTGTTAAATATGTCGGATAATGAAGTGATGTATGGCTACCTATTATATTTGTAGATACTTGAGCTAATTTGGGATTCATTACAATTAAATAGAAATCAGTTCTGGAAAAACGTAACTATAAAGAATGATGCAACAATGCCATACTCAGGTCTTCAAAGTTAATATTTATTTTCACATATTCCTTATAAAAAGGAGGAATATATATGTACCATTTAATATTTCTTCGCTATATCATAGTATATTACCTCTGAAAATTTGAAGAACTTTCTAATATTAAGAAGTATTTTTCCCATGGGAATTCCAATGAATCAGGCACCTCCATTTTGGTTGCCATGGTACTGATGACCTCGTCTGGAACTCTCCTGACTTGCCTCTTACTGTTTCGTTCCTTGGCCAATTCTTCTGTACATCTTAGGTGTACCTGACAAAAGCCCTGCTCATCTAAAACAATGATAAATTTATGTTGCTTTTTATGTTGTATTTGGGCAGGGGCACAGGAGCTTGGAATAGATTTTAAACCCATGGACCTAGTCCATCTTTATATGACTGGAATTTTACAAAAAAAAATAAAAATTGCATCTCTGATCTATTGACCACAGGTTAGGATTTTGTGCCACAATCTATCCCATAATACTTAAATTTAGTAAGATATACTATCCAATGTTTGGTAAGCTTATGACAATACTCTCTCTATGTACATGACTGGGACTATTACCAGTGGTAGGCTGATAATTGAAAAATAATCGTAAATTAATCAAAATTCTTCGGCTTTGCATATTTTTGTAATGTTACCAAACCAAGAAATAGTTGATTTTGTATTTTATTGATATTTTCTTTGATCATTTTACAAGCAATTATGAAGATTTAAATATATTATCAACTTTCAAATGCTTGGTGTTCAGTATATATTGAAAATATTGATAACAAAGGCTAAGATATGTAATAAATGTACTTGAGATTTAAAGTTTTTTCCAAAAGGGTAATTATATGCTTAATTGAGAAAACTGATTACAATGGATGAGCAATCAATTTTGAGTTCCCGATTATCGATTCTGAAAGTGAAACCAATTCCTATCACTAACTATTGCCCAGCAGAATATATAATGAGTCATTATAAATTAAATTCGTACATTTCAGAGCCATTTGAGTTACCCTGTCAATATGGTGTCATAAGCTTACATATTTACATTTCAGAGTCATTAAAATTACCAAGAAGAGTATTTACAAGTCATAACATATTAAATACATACATTTTCGGGCCAGCTGGAAATATTTATATCTCATGCTCCGGTAGTACATGTTGTCGTCAATAACTAAAACATACAGTCTGGAGTTATCTCCCTTTGAATCTGTAAAACCAGCTCCTTGAATTTCTACAACATCACAAAATCTGTCCCATAATGCATCATCATCAATTGGCTTATCCACATTTGTCAGTTGTCTGTCTGATGACGACAAACATTCCACCAGACTTTCAACACAGTTTATTATCTTCTCTCGAGATGTCTTCCATACGGAGTCGACCTGTTAAATCAATAAAATAAAATAAGACCAATTTACCACAAGAAGTCTGTTTCATAGTGTCCTTCGTGTAGACAGTTCATCCACTCGCCCATGTCCATCTTTGCTAGCCAAAGCTTCTGATTGGGTTCCACTCCTCATGGGGTCTTGGCTAGCAAAGATGGCTACATGTTAAACCTTTCTAAAAGGCCACTCAAGGGAATGGAGAAAAGTGGCCTAAATTGGCAGGTGGCCTTTATAATGATTCAAATAAAATGAATTCATACATTGGGGACCATAAATGATTGTCGCTTTGGACAGGTTTTTACTATATCAGGTGGTCTTTATGGACAGGTTTTTCCTCTATCAGGTGGTCTTTAAGGACAGGTTTTTACATCAGGTGGTCATTATGGACAGGTTTTTACTATATCAGGTGGTCTGTATGGACAGGTTTTACTATATCATGTGACCTTTAATGACAGGTTTTACTATATCAGGTGGTCTTTATGGAAAGGTTTTTACTGTATCAGGTGGTCTTTATGGACAGGTTTTTACATCAGGTGGTCATTATGGACAGGTTTTTCCTCTATCAGGTGGTCTTTATGGACAGGTTTTTACTATATCAGGTGGCCTTTAAGGACAGGTTTTTCCTCTATCAGCTGGTCTGTATGGACAGGTTTTTCCTCTATCAGGTGGTCTGTATGGACAGGTTTTTACTGTATCAAGTGGTCTCTATAGATAGGTTTTACTATATCAGGTGGTCATTATGGACAGGTTTTTACATCAGGTGGTCATTATGGACAGGTTTTTCCTCTATCAGGTGGTCTGTATGGACAGGTTTTTACTATATCAGGTGGTCTGTATGGACAGGTTTTACTATATCATGTGACCTTTAATGACAAGTTTTACTATATCAGGTGGTCATTATGGACAGGTTTTTCCTCTATCAGGTGGTCTGTATGGACAGGGTTTTACTTTATCAGGTGGTCTGTATGGACAGGTTTTTACTGTATCAGGTGGTCTTTATGGACAGGTTTTTACTGTATCAGGTTGTCTGTATGGACAGGTTTTTACTGTATCAGGTTGTCTTATGGACAGGTTTTTACTGTATCAGGTTGTCTTTAAGGAGAGGTTTTTACTATATCCGGTGGTCATTATGGACAGGTTTTACTTGATTAGGTGGTCTTTATGGACAGGTTTTTACTGTATCATGTGGTCTGTATGGACAGGTTTTTACATTATCAGGTGGTATGTATGGACAGATTTTTACTGTATCATGTGACCTTTAAGGACAGGTTTTTACTGTATCAGGTGGTCTTAATGGACAGATTTTTACTGTATCAGGTGGTCTTTATGGACAGATTTTTACTACATCAAGTGGTCTTTATGAACAGGTTTTTACTATATCATGTGACCTTTAAGGACAGGTATTTACTGTATCAGGTGGTCTTTATGGACAGGTTTTTACTATATCATGTGACCTTTAAGGACAGGTTTTTACTGTTTCAGGTGGTCTTTATGGACAGATTTTTACTACATCAAGTGGTCTTTATGAACAGGTTTTTACTATACCATGTGACCTTTAGCCTCAAGACAGGGGTTGACTATTGTACATGTGTAAGAAACATACTACATCTACGTAGTAATAGATCGATATGGCACCAAATATTAGAATATAGGGCAGAAATGAAAATTCCTGTATCGCTGGTCCTTCGGGCAAGTTTGTGCGCAAAAGACTTGCCCAAGGAGAAATATAGTGGTCCTATTTAGTATTAAACTGAATCATAGTGTATCTTAAATTACTCCAAGGAAAAAGTAAAAATTTGCGCTTGCCAATCGTGCAAGTAGTCACCAATATTTACTTGTCTACAGACCAAATCTAGTGGCCCCCAGCCATACTATCTGGGTTTATTTGCTTGACCTAGAATACTGAAGACACTTGCTTTCTAATCAGAATCCTCTTTTTTAATTTATGACTATAATACTCTTTTTTTTTTTATTCTAATTAACTTTATAACACCAAACATTTATAGTATGTATATCTTGTATTTTAAATGAAGCGTCACATAAGACATGGGGTACTTACACCACTTTGAATCATCTCAAGCTCTCTGTCTTCTGGTATCAACTCATCATAAGAAATGAGGAAGATGTGGCACTTTTCTTTCCCAGGGTCAGAAGCGACCTGACTATAATAAGATGCTTCAGCCTCCAGTTGCTGTGGTGATTTACTTGATGATTTAATGTTTTCATTAATGTTTGGAGTAAGTTTACGAATGTCTGGATCATTTTCATCAGAAAGTTTGACACTGCTAGTCTTTAGTGATCTAGCAAGTGAGGATTTTCCACTTCCTGGTATTCCAGAAAGGACAAGAAAACACACTCTATGTGAGTTATCTCCCTTAGACATAAGGGCAGCATTGTTTTCGCACATTTTCTTTATCTCTCGTCTCTAATTCTATCAGTTATCTCCCTTTGACCAGATACCATTACTTTCCTGCATTATCTTCCTCTCGATATCTCGATTTGATTTAGTTGTCTCCCTTGGATGCAATTTTGCACACTGCATGCTTTCCATTTGACCTGAAATAAAATGATGAAAAAAAACCTGTCACTTTTGCTTGCATTTAACAAATATCACCCAGCCAAAATATCTGACTGTGAATTTGGTCAAACCTTGTCTGAGTTTCATCTGGCCCCGACTCCAGACCCAGATATTTTGACGATGAAGTTGAAACTCTGACTAAATTATAGCATACATCCTTAATTTTTTTAATTCAAAGCTAGATTAGACTTCAGCAAAGCTTAATTGCTGATGACAGTAGCTGTTAAACTGTCATGAAAATATATTTGTCATATATCTTTATTTGAATTAGAGATATCTGTGTTTATTGATAAAATACTGACATATTTTAATTATAAGAGATTTCTGTATTTGAATTAACATTAAGATATCTGTATTTAAAGTACAGATATTTTTAACTTTCTATATGGATTTAAAATTTAAAAAAATTCATTTAAAACACAGATATCTCCAATCAGAGACATACTTATACACAGTACAGATATCAAATTATCAAATAAGCCTAGTACTATGCTAAATATATTCAGTTCTTGGTAATTGTTACATTTCTGGAATAGAAATATTTCCAAGGTTACTAGCAAATTATTCATGGTGGGCACCTTGTACATTTGTACTGGCCAAATATAATTATTTAATTATTGTGTGTCATTACGTGGTCTCTGCCAGTAACCAGTATCAGGCGTAGACGTTATAAATAATTAATTTACATATGATTAAAAAATAAGAGCTATCCCTCCATAATAAAACTAGCCCTGGTGTTATTATCCATATGTTAAAATTATATCGCATATCAACACCCACTCACGCGTGTTTACAATTTCACTGGAGGCCGCCATTATAACCTTTGACCTCCTGAATGCGTCTGTGCTGATTGGTAATTAATTTCAATAAAAACTACTCTAAAATAAGAGATGTTTCTTTTTGCTTACGTTTACCCATTTTATGTATGAAACTCATTAAGTAAAATGAATCAATCAAATTTGAAATTAATGTACGATTTATATTATTATCCAAAGAAATTCGCAACTCGCCTAGCCCGAACTGCCTTTGACGTCAGAAATTTCACATGGTCAATGGCGAAGAAGGAACCCACGGCTTTGATTGCACAATCACTCGACAAAAAGTTCTATTTCGGGTTCTTACGAACATAAACAGAAAAATATCACTTAGAAAGGCTTTAAGTACTACAGTAGATCAAAACTATACCTGAGGACTTGAGATCTAGTGTTTAAGAGGCGAGTTTCAGTGATTATTCCCGCCATACGGCAGATCATCGGGGAAGTTTTCTAAGCCAACAGAGATGGCATCGAACGGTACAGATGGAGAAAGCAGTGCGGATAGAAACGTAGAAATATGGAAGATAAAAAAGCTGATAAAAAGTCTAGAAGCAGCGAGAGGGTAATTGGTTTATATCGTCTGTCATGAAGTATACACCTTATCTGAATATTGAATACACCGTGAAGTTAAACGTGTCATCGTGTTTCAAGTGCGTTGTATTAACAAATTTATATCTCGGAAAATTTGTCAATCTATTGATAACAATAACAATTTATTTGAAAGTATGTGATGTCGACCGCTAACTCATGATCATTGTACATTGTAAAACCTTATAATGATTTTCATTATTTTTAATTCCAAAAAAAAAAACGCCTCTTGATTATCTATACCCACGACAACATTTTGGTTTCAAAAACAATTAAATATTTATTTTGAGGACAGTTTTGGGAAGTTTTAACATAAAGTGATCAGATTTATGTCTTACATTGATATATACAGTCACTTTGCATTGCCTTTGGTGTCCTTTATATGTCTGTGGTTAAACATCATAATTTATTTTTTCAAACTTTATATTATTAAGTAAGCTAAAAATTTCAGGAAAACTCTCCATGATGAACAAATTTTTACTGATTACACATAATTTTTGACTTCCTAATATACTGCAAATATTGATAATTAAAGAAATGCCTTGTAATAAGAAAAATTCAATTTTAGGAATGATTAAAGTCAAAGAAACAATGAAGCCATTAATGATATATTTCTTTCCAGGAAAATACAACATCAATGAAAAACCTACCAAACACCTGTGTAACAGCTTATTGTTTATGTAACAGTTCAAGTAGTTGTTGTTGGAACCGGTTGTTTACATTGCCGAAGCCACTGATGACATATGTTATGTATATGTAGCATTTAAAAATCATAAAAAAATAAATATCATTTTTTTTATGAAGGGGCTTTTGCCGAAGCCACTGATGACATATGTATATATGTAGCAATTAAAAATCAATAAAAAAATAAATATCATTTTTTTTTTTTATGAAGGGGCTTTTGTCCACTTTTTGATTAGTGTGAAGGGGCTTTTGTCCTAGGGGCCGCAGTGGCCGAGTGGTTAAGGTGTACCGACACTTTAACACTAGCCCTCCACCACTGGGTTGCGAGTTCGAAACCTATGTGGGGCACTTGCCAGGTACTGACCGTATGCCGGTGGTTTTTCTCCGGGTACTCCGGCTTTCCTCCACCTCCAAAACCTGGCACGTCCTTAAATGACCCTGGCTGTAAATAGGACGTTAAACAAAAACAAACCAACAAACAAAAGCTTTTGTCCTAGGGGCTAATGTCCGGGGGGGCTTTTGTCCGTACCTCCCTATATGCATCTAGATCATTTTGTGTAAGTTTTGGTAGAGCCGCAGATTATCACACCGAAGACATGGGTTTGATTCCTTTTTGGGCACTCGATAGTAACGTTTCCCCTATCCTTCCCAACATGTTCCTGTAACCCCGATAAAATTGACCTGACAGATAAATAAATCATCAGATATTCATGATCAGTTAAGTGTTGCAGGTTTTAATTGTACATAGAGATATCATCGTCTTCTAGCTTCGCGCTAGGGGGAATTTCCCTTTAGCTCAGTCCGTAGAGCGGTCGACGGTCACTTGTTCGACACACGATGGAGGCACACTAATCTTGTTCCCGTTACATTTGGTGCCGTTGACCACTGCAAGTGTAAGATATAGAAGAATGAGGGGCTTCGTTGAAGATAGAACCTTACCTGGGTTGTGTATTCAGGAACATATTTGAAAGGGAGAGTAGTGTGGCAGGTTTTAATTGTACATAGTGATATGGTCGCCTTCTAGCTTCTTGCTAGGGGGATCAATTTCCCTTTAGCTCAGTCAGAAGAGTGGCAAACCAGTAAGTCGACGGTCGCTGGTGCGATCCCCGGTGGAGGCACACTACTCTCTTTCCTGTTACACTAGCATAGGTATTGTGAATCATTCTACAGTGTTTACAATTGTGAAACCGGTAAAATTTCAGCTTATACTAATCACATAAGTTGGGTCTGGATAGAATCGCACAAAGGGTCTTAATTTGAGAGGAAAGAACTGCATGTTTGGGCAGGTAACACTCGGATACATTTTCCCCCATTTGATCAAGGAAAGGCATTTAAAGTTAGAAGATAAAGTTTCTAGAAACCCCACTTAGTTCATTGTTACTGTTCTAGGATCTGATATTTATTGATTGCGGTATTCAGGAAGTTTCTTATATCATGATAATTGATAAATTTTGATTTGTATATCACAAAAAAGTACATCTCATTTTTTGTGATATTTATATATTGATGCTTCCCTTTGGGAGATATATTTTTGGGAATTGAGTTGTATATTTATAGGGGCCACGGTGGCCGAGTGGTTAAGGTGTCCCGACACTTTATCACTAGCCCTCCGCCTCTCGGTTGCGAGTTCAAAACCTACGTGGGGCAGTTGCCAGGTACTGACCGTAGGCCGGTGGTTTTTCTATGGGTACTCCGGCTTTCCTTTACCTCCAAAACCTGGCACCTCCATAAATGACCCTGGCTATTAATAGGACGTTCAAACAAAATAAACGAAAAAAATGTATATTTATGATTATAAATTATTTTTCTTTACAGAAATGGCACCAGTATGATTTCCTTGATCATTCCACCTAAAGACCAGATATCTCGGGTGTCCAAGATGTTGGCTGATGAATTTGGCACGGCATCCAACATCAAGAGTAGAGTCAACAGGTTATCTGTGCTCGGAGCCATTACCTCAGTACAGCAACGACTCAAATTATACAACAAAGGTTGGTATACCGGCAAAAAGTCATGGGTGATTTAGTAAAATTACAAATTATACTAAAAAGGTTGGTATATACTGACAAAAATTCACAGGTGATTTGGTAAAATTACAAATTATACAGCATGTGTTGGTATATCGACAAAAAAGTCATTGGTAAAATTATAAATTATACAACACAAGTTGGTATACAGACGAAAAGTCACAGTGATTTGGTAAAATTACAAATTATACAACACAGGTTGGTGTACCGACAAAAAGTCACAGGTGATTTGAGGTAAAATTACAAATTATACAGCAAAGGTTGGTATACCTGCAAAAAGTCATGGGTGATTTGGTAAAATTACAAATTATACTAAAAAGGTTGATATACCGACAAAAAGTCACAGGTGATTTGGTAAAATTACATATTATACTATTATACTAAAAAGGTTGGTATATACCGGCAAAAAGTCATGGGTGATTTGGTAAAATTACAAATTATACTAAAAAGGTTGGTATATACCGGCAAAAAGTCACAGGTGATTTGGTAAAATTACATATTATACTAAAAAGGTTGGTATATACCGGCAAAAAGTCACAGGTGATTTGGTAAAATTACATATTATACTAAAAAGGTTGATATACCGATAAAAAGTCACAGGTGATTTGTAGGGCTGTAGCGATATATCAATACTACGATAAATGTCGTCGTTCATAACCGCGATACGATACACGATACGTAAACTTAGTATTGCGATACCTTAAATTACTTACTATAAACAAGTTGTCGCCCTTTGCGCGCTCTCTAAACCTACTACAAAAAGCAACATGGCCGAGAGGAGGAAACTTGCCTCACCACCTGCAACATTAAAGTCGCCCGTTTGGCGACAATTTGGATTCCCATACGAAAAGGTTGACGGGAAAGAAACAGGAAACAAACGTCTAAAGATCTAAACAAATTTAAACATTAAATTCTGGAAAGCAAAAATTATCTTATTGTTTTGTAATTTTGTGAAATCATTTTATGTATCGAGATACATATCGTATCGTGGGTCCTGTATCGAGATGCGTATCGTATCGTGAGGGAAAGTATCGTTACAGCCCTAGTGATTTGGTAAAATTACATATTATACTAAAAAGGTTGGTATATAGGCAAAAGGTCACAGGTGATTTGGTAAAATTACATATTATACTAAAAAGGTTGGTATACAGGCAAAATGTCACAGGTGATTTGGTAAAATAACATATACTAAAAAGGTTTGTATACAGGCAAAAGGTCACAGGTGATTTGGTAAAATAACAAATCATACATCAAATGTTGTTATTACTTACTAGACCCTATATATATATATATATATTTATAGATCACTCAGTTTTAACCTAGAGAGGGAGTGGAAAGAATAGAAAAGATAAATGTTGTAGAATGTTTTCAATACTCTATGTTCACAAAATATAGTGTCAGTTCTTTTTCAAAGTCTAGATCTTCTAAAAGTATGTTATTTTTGGTTTCAGGGTTCAATTATAATTACAATTTACCTACTTTGAATGTTAACACAATTCCATTACTTCCCTAGTTCCACCGAACGGCCTTGTGATATACTGTGGTACCATTGTGACAGACGAAGGAAAGGAAAAGAAAGTCAACATTGACTTTGAACCTTTCAGACCTATCAACACATCCCTATATCTTTGTGATAATAAATTTCATACAGAGGTAAGTGAATTCTTGAAATTTATTGTATGCAGGCGCTAGGGAATTTCATGAGGAAGTTTGAAGCTTAAAGAATGTCACACACACAAAAAAAATTGTACCCATATTAAAAGTTATGGCCATATCTGTTAAAATTCAATAAATCTCTTAATGGATTTTTGGGGAGACTTTTGTACAAATAGCCATTTACATAATGGTTAACTTTTACAAGCCGAAATACTGTAAGAAATTGGAATTAATGTACATTATTGGGTTGACAAATACATTAGCTGCGTGACAGCAATTAATTTATTTTTCAATTCAAATCTGCAAAATGTGTCACTTTATTAGTTCTCCGGTAATAATATTCCTTTTGAAATACTTTGTAGGCCCTTACAGCCCTACTAGCAGATGACAACAAGTTTGGGTTCATTGTTATGGATGGAAACGGTGCCCTGTTTGGCACGCTATCAGGAAACACACGAGAGGTCCTACACAAGTTTACAGTTGATTTACCCAAGAAGCACGGTAAGCCACCCTAACTTATTAAATAAAAATGTACAATTCGAATAGCATAAAAAGGGTAGTATCGGAATACAGATAAAATTTTGTTGAAATCTTCATCATTTTAGAGCTGATAGTTTTGTATTTTGTTTCTATTCCAAAAAAATCGAAAAAGTAATAATAAAAATGGAAAAAAAATTATACATGGTTACATGTATTTGTGTGAACAGGTAGAGGAGGACAGTCAGCCTTGCGTTTTGCCCGTCTCCGTATGGAGAAACGACACAACTATGTCCGAAAAGTTGCTGAGGTTGCTGTGACGCTCTTCATTACAAATGACAAACCAAACATCGCAGGCCTTGTATTGGCCGGTTCTGCAGACTTCAAAACAGAATTGAGTCAGTCAGATATGTTCGACCCTGTAAGTTTGCTGTAGTGCTTGTAATTGTTAAAAAAATTATCAGTAGTGGTATTTTGACTCAAGATTCCTGGAAATTTCCCCATAATTAGTAACTTTGACACAAGATTCTAGGAAATTTTCCCATAATGCAACTAAAAATATATAAAAAAAAAATTCATATTGTGCATATGAAAAATCTATCAATTATTTTCAAAATATCTAAATGATTTTTTTTTGTATTTTTTTATTTTTGAAGCATTTTCATCAACAACATATGATGTACATAATAAAATAATTCATTCAAACAAATTCCCTTCCGTTCATCATCATCATCATCATCATCATCATCATCATCATCATTCATCATCATCCAGCAAACACATCATCATCATGTCATCCGGACACATCATCATCATCATCATGTCATCTGGACACATCATCATCATCCAAAAACACATCATCATCATTATCCAAATACATCATCATCATCATCATCATCCAAAAAACACATCATCATCATTATCCAAATACATCATCATCATCATCATCATCATCATCATCATCTTTCATCCGCACACATCATCATCATCATCCAAAAAACACATCAACATCATCATTTACCAAACACTTCATCATAATCATCATCATTGTCCAAGCACATCATCATCGTATTTCATCCAAATACAAACATTATCATCATCATTACAAAACACATGCATCATCATCATATTTCATCCAAACACATCATCATCATCATCATCATCATCATCATCATCATCATCATCCAAAAAACACATCATCATCATTATCCAAATACATCATCATCTTTCATCCGGACACATCATCATCATCATCCAAAAAACACATCAACATCATCATTATCCAAACACTTCATCATAATCATCATCATTGTCCAAACACATCATCATCGTATTTCATCCAAATACAAACATTATCATCATCATCATCATCAAAACACATGCATCATCATCATATTTCATCCAAACACATCATCATCATCATCATCATCATCCAAATACATTGATCTTAAATCTCATTCATATGTTGCTTTTTTATGAGAGAGAGACAGAGAGAGAGAGAGAGAGAGAGAGAGGCGGGACTTATAATGTAATGAAATTTGAATTGAGTGTAAAAGCTGGATATAAGATATACTAAATAAGACTATGGCCTAGTAACAGAGTATTAAAAATGCTATAATTTGACATATCATAATACTTATTTTAAAAATGAAGAGTCCTGGGACAGACTGTCAGGGTCAAAAAAGGAGGGGGGGGGGGGGGGGGGGGGGGGGGGGGGGGGGGGGGAACCCCCCCCCCCAAAAAAAACCCCACATAAATCAATAGAACTAAACATACATATTGATAAAACAGAAAATAAACACTTTTTAAGCTTTTAGAGGTCTTAAATAGATAATATGTTTTTCCATTTATTCCAATCCAGATTAAACTTTTCAAGAAAACAAACTCCCTTTGATGATGCTATATATTTTTTCAGGTTGTGGTGGTCCTTAATTACATTTATTAATGCATGTACATTTAAAGAGCTACTGGAACATCTAGTTTTATATATGTAATGCTTAATAACCATGGTAATTTCATTATCAATATTGTTATACTTTCCAGGTGGCAAAAATCCAAAAATAAATGATTCTTTATTGTAAGTGAACGGGATAACTAGTGCATCGAGAAGTGATTCAAAACTTTGCAAAAAGAACTGAACTTTTTCACATTCCCAAAAAATATGAATTATTGTTTCAGGGTAAAATTTACAAAAAGTACACAATGGACTTGTAACGATGTTTGCTTTAAAAAGAACTGAATTTAGAGTTAAAATATTGTGCAAGATTCTAAATTGAAACCACTGAAGTTTTGAGTTATTTGTTACTTTAAAAGGTATGGAAAAGATATTTGCCCATGTTGAATCTGTAAAATCAAACACTTCATTCCACTTTTTTTTTCCTGTAGCAATTTCTGTATTTTTTGAAAGACTTTTATATATAATTTTATTGTCCTGTTGTGATTTGAGAAATAAACATATATTATGTGGAATATATGGTAATATCAGGTCTTTATCTATGATCTCCTGTAAATGGAAGTTTTTACGGATAGAATTAATAACACCCTGATATTTAAGAAAGTTTGTTCGTATATTATATTTCTGAGTAAATTCATTGAATGTATGAAAAGAAAGAGTATTCGAATCTTTTAACACATCATTAACTACTTGGACACCCTTCCTAAACCAGTCTTTATAGAAAACAGAGTGTCCACCAATACTAATATGTGGATTATGCCATAGTGGACTTTTTAGAAAAGAGAGTTGTTGATGTTTCGTATTAGTTTCTGATGTCAATAATCTTTCCCAAGCTTTGAAAACATCGGCCCAGAATTCATTTTTACATTGTTTTTGACATAACCGTATATAATCAATCCCAAAATTTATGCAATAGTTCCAGTTAAACAGATTGTTGAATAAAACCTGCCATTTTCTTATACATGTATTATGGAGTAATCTTTTTAACCATCCTAGTTTAAGGGAATCAACAAAGGCGTAGACGTTTATCATTTTTAACCCACCCTCTGAATACTCCTTAGTTATTACTTTTCTCTTCACCTTATCAGCTTTATCATTCCATAAGAAATTAAAAATAATGGTATTGAGTTGTTTCAAAAAGGCCTTACTGGGGTTTGGGAGTGAAATAAACAAATGGTTAAACAGAGAAATAAGGAGGGATTTAATAATGTGTATTTTACCTATAGGGGTCAATATCCTTCTATTCCAAATTTTAATTATGGATTTTAGTTTAATAAGTTTTTTATCAAAATTAAGTCTAGGTATTTCATGTACCGGTAGGTTGACACTAAAATCTATTCCTAACAGTGTAAATTTCTCCCTCCCCCATTGTAGGTTTAGATCAGGCAGATATGTTTCATTACTATATTTTTTACTCCCAATCCAGATTACTTGTGTTTTATGTGTATTGATCATGAGCCCAGATATTTGTGCAAAATCGTTTAATTCTTTAATAGATTCTAGCAAGGAGCTCTCAGATCCATCAAGAATAAGAGATGTATCGTCTGCATACTGAGATAGAAGTATCGGAATGTTATCAACGCTTATACCTAATATCTTTTTGTTATTTTTTATTCTAATCGCTAGTATTTCTACGCAAAGTATGAAGATATATGGTGCAATTGGATCCCCTTGTCTACAACCGCGTTTAATATTAAAAAAAATCATCTGATAGATTACCACCCTGATTAATAGTTGAGGAAACCCGAGCATGAAAAGTTTGAACCCATTGCCTAATACCCTCCCCAAATCCAAAAAATTTGAGAGTTTTGTCAATATATTCCCATGAGACTGAATCAAAAGCTTTTTGAAAATCAACCATAAGAAGCATACCTGGAACATCATTTACCTCTGTAAAATGCATAATGTCATAAATTAATCTGGTGTTTTCTCCAATATAAAATATCTAAATGATGACAAGGTCATGGTTTGCTTAACTGAAATAGAAGTGCACTTTAGTTTCTTTATATCTTGATAAAACTAGTACACTGACTTTAGTTATTGAAATGTTTGTTGTAACTGTAAAACTAAAATTCATCGTGTCATTCTCAATATTCTTATTGTTCACAGGAGTGAAAATAGGTTTAAGATAAAATTACAAACTTGTTAACAAGATATTTTATGTTTTGACAGAGACTGCAAGCAAAAATCATCAAAATAGTTGATGTATCGTATGGTGGAGAAAACGGATTTAATCAGGCCATCGAACTCGCAGCTGATGCATTAGCAAACGTTAAATTTATTCAGGAAAAGAAACTCATAGGTGAGTCATTGAAGAAGAAAAAAAAGTAAAGAATGTCATCAATTTGTGAATTTAATGGACAATGACAAGCACAACTTCTTTGAGATTTTTTTTACCTCTTGTTTATAAATGCTAACAGATGTTTTAGAAGTTGTAACAGAAAAAAAAGTTTTCCTATCTCAACATGAAGCCTGGTTTCCTCGGGTAAAATGACTACTAAAAATTCTTTTGTCATTAATTTGATATATTTCAGAATTTAATATACACATATGTCAGCACTATGAAGTATCCAGCTTTGTAACAAACAAAAAAAAATTCTTGATCCTTTTATTAGTGTGTCATAATTTTTCATTTGCATAATAATTTGTATCGTCTTGATTCCAGGGAGATATTTTGATGAAATTTCACAAGACACAGGGAAATATTGTTTCGGTGTGGACGATACGCTAAGAGCTTTAGAAATGGGAGCAGTGGATATCCTCATTGTTTGGGAAAATCTGGACATAACACGATACGTTTTGAAGAATCACCAAACAGAAGGTACATTGTGAATATAAACACAACCAAAAATCTATGTTCAAAGTTACAACGATTTAACAAGATATCTTGAGTATCTTTCATGAGAAAAACTGAGAATTTCTTTCGTCATGAAATTATCTGTAGTTATTTTGGAGGAAGAAAAAATGAAATCAGTTTGACTTTCTGTTGTGGCCTGCAAATTATTCACCTGTATTTGTATTGCGGTGGCTATTCTTTATGTCTCGGACCACTTTCAAAAATGTTCACCTATCAATATCTGAAACGAAACTGAATTAAAAATAAATGCACATTTTAAAAGAAGAGAAATGTTTGTCAATTGTTCAAAATGAAAAGTATATTATTACCTTTTCAGTCTTCATTTCTGATCTTATGACAAAATAATGACTAGTTTTGCTGTATTTACATCCATGCACTTTTATTTTATTTTCCAGTTGAAAACATTCTTCATCTGAAGCCAGAACAAGAAAAAGATAAAACGTATTTTATCGACAAAGATGTAAGTGATAATCAGAGAATTTTAGATAAAGAACTTGTGATTGCCCTCCACAAGTACTACCAGAGGGGACTTTAAAATAGCAATTGTACACGTACTGTGTACGTTGTCTCGGTCCAGGTGTCGAATCAGGACAGATCGTTCATACAGAATTACCTGTAATTGTTTAATTTTACTGAACTGTCTAGAAACATTTCTGATATTCATTTGTTCACTTTGTGTTAATTTGTTAGGGAATATCTTGTCTAGCTGGCCTCATCCTTTTAGAAAAGAAACTACAAAACGTACGTTTTGCAAATCATAGTTATCCAGTGAGCTTTCATGGCCCAGTTGTTCAAAATGTGATTAGCTTAATCACTTGATTAGTGAAATTCTCATTATATATTTCAAAATCTGTGTATGTATTCCTTAAAATAGGCAGATAGGAAATGACTGACGTCAATGTTGTAGTTTCATAAAATTTTGTCAAGTTAGTTTTACTAGAAATGATTTTATCAGGATTTTGAAATTGTTGTTAAACTCTGATTAGCCTAATCACCTTTTGAACTACTAGGCCCTGATTGAGAAAGACATGTGGCTTAATTCTGTCAAAGCAATTTGATTTATGCAAAAAAAAAAAAAAACCAAAAAACCCATTAATTTAATGTCGATATCTAAAATGATAGCATTGATGTGTTGTGTGATGTGTCTTATTCTGTTTTAACAGACGGGTGTTGAGTTAGAGTTGTCCGAACAGATGCCTCTACTGGAATGGTTTGCAAACAATTATAAGAAGTTTGGTAAGTTAAACGTTTTCTACAATTCTCACAGCAAACAAAATAGCATTGTGTATCCCTGGAGCCAATATATATATATTGTCAGGTATACTATTTTGCAGGGCTCGAAGTGGATATTTTTACCAGGTGGCCTATTTGGCTACCAAGTCATAAAATCTAGGCGCCAATTGGAAAAGTTAGTCGCTAGCCAAGTTGTCTTAACTTTAAAAAAAATCTTTTAATTCTTCAGTACAGTATAACATCTCTGTAACTTTTTCGATTGTGAAAGTTATTTAGCAAGGACTGCAACCTTCGCGACTTAACCAAATCGCAAATTTACAAAAAAAGATTTAGGTGCCATGCAGGCGCCTTATAAGTCAATAACCGGTCGCCAATGGTGAATTTAAGGCACCATGGCCACTAAAATAGGTGCCACTTTGAGCCCTGTTTTGGACTCCCAACATTCATCTGCTGCTTCCATCATGGCATTTGATTCTTACAACTAATAAACACATTAGTGCTGAAAGATATTGAACTGAAAAACAAAAATTTTAGGTTATAGAAATCTCTAAAATCTGGAGAACAATTAAATAGAACTAACTATCCGATATGACATTGTGACGTACTATGAATTAACGGTGAATTATTTGCCAACAGGTGCCACATTAGAAATTATCACAGACAAATCCCAAGAAGGTGCACAGTTTGTCCGAGGGTTTGGTGGAATAGGAGGTGAGTATTCAAAGCTTGTCTTTGTATTCTATGTAGAAATATCTGTATCTACTTCAGATTGATTGTATGAATACAAATTCATCAGATAAGTATATCAAGCATTCTAGTTTCTGAAACAGTTTTGGATATATCACAACTTTCATGAAAGGGTTTTATGTGATGTTCCTGCATCCCATCCCAAATTCCTAATGAGTAGCTACAGATAAAGTGTGGGTCAAGGTCAATGTCACTTACTATTTTGGGGGCTGGGGGTGGGGGCGGTAGGGGCAATGCCCAGCATATTTCTTTCGTTAAGAATACATCTGCATTGAAGCTCAGTAGAATTGATTAGCAGATAATGATTTTTGTTGAAAATACTAAGTGGCTTATTTTCTATTTTCAGGGATTTTACGATATCAGGTTGACTTCCAAGTCTTCAACACGCCTACGTTTGATGACTATGAAGATTTTGATCTTGATGACTATTAAACAATGTTACTAAACTCGCAAGAACTGTTGCCAGTCCACATTCAAGGCCTTTAACAAAGAAATGCATAAATATCTGAAGAATCTTCATCACTGTTGTAGTGCTTGAGGATATCACAACTTTCTGAAGCCGAATTCCTGTGGAGACATTTTGACTTGTGACTGCAGGAGAGAAAGTGTGTTTTCAGATTTTACAAAATGCAAAAGTATTAAACGTGCTGTACATGATCTGGCCAATACCTACTGGTCAGCACTGTCTATTGTATCTCAGATTTCACGTAATGACATTCACAATGGTTGAAGTCTGGATGGAGCTTTCAAGTATTAATGTCAGTTTACTGTGTTATGCTTCGGATGATCTTCATGATCGATGCTCTTGTTTCATCTTCATAACAGATCTATATGTGCATTGTATGGGAAAATTTCAACAGTTCCTTTTTCCTGTTTAAAACATACCGATCTGGATATGGTACTGTATCTACACTCCACAACATACACCATTTCAATTTTCAATTCAGTCACTAAAATTTTAACTGTTTTAACCCAACTTTTCTTCATAAAAGTTTCATACATAATTTTTTTTTTTTTTTTTTTTTTTAAATTTTTTTCAAGACTCGATTTGTACAGTTCAGTCGTCTCTAAAATGGTACATTTCAATTTTACATTATCTTACATAGATCGCTTACTTAAGTTATGTATGTCTGTAACCGTTTATTTGACCAAATTATTTACCTCAACAGATTATTATGCGAATTCTACTTGAAAGGTTAAGAAAATCTATCATCAAATATTATTATACAAGATCACATTTTAAGAACTAGTGACTGTTAATACAGCTCTGAGCTCTCCGATCTGACAATTTGAATTCCGTTTCAACTAAATAATCTTGTTTTTCCAGTAAAAGAAATATCCTATGGAGGACTCCAGGAATAAATTCCATGCATGGTTGACAACAGAGAATGTCTTAAAACTTTGAATTAGATCACTTTAGTTGAGAGTTTGACAAAACTTACGTCGTCCTGTACTGTAGATATTAAAATTTTTACTATAATAGTCCTAAGTAAGTTATCATTTGATATTGTTTGTATTAAAGGTTAAGAATTGTGTAAAAAGAAATGCAGCACTCTTATAAATCTCTCAGATGGAACTTTCTTGTTCATGTCAACCCTCAAATAATCTCTGGGATGTTTGAGATGGGCTTGGTGGTACCCAAGATAAATTTTGGTATTTTTGGCCCATGGACTTATACTTATAAGTCAAAGCTCCTTCCAGAACTTGTAAAACTGTACATTTTTAAAGTCTGTTCATTTCAATTGTGAATTGAAAACAAACAAAAAACACTAGTGTGTATCCATTTTTGAGTATTTTGATTTTGGTATATGTATATTTATTTTCCAAAGTTCAGATCACTATATTCTTACCATTTTGTGTACTAAGTACACCTGTCTTGTAGACTAGCTTTTATACTGATATGATTTACAGTCAGTGTGAAGCAGCCAGAGTTCTGTGTATACAATGTATGCAGATTGAATTGTTCCCCTACAGGACTTCAAACTTTTCAAATCCAGTAAAAAAAAAAAAATAATTGGGGGGGGGGGGGGGGGGGGGGGTGGACTGAAATAAATGATGAATTAATATCATGATAATATGTTAATTGTTGTAATTTATCACCAGAACAAATTGTCTCAAAATTAAAATTACTGTATAATAGTGCTGATTTTAGAAGTCATTGATTTTCTTTGCCCAGTTGTAATATTTGAGGTGGCATTAATGGTTGCATTGCTTGACAATGCACACTTCCCAAGATTCCTTAAGGAACTAAACCTCAGTTTAAAACAAATAACACATATTTTTTAATAGCATTTAATATCTGGCAGGTTTTCATACCAATAAGAATTTAATCAATGGCCGTCTCTTAAACAGAGCCCAATTGTGTTTCTAGTGACTGGCCGTCTGTACTTGGAATATGTTCTTGATAATGGCATTGTGTGTGTACGGTTTAAAACCGATAACTGGTGTTTTTAACGGAGTGATGAAGTGGATATCAATCTAATGGAATTATCAGGTTATTAAAGCCAGTTCCAACTTAATGTTCACATCCTGCTCCGTATATATAAAACATGCCATTTTTCTGTTGCTGTTATAATGCTATAATACATACAGAGACTGGCGATGTTGTGTGTCAATAGAAGGGACACAACTCTAGCAGGCATTCACATGACTTAGGGATACAAACTTGTGGAATTCCTTGACCCACAAGATAACAAGAATCTGGGGAGTTGTGTGACCAATGTCATACAATTCGCGATAATTATGAGATTTTTTGTTTATAAAATTCACAAGGGAAGTGTACAGGTATAGGCCGTGTTCGCTTCTATTCCTTGAAGTGCACACATAGGGTTTTGTACTGGGAAATATTAATGTGTTGTTTCAGATTTGTTTGTGAAAATGTACATTAAATTGATTGACGGTTAACCTATTATGAAATGTTTATTGTATCCTGTAAGTTACATATTAACATATTCTCTATACAGTTACCAACAAATGATTATATTCTAAAGGATTCCACCGCGAGTCCTTGTTACCATGCCGGGTATACCATATTGTACATGTTATACAGGAATTATAGATATTGAGCTTAATAGTTTTGTTTTGTTTATTTTTTTGTTTGAATATTGAAATGTGATGAAATGTGACGGATACCTTTGGATCCTCGCTCACAATAAAATTCGGTACAACTAATGTCGCAAGTCCTTATAAGGGTGTACATGTATTCACTACTCCGAATCCACCAAACTATCATCTCCTAAAACTTCATTTTGAACATCATCTCAAAATGGTTAGATTGTAAGATAATAACTTTCTTTAATGTTTGTTCAAAAATGTTAAATCTGTCTGTCCCAGGCAAATTATAAGATAAGGTTGATGTGAAATAAACAATTGTTTCGATAACATAAACAATTCTCGTGATATCAGCATGAATTGTTGCATTTTTTGACATCATACTCATAATAATCATGAGCTCCTTTTAGTCTCTTAAACATAAATTGTTTAAATGAAATGTAAAAATGAATTGTTGAAACTTGACACAAGTATTAAGTTTTGATACTGGTCTTCCATAGCGACTTGTAATCTGTTCTCGGAAGACTAGAAAAACTAAGTGTACCAAACAATTTGGTAAAACTCTCCATACTGTTAATCCACAGTTGGGGATGGGCATCACACTAGTGTGGGACCATCTCTACCTCCCTTCATTATCTGAGGAGCATAGCACCCTTATGGGGACATACAACTCTATATGATTTATTCAGGTATAGCCAGATCGGTGCAAGTGTGTTGGCCATGTTAAAGAAGATTTAACAAAGTTTATTGTCGTAATATATTAAAGTATTTCTTTGAAAATTACATTGAAATTGTCATATATATATATTATATGGGCATAAAAGATTTTTCAAAAAAGGTAAATAAAAATTTGATATGCCAATATCACATTTGAGATAAGACTTGGAATTGTTGAGTTATGCTAGCTTGTGTGTACCACTTAACCATGCAAGGTTACTTAAGCACAGTGAAAAATTTTCAGAGGGAAATATTAGATGAAACTTTTGTTCCAATATTTGGAACAAAATATTTGAAACCACAATAGAAATAAAAACAAATTAAATCTAAATGTTGTCTTGTTGTTTGCCACACAGAAAATTGCAGACTTTAAGTATGTTTACCCTTGCAATCCTACTCCTAGTACATTTGATTAGATATCTTCTGCCATAATCCTTATTGACAAAAAAAAAAGAGAAAAATAATATCTGACAACAGAATGCACTTCCATCTATATAATTTGGAAGTCTTGACAACAGATTATTGAAATAATATTGCTGAGATGTCTTCATTAATGCGTAAGAGACGGAATCTGAAACTCATCATCTATATAAAGGTGGTTATAATTATGAACTGTTCAAAAAGCAGAGATGCTGAAAATGACACGGTATTCCATGATTAGAGAAGGTTCTTAATGCTGGTTAACATTTGACCTACCCGACACGGAAAGTATCTTATTGTACCACAGATGAGCACCGCCCACTGCAAAAAAAAAAAGAAAAAAAAAAAAAAAAAGGAATTTAAGAAGCTGATTTGACAGCACCCCCTACTCCTGGCAGAAAGGCTGTAGCTGGTCAGGTGAAGCTAACTGGTAAAATAGGGCGAGTTATCACATATTTAAGGAACTCGCATAGAGAAGGTCAAGGTGATTTGTACTTCGATCTCCTACTTAAGAGGATAAATGATGAATTTATTTTGAACATAACTGAAATGTTGTTATTACTATCTATGAATGTTGAACAAAACCCTGGCCCACATAATATAAAAATAGCTTGTCTAAATGTTAGATCCCTGCGAAATAAGATTGATATAATAGAAGCAGAGCTGAATTCCTACGATATCATTTGTTTAACTGAAACCCATTTAACTAATGTAATTTTAGATGAAGATATCCAAATTGATTCTTATAATGCTCATCGTAAAGATAGATTTACTGGCTTTGGAGGAGGTGTAATGATATATTATAACAAGAGATCCCAGAGGGATCTTGGCGCCCACCATTGAATGTTCTTTATAGGTTCCATGTCAGATTGATCTTTTCTCTACTTTTCTCTTCTTCTAAGTCTTACTAATCTGTGTAAACTCAGAAGAAACCTCTAGTACTTTTCAAACAAGGGAAACCTATATATAAAATTTAAGATTTAGGCACCAAGGGAACCTATATATATGGAATTTGAGAAAGATTCCTTCAGTGCTTTCTGAGAAATAGTGATAACAAACTTCAATTGTCAAAATCCAAGATGGCTGCTTGTCGGCCATGTTGTTTTCCGATTGGTCTCAAAATGCAATATGCATAACTAGGCACCTGGGGGAACCTACATATGAAATTTCAGGAAGATCCCTTCATTAGTTTCTTAGTAATAGTGATAACCAGTTTCAATTTTCGAAATCCAAGATGGCTGCCTGTCGGCCATGTTGTTTTCTGATTGGTCTCAAAATGCAATATGCATAACAAGGCACCAAGGGGAACCTACATATGAAATTGGAGAAAGATCCAATCAGAACTTTCTCAGAAATAGCGATAACAAACTTCTATGGTCAAAATCCAAGATGGCTGCCTGTCGGCCATGTTGTTTTCCGATCAGTCCCAAAATGCGATATGCATTACTAGGCACCAAGGGGAACCTACATATGAAATTTGAGAAAGATCCCTTCAGTACTTTCTCAGAAATGGCAATAACAAACTTTAATGGTCAAAATCCAAGATGGCTGCCTGTCGGCCATGTTGTTTTCCGATTGGTCTCAAAATGCTATATGCATAACTAAGCACCAAGGGGAACCTACATAACAAATATGAAAAAGATCCCTTTAGTACTTTCACAGAAATAGCGATAACAAACTTCAATTGTCAAAATCCAAGATGGCTGCCTGTCGGCCATGTTGTTTTCAGATCGGTCTCAAAATGCAATATGCATAACTAGGCACTAAGGGGAACCTACATATGAAATTTGAGAAAGATCTCTTCTGTGCTTTTTGAGAAATAGCGATAACAATCTTCAATTGTCAAAATCCAAGATGGCTGCCTGTCGGCCATGTTGTTTTCCGATTGGTCTCAAAATGCAATATGCATAACTAGGCACCAAGGGGAACCTACATATGAAATTTGAGAAAGATCCCTTCAGTACTTTCTTAGAAATAGCGATAACAAACTTCAATGGTCAAAATCCAAGATGGCTGCCCGTCGGCCATGTTGTTTTCCGATCGGTCCCAAAATGCAATATGCATAACTAGGCACCAAGGGAAACCTACATATAAAATTTGAGAAAGATCCCTTCAGTACTTTCTCAGAAATAACGATAACAAACTTCAATGGTCAAAATCCAAGATGGCTGCCCGTCGGCCATGTTGTTTTCCGATCGGTCCCAAAATGCAATATGCATAACTAGGCACCAAGGGAAACCCACATATGAAATTTGAGAAAGATCCCTTCAGTACTTTCTTAGAAATAGTGATAACAAACTTCAATTGTCAAAATCCAAGATGGCTGCCTATCGGCCATGTTGTTTTCCGATCGGTCCCAAAATGCAATATGCATAACGAGGCACCAAGGGAAACCAACATATGAAATTTGAGAAAGATCCCTTCAGCTCTTTCTCAGAAATAGCGATAACAAACTTCAATGGTCAAAATCCAAGATGGCTGCCTGTCGGCCATGTTGTTTTCCGATCGGTCCCAAAATGCAATATGCATAACTAGGCACCAAGGGGAACCTACATATGAAATTTGAGAAAGATCCCTTCAGTACTTTCTGAGGATTAGCGATAACAAGAATTGTTTACGGACGGACGGACGACGGACCACGGGCGCAGGGCGATTTGAATAGCCCACCATCTGATGATGGTGGGCTAAAAATACAGTTAAAACTTCTAGAAGAAGGGATTTAGAAAGGGATGGTCTTGAGCTAATATGGTTAGAGGTTTCAATTGAACATCATAAATTCCTACTATGCTGTATATATAGGCCTGAATCAAGAGTAGAATACTGGAATAATTTAGATCAGAATCTAGAGTTAGCTAGCGACACTAACTTAGATATTATAATTACTGGTGACATTAATGTTGACACACTTACAATGCAACCCACATCTCACTTTGCTCGACTATTGGCAAAATTTAATTTGAATTGTATGAATACCCAACCTACTAGAATTACTGAAAATACCTCAACAGCCATCGATGTAGTTTTAACAAACAACTGCAATTTAATTAAAAGTATAACTGTTGACACACCTTTTTGTAGTGACCATTCCCCAATATTCTTCCAAATATCATATACTACTACTAAATATACATGTTATAATAAAACTATCTGGCGTTATGATGAAGCCGACTATGAATCTATTAATAACATAATAAATGATATTGACTGGCACTTACTAGACAATAACTTGAATGTTCATGATTTTAATCAATATCTTGTTGATGTTATAGCAGAACTAGTTGATAATTACATACCACATAAAACAGTACTAATAAGGCCACGAGATAAACCCTGGATGACAAACACTATAAGGCTAGAAATGAGACGTAGGAATAGAAAACATAAAAAAGCTAAAAACACCAATAACCCACAACACTGGCTTGAGTATAAACAATCAAGAAATTATGTTATTGATCTGGTTCGTAATGCAAAAAATGACTATTTTAAGCACTTACAAACTTCTTTATCTAATAAGTCAATACCTCCCAATAAATGGTGGAAAATTGCTAGGTCAGTCACTGGAATTAACAATAAACAATCTCAAATACCACCACTTACACATAACCACAGAACAGTACATCATCCAACTGAGAAAGCTGAGATACTTAATAATTATTTTACTTCTATCGCAAACTCTTCTGATAATCTGCAAAATCTTGATACTTCCAGTAATGATGAAAATCACACACCTTTTATACTTGATAATATATATGTATCAGAACAGGATGTGGAAGATCAAGTAACTTTGTTAAATGTAAATAAACCATCTGGTCCAGATGGAATTATACCAAAGGTTGTGAAAAATCTCAAGTCAAGTATTATCCTACCTTTACAATTACTTATTAATAAAACCTTACAGACTGGGGAAATACCAGATAACTGGAAAATGGCAAATGTTAATGCAATTTATAAGGGTAATGGCACCCGAAATGAACCAACTAATTATAGACCAATATCAATTACCAATTGCTTTAGTAAACTATGTGAAAAGATAATATTTAAATATTTGTACAATTTTGTCAAACAACATAATATCATTTCAAATCATCAATCTGGCTTTACACCAAAAGATTCTACTGTAAATCAACTGTTGTCTATTTATCATACTATCACTAGTAATTTAGATATAGGAAATGAGTTACAATTTATATTTTGTGATATAAGCAAAGCATTTGATAGAGTTTGGCATGAGGGGCTATTGTATAAACTAAAAAAATGTGGAATTACAGGGAAATTATTGGAATGGTTTCGGAATTATTTAAAGGATAGAAAACAAAGAGTCATTACTGAAGGACATTACTCTTCTTTCCGTACTGTCAATGCAGGGGTTCCTCAGGGTTCAGTACTGGGTCCTCTGTTATTTCTTATTTATATAAATGACATAACTAATGATGTTAATAATTCTATAAAACTGTTTGCAGATGATACATCATTATTTGCCATTATTGATAATCATAATAAAATTATTGCTACTGACTTGCTAAATGAAGATCTACAAACTATCAATATTTGGGCAAAACAATGGGATGTTATATTTAACCCCTCAAAAACTAAATCAGTTTTATTTACCAGAAAAAGAAATACTGTACACTTACCACTATTTTTTGCTGACACAGCAATAGAAAATAATGACTCACATAGTCACCTTGGTGTTTTATTTTCAGCTGATGGTACATGGAATAATCATATTCACAATATCTACCAAAAAGCCTGTAAACGTCTTAATATTTTTAAATATCTTAAATATAAAATTGATAGAAGCTCACTTACTACTATTTTTACTGCTTTTATTAGGCCTATACTTGATTATGCTGATGTGATCTGGGATAATTGCTCTCAGCAATGTAAAAATTTATTAGAATCGATTCAAATTGAAGCTGCTCGTATTATAACTGGCCTACGTAGGGGAACCTCACATGAAAAATTGTATAATGAGCTAGGATGGGAAACATTGGAGTCCAGACGGAAGAAACATAAATATCTGCTGATGTACAAAATAATACACAATGATACACCTTCCTATCTTACTGAGATTGTAAACGTTTTTAAAAATAATATTGATGAACAGAACTACCCTTTAAGAACCATCAGGGCTTTCAACCCACCACTATGTCACTCTGAAAATTATTTTCATAGTTTTTTTCCCTCCATGGTACGAGAGTTTAATGACCTTGATTTTGATACATTAAATGCACCAACCATTTCAAAATTTCGAAACTTGATATCGGCGGGTAATGATATTAGAAATACTACTTCCTCAATCTTTAAATATAAAGGAAATAGAAATGAAAACATACTTTTGTGTCAGTTGAGAAATGTAGCAAGCCAATTAAATTATGATCTTTATAAAGACCACCTGATAGAATCGCCTGTTTGTAGTTGTGGATTTGGACTTGAAACTTCATATCATTTTTTCTTTTTATGCCCTAACTATATTGTGCATAGAGATACTCTAATAAATTCTTTACGTAAGCAGGAATATTTTCATATTGATATACTCCTAAATGGCTCTGACAGTTACAGTGATGATATAAACACTCATATCTTTGATAATGTAATTAGATATATTAAAAACACAAATAGACTATTACATTAGTCATTAAGTCAAAAGTCGGGGTCTGACTCAAGTCTTTAGTACTGGAAGTCTATTATATGTCTATTAGTTGGTCCTAAGGGTAAAGGTCAGCCTAAACCAGTGTAACTTAGGAATTAGTGGTTCATTAGTACATGTATATTTTTTATCAAATTAAGATCTTAGTAAAAATTTATTTGTCATTTATCCTTGTATAGACATTAGTTGATGAGATATTATGAACATCTTAAAAAATTTTGTTCATGTCTGTGCAGTTTTGCGCAAGAATCTGTGTAGGTGACCCTGTTTTGGATGAGTAATACTAAACCATTTAATACTCTGAGTTTATAATTACCGTAATTATTCTAAGCTGGAAAGAAAAAGTTAAAAACACATATATGTGCATAGTGTCTGCCTGGGCTGGGGGGGCAGGTGTGTATTCAGCCATGAGTGGATGACTACTGGGTGTAAGCACCTCATGGACATTTTTGTCGGAAACTCTTGGTTTGACTAGGCACCTGCCTCCCATCCATGCAGATAACATTGCAATATCAAACAAATCTATAAATTCTAATCATAATAGTAATAGAAAACCCACTGTTTATATACATAGAGTATTTGAATTTCTTTCCCCTGTACATATACATGTATAACATGTGCGAGTGCGAGTGTGTGTGTGTGTGTGTGTAATACTATATATTACTCTACATTGTATGCTATTAATACCGGATGTTTTTATTTTGTTAATATTATTATAATACAGAGAGAACTTAAAATAGGCTTAAGCCTGATGTTCAATCCAATTGTTTTTTTTTAAAACAATAAAATTTGTTGAAATGAAAAAGGTGATTTGTACAAGATTCCTTTATAGCCAGAGTTAAATTGAACTTATAATTTTAATTACATTTGTTTTTAGCTCTCCATCCATGGTGCTTGCTGGCCAAATACTGTTACAATGGGTCTTTCAGAATCAGAGAATATTCATAATGGAGTAGTTTGGAATATACATGTGGTTGGACTTTTGTTACCTTTGAATTAGAAGGGGCCGTGATAGCTCGGTCGGTTAGAGTGTCTGCCACGTAACCTTGGGTGAAGATCCAAGGTGCCTGGTTCAAGAGAACGGTCTGTGCTGTAATGGTTATATGTCCTTTGGCAAGACACTTTACCCAAATTGCTCTGGATGGCATGCAACAGGCCTCCCATATGTTCAGTGAGGTAGTCATTCAACTATACTACAAGTAGACCCTGCCTCAACATTAATGACCTTGGCTGTTCACAGGGCATACTACTTGCTTGCCAAATACTGTTACCCTGGACTTCCTAGATGTTTTTAAAAAGTTAAAAACATATTCAAACCATGCACACATTCTTTGTTCACAACGACCTTGAAAGGTCAAGGTCAATTACATGAGAGAATTTTTAAACACTGCACAGGGAACCATCTGGCCATTAATGTTGACCTGGGTATTCTCCCAACGGTAGAAGATTCTAAAAACTTTATGTCACAATTCACCCCTTGACCTTGAAAGGTCACTGCAATTCAGAAAAGGTAACTAATGAACTATGCAGGCATTTTACACTCATGGGATTCGTCTAAATACCAGCACCAAAGCTCTAATGCTTTTCTAGAGGCTGAGTTATTTCCCTTTGTTTCACTACTGCGTTTTCCTGTACTAGCCAGCTAGCTATTGCACAGTAATGTATAAAGATGATGATATTTTTGGTTTTTATTTGGGAATATGAAAAGTATACAATTAGCTTGTAACTGATTTCAATATAATATTGAAATAAAATACAAGAAATTCTAATGTTAGTGTTGTGAGAGAGGAATTATACAAAATAAAAACATTTTCTAAAAATAGTAAGGGTAACCTTGACCTGAAACTCGACATTGTTCAAGCTATTATATGTGCCTTTACAACTCTCTGAAATGTAATTTAAATCTCTCAAGAAAGGAAACCTCTATAGTGCTGACAATGATTTTCTAAAAATAGTAACAGTGACCTTGATTAGACAACCATGGAACTGAAACTTGTCCATGATATGTCCCTTGGTGTCTGAAGTTTGATAAAAATCCTTCAACGAATGAAGGTGCAGCAGCAATGAGAAGGATTTTTTAAAAATAGTAGCAATGACCTTGACCTTGATACAACAATGCTTGGTTTGGTTTATTTTGTTTAACGTCCTATTAACAGCTAAGGTCATTTAAGGACGGCTGACACAACAATCCCGAAACTCGAACTTGTCCAATATATCATGGTCCTTTATAATTTGTGAAGTTTGATCAAAATCCCTCAAGGAATGAAGTCACTAGAGTGCCGACAAGGATTTTCTAACAAGAGGCCCAATGGGCCTGTATCGCTCACCTGGCTTTACAGCAAATTTGCAGTTGATTGAGGACATTTCTACAAATACTATGCTGATAACAAATTTATTCAAATATCAGAGTAAGCTGGGTTTATTATGTCAATAAATTTTCTAGTCCTTCATTCCAGCATACTATTGGCCTAATAATGGGTCTTGGTGACTCTTGGCTATCCCAAGATTTAAAAATATTTCACCCCTGTGACCTTGAATGTAGGTCAATGTCATTCATTTGAACAAACTTGGTAGCCCTACACCCCAGCATGCTACAGACAGGCCCAATATAAAGTCCCTGGGCTTCTTGGTTATTGAAAAGTCGTTTGAAGATTATAGCCTATTTGACCCATGTGACCTTTTATAAAGGTCAAGGTCATTTATTTGAACAAACTTGGTAGCCCTTCACCCACGGATGCTACAGGCCCAATATCAAGTCCCTAGGCTTCTTGGTTATTGAGAAGAAGTCGTTTGAAGATTATAGCCTATTTGACCCATGTGACCTTGAATGAAGGTCAAGGTAATTAATTTGAACAACCTTGGTAGCCCTTCACCCCAGCATGCTCCAGGCCTAATATCAAGTCTCTGGGCCTCTTGGTTATTGAAAAGAAGTCGTTTGAAGATTATAGCTTATTTGACCCACGTGACCTTGAATGAAGGTCAAGGTCATTTATTTGAACAAACTTTGTAGCCCTTCACCCCAGCATGCTACAGGCCCAATATCAAGTCCCTGGGCCTCTTGGTTATTGGGAAGAAGTCGTTTGAAGATTATAGCCTATTTGACAAATGTGACCTTGAATGAAGGTCAAGGTCAATTATTTGAACAAACTTGGTAGCCCTTCATCCCAGTATGCTACAGGCCCAATATGAAGTTCCTGGGCCTCTTGGTTATTGAGAAGAAGTTGTTTAAATGAAAAAGTTGACGCCGGACAGACGGACGGACGATGGACGTCCTTTATATTGTGTGAAATCTCATTAAAAAAAAAAAAAGAAATCCCTCAAGGAATGAAGCCGTTAGTGTGTCGACAAACTTACTGGTCTTTTATACATACAAGACGGACAGGAAGGAAAAAATTAGTCACCCTGGTTTCACCAGTGGCGGACTAATAAATTTCACAGCCAATTGGGCTGAAAATAAATACCTTAAACTCAATGGCATTTTGTATTTGTTTATAGATAACATCCCTGTCGCATTTATCGTAAAACTTAGCTGAGAAAATAAAAAAAAAATAAAATGTTCTGTACTATTTTATTGGCAGTTCATTAGTACATTATGTATATAATTAAATACATAAAAATATACAGTAAATAGTGAAAAAAAATACGTCAGTTAATTGTGCTCTTGGCACGTCAACAAAATACAGGCACATTAAATTAAAACAGCAAAACGTTTAGTTGTGTCTTGGTTTCACAGTCATATAATTTGAACTGTGAAATAATTATTCATAATATGCGCTTTGAATTTTGCCTGCTCTGCAACTCAATTGTCCTGAAACTATACTGGACAGACTGACAAGTTGAAATCAACATCTTGCACTTCACTACAATTTCTTTCATAAGATTAATATTCGGCAGCTGTATAAAATCTGGACTATAATTTTTACTGATAGGAAGCTCAGCACAGGATACAAAAAATGAAGTTGTAAGTAAATTCCTACAATCATAATTAAATTTCCTAACAACCATGCACACAAAAAAAAAAAGGTTTTAAAATTCAATACAACTTAAACAACCATTTAAACTCCTATCTACATAATACAACATATATCAAAACCGTTTTGATCTTTTACCTAAAGCAAATTTAATTTTTAACAATATATATGACGTACCTACCCAATTATTACTTGGCTAACAAAAAAGACAATTGTTTTTCATCCTGTTTTTCTTTATAATATTAAATGAAAAACATGCTAAAAAGTCATTTATTTTCAAAAGTTGTTATTTTCGTTGATTCACTGAGTATTCTTAATTAACAAATTCATTGTTTTTTCAGTTTTCATTCTTTTGGAACAGTATTTTTGGGAAAGCCCTAAAATTTGAGGCCTGACGCAAATACGTTTTACATTACCGATAGTCTGAGGCAGACTCTACAGATAATTTTAAATCACCAATATGGCATAGTTCTATACATATATTTTGTTTTTATCTTCAGCACCATCTCACAAGGTTTTGTAGATTTATATTATTAATGATACTGAAATGTAAAGCAAGGTTATATATTATATAGGTATAGATATATATATATAAAGCTGATGAAATGTGGTGTCAGATTTATAGATATATATTGAATATGATCAATAAAGATCAACATTTCTTTAAAATATGGAGTGAAATTACTACAGATTGATGAAATGTGGTGTCAGATTCCGGGCAACCAACATTTATAGATATATTGAATATGATCAATAAAGATCAACAATTCTATAAAACATGGAGCAGATCGATGAAATGTGCTGTCAGATTCCTGCAGATTGGTACCAATTCTACAGACATGAAAAAAAAAAAAAAAAAAACACGAAAAAAACAAAATGCCATATACACATATATTAAAATTTACAAACAGCAATAATAGATGTATGTATTCGAGTATCAAGCAACAATATGCAGCCCTATATATATATATATAATTATTGGAATGGTATCAGCAACATTGATCACAGCATATAGGATTTTATACAAAACAAATCTCAATAACACCTTAAATATTGGTAACACCGTTCACTCTCTTGATCCTCGTAAACCTGATACACATAATCTCAACAAAAAGAATTCTTTTATCGCATTTACATACAATGTCTCATAATAACAACCTTCTCAGTCTTAATTGTGTCTTTGAAATAAACATTCATTTGTTTTTAAGATGAATTTAGTCCAGCTTTGTAATTTATTATGACGCAAACGCAATTCTTCAAATAACATACTGTGTATTGGTAAATTTCGTGGCTGGTTTAATTCTGCTATACATAATGTATTTGCATTCATTAAATATAAAGCGGAATTAAAAATCAAGTGAATACTTATATATATAAAAATTGTAAATAAAGATTTAGAAGTGTTTTAATGCAAAATGTATACAAGGCGCATTTGCGCGAAATGTTATGCCCACGAATAGGTCTGAGTGGCGAAAAACAGCGAAATATGAGCCCATGTGAAATTCAACAGCTTTAAATTATATGTACCACACTTAAATAAGCAGATTTGTGTTACTGTTAATCTGAGGTGCTTACTACAACCTCTGTGGAATAATAAGATAATATATGATCAGCAGAATATTTGAGTATATCAGACATTAATAATTGTTATATGTTACAAGTATATCCATCCTAACCATTAAAAGCATTTGCTACAATTACCCTGGTATACTTAATCTGTGAAAATCCACATCTATCCTCATCTATCCCTAAATCTCTCTTTTTCTCTCTCTCTAAATCTCTTTCTCTCTCTCTCTCTAAATCTTTCTTTCTCTTCCTCTCTCTCTGAATCTAACTAAATATCTAAATTTCTCTTTCTCTCTTGCTCTCTCTGAATCTCTCACTAAATATCTAAATCTCTCTTTCTTTCTCGCTCTCTCTGAATCTCTCTCTAAATCTCTCTTAATCTCTGTCTCCTTTATCTCTCCTTTTTCTCTTCTCTTCATTCTCTCTTCACACTTTCTCCATCATTCTCTCCTCTCTCCCACCTTTTCTTCTCTACATTGTACACAGATATTAATTAATATACAAAGTTCTCTTTTTTCTTCCAAATAAACATCTAACCGCTAATTTAACAATCTTTCCAATATAATTTGATGGTGAATAAATATAATATGTTAAGCGTACAGAACTCAAAAAATACTTTTGATTTCCTACTTCGTGTAATTCGACCACCCTGTGTATATATAATCCTGTATAATTCGTCCCGCGTTGATTTCCTACTTCATGTAATTCGACCACCATGTGTGTCAATAATCCTGTATAATTCGTCCCGCGTTGATTTCCTACTTCGTGTAATTCGACCACCCTGTGTATCTATTATCCTGTATCACTCGTCCAGCGTTATGGAGAGGGCCTTTATATTGGCCAGGCCCTGTTGAATTTTATTCACCCTCTCCTCTTTTGTACACGTTCCACTTGAACTCTGCGATGATAACTGGTCCGACAGTTCAGTACTCATACGATAAACTTCAGAATTGTAAGCGACCTGAAAAATACCAATGGATGCATATCAAAGGAAATTAATTAGAAAATAATAATTATTGAAAATGTTAATTAATAAGAACTTATTTTACATTTTACAAGAGTTGTGCCCTATAAAAACATATTCTTTCGAAAAAAAAACAAAAACCTGTGTTGGATATAAAATCAGTTTAAACATTATTTTTAATTTCTCCATTATTTTCACACTTGCACACTTTTATAACACAAACTCTATGAGGATTGAGATTCAAGCTGAAAGTTTATATAAATTACTTCCCTTACAAAATTGCTAGATTGTAAATCAGATTAAGAATGCCAAGAAGTGAATTTTTGTATTTCATTCTGACTCGGGACCAAGAAAATCCCATTTAATATCTTATAGATCAGTAAACGTTCTATCATAGTCATTGGACAACAACGTTACAATCACAGTCAATGATGACAAATACCTGCGCTTTGATGAGAGCTTCCAAGCTTGGCTGAAAATAATCCACTCGGCCTTCGATCATCTTAGGAAGATCCTCGGTCAGATTACTGTTCTGCGTCTCAAAATCCTCCCTGGCATTTCGCAAGGCCTTTTGACTCTACAATGGTAACGACCTTCAGTGAATATACCATCGGCATTACATGTACAATTCATAATATATTTACTCTATATTGAGAAACTGAGCATTAAGGCTTGCTGGGGCTTGACTATTGGGGTTCAACATCAATATTCCTGGTAAGAGGCACATTTTTTAGAGGTCTGTCCAATGCTATCACACAATTGAAGTTTTACCAAAATTTGTTGGTGCAGTATAGAGTGATTACAAGTAGGGCAATCTAATTAAATAGATGGTCATTCTCACTACATTACATGAACATCTAACAACATCGCATAAGGGGTCACGTCAGGATGACCTTTGTTATCTCAATATTTCACTTTCAGGTTGAATTGTCATTTTTTCGATGTCATTGATATAACCCATTCGTCACATCATGCATTTGGAGCTAAGCATTTTGGCACGACATGTATATAGCTATATGCTTCGTTGGGACGAAATGACTTGAAACAAATTGACAGATGATGCACTCTAGTCATGTTTTTTCGTACATACAAAATTCACTTCCAAGATTCTGTAACTAGTTATTTGATTGGTTAATCCAAAAGGTCATCCTGACGTGACCCCATATGCGATATCATTAGATAGTCATGTAACGTAGTGAGAATGACCATCTATATTTTAATTAGATTGCAAGGAGGGTGTCATGGACAGACTGACAAAGAACTAAGTATCAAAGTCATTTTCAATGGTCTCCTGTTGACTTACAATACAGTTATTAACATGATCATAAAGCAAGAGGCCTAATGGGCCTGTATCACTCACCTTACATATTTATAGATTTTCAGTCTCTGTGTAATACAGTACTATATACATCCTGTAATAAGCCCAGGGGGCCAATGCATGATATATGACTAAAAGTTACGGGGTGGGCTTATTACAGGTATAGGACAATAAACATGACTGACAATTCTATGGTCAGCAATTCATTAGGGTGGGCTTATGATCACCTGGCATCAGCTTATTGCTAGATACATGATTATGGTAACACATACATGTAAAATATACTGTAGGAAAGAAATTAAAATTTCTAATGAAGTGACAAATGATGATGAGGAATGTATTTTACAACTTTAGAATGAAACTTTGATGATAAGAGATTATCATTGCTAAATAATTAACACTTAATTAATTAATAACTAAGTTGATGGATTAATATGAATATGACGTTAACAATTAGTATCACCAAGCTTTGACATCCATCTCAACCACTAATTGTAGTGTTTTTATAAATCCCCTCAACATATTTCCATCCTAACCTAATCTACTAAAGCTAGTAATAGATTAATTTAGCATTCCATACTCTAGTAGAAATGGGATTAAGGGGGGATAACTCCAAAATTTAATACAGAAGAAATCATGGGCCTGTTCGTTTATGCAGACAAACTGTTTCACCCAATTTTTTTTTACAGACCTGCAGATGATTATACAGGCCTTAAATGTATTTGTCAAGGCTTGTCTTAAAATGATATAAAATCACCAGGTCCGTCTTAATATCGTAAACGAACAAACTCTTAAGTTTAAAGTTTCTGTTGCATGATTTCCCTGAAAATATTTTCCAAAGACCATAAACCAGGAAGGAGAAATTCTACAAAACAGCTAATTATTCACAGCCATAATGCGCCCTACTTTTGTTTGTATAATGAACCGTTCAGAACATTACATCAATATCTCCGAAAATGACACATAACATATGTAAGAAATGTACAAGAATTATGACACATGCGATTTCATCACTTCATTTATAAATGCATAATATATAGTTTTCATAAATAATGAGTAATTTGTTTTACATTTTTAGCTCATCTAGTTCGAAGGACACCATCCTTGGGCTACGAGAAATCATTTTCAGTGGGTCTGGGACCCCAGGGGCCAGTGGTGTAAGGCCCAATAAGGGACAGTCAACTAATTGTTTTGTAGGAATGACAGGATTTTGTCTTAATCAGGGCCCTATATCAGAGAATGAACCTTACATTACAATAGTTTTACAATTACTTCTATAAAGATCAAAGTGAAAGTTAAAGAAAAGTGTTGACAGCAATGCATGATATTGAGCGGTAGATCCCAAACTAAGACAGTTTCTAAAATATAACTTAAATGGGAGTGTTTTGCCATAATTGCAGAAATATCCAGGTTATATACTGAAACGAAAAAGAAACGCAACTTCAAATTGTAGGTTTAATAAAATAATACTTGTGAGCATTATGTTTAAATTTCATATGTAATAGTTAATATTGAATATTGATGTAACATCCTTTAAATGTTTAGAGATTTTTAAGAACAGGTCACTTTGCTAGAAGGTCATGATTGGTAGTACCCTACGTGAATCCAAGTTGAAATGGCAGCAGTTTTGAAACCGTGCCCTAATATCGTGTGTGTCCTCCTCGAACAGTTATCACATCTCTAATTCTTTGTTGCATTGAGTTCATCAGGGCATTGACTTTCCGTATTGGAATGTTATTCCATTCTTGGACGAGTGCATTTGCTAACTGAGGGAGGGTATTTGGGGGGTTACGGCGATTTCGAATTCTTCTGTCTAATTCATCCCACAAATGCTCGATTGGGGACAGGTCGGGGCTATATGGAGGCCAATCTATAGGAACAATGTTCTGTGTCGCAAGAAAGTCTCTACAGACTCTTGCAACGTGTGGTCTCGCGTTATCTTGCTGAAAGGTTAGATGATGCTGCCTAACAAACGGCACAACATGGGGCCTAAGGATCTCATCCCGATAGCGTACGGCCGTTAAATTCCCATTGACTATCACCAAAGGCGTCTTCAAACCATGGGAGATTCCCGCCCAAACCATAACTGATCCACCCCCAAATCGGTCGTGTTCCAAAACACAGGCGTCAGCAAAACGTTCGCCTCGACGCCGGTACACACGTTGACGGCCATCTGCTCGAAATAACGTGAATCGAGATTCATCGGTGAAGAGCATAGACCTCCAACGTCTCATAGGAAAACGTCTGGGCATATGTGCCGTTGCCCATTGCATACGACGTGCTCGACGTTGCGGTGTTAGTGGTAAACCAACGTACTGTCGCCTTGCACGCAAATTAGCCTCACGCAGTCTGTTGATCACTGTTTGGGGATGAATTCGACGGTTATGATTACCAATCGTATTCCTTGCCGTTTCAGCGGCCGTTAATCTCCTGTTACGCAGGTGTGCCAACCTAAGAACCCGGTCTTGACGTCGCGACGTTACGCGTGGACGTCCTGATCTCGGCTGGTCATCGACTCTTCCTGTTGCGTTAAGACGTGAAACTAATCGACTAATAGTCGATTTGTGAACTCTGAATTGTCGAGCGACGTGAAGTTGCGTGTTCCCTGCCAGAAGCATCGCTATAGCACGTCCTCTATCAACCTTTGACAGAGACCTATATACTAGGGACTCGCAACAACCGCTTTTCTCGCATAGTCACGACCTCACCTATTGTTCTCATAACCGGAGGTATATTTAGCACGAGATCTAGCGAGACCAAGCGCTGCGGCTGCGCAATAGGTGGATATCGGAGTTGTTTATATTAGTGACATGTGCCGTGCAAAGAGATGGCGACGACTGTCTGTGCACATGTGTCACCGCGTTTGGCCGAGATAACTTCACACTGGCGATAGTTATACCTATGCACTGTAATGTATATCGGAAGATGTGAACAACGATATTTAAGTAGTGTCTAACCGAAAAAAGCACCATTTTCCCGTTAAAGATTCATATAGAAACACATGGAAAATGTCGTCCGATTTTCTGCCATTAGACGATGATCTAAATTGAGATGTTATAGAGAAATATACTGACGACGATTCTTATATTTTCGATAGTGATACTGACTTCAGTCAGTGCTTCCCTAATTATACCGGACTCTTACAAGGGGAAATATAATCACCTGTGTTATTTTCTTTGTATCTAAATCCACTTTATTAATGACAACTGTCCGAGTATTGAATTACAGATGCTTAATCTTTTCTTGCTAATGTATACATACCGACGACATGGCTTTATTTGTTAACTGCCCAGAAGATTTACAAATTATGTTTGGTTATATTTGTTAACTGCCCAGAAGATTTACAAATTATGTTGGATTCTGTATATGCATATACCATAAAATGGAATCTGGAGGTCAATGTTGATATAACTAAAATCATGGTGTTTAGAAATTGTGGACAAATAAAAAATAATGAGCCATGGAAATATAATAATGAATAATAATGACAATATAGAAATTGTTGACAGTTTTAAATTATTGGGTAGCTGTTCAACGACAATGGGAAGTTTTACAAAACACAAAAAACATTATGCAGAACAAGGCAGAAAAGCTTTATTTCCTCTGACAACTTATCTTAGAAATCATTGCTTGAATGTAGAAACTTATTGTTTTATTTTTGATTCGTATGTAAATAGTATTTTACGCTTATGCATCGGAAATATGGGGATTTCATAAAGCACCAGATGTCGAAAGCGTACATTAGAAATTCTGTAAAAAAAAATACTTAACTTAATAAGGTGCCTAAATCAACTTGCAATGACTGTTTACTGTGAATTGGGTAGATTACCATTAACTATTATGAGAAAATTAAGAGTGTTCAAATATTGGTGAAACAGTCGGATAATCTGGTATTGAAAACATGTCTTGATGAAATGGTAAATGAGAATGACGTGTGGATATGTGACATTAAGAATGAATTAGCCGCTTTAGGTATTGAGTACATGTTTTATTCTAATTCACCAGTAGACTATGTTTTTAAAAGCATTGAGCAGAGATTGACCGATGTTACAAAACAAAACATGTTAACAGATATCTAGTTCTTCGAAAGGTAGATTATATATCGATATCTGATAGATAGCCACTGTGTACAGTTTTAAACCTATAGAAACTAAATATAAATGTATGTGGAGCATCCTCACACAAATTAAATATAGAAATAGGTAGACATAATAATATTACCCAAAGAAATAGAACCTGTAACAATTGTGATTTGGGTGACATCGAGGGCGAGTTTCATTTTTTTTTGATATGTCCATTATATACAGGTCTGAGGGTAAAATGTATAAAACAATATTACTACAAAAGACATTCTGTTTTTAAATTAATCCAACTATTATCTGTTAATAATGTTAGAGAGTTGTCAAATTTAGGTTACATGTAATATCTATATTTGGCTTGCAAAAGACAAAATTTATTAGTGTAGATAATTTTATATTGAACAGTTTTCATGTACATGTATGTAACACTCTCCTGTACACATCTGTAGTTGTTTAATGTTATATATCTTGTATACCTATAGGCCTTATAGAGCTCATCTGCACCCACCACTAGACCAGTGATTCGTTGATTTATTTCACCAGCAGTTTTACAGTATAAAAACCAGCATTAAAACTATGCCTTTTATCTTTTTTTAGAGATATTTCTTGTTTATTAGACAAATGCTATAGCAAAAGTCTTAAGTAAAATGAAAAAAAAAAACAAAAAAACACTGTCATGTTTGATGATTGATAATATTTTATTATTTAGTATTGAAAACTTTGATAGTACTTAGGTCATGTACCAATGGTAGATCTTTTCTTCTTTGGCATTCTGAAAAAAAAATCAAGTTTAATAAGTATTGATACATTATGGTATAGAATAGGCAGAGAAGCTTCTATAAGATTTAAATTTGAAACATTCAAATTTCAAATACCCTGCAGTAAATTCATATACCCCAAATGTTGATTAAACAGATTCGTAAATTCAAAATTAACCTAAAAACATATATATCTAAATATGAATGGACTCATTTAAGTTTAATTAGGGAATGAGGACACACCTGAGGGATTTTTGTCTTCCAGAGTACAGGTAAATATTTAGATTGTATACTGCACAGCATGCCTTTAGTGAACTCTAGTATTTTGGGGAGATGGACATGGCCAGCCTCAGGACAGGTGTTGACAATGAGACACACCTGTTGATTGATGTATATCTCAAAGGTAATAAAGGTGTGGCCAATGTCCTTATGGTTTGGATGGAGTGGGGGAGCCCAGGTGATCACCATGACAATATTTTTTTCTGTAGACCCAGAAGTACAGGTACATACAGGTATATACTCTACATATATTCTGAATGGACCCCCTTTGAGTTTATTAGGAGATGCCCCATGACTAGGTGTAAATGTTTTTATCAAAGGTGAGGTGTGATCAATGCCCCAAAGGTTGGGGGGGGGGGGGGGGGGTATATATATCGGTCATAATGGGGAAAAAATATATAACATTTTGATTTTATTAATTTCCCACACAATACAATAAAATATATACCACAGTATTTAATGTTTTGCTATGTGCAAAAGATATCATAGCTATTATATTCCAACACACTCATTCCTCGATCAATCCCTGCAATTCTGTATCAAATATCTGTTTTGAAACACTAAATAATTTACAAAAAGTATAATATTTAATTTAATTTACATTAGACTGATTTATGTTTTTTTCAATTAGTTTCAATTAATGCATTTCTTTCAATAATGGCTTTATTATTCATGAGATCAATGTTAACAGAAGTCATGGTTATACTATATAAAATTCTACAGATTATAGCTATTAAATCACTAATCTAATCATTAATATGATATTAAAGTTGAATTGAATATAATTAATGGATAGTTTAAATTATATACACCTTAAGCTTCCAGTTAAAAATAAAATAGACGATAGTATACCAGCCATCTTTTTCTCTTGTTTTTTTTACTAATTTTCACTGGGCAATAACTAAATATTCACAATGAATTACACAACAAATTTGACTAAACGCGATAGAGTAACTATCGAGCAAGAATTATTTGAAAACCATTTTGAAATTGGTCAATAAATAAAAAAGGAGTTAAACTGAAACCATGTAGCACTGTCCTTAACACCAGCCATTCACAGTATAACCATAATTTGTTTTTACTTATTTTCACTGGGCAATTACTAAATATTCACAATGAATTACACAACAAATTTGACTAAACGCGATAGAGTAACTATCGAGCAAGAATTATTTGAAAACCATTTTGAAATTGGTCAATAAATAAAAAAGGAGTTAAACTGAAACCATGTAGCACTGTCCTTATCACCAGACATAAGCGGCCCGACATAAGCTAACCAGCGCGGTAATCGCCGTGAAAAGAAGTTGAACGGTCACATGTGCAGTCTTCCGAACATAAAGTACGACGGAATACGTTTGAAACACAAGTTTACATAAAAAAAATTGCACTTACGTTTGATTCCCGTGATTTGTTATCGGACAATAGTCTTCTATGAGCTGTGATAAAGCTGACCGTGTGTCAGGCGTACTTTCAATATGGCGTCTAAACATTAGGAGCAGCAATGCACTCTGGGATAAATCACCCGAACTTCCGCTCGGCGGTGACGTTTGGTAAGCCAATGAGCTTGTTGCGAATCCCTAGTATATAGGTCTCTGCCTTTGATAACCGTGGCATAATTGTAAAAGGAATTATTGTTTGCAAAAGTATTGGCGATGATGTGGCTCAATGTTAGTGATGAATTGATACTGGTTTGAATGAAAAAAGAACGCATATGTTTGTACAGGCACGGTTTTTGATGTTTTTACCGCGCCGGAAGTGCATAGGTCTCTAGTCACACTTGGGTGATTTTGAAGATTGGTATGGGTGTTAGGCAGGGTGCATGTTTATTTCCGCGATTTTTATACAGATATGTATATTTAATACAAAATTAATCACAATTTTCCATGTTGCGTTTCTTTTTCGTTTCAGTATATATAGTCTGTATGTCATAGTTCACATGATGTTTTCCACATAGAGAATTTATTATCAGTAAGTATCAGAAGTATAATAAGCTGTTAGTAGATATCTGAACTATTGTGAGAATCTAAACAAGATACAGAGGAAATATCGAAAGTCATACAGACATAAATATTAGAAAATATTAGAAACTTCAATAAATTACCATGATAATAGCAAGCATATATAAAATAGAAAATCAACAAACAGAAAATACCAACTAACTGCAACTAGAAATGATGAAACTTCAAAAATTTACCATGATCATAACAAGCAAATGCAAATTTGAGTGATAAGGACATTTACATGCATTTATAAGGCCTACATTATCTCTCTTAGATTTGATAGCAACATGGACATAAAAACTGAAGCTGTGGTCTGTAAAGTTCTGTTAGGACTTTCATTGTACATACATTATTCATAAAAAAAGAATCCATTAAAATTCATTCCAAAATTTTAAGCTCTTCGTTTTTGAACATACATTTTTCATAAATTCACTGCAATTTATACTCAAAATTGTTGCTCTTCCTTTTTGAAACTCCATTATTTTTATATTAATGGACACAATCAAATGAAAAGTTCCAAAAAATTTAGCACTGAAAATCACAGAACTTTTTGCATATTATTTTAAGATCACAGCTTATGTTTTCAATGCATGTAAAGCATTCAAAATGCAAAGTTCAAAATGAAATTGAAACAGTCTTCTCTACCTTACTAAGGACCTGAAATTGTAAAATCTTGGCATCAGATCGGCATTTCTGATAAATATGCTCGGCATCAGATCGGCATTTCTGATAAATATGCTCGGCATCAGATCAGCATTTCTAATAAATATGCTCGGCATAAGATCGGCATTTCTGATAAATATGCTCGGCATAAGATCAGGCATTTCTGATAAATATGCTCAAGTTGTCTCCCCATATTAAGCCATTTATCACTTTACCTTGGTAGTTTGAATAGCTTGGTTTGGCAAAGAAGATAATTCAAAAGGATTTGGCACAAGTTATATAACAACATCATAAACGTTAGCAAAAAATACATATACCACTGGCAGAGCATTAGCATGAACTCAAAATCTAGCACCTAAGATGTGTATATTTAATTTCAGAAAAAAACAAAATAAAGAAAACAAAAAAAATTCAAAAATGTTAAATAAACGCTTTAAGTGTGTAAAATGTTTTCTGGTGATATAATTAATTGTAAATACAATCATGATGGAATTAAATATAAAGAGCATGAATGATTTGAAAAATAGAGTTAAAAACAAAATTACAGCATGATTTTAGACTGTTTTGTCAAACAAGAAAAAGCTATTTAATGAAAAAAAATAAATGGATAAGGAAACTGTCACAAAATTACTTACTGCATCCAGTTTCACGACATTTTGTCCAGTTCTTTCACGGCCTTGATGCTTTTCTAGTCTGGCTTGACATCTATTGTACTCCTGAAATAAATTGACACAGACAATGATAAAACAACTTTAACATGATTTATATGTAAATGGAAAATAAAATGGAAAATGGAAAAATGGTAAATGTAAATGGATTTAGATGTTAATAGTATAATGTATCTAAGGCTATGCACTGCACAATATTGAAAATGCATATGTAAGCATGTTTCTCAAAGTTTCATTTAAGTTATGAAATTATCCAACTTATTTATTTTTTTCTTTTTAATTCTGAAACTCATTCAATAAATTCCATAATACATGAAACTCATATTACATCTATTAATATACCAAAAATGTTCAAAGACATTAACAGTTAAACTTGTTTACGATGAATGCCAAGGGACCAGAGATTAAATTTGAAATTCATTATAGGGTTTTTAAATATATTTAATTGGATGAGCCACTTTGGAGAATTTTCTTTACTTGGCAATACGCAGAAGATTTGTATCAAGCTTGTTTGTCTTAATAAAGTTTTACTGTACATATATCACATATAGATCTCAATTATATATCTATATATACCTGAAGGCTCTGCTCCCTTTTCTTCACTGCAGTTTGAATGCTGGGAAATATACTGTTAAATCTGCGATAAAGAAAACGTAATTGGTGAAGTGATAATATCAATCAATTCTTTGTCCATAGCAGGGAGATGCTTTTCATCAATAAGTCAAAAACTAGTAATAAGCCCAAATTTTTGTTCATAGTAATTAATTACCAATGTATATAATTTTGATTTCAGTATCATGTAATAAGGCTATCTCCGTAACTTAAATCAGATATCATATGACGGCTGTCCAGGCTTATTGCCAGATATATAAACTATTAACAGCTGTATGTTGAATACACTCTAATGATGTATAATTTACATATACAAAACTTTGACACATATACATGTAGTAGTATATTCATGCAGTTCCAAGAATATATAGCCAGAACTATTTGTCGTATCGGTTTGGTACAATTATATTGGTCTCGTAAGAGCATGTGCTGTGCATGTACATTGTATGGGTTGCGTACAGGGGTCATTTTCTAGTTGCTTGCTGAAATTCTGGAAAATATTATGCGAATGTACATATACATCCAGTTTTGGCAGTATCAGTGGTTTAACGTAAGGTGGATGTTGTAGAGAAACCCCAACATTTTGAAGTTTCAAGCGCACCTCCTGATTTCACCTTGTTTTAACCATTTATTTTTCAGGTTCGGTGGCTCGTTCAACTTCTTATTCTCTACTACATGTATATCACACATTTTTTTGTATAAGCGAAAATAGATATAGGTGAAGAACGATACGGGTCATAGTTCAACATATATATACTGTATACATTGTATATATATATGTGGGAGAAAATTTGCAATTTTATGTTGGTCAGTAATTTATGTATGTTTTGAAAATGTTTAATATTGATTAAATGCTTGTTTAAGTACTCACTTTTTCATGGGTTCTAATACAGCTTTCTGGACGGTGGTATTCTGAAAGATATGATAATAAATAATTTATCAAATATCAAAGGAAGATTCTGTTCCCTTTAAAACAGACAATTACCCATAGAAAGAGCCTGCGGTACTACATTTTTTGTTTGTACATTTGCTGGGTTTATTGTCCCGTGAACAGGCAGGAGCATTTTGAGGAGGGGTCTCCTTGTAGTAGTTGGTGACTACCTCACTAAACAACATACAGGAGACCCGTCACATGTCGTCCACAGAATTTGCAGGAAACTGTCTTACCAAAGGACACAACCACAAAAGCTCAGACGGGCTCATTTCTCAGTGTACCGAGAAACACCAACTTACACGGGGTAGGGAGTGTCAAACCATGCACCTCGGATCTTCACCTTAGGTTACATGGCTAGTGCTCGAACCGACTGAACTATCACTCAATAACCTTATTACGATAAGATAATGTGATACCAATTATCTTAACACTAGTTAATCCTACTGGTATCCAGGGAGTATTTTGGGCTACCAAATGGATGGGTCAATTTCAAGAAAAAGAACTATCTGTAATATAATTTATGGGCCATTTATAGGATTTTTCTGAATCTTGTAGGTCATTTAGGAAAACTGTGGGCCTATGGCCCCATGGCCCCCTCCAAAATGATCCCTGGGTATCACATCAGAAATTACATTCAATGGGATAACAAGCGGACCAAATCAAGATCAATGGAATTAAAAATTTAATTTGTGGAGATAATTGAAATAAATAAAATTCAATACAAACATCAATTACATATCAATAGAATTAACTGTACAAAATCATATATATTATATATTAATCCACAAATAAATCCTCTTCTTCATTTTCACAGAATCATCAATCTTATAATACATGTTCTTAAATCAGCCCTTCCCAAGCTGAGATTTAACAATCGGGTAGGGGTTTATTAGAGGATAAATACTAGTATGCTCAAGAGAAGTTAAAGGGGAGATAAGTTGAAGGGGGATAACTTCAGACATACCAACTCCTTCATGTAGAGTTCCTGTTTTTCCAGAGAGTGGTCCCAGTCCGCGATCTGAGCACAAAGTTGAGGCTCGGTCTGACAAAGTTGGCTGGTCAATAAGTTCTGTGTTATCTTGTGTTCACTGCCCATCATACCTTAATAATGACATTTAGTGTTTAATGACAGTTAGGGCTTCTGTCTCTCCAACAAAGAAGAGCTCTAATTTCAAATTGTACATTCTTTCCCGTTGCTTCTTAATTTACATGGTTGGTTTATTATGTTTAACATCCTTTTGACAGCCAAGGTCATTTAAAGATGTGCCAGGTTTTGGAAGGTAGTTTGGTTTTTTTTTTAACGTCCTATTAACAGCCAGGGTCATTTAAGGACATGCCAGAATTTGGAGGTTGAGGAAAGCTGGAGTACCCAGAGAAAAACCACCGGCCTACGGTCAGTACCCTGAAACTGTCCCACGTAGGTTTCAAACTCGGAACCCAGAGGTGGAGGGCTAGTGTTAAAGTGTCGGGACACCTTAACCACTCGGCCACTGCGGCCTCTTTGAATACCCGGGAGAAAAGCAACCAGTCTATTATCCAGTAAAATGTTATATATACCGGTATGTAAAATACTTATATATTAATATTATCCAGTAAAATGTTATATATACCGGTATGTAAAATACTTATATATTAATATTATCCAGTAAAGTGTTATATATACTGGTATGTAAAATACTTATATATTAATATTATCCAGTAAAGTGTTATATATACCGGTATGTAAAATACTTATATATTAATATTATCCAGTAAAATGTTATATATACCGGTATGTAAAATACTTATATATTAAAGACATTATGGTATGCATTTTTTTTAATGAATAAAAACCCTTGAAAACATCTCTACCTGTATAATTTGTGCATCCCAACTTTAAACTTTATTTCAATACAAAAAAAAAATTTTTTTAATGAATATATTTAAGACATCATGGTATGTATTTTTTTTTTCTAAATAAATCAGGCAAGTTCACAGAGTTTTACAGATTCAACACTCCTCCAACCACAGTGAAGTTTACCATCATGCAAACATCTGTAGTGTTTCAGTATAAACAGTGATTAGTTTGTTTACACACCAAAGTCAGGATCAACCAATTTAGTAAGGAAGTCAATGATCGCAGGTGGGTGATCTCTCAGTTAAATTTTGATCAATTAAAGGGACTCGACAAATTCTTATCACGCTATGAATTTAATACTAGGAAGAAATAGCAAGTTTCTAATCTTCCATAAATATAACACGCTATGAATTTAATACTAGAAGAAATAGCAAGTTTCCAATCCTCTTTAAATATAATCTATTAGATTTCTAACCTTGGTTTGATTCCATCCATCTCTTTGTGTCTTTATAGAGTTTCCTACTGGTTTCTTCTAATCTGGAAAAATATAGATATAGCATTTTATATATATATAATACAAAGATCAATGTTCAAATTGACATTAATCAAAAAATTACCTTTAAAGTTACAGTATGAAAACATTGAAAAATGCAAAACCTGTCTACACGTGGATGTTTGGACTGTACATGTATGTAAATGTACTCAATCTTATTAAAATTAGACTTTTAATTTCCGCTCCTATACAATACAGTAGTATTGTAGAATATTGTAGAGAAATTAAAATTGCAAGTCTAATCCTAATTAGATTGTTAATGTACTAAAATGTTATTTACTGAAATGGTAAAGTTTTCGTTAAGATAAACACTAAGTATTTTTATTCGATTCATGCAATGTTACCTTTCAGCTTTCTTGACCTCCTTCTCCAATTCTCTCTCAGCCTACAATAATTCAAGAACAAATATGATACAAAAAGGTACTTCCCTTCAAATACATCATTACATGTAAACTACCAGTTGATCTTTCGTCATCGAAAATTCCATTATTTGACAATTTTATCAGTTTTCACAAGCATGTTCATATATTCTTCCGTACTCAGAGACCCAGAATATCCCTATAACAACATTTTCAATCTGAGTTGTTAAGGAATGAAGTCTGGAAATGTCAATAATCGTGATTGTGTGTCTTTGAAAGCTATTTTTGTGGATTTAATGATCATGGTTTCATGAAATTGAGGTAACAACATGAAACCGTTAAGCAATTAAACATAGATTAGTTGCTTCATATGACCATCTGACTATGAAAATTTGACATTCTCCTTAGTGTAAATCCGCCATGGGAAGCTAGAGGTTACATGCATGCCACCTGTCATAAGTTTCTGACTGTTTCTCTCCGTTTTATCCTCTAATATTGTTGGAGTAAGACTAAGACGTGTAATATTGTACTTAGATGTACATAAATTTTCTACAAAAGGGCAATTATGTGATTAATCTAGAAAACCAATTATAATCTTTAATTGGTTTTAATTTTCTGATTATTGAGCCTGAAAGTGAAACCTAATCCATTCACTTGTAAATATACATACACTTCTTGATACCACATTCTTCTTCGGTGCAGAATGGCGGCTAAACGGATTCCTACAAAAAAATGTCAAATAATAATTATTGTAGTAACCATTGAATAAAGAATAACAAGTTATTATCTCGTTAATCACCAAACATGAGCAATGACAATTGAAAGTTCAATTTACAGATTGTATTATTTAATATTTTTTTCAAACTGTTGACATAATATATAGCCACAAGCATGCACATGACTTTACAGTCATTTCGACAGTAGTGAATCGAAGCATGAAAGCATGCCTTGGGTACCTGTACATTTAGGGTTTTGTAAGAGAATTTTAAGGGTTAAGAGAAGTACTCCAAATGTAATGATATATCAAGAACTTGGAAGACTACCTTAACAAATAATTTGAAAATTTAAAATTTTTAAATATTGGCTTAAACTTAAATCTTCACACAATTGTATTTTGAAAGCGTGTTATGAAGAAATGATTCAAAGAGGCAGTGAGTAGACCGATAGTATAAGAAATGAATTATTTAGATTAGGTTTAGGATACTTATGGGAGATTGAACCCAGCGGTAATGAAACGAATATATTAAGTATTATTAAATCTAGAATACGTGATAATTTTCAACAACATTGTATGGAGTTAATAAATTCATCGTCTAAGTGTTCTTTGTACAAATATATTTGTGGAAATTTCCATCTTAAGCAGTACTTAACAAAACCCATTGGCCAACAAACTATAAAGGAAATCGCAAAAATTAGATTATCATCGCATAAGTTGTATATAGAATCTGGAAGATATAGAAATATTGAAAGAAATAATAGAATTTGTACATATTGTGACAGTGGTGACATTGAGGACGAGTATCATTTTATCATCAAATGTAATCATTTTATAGATATTAGAAAGCATTTTATCAAACTATATTACCATAAAAAACCTAGTATGGCCAAATTTATACAACTTTTAACGACGGAAAATAATAAAGATTTATGTAATTTAGGCAAATATATTTCTATCGGTTCAAAAAGACGGTTAAATGCTGTTTAATTGTTTAATGTAATAGCACGCTCTCTACACTAGCGAAGCGATCGTGTATGTGTGGTTTGTGTGTGCTTGTGAGTTACAATGTACTTTTTATTTGTATTGTATGTTATTTGTAATGTCTGCACTGTATATATATGCACTACTGATAAACCGTAAGGTTTACAGTAATAAATGAATTGAATTGAATTGTATGGGGGTTTTGTACCTGTATGGGGGTTTTGTTGTTCATCAGCTCTTAGGGTGTAGTGCACTACTAATTTAGCTGTAGTTTAAATGTAGTGCACTAGTTTATTCTTTCGTTACGCATAACGGCACAGGAAGTAAATTTCTACTTACCAATACCTAGGCCTATATAACATAGTTAAACAATGTTATTATGTTTTCAGAAATACCAAATTTGTGGCAATTGTGTGTGCTTTCATCAAAAACTTTCCCTTTGAACAGTATGTCCTGTGTTTGAAAATACTTTTGTATTCGTGTATTCTGAGTTTACAGTGTTTACAGACCGCCGGGGATGTTTCGAACCTTATTGACATTGGAAAGCATAAAACGTTTGGACTTCCTTGGATATTGGACTGGGATAAAATGGACGATGAAATTGACTGATGTGTATTTCATATACATACCAACTCATCATGAAGTGCAAATGACTTCATGACGCTCAATGAACAAGATGAAAATGTCAACAAAAATCTGTGGTGTGTGACAGAATCAACGTTGGAGCGATATTTATAACAAAACGTCTTCTGCAAACATCTATCTGATTCAGACCGTTTCGTTCGATTAGGTACACACATTTTGATTGCGTTCTATTCCGAACACACAAGAGTACCAAAAGTACAGGAACCTTCATAAGACCTGCTGTTTCACGAGGAAACACGCCTTTTTTAGAACCAGCTTTTAAATTAGGTTGCACTGTCTATTTGAACAAGAATGTCAAGTTGTTTTCTTTATTTATTTCCAAACAATTATTTTCTGCAACTGCAAACTATTTGTTTTTACAGTGTTTCACGCTCTAAAACCTATTTCATTTTGAATACATAAGTGGAAACAGTAAGATCAGACTTCGCTGGAAGGGTTATCCCCAACACTTCAAACACTCGGACTGTGCGACATTGTCCAAACTTGTCCTTTACATTCATTTTTTAATTAAATATATTCAAATACCTTTCAAATCTAAGCTTTATTTTTCGAGTTTTATTTATCTTTATTTATTTTGTGTCTGTTCATGTCTTATACTGTTTCAATATGTAGGGTAATTATCATTTTTGATAACATGGCTTTCGTTGCGATTGAAGATGTGTTTTTTATATTGGTACGCGCAATTTATTAAATGGTAACTAAGTGAAATTGTTGTTGTTTTATGGTTGTTTGGAAGGAAACAATAAGGACGTTGCCTAATTTAAAATAAATATTAAGGAAAATGAAGGACTTGACAAGGATTTAAATGTATGTTAGGAATTTCGATCGATAAGTTCAATTCCATGGACAGGGAGCAGACGGCTAGGGGATACAACATCTTCCCATAAATTGCTATGCTAATAGCCCACTGAACGATCTTGCCATCAAAGTTTTTATGAAACATATTCCAGTTTTCAGTTTAAGAGGATAAAAGCAGTCTTTTATGGTAGTGTGAATAACGAAAAAGTCATTTTCCAATAGAGGAATCCCTTTTTACGGAGATGATATTCAATATTGATAAAAATCTGTTTGGACTTCTTCAAAATCTTTATTCAACTGAAGCACGGTTGAAATGTAATCCGATGATGCTGAGAATTGTATTAAATAAACGTGTCCACAAATCCTTGGTTGGTTATCTGGTAGATACAGCGTTGAAACGTACTTTATAAGGATTCTCGTGAAGTAAAATAATCCAATACAAACGAGGCAAATTCGTGTCCAATAAACGGCAGTAGGAATCAAATAGAATACTAAAACACGATAAGTTTTTATTTCTTCTTTGGTAAGAAATGGATAATAATTCTATGGAGTTTCACACGTAATTAACCAAACCTGACGTAATTAACCAAACCTATATTTTTACCAGAAGAAAAATTAAAAAAAACAATGTCGGAAGGTCCACAGGATTCATCATAGGATGCCCGGTCTAAAATTATCGTTAAATATGGCTTGGCATCAGGGTAAATAAAGATGTGTGTTTGCTTTCTATTTTCATTTTACGGTATTTCTAATACAATACAGCATACGTTTTGCAAACTCTCTAGAGATTAGTCTTAGTTGTGTCATCATCGTATCTTGTTAATCTCTCGAGGCTTTCGTGTTCATTTGTAAACCACAGCTGAACAGTTCAAGAAGGACAAAAAAGCTGTCTGTATTTCCATTCATTAGTTAGCCCTTTTATATATGGCAATTTAATACATTTAATCCAATTTCATGTTGTTGGTTTTTTTTTCTTTTTTGCTTTTGTTTTTATTTCAGGAAAAGCCCATGGATTCTAACTAAAACGTTATTTATTTAACGTCGCATGCATATTAACATATTGAACATTACCTCATTCGAGCTGTGAGATACATACGTTCGGAAACAAAATAAAATCAGAGTATAACAACGTTTGACGTCAGGTAAACAGTTTTGGGGTAGCATAAATCAGGATTTTAAATTAGGAAAGTGTTCATACAGAAGACATTAGCGACTTGGGTCTATACAAAATGATGTTAATATATGAAAAACCTAGAAAAAAGGTGTATGCATAGAAGAGAAAATGGAGGAGTCGTGTTGAAATATAATAAACATTTTTGTTTTGGTTCACAATGTATATATTAGACGATGTTTGGTATTGACAGGTTTTCGGAAGCGATAACGTTATCCACGTTTGTCACATCAATCCCCTCCAGCGTGTCATATTTATAGAATCCCGGTCCAATTCCGCAAGCCTGTCCGACCACCGTCAAAGTGAGGGTCAAAAGTGTGATTTATTAAGGTTTTCTTACCTTAACTAGTGGCATGTCACTCCGGGGTGAGTGTCATACCCACCATACCGCGACTCGGGTGAAATGATTCAGACATAGAACTGTTTACCTTTTTGACCCCTCAAATCACTGACGTGCTCAAGAAGGACCAAACACCTGGATACTGTAGTCGTATTTAATATTCGAATTAATTCTTTATCTTTTTCACAATACTTCGTTATTTCTGGGCGGTAAGCCCTGCTGGTGGAGTTTTAGTCCCCGACGTTTTACGTGAACCTGTATGCCACGTTAAAATGTTTAATGAATAGTGGCATTGGTTTTCGAAAAAAATATCCAACATAAAATGTAACAAGTTATTTACTGTATGGATTTTCTCTAATACAATGTCTTCTTGTCGGCATTTTAATGTTTATTTTGAAATTCATTTATTCTTTAGTCATTTCTACACGTTTGCCTCCTACCATAATTGACGACACCTAGACGGAGGGTTTATGTATTAATTAATCGGATTATAAAACTTAAGGTTCCATTTTGTACTATCCTGCATGGTATAACATATACTTTTCAAAATTACGTAAGGGGAATTGTTCGACCAATTCCGTTTAGGATCGGATTTGATTCCGAGTCATGACGGAATTGACCGATATTATACGATTTAAAAGTACAAATGAAGCATTTCATTGTTTGGTTTCCGGAAACTTCTAATATAGCTCACCAAAATTATGCATTATGCCAACAGAACACTGACTACAGTCGGTGAGACGAAAACTAGCAATTAAATTAATTAGATGACCGATATGAATGGTAAAATGGCCTGTATTTACATCAACAGCAGTAGTATTACATATGTGATCTTGAACCCAGGTTTCCCCGGTCATGCAACTCTGGGACACCTATACCGCCCCGACAAATCGTTTGACCACCGACAAGTTACAGGAGGTCAAAAGTGTGTTCTACTTCCGGACTGACCCATGGGTGTTCTCACCTTCCCATCTGATATGTCAATCGCATAAATTAAAAATACTGAGACTGCAAGGGAAGTGGAACTGCATATATTATCATAGTATTAGATGGTTACACACAACAGGCAGCTCTTAGATATCCATGAATTGTAAGCATCTCATAAATGCATATTAACTGTCCTGACGATTCTCAATGGACATTTTAAGTTCCTGTTTTTGAAAGATTTTTTAAAAACAAATTGCATATTTTTTTCCTACAATAAGTAAATTTCCGGTAGCTTGGGTCCACCAGAAACAGTTAAATACATATACAGTTTTGAGGTTTTAGTTTGTTAGAATGAAGTTTATATGCATATGTTAGGGTTTCCTTCCTTCCTTCCTTCCTTCCTTCCTTCCTTCCTTCCTTCCTTCCTTCATCCTCCTCCTCCTCCTCCTCCTCCTCCTCCTCCTCCTCCTTCTTCTTCTTCTTCTTCTTCTTCTTCTTCTTCTTCTTCGGACCAAAAATCGATATAGAGATAGTTTTGTATTATTATTCTGAGATAGACTAAGCAGGAAAGTGACGATGTAATATTACTTAAGATGATATTTGCCGAGAGTTAGGGTACTCTACACTACGTCAAAAAAAAAATGGTCGGGTGGCACAGTGGCAACACACTTGCCTCCGACCTAGGTACTTTGGGGCGAAGAAGAGATACAAAATAGTTTGGTGAATTACACGACTGAATGCTATAAAAAAAAGACTGAGTTTTCTTATATTTCTAATTTTTTTTAAGGATTGCCAGTTCAATTCCTGAAGACAAACCCGTAATAATTCTGGCGACTTCATACTGTATGTTTTCTTCTGTGTCTCCTTCGTTGCAATTATCCCAAACCTCACATGCATATCCTAAAAGAGGCCGAGCGTGCACCAAAAATAATTCCCCTAGGTTTTCCCTATTCAAAATAAATGTAAGTTTTCTAAGAGTTGATGATATTTCTTAGTTTTACTTACAATACTGTTGATATGGACACTTCATTTAGTATCCTTACTTATATTATTTATATTGTATTTGCGAGAACTGACTATTGGGATCATGGTTCCGTTAAAGTTAAATTCGGGTTCATAAGGTCGTGTCAGATACGATATTTATAATGATTCACTTTTAAGAGGAGTAAAACCCATTAACCATTTGTCGGACCAAATCTTTAGCTGTTCCAAATCAAAATTTATAACTTGCTCTAACTCTGCCAAATCCTGCTGAATGTGCTAATGCAGTATCTCCAGCAAATAATCGATCAATTGACAATTAAGTATCTGAAATTTCGTTTATAATATTAGAAATAACAGTGGTCTTAAAACTGAACCCTGAGGAACTCCAGCTTTAAGAACTCTTTCAGAAGAAGTACATTTTCCATGACGACTGGTTGTTTTCTTTCAGAGAGGTAGTGTTAAAACCATTTCAATAAATGTTCATTAATTCCATGGGTTTGTGTGTGTGTGTGTTTTGTTGTTGGTTTTTTTTTTGTATTTTTGTTTTAATTTTTTTTTTTTTTTTTTGCCTTTGTTTTGCTTGTTTGTTGTTTGTTGTTTTAACCATTTCAATAAATTTTCATTAATTCCATGTTTTCCCAGTTTCAACATCAATCCTCTGTGCCAAACACGATCGAAAGCTTTAGAAAAATCACAAAATATAATCTTCGTGTGTTCTTTGATTTCAAGAGCTGTTAAAATTTTATGATAAACCTCTTATAGCTGATGAGTGGCAGAGATGTCGCTGCTACATAACATATGTCAAAATGTATGTATGTCCAATTTCCAGGGAACGATTCTCAAGTTAAACTTAGTGTGAGGAAATTTATTAGACCATTCGCCTTCAAATATGAAAATGCTAATAGATTAGCTCATATTGTACCACGCAGTCTCAGGTTTAGCAACTATTTAATAGTGCCATTTTGGCTTTTTAGCTTTTTCACTTTTTCGGTTTATTAACTCCAGAATGACATTAAGAAACGCAACAATCTGTTTATCAACCTGAGTCCAATACACGAAATAACGACAATTGTAAAATGAACCTTTTTATTCGAAACTTCGAGACGGAAAATTCATCCGGGTATTTTTCGCAAGCAGTAATATTATTATATGTGTCACCTTGAACCCATAATTTCTCCGGCCTTCTAAACCACGAACCCCTTAACCACCATACATCATCTGGACAGCGACCATCTGGGTCAAAAGTCAGTATATCCTGCATTATATACAATTTTTTCTCTTTCAAATGTCCGACAAATCTTACAAAAATGAAGTAACAGGATTTGCTTGGTTAGACATAAAACTGCCATTTATTATCATAAAAGTTGACATGGACCCGAGGCTATTAATTGGGCCATGTACGTCAGCGACAGAAATACCTGGTGTTGTGCTTGTGTGTTAACTTATAGTAGCTAAGTACTCTAGTATACCTATGTATATGCATGCATGTGTATATACAACAAGTATTATTCTGTCGTAGTTGTACCGAGAGAAATATATATAATATATGTACAATTCGTATCCATGTATGTAAATACATTGCGATCCAGGTATTCTATATCACCTTATAGACGACTTCCACAATGATCATGTCAGGGTATCGGGCCGACCATCACTGCGCCATTGAAACGTTCCTTTTAAGAACGCCGATGTGGCGCAGCGGTATAGGCTGCGGATATTTCTGGCTAGGCGATTGGGTGCCGTAGATCGTGAGTTCGAGGCCCGGTCAGGGCACGAGTCAAAAAGTTGTCTTCCTTCGTCATTTGTGTTTCTAAGCTATATATATATATATATATGTGTGTGTTGTGAGGGTGTGTGTGTGTGTGGCACAGATGTTCTCAGGAAGCTAAATGGTAATATTCAACTGTATACAAAGCCATATTTCAAATCAAATATCGATAAGAATACGGAGAAAAAATAATTCGCGTAACGTAATATCTTAACAACCTAAATTCAAAAAAAAATTGCATTAATTTTTTTTACTTAAATTAGAAAAGATACAGTTCGATGAAACATTCTTTTTTTTTTAAATCTAAACCCTACTATCAATTAAGTTGAATTGAATATAATATATTATCATCATCTATCAAATTGCACATTCACATTTCACATTCAATGGAAGGAACTACATAAAGTTGTTTTTGATAGATAGTAAAAAAAAAATGAATTGAATTAAATAAGTACCTAGTTTGGGGATCTACCTTATGAGAGACTCGGCCAACGTGCTCGGGCAGGGAGTAGATATATAAATACTGTCAGATACTGGATATAGATAGCTAAGGGGGAGGTATGACCACTGCCAATCTGGGAGATGAATTTAGATTTAGTTATGTTAAGGGACATTCCTTCGTTCCGACATCAGAAACGTGCAAAATTTCTATTGATAAAATTTTTGCCCAAATGAGGATTATGTGTATTTGTACCTACCAGTAAGGAAAATAACGCCAAAATGTACAGAAAAATGACGTTTCGTACTGCCTTTGTCGTAATTAGTGATATTTCGGGTCGAATTAAGAATTTTTATGATTTAATACTTGAAGAACTTTGGTTGCCCTTGAGAGTTAAACTGCCGTATTAATTCAAAGATCATAATTTTTATCATTTGGAAAAAATACATATTTCCCATTACGTTTCATTTTGGTGACATACACTTTATTCAAACGAAGGAATATCCCTTTAATGTAAACAGAATTTTGATTTTAAACATTTTAAACCACATTATCAATTTATCTTTTGATAGTTATGTTAATGCAAGCACAAAATAATATGATTTCGATTGATTGTGTGTTTTGTGGGTAAATATTTTATATTTTTCGGCCGCTTTACAACTGCGCTATATTGGAAAACAAATTATTTAAAATACAGCCAAAGGTTTCGGTAATATGATATAATGTACATCTTTTTGTATTATTTGTGAAAAAATGTTTTTTTATTGTTATCAAATTATGCTATTCCTCAATTTACATATTATGTATTGTGGAGAATACTTAGTGATGTTGTAATAACTTGTGCCTAACATTTATGCTTTTGAAGCAAATAAAATGTTAAAATGAAAAAAAAAAAAAATAATAATAGAAAACGATAGCAATAAAAGCATTTTTTAAAATGTATTTATTCATTTATTTTGCAATTGTTTATATTTTGATGGTAATATATCTTATATTTGATAGTTAGAAGTTAGGTTTTTACTTACGATTCGACCACTACACTAGACAACAGGCATACGTTACAAGATGCATGGAAAGGTGTAAATATAGCGATATAGCATACGGGACGACGCTAGGGGATATTCATATTTACAGAACACTTATTTAATCAAAATCATAATATATATTGTTTTGATCAACATAACTCTCAAAAGTAATAGAAGATATTAGATTATTTTGCTTTAAATGTTTTTTGTTGTATTTTTTTTCAGACCGAGATATGCTCATTGTTCATACATTCCCCTTGATCAAACTCTGAATGCACAGTGGGATCAACACTATATATATGTGTTTCTCATCGAAACAACCACAGAATTGTCTCTATGTACATATGTCATAATTGGACAGCTCCTTATTCAACAACACGAACAAATCTATAATCCAGTTTTGATCAATTCTATGGTAACAGACCATCGACGATGTTGGCATAGCCTTTGTGAAAATATTCTATGGTAACGTAGACCGTCTGTCCTGATGACGAGTCTTATAACGTACCAATTCTCACCAAAGCTTTTTGAACAATCACAACGAATTTAGTTTAAAAAAAGGATTGCAAATTTCAGAATTCAGTGTTGTAGATGAAACTGCTTTTGTTAATATTCTGCGTCGTTTTATTTATTTATTTATTTAAGTTAGAAGACAGAAGTACGAATTCCTTTTTTATTTTATTTTGATGACGTCACAGAAAATCGTTTCAGTAAACGTATTAACTTCGGCGCACTCAAATTTTTGCGCATTTAAAAAAAAAACAAATAAGTACATTGAAGAATTAGCACATTCTCATATCTTCTGTAGTAATATCACATAGATACCGTAATTAGAGCAATCCTAATTTACCGCAATGCTTCATGAGAGAAAAGTGCTAAAATAAAATTACCGCTAAAATATGTACGTTTGCAGTATATTCACCACATGGTCTGCCAGTTACGAGTGAATCCACCCCTGTAAATTCACTAGTGCAGTACCCTGGAGCTTTATTCATTGGCTGTGTCAATCAGAAATCGGTTGTGACATCATAATATGAACAGTGACGTGACGTCATACATTTTAAATGACACACACAAAATTTGCAGCGTCCGTGTGATTGAACCACAAAAAAGTAACATTTTCCCGAGCTATGTGATAACAAGTACCTGATATTTGTTTTTATTTCATATGAGGTTCAGGAAACTCATCTCGAAGTTAAATTTTTGCTCGACATGTCGAGCAAAAACAAAATCTTCTAAGACTCGTTTAATAGCATCTCATAAGAAGTGAAAACTCTTAAAAATCCTATGATATGGCCATAGTTTTTATGTACATGTATGTAGCTGCCTGTCAACTTTAAGAAAAAATCCGAGTACTTCAAAATAGAAATATAATGAAGCTTGAGTCATTTTGGTAAAACAAAACCCAATAAACATGAGAATATTTTTTTTGTTTTCTTTTCTGAATTTTACAAAATATATTCAACTATGAGTCGTTGATAAAGTTAAGGAAGTGCGTAATTCTTGTGTACACACTAGGGGATGAGATCGGACAACCAACCGCGCCCCATGACGTCACTCCCACCAATACACCATCACAGGTTAAAGGTCCTCCACTGTCACCCTAAAAGAAACAAAGACGTAAGAGTTAGAAAATAAATAAATAAATAAATAAAAAACAACAACAACAACAAAAAAACAAACAAAAAACAAAACAAAAAAAACAAACAACAAAACAAAACAAAACAAAAAAAAGATTAAAAAAATAAATAAATAAATAAAAAATGCTTAAACAATGTATACTTCTTTACTTGTCTTCGTACCATATTTTCTCCGTAAGACATAGGTGACTTTATATTCCGAATCAAAACTAAGCTTATTGTAGGATTAACTAAGACAGCCACTCCAGTCATCCCACAATAATTTTACCCAATCTATTATACACTATATGTTCCCTGATACTAACTAAAACGTCAAGGAAATATATCTCTGTGAAATATCGGTTATTCCTACAAGCACAATTCGATTTACTATAAATATATATATATATATTGAAAACATTACTGTTAAAACGTTAAAGTAGGTCTCTTGGCAAGGTGCCCGGCTTTCCCATTCCCTGTTATATCGCAGTGTCGAATACGAAAAAAAAAAAACCCCATTGACCAACGGGTTCATTCTCATAAAATCAACCGTAAACGTGTTGAGACATTCTAATTTTTTTTTTTTTTTTTGCTCTTTCAATTTTTTTTAATTTTTTTTTTAAAACTCATTACGAATTCAACATTAAGTTCATAACATCACTTAGTACAGTGCAAATGAATAGGATCAGGAAACAAGTTGAAGCAAAATATATATATCTTAAAAAGCTTGGGAATTCCTTACCCAGGAGGAGATTCAGGTGATCTACCTTGACAAGAAACTAACTTACATTGCATGCTCCAGTGTCGTTGTTAAATACGCAAACATGGCCATCGTTGATACTGCTGGCTCCCCAGATGTCTCCGCAATCTGAGTTACTTAGCACTGTCGTTTTGGCTTCCTGGAGAACATCCGGCAAGGCTGGAGAAAATCAAAACAAGCTATTACTCGAGGATTATGTTGATATACAATACCCTAAAATCTCGATAATACGCCTGAATCGAAAATAGGCCGGTTTTGAAATTAAGCCTTGGATTTCTTTCAGTCAAATGTATCTTGAAAATATGGCGGCTTTGAAAATAGGCCGTACTTGAAAGTAAGCCTTGGATTCCTTGCAATGACATATATCTAAAGAATAAGCCGACATTATTTGTCAGGTTCTCACTTCTCATAACCCTTTGATCAAAAAAAAAGAAACCCCATTTGCTGAGCATATATATATATTGATAATATGTCCATGTATTTGTACTTAATTTATAACTGTACTGTCAAACCCCTATGGCTCGAGCTTCATTGATTCGATTTTGTCGCTGTATCGAAAATTTTAATTTCTACTTCGATTTGACTAAATTTGGAAAACAACTAAATATTGTCTATGATTTTGACTAGTGTTGCTTGTTTTTATGCCCACAGACTTTAAATAATGACCATCTAATTTCAGTTTTAGTAAAAGGACATTATAATTTGCATCAGGGGATACGAGGGACTATATTGTTGGCGTAAAACCGCACATATATGAAGCGCCACGATGATGAAAATAAGTGAATTGAGTAAAAATAAGAACGGGACCTTGCTTTGTCGATTTAGCTTTTCAATGAAATAAAATGATTTTTACACCAATTAATGGATTTGCATTAATTTGAGTCTCTCCAGAATGTCATATTAAATCCGTTAGGACAATTGAATTGACAACACACACAGCTGTTAACGGAAGACGTTCAATAATGATGATAAAAACAAAACAACAAAAACAAAATAAAAAAACAAAACAAAAACAAAAAACAAAACAAAACCAATACAAAACAATACTGACACATGATTCAGCTAAAAATTCTATTAAAGTGAAGGTTTCTGCAATGAAAACCGTTTGCTTTTTTTCTAGTAGAATTTTACTGATACACTTTGTATTGCTAAATATATCATTTAAGGAAATCTAATTACGTATCTCGCAGGCTAATGCAATTTTATCTCTGGTGAAAATAAACCGATTACTGACCAGAAAAATATCTGAAAATGTGAATTGAGTGAATAAAACACATATACACCAAAATACCACGCATAAGTGTAAAATGTGACCTCGAATTCGACTCAAAGCTATAACCATAGCAACCGAGATAGCATTAATGCTTACAGGTAGGGCTATATAAGGCACCGCAAAACACTAGTTGGTACTGGCAAACTTTTCTGACGAGTATTAACAAAGATAAATGGACTCTAGTTTAATACTGACGTGCTCCTCCGGAGGTGCGGCCCCATCCTGTGATGGTACATGTCTGTCCAGCGAAATCACCACTGGACGCATCTGGCATCTTCACGGCAGTGGCTCCACTGTCGCCAGTAATGTCCTCGTCAAAGTCCAACACAGCTATGTCGTTAGGGAACGTACCTTCTCCACTTCCATAGTCCGGATGCTAAAAATAAATATTCATTACTGTGCAATTAACTACCGTTTCTTTCTTTCTTTTCTTTCATTCTTCTTTCTTTCTCTCTCTTTCTTTCTTTTCGGTCTTCTTTCTTTCTTTCTCTCTTTTTCGATATAAATTTTCCATTAATATCACACCCTTTTGTAACTTTTGAATAAATCATTTTAGAGTGAAACAAAACAATATCCAACGACGACTCGTCATGTTTTCCCTGTATCTTAGAAGAATGGCAAACACGGACTTTAAGTGGGAGAGAATCCTGGGGAAATGCGTTTTGTCACGTGGGTGATCCCATAGCCTTTTCACGCCTATGTGAATAACGAGTGCGCATCCGCTACACCACACATACTGTGAACGTATTAATTTTGGTGCATTCAAATTTTCGCGCTTTTCAAATTATAACAAATTAGTAATGAAGAATTTGCGCATTATTATATTTTCGGTAGGAAAAGCACATATAAATGTAATTAGCACAATAATTATTTAGCGCAATGCTTCAAGAGCGAAACTCTCTAAAATAAAATAACCTCTTAAAATATGTAAGATTACAGTATCTTATTGAGACAGGATCAAGTAGACATTTATGAAATGGGTTATAGCATTTTAAAGCTCAATCTAATATCAAATCAAGAAGAATACATACGAATTATGTTTCTATTGGAAATCACGTGTCAATGTACTTACCACGGTTGCCTTGGAGACTTTGAAAAGTTTACCGCCCTCCAAATGCTGATCCGAACCTACTCTGATTTCGAGTGCTCTGAAGGTATGAATTTTATTATTTTTTTATCATCAACGGTATCTCATATGTTATGCATATTCATTAAAAACTCTTCTAATTTGCAAGTCCAGTAAACAAAATCGTCAGCTGAAACGCCGCAAGGCCGTAATAGCGGACGTAAAACCCATTAAATAAACAAATAAATAAATCTGTATACAGGAGTTCTGCGAATCCTGTGAAGCAAATCTCTCTTTGAAAAAAATGTAAAAAAAATATACCTCAGATTTCCACAAACACTTAGTTGATTTGTTACATTTTCAGTATTAAGGTGTATCTGAGCTGTCTTTTACCAAGGCAGGTAAGATATATTTTCTTTTCGATTTCAAAACAGAAAATCACCTATAAAGTGTGGGAAATTAAAGATTACATGGGTCTAACTCTGCCGTAGACATGAGTATTTCAACCCTTGCCCCGAGTGTGACCAGTCAAACCTTTTCACGTGTGTTGAGACTTGCTTGTTTATCAGTACAAATATATACAGTTTATACATGACAAATAATGCATCGATCGATTTCTGCCAAAGCGCCAAAGCCCAACGTTTAATTTAGACCGGGAGTTTCCATTTGGAACAAGTGACGTCATGTAAACAATTCATTATTGTTACGTCATAGCGACTGCAAAACTGTCTTACATGGGTCTGTTCCATGGAAAGGGATATCTAAGCCTGAGTGTAAACGTTTGGCTAGTCAGCACGATGCTTGCCGAGTGCTTGCCCGTCAAACTCTTACACGAGGGTTGATATATCCATGTCTACGGTACAGGCCCATGTTTGATCATTTTTCTCACACACTTTTTTTAAAGTAACAAATCGTAAAGTGTTGTGAAACATTTTCATCGCACTATCATCAATGTCCTTGAAATGTGCGTCGAAATCGTTGATGTCATCAATTTGTGACGTGGTCATGCTACATAAAATGATGATGCTACTACCCTACCCCGGTAAAAGACAGTTTTCTCCCACAGTTCACCGATTTATCTCCCCTGTTTTAGACGTGAGAGATTCCTCTGTCAACCCCTAGGGTATGACAGATTGCACGCGCAAGCCTCGGGTTGGACATTCATGAATTCCCCCTCTTGTTGAGATTTCTCTATCGTACCCCCAAAGCAGGGAAAGATTACATTAATCTTTTCCCTACCAAAAACGGAGATTCGCCTGTGAAGTAACGAAAACAGCAAGGTGTACCTGTAAATATTTGAATTTTTTATATCTTACCCGCCTCCTATACAATGTCCAGCAGTGACAGCTTTTCGGGCCGAGATGACCACTGCCCCACAGTTATGGGAGCCCGTGTCCTGTAGAGAGGCCTGCCAGGGATAGTTCTGGATAGACGCATTCTGTCCGTTCACAATCCAGAGTGTGTTTAATTTCTACAACATCAATGCCAATTATGACTACGTTCAAACGGTCCATGAACGCAGTAAGAATATGCATGTTCTATTTGTATTCGGATGCATACCGTAGTCGATTGTGTCTTTCCCTATTCCAGAGTCTGGGGTGGCTTCCCATGCGCCCTTTATTTAGGGGAGACAGAAAGACCAACTGTATTCAATTACTTTTGATTGTAAGAGTAACTAATCCATCACATCGCAGACGAATATCTATATTTTAATATCATTCCCCTATTGTAGCGCAGGTGTATACTGTAAATCACTTAGATTTGGCGAAACTTCATTTCCTAACTTACCTTTCCAGACCTATTTGTGAATAAATAATTTCGCGAAAGCTGACCTAGAAATGACTTTAAATTCGCGAATGATGATTTATTATCAGCGTCATTGATTCAGGAAGCCTCATTTATCGGTAACTGATAGGTTTAGTGGCCATACCAAGGTGTTATTTTCGTAAAATAATTGCGAAGGATTGAATTCGCGATTGCCTCTCCTTGCGTATTAACGCGAAAATAAATTCCCTCGCGAAATATAAGTCATTCACAGTATTGATCTTCTCTATTGTATCTTGCTAACTCTTACGTTATGCAGTTTTTTCACTTCGTCAAATGACCTTGAATGTTAGAACTTCAAATAAAATTCAGCGAAAAATCGGAGAAAACAGAAAATCACTAAGAATAATGACGGTGTCTTCAGCAAGGTGTCTTTACATAGAAGACTTCTGACAGAGATGACAATGAGTATTGAATATGTCATTGAGTTCACATGCACGGGTTATTTAAAGAAGCTAAAGAGCATTCGTTTTATCAATATTGCCAAAGATATCACACTAGTAACGCTTCTTAGTTAGACGACATGTCTTGCTGAATATTAAAAGCACGTATCGAAGATCGGGTTATATTTTCTATCAGTAAATTAGCTGAAGATTTTAGAGGTAAACAATGAATTTATATGTAGAATTAATCATAGTTTATGATACTTACTACCTAGACATTGCTTGGGGAAATCAGCACTATTATCTATATTTCAGATAGAAAAGTCGCAAGCCAGGATATTGAATAGAGGTTAGCACAAAACTGGTGGATCGAGGAAGTACTAAAGTTGTAGACTTTTACGCCACTGAAAATTGTTCTTCTTACGTCTTACATTGCTTCTTGTCATTCCAAGAAAACATTTCAAACTGTACTGGTAACTAATCCACATTTATGTTTATAAAACTGACATACTTACTTTGAGCAGTGGTTGACGATGCACACCATGCAGACTCGAACACCCTGTAAGGAAATACGTTGACAAAAAATCAATTTAATCAGGGATCCTTTTTTTTATCTATCTATTTACTTATGTTCATATATTCAAACAAAAATTTTTTTGATCATTTAGATGTCAAACCATATTATTTTCGGATGAGTACAGTCAAACGCAAGGTTCAGAAAAACGCCCTCTCTTCCTCGATACTCCAGGGGTTACGTTAACGTCAGCTCGCATCACTCTGGGAATATGTCCGGCAAAGTCGATGGCACACGACGAGCTAATCAGTCTGTGTCGGGGGGGAAAACCGGCAATCGCTAAAATAATGCATTTCCTTAGGAGATTACAGAGGAGCATTTGAAGCCAGTCAGTTTAATAAGAACTTTCGATTTTGCCATGATATACCCCAGCAATACAGACAGCCAAAATGAACACAGCCCCTACAGTATCGAGGATGCCCTCTCCTTTTAGGTAAGTTGTTTCCCCAACGATGACACGTTGGTTTTTCTCGATGGAACATGCAAAACGACAATTGTTTCCCTATGGGAATGGTAATTCAAGTTCTATAGAGCTGACGATGTTTGTTGAACTTGTATATAAATGTTTCTTTCATTTCATTTATTTCGCTGACGTTTCACTATCTACAGCAATGGACTTCAATGTACATAATTGACACCAAGCAATCTAATAAGATGAGGTCTAAGATAAAAGTTTCAGTATGCAAGGCATTATTCATTTTTAGGTTGCCCGATCTATGTCTATCTGTTATTCGGCGAAATAGTACGTTTTGAAACATATCCGAAACTTATTTTATTAATTCATATTTTTCTATCTATTTTTACACAAAAATTGCGAAACCGTCTACTTGCAAAAAGAATATATTGATTTTGTTAACTTCAGAGATTTATTCTTCAGCTATAAGCTGTACTAAAGAAGATTCCTCGTTACCCATATAGTATCGATGACGCATAAAGGTGTAAACGTTTTCTGCATCATCGACTACATCCGCGTCAAATCCGGATAATGTGACGTTCTCAAAGTGAAATCCGGGGTAATGTAAACGGCAATATTAGTTATATAGAGATGATGATTATAAGAAGGTTGAAGTAATAGACTAGTGTTTATAGGTAGGTAGTTGCTGAAGGCGGTATACCTATAGACAGATATCTGGTGTTGATATGTAGCATTTAAAGAAATAGATTATCATATATTTCATACAGAACTTATTAAACAAGTTCAGTAATTTGATATGCAGCAATTTTATGAGATTCTCTTCATCACATAAATCATATTGATAAGAATGTAAAATATTAAGTGAAAACTCTCAAATTAATCTATAGAAGAGAATGAATGTCGACAATGGATATTTGTTTTTCTGATAATTACACGTATTTTCCAAAAAAATATGCAAAACAATGTATGTTGATTCCATGATGCATTTTCCAATATGTCATTAGAAATCCGACATCAAAACACCGCGGATGTAAATAAGTTGAAATAACAATCTGCTTGAAATAAGGTTTTCGGATTATTTGGTTCAGGATAATTAATGACTCTTTTAAAAGATTTTATGCTTTATTGAAAATGGATCTTTCATATTTTCAACGTACCTGCGATTGTCACCAAGCATAAAACTCCCAGGATCTTCATTGTTAGAATGTTCCTCTGGAAATACGTCTCTAACCTAATAACCTGTCTTTATATATTGTCTAGCAGCTGAGGGTTTCTCACCTTCTTATCAGGAATAAAATGTGCCAAGCTCCATGTAAAAGGGGAGTTGGAAGTCGTTCAAGTCACAATTGTCTTCAACTTTAATCTTATCAGGGTAAGTCTGATCTCAAGTACAAAAGGGTTTATAATTCGATAAAGTCATGTCTTTTTTATTTATAAAGAGAGTCAGAGAATGTTGTTGAGTGAAATATTTGTTCGGGAGCAATATTTCGCGTCGGCAACTGATAGGCCGGTCATATAATCATGCATTGATTTTAATAAAATATTTATTTAACAAATATTGGATATTAGGAGATCTGTATCAGTCATGTTTGTTTTTGCAGTATACTTTCACATGATAATCATAGTTATACAAACTACTAAGTACAATGGGTTTTGTTTATTTTCTTGGTTTATCACCCCGTGAACAGTCATATTCCTTTTTATGGCAGTGTCTCCTTGTAGTAGTTGGTGACTACCTCAATGATCAACATACGTGAGTCACATCGCATGCCACATATATCAATAACGGTAAAGTGTCTCACCAAGGACGCAATCACGACAGTACAGACCGACCCGTTTCTCAGCTTCTCGAGAACAACAACCCGTAACAGGTAAGCAGCGCCGAACTATGCACCTCCTATATTAGTATAAAGGATTGAATATTTTAACAAATAAACTTCAAAATGGTTAAAGAAATAAACAGAACAGAAACCTGATGTTTAGTAACACTGTTTTGTATAGCCAACATCACTTAAAATTCTTAAAGTGACCTTATCAATTAGCAAGTGCTTATTGTAAAGAGGACCGATATATATGTCCTCAAACGAACCTCGCAGTCCTAAATAAAGTAGATGTTTGAAAAATGGAGCAAAAACAATACCTCCCCAAACTTTGTTAGGGGAACCTAATAAACAAACCTACTTGATGATCACATGAAATCAACTTATATATATTTAGTATATATTGACGGAAGTACCGCTTAGATAGTAATATTCCCGGGGAATTTAATTTCGCTGTATCTGCGGTCACAAAATTAAGCAGGCAAATTAATACCTAAAGTGTGTAATATTTCTTCAAACAAATGTGTGAAACTGTTTATTGCAGATGTTGAAGGGTGCTTTTGCGTGAAATTTAATACCAGCGGAATTAATCCCTAAACCAATGAAAAAACATATGGAGACTAACATAGCATTGATACGAGTGGCATGTAATACTCTCCTGTGTCATTATTTTACAACAATTACGAAACAAGTTATATGAACTTATATCAATCATGCTTGTTGGCCCGGATGGAAGCGCGCGAGGGTCTTACTGTGGGAGGAAACCGGAGTACCAGGGTTAAACCCACGCGGTCAGGCAGGTGACCTCATACCTTTTCACGTCCGATCGGGGAATCGAACCCCGGACGCTTGGGTGAAAGGTAAGTGTGTTACAACTGTGTCATCCGACCAACCATTGTCATAGTTACGGAATCCCAACTAGTGATGGACTGATACAGCAGTGGCTGTGTTGTCAACTGTAGTTGAAGAACAAAACATTTAGTGATATTGTTAATGTCATGCCATGGTGCTATTGTGGAGAGTATAGGTCCCCTTACTAGATGTTCCTTCTGCTTCACACACGTCATAAAAATCAAGGTCAAATATAGGCACAGTCTCTTAGGATGGAATTTAACTCCTTCTCTGACACAAAGCAACGACCTCAAAATCGCTTTGTCAATTTTTAGCCATTGAATGTTCTTTTGTTTAAACAAACATTTGATTTCATAAAAGACATACAAGTTAGCAGCATGTTTAAATGCTAATTAATTGATTGATTAATCAATTAAATATACATGTATCAAGTATGACGAATGATGAATATAAAACTGTGTTATACGGGCGATTCGTTATGGTGTGACTGATCAGTGATGTAAGGGACATCAAACAGCTGATTCGTCCTTTTGTGTCTCGTCAGTGATGTAAGGGACATCAAACAGCTGATTCGTCCTTGTGTGTCACGTCAGTGATGTTAGGGACACCAAACAGCTGATTCGTCCTTGTGTGTCTCGTCAGTGATGTTAGGGACACCAAACAGCTGATTCGTTCTTATGTGTGTCTCGTCAGTGATGTAAGGGACATCAAACAGCTGATTCGTCCTTGCGTGTCTCGTCAGTGATGTTAGGGACATCAAACAGCTGATTCGTCCTTGTGTGTGTCTCGCCAGTGATGTAAAGGACATCAAGTAGCTAATTCGTCCTTCTCGGACTCGTCAGTGGTGTAAGGGACATTAAACAGCTGACAAAAGTTTAACATGGGTTAAACGTGAAATGCCACCATATATTGGTAGTGAAACTTCCTGGCATTTGATAGAAAGACCCATACGTTTCTGTTTATCATCCGGGGAAGTAACTCGGTGCACACAGGGTTGCGTCACGTTCTATTTTTAGCTGTTTGTTTTTACTTATGGATTGTTAACGTAATTGAAACACCAATCTCACTATTCAATTAGCTGTGATCAACAACTTATACTCAATATCAGACGAACAGATATTTCTAGATATTATGGGCTGTATTGTTTACAAGAATAAACAATTGTCGTTGTCGTTGTCGTTGTCATTGTAAGTATTTGCATGCGTAAGTGATCGGACCGAGTTGCTCTATATCCTAACGTATTACGTTTTGTTGCCAAAACCTGCAGTAATATTTTATGTCGATGTAGACAAATTCTATATAAATACTTATTAATTGTGATATATTATTGATATTGTTTTAACCCATAATGTCTCGTAAATCCTATGTGGAATAGACGTCAGTTTCAAATGCTGTGTGGATGTGAAGTTTAAAAAAAATGAGAGAAAGTGTTAATTATTTTTCAGTTTTCCATTTTTAATATACATTTTTTTCAGAAAGTGTTATTTTACACTAACTCGTATTTTATTTTGTATTTGTATTGAGCATCTGATGTGTAACATTTTAATAAAGATATTTGAATTGAATTGTAATCAGTTGATCTGTTTAGAAATAAGAGATCCCTTCCTTCTAACTAACGACATAGCTCACTATTAAGCCCTGTAGGTAAACAGTCCAAATGTGTTGTATATAAATACCATAATTATATAATAGAAAATAATTTACTACAGCAATATCAATCTGATTTTGTTAAAAGGCATTCAACTGCATATCAGTTGATTGAAATATATTTTAATATGTGTTTAGCTTTAGAAAATAAACAACAAGCATGAACTTCGTTGATATGTCCAAAGTTTGCCACAGAAATCTTTTGATAAAATTATATGGTATAAAAAGGTAACATCCTTTCTTGGTCATGATTATGTATAAAACAGAAAACAATAGGTTATTTAAGTAATTCTACTTCTTCCATTGGTCTTTTAAAAGCAGGAATTCCACAGGGTTCTGTTCTTGATCCTCTTTTATTCTTAATATTTATAGACGATATTTCCGATCATTAACTTTCCTTTGCAAGAATGCTTGCTGATGACAAATCTCTATCATTTTCTTCTGATTATGCAATAGAAATAAACCTATAACCCTCACCACTGGGGCATAAAAACGGCCAGAAAATGTCAGAACGCCATAAAGGTGCAATCAATGTCCCATATGCGCCACACTGCTGGCTGTATATATGTCAGGACCCTGTGAACAATGCCTACCGGTGGAACAAACCACCCGGTCACCCCTTGCCTGACGAAAGGGTGCTCCAATACCTGGAAAAAAATACAGGTAACTTTCTGTTATTGTCGCTAGCGAACCAATCGACCTCGTGAGGTCCCCAGAGGGAATCTAACTAATAAGAAATATCGTCAGACACGCCCCAGTCATCGGGATCTATAATAGGACTAATATAGTCTGCTTTTTCATTCTCATTCCTTGGGATCCACTCAGTATCAACAGATATACCATAAAGCACTCATGTATCAAAAATAGACAAAGCGAAACCCTGTAATTCTGGTTCATACTGCCTTTTTTGACAATATAGACGACATACTGGTTATCCATGTACCACTTTACCCTTTGACCTCTCAACAGGTGTACCATCGACAACAACACACTGTTGACAGCTGACAACTCGCGCCAAGTTGATCCCTTGGACCTCTCTATCTCTGACCACATACCATGTGAAATTCCAGAAGGGGTATCGACAACATAACCCCCATAACCCAAGCCCCGTTCGATTTGCACTCTTCTCATTCTAGAATATATCTTCCGGTCACTCGATTTGAAGCTCTTCTGCTTCTGGAAGATCTTCTACCTCTTCCGTCTCGAAGCTGGAAGATTTATCTTCCAAGATGGCGGCGACCATGTTTTAAGTGTGCGAGTGATGAGTTTCACTAGAGAAGGATTTATAACACATACATGCACATGTTTGTGTCATCGTGTTTGAGAAAACTTAAAAACTTGCTTATTTTTTGTTTTATTCTCCCGGTTTTCTCGATTTACATATAACGGAATACGATCTTCTTAGAAGGCTTCTCTTCTTAGAAGAGTGCAAATCGAATGGGGCTCAGTACTACTGGCATCACTGAACACTATCTTCTGACAAGAATAATCGACTTGAAACTTTTTCTCCTTAACACGACCAATTCGTTCCTCCCAAAAATTAAGTTGTTCAAAACTCAAACTTGGCAGTATAATGTGAGCATTCCATGATGAAGAATGGGATATGTCGATGCTCATGCAGACTTTAGGTCATTACATAAACAACATTCCCCAATATGTAAGACATTGAAATAATCTGACCAACAACTGATGATAGCTTCCTTTTACTAACCGTTCCTCGATCTTTGATATCTCGTTTCACTTCAAAAATAGCCCGTTTTAACTTATCAACTCTAGCCTGTGGAACTTTCAGCACTCCCTTCACAGTATCTATGAAGTTACCCAGAAAAACTAACTAACTAAATGAATATCGAACTTGAAACAAAATTAATTTTGCTTAATAAGTTGCATGGCAACAGGAATATCTTCGAGTTTAACACTACTTTTCCACAAATGTGCATTTACATGTCTCAAATCTAGAATCAGCCGCTTTTTACCACAATTCTGTATTGATACCGTTAGAGGATTAACAACATATGGTATCTCATTACATTCTTCTACAAGAGATCTAGCTACGAGATCTAGAATAGCTTTCTCAACAAAAGCATCATGTCGCAAGGCTGACTAATTATTTTTCAAACACACCGAAAGTGGTGACGAATAAAATGGTATTTTATACCATATCTAATCGTGCCAAATAAAAAAATAACAACAACCTATGATTTGCCAAAACAAATTATGTTTCTTTAGCCTACCGCTTACGATAATATCGGCCTGACCCTGTTCATACTCATAAAAATCATCAGTAAAATACTCATCTTTTACAAAGTCATTCTTTTGGACGGCTGGGCTTGGTTTGACTCGGACATTCGTTCTTCCAATGATTGAATGAACCACAGCTGTAGCATCCTCCTCCTCGCCTTCGATGTACGTGCGATGGTGCGGGTGTGTATGCACCGTCGATACACGCTCCTGATTGGAATGCCTTCCAGCCGAGTCTAGTGAACCATGACTCCTGACCCTGGGGTCCACGAAAGGGCAGCTGCTGGCATATGTAGATGAACCAGGGACACTAACAGTACTGCTAGGCTTACTGTGACCAAACCTCTTGTTTTGTTGTTTCCCTTTCATTTTCTTGAGCGCTCGGTTCTCGGCCCTATTAATCCGGCCCACCATCTTGAGAATCGCTAGCAATATGGTTCTGTTCATATTGGCGGACGGTTTCCCACCCACCATCGCTAGAGTCGGCGATCTTGATAAGTTTGTTACGCGTATTCAGTCTTTCTTTACCGACCAACTTCCTTGAGGTCACTAATTTCCCGTCGTTTTGAGTTAATTTGCGCAATATTGTTTCCCTGAGACTTCACCGCATTAATAATGTCTGCGAGACTAATGTCCCTTCCCTGAATGTCATTGATTTGAAAGGAACTGGTACTATTATATTTTTTTCTGCCATAAATGAATTAAAGTGAAAACTAACTCAGTCCTGGGATTATACGTGTCGACCGTATAACATGCTCGCTCTGAATGACCATACCGTGCTACAGCACGTGCAAATGCGGACTACGGCCGCGCCACCTATCGGCAAGCATTAGCCATAGGAGAAAATAATTTCATTCTGATTCGTCCCTAAAACGATTGAAAATAATATTATTGTTTTCATAAGGCCCCTTTAGGAATACGCTTATGAATTATGGGATGAATGTTATAGTGTGAATTCTGATGAATTAGAGAAAACACAGTTGGAGGTTGCCAGACTTGGAAATGGTCTTCCTATTTCCACTAGTCGTCAAAGTTTACATTATGAGACTGGATGGGAAACACGAAACAGTCGTAAAAGAAATTAATATAAGCTTTTAGCCTGTTTTCCGATCCCAAATTATAAAAAGGTATGGCTATTTGAATGAATTCTGAATAAAATATTGTTAAACTAAGCAGTCGTAGAAAATCCTGGAAACTTCAATTATTGTACAAAATCCATAATAACCTTACCCCTTCTTATTTACTCAACATTATGCCCAATCCAGTACACACTGCAACTAATCATAATTTTAAGAAATCAAAAATAATTATATTAAGAATAAGACTTACTTTATTTGAAAGATCATTTATACCGGATACATAAAGCTTTGTAATAATCTCGATGTTCAAACACGATCTTGTAATACTATTTCTATATTTAGATTCAAATTTCTTTGAAAGGAAACTGAGCTTAAGTTTGATTCTTCTGGTGATCGAAAGTTAAATATTCTACATACAAGACTCAGGTATAAATGCAGTTCCTTAAATTCAGTCACAGTGTAGCTACTTACATGCAAAAGAAAATGTAGAATATTATCTGTTAGACTATCTATTGTTTGATTTTCTAGAAATGTCTTAATAGAAAAGTAGAATATTATCTGTTAGACTATCCATTGTTTGATTTTCTGGAAATGTCTTTCAATTTAACTGAATTTTCTGCAAAATTGCCGCTGTTTGGTTCTGACTCTCTAATAGCGAAAATTGTTCATTATTTTTTATAAGTCCAAGACTTTATTAGGCATTCTAAACGTTTTAACTAATATATTTTGTATCAAATTAATCATTTGTTCTTAACATTGTTGCACGATGGTGACACAGTGGACTGCATCCGTAAAAGCAGGGAGACCAGCGCTCGGAAACAGAATCTTTTAGTTTAAACATATTTTTATTGCTTCAAATATAAGCATGAGGATTGGGCACAAGTTATACAACTTATTAAAGCCTCCAAACAGTATTGCAACAATGTGACACAAAAAAATGGACATTTACATTAATTTTACGATTGACAAATTAGAAAAGGAAGACTAAATAAAGTGGGAAAGTGAAAGGAAGGCAGATAATTATACAATAATTAATTTATGTCTAACAAAAATATTTGATTTACACACAATAACATATCTGCCTTGAACAAACTAACTACATATGCACGCTTTTTCACCTTATCATTGTCCTTTTATGCTCATTCCTTAATCGTTCTCCTTTTGATAATTAAGCTCCTGCTAGATAACGTTTCATTGTGCCAGGCAGAAAAATATTTACAGAACATATCAAAATGTTAGAGGACATTTCATACATAAATATCAATTCATAACGTTCCAGAAAGGGTAGTGGTAGAATTGGGTATAGGGAATTAATAGAAAGACAGCAATATAGGAGACGGAATACTAAGAGTATTTATATGATATAAAGTATTTGAAATAGTCTCATAGTCTCACCTATTCTGCAGGGATATCTTTTAAATCTGTTATTAGCATGAATATTCTTGGACACTTTCAAAAATAATTTTGTTATGTTCCGGTTTCAGTAAGAAATGTCCATACAGAGGAGTATCCAGTTGTAATGGTTGATAATGATTCAACTTTATTAACATATCGTTCCTTGTATCATTATACATAGGACATTCTAATAAAAATGATATGAGTTTTCGCATGGATAACCACAGACACATGATTGTGAATCAGTTAAATTTGCACGATATAGATCATTATTGAATGCACTGTCTTAATTTAGTACGAAGAATATTCAGATAACGAGTTCCACAATTAAAATATAAGGGGGGGGGGGGGGGGGGGGGGGGTTCGTTTTCTGTACGTACATGTTTTTAAAAGTATTCAGAGATGGCTGGTTTCTGTCAGTTTCCGAGAGGTTGTTCTAGTCTAGTCGTAGCTGGTATGAAAGATCATGGAGTATTTGTTAAACTGTAAAAGGGGATACTATCGTTGCTATTATTTGAATAAGATTCACGGTTAAAAACCTTTTGTTTCCTGTCTTTTATATAATTTTCTAACCACTGTAGAAGTTTTCCTGAAATACCATATGACCTAAGCTTTGCTATAACACCTCTGTGCCATACTCTATCAAAAGCTTTTGAGATATCACAATAAAATATACATGTATGTTTTTCCCTTCCATATTGAGATATATTATGGTAAATTTCAATAAGCTGATGTACCGTTGAATGACTGGGCAGGAAACCAGATTGTTTACTATAAAACAGATTATTTTCTAAGAAATAATTGTGTAAATGTTTAACAATAACACGTTCGAAGACTTTTCCTACTACTGATTTAATACTTGAAGCACTTTGGTTTTTACCTTGAGAGTGAAACTGCCGTATTAATTCAAAGATTATAACTTTTACCATTTGGAAAAAATACATATTTCCCATTACGTTTCATTTTGGTGACATACACTTTATTCAAATGAAGGAATGCTCCTTTAATGTAAACAAAATTTTGATTTTGGACATTTTAAATCCAAATTATCAATTTATCTTTTGATAGTGATGTTAATGTAAACAGAATTTTGATTTTGGACATTTTAAATCCAAATTATCAATTTATCTTTTGATAGTTATGTTAGTGTAAACACAAAATAATATGATTTTGCTTGAATATGTGTTTTGTGGATAAATATTTTATAAATTTTGTGTCCGCTTTACAACTGCGCTTTATTGGAAAACAAATAATTTAAAATACAGCCAAAGGTTTCGGTAATATGATGATATGCATTGTACATCTTTTTGAATTATTTGTAAAAAAAATCGTATTCATTGTGATCACATTATGCTAGTTCTCATTTTATATATTATTTATTGTGGAAAAGGCCTTAGCAATGTTGTAATAACTTGTGCTTAATCCTTCATGCTAGAAAAAAACATTAGTTTTACCAATTTTTAAGAAAGATCATAATCAAAGTCCAAGTAATTACCGGCCTATAGATTTATAAGGCACAATAGGAAAATATTTTTTAAAAAGTGGTCACAGAGCTTCTACATAATTATTTATTTGAGAATTCACTGTTATATAAATACTAATCTGGATTCCAGCTAGGTTATTCAACAGTACATCAACTAATAGAAATTTACCATAATATATGTAAAAAAAAAAATAGAAAACCGTTACCACACCTGTCTTGTTTTTTGGGATATTTCGAAGGCTTTTGATCGGGTTTGGCATGCAGGTCTTGTACATAAATTACAAAGCTTTGGAATTACTGGAAATCTTTTAAACTGGATATCAGATTATGTGCAGAATCGTCATCAACATGTCTATGTCACTTCTCATACAAAAATACTAATGCTGATGTGCCACAGGGCTCTGTCTTAGGTCCACTTCTCTTTCTCTTGTACATAAACAATATAACTGATAACATTGACAGTCTTTCTCGCCTTTTTGCTGATGCTACTTCCTCATCCGTCTCCTCTCCTTCCACAGTTGAACTTGAAACTGCATGCACTACTAACGGGGATTTTGAAAGAATCCAAAACTGGGCAGAAGATTGGCTTGTTAAGTTTAATACTGATAAAACAGAAGTACTACTTATTTCAAATACCAATACTGAACATGGTGTTAATATTGTTTTTAGAATATTAATATTTACTTTTCTGAAAGTCATAAACACCTTGGTATTTAGCTAGAGAACAAAATGTAAATAGACTCGTCTTACTGATAATATTTGTAAAAATGTTGCAATACAATTAGGGATACTTCGTAAGTTGAAATTTACTTTGAATCGAAAAACTCTTAGTAGGGATTTATCTTACCTTTATACTACCTCTGCTTATGGGATGCATGTACAATTGTCGATGCAAATAAACTTGAAAAACTCCAGTTAGTAGCAGCTCGTCAAGTTATTCTTTAGCTAGTAGTGTGCGTCTCTTTATTCTGAAAATGTGAAGGGGGGGCTGTCTTAAGGACGCACCCGTCGAAAACTTCACCTTTTTCTATAAAATTCATAATGACATGCCATTACTCCCTTTTACTTAACAGATCTTCTCCCCCACTGGTATCTTCCACAACCCCTTAAACTTAGGAAACTCCGAGGACTATGCCATTCCTTTTCGGTCATGAGAATTATTCAAGCGATGAATACAAAATTATATTTATATATGTCCAGCAGTACATTTCGAGTAGCCACAGGTTTTAGTGTGGTGTCTCTTATAAGTCCTCATGATATTTCATTTTCACTAATTAGTGGAAGTGTGGACGCAAATCCATTTGTGACAACGGTTGAATGTGTGTGTGTGATAGTTAGAAGTCAGGTTTTTACTTACCATTCGATCACTACACTAGCCAAAGGGATACATCACACGAGGTATGGAAAAGTCTAGATAACAAATGTCTATTTATAGACATATTTTTGTACAATAAAGCCTCACACATAAATTGGTTAGTGTGAATGTAATTATAATATGCTTATTATTGTCTCCCCATTGGTCAAGAGTCATAATTGCCACTGTGTGGCCTAAGTGATGCTAAATCCATAGCTTTTGATTGGCCAAGGGCTCAGCCCAGCCGCTGCAATACCAAGGTTATCCCCACTATATAATTAATCCCTGTAAGTTTATGACGCCATCTTGGAATGTTTCTAAATAGGTGAAATCAATTTTGTTTTGATTGAAAAGAATTCAGTTTTAGAATTATTTTCAAAAGGACATCCCTCCAACCACCCCTGCATTCCTCCTTTTATGTGTGGATCTTAATTTTCAAACTACTCTTTTGTGCTCTTCTTTAGTATATTAGTATTGTTAATTTCATTCATTCTAACTTAGTTTATTTGTATTTTGTTATCTGATATAAATTTGATTTATTTGTATAAATTTTCAAACTATTATTTTGTGCTCTTCTTTAGTATATTAGTATTGTTAATTTTATTCATTCTTACTTAGTTATTTATATTTTGTTGTCTGATATAAGTTTCATTTATTTGGATAACACTTGTACGCGGTGCTTGCCTTCAGGTCATTTTGCCACACTTCCGGGCGCAGGTTTCCTTTTTAGATGTTTTTCCTGAATTGATGATCCATAAATAGAGGGGTTAGTTTTCACTATCGTAGTTTTAAAGGTGTAGGCGTAGTTCTCGATCACCTTTGCTAAACTTTTGTTTTAATTCTAAAATATATGAAATAGTAATTTTGGCACAGAGCTCGAGGTATGGACCAGATTGTGTAGCTGCAGATGTGATAGGTTGATATTGTTTTACAATCTTTAACTTTAGCAGGACAAAAATAGCTGTACAGAGTAAGAGACGGCACTAGAGAATATTCATATCTACAAAGCACATACTTAATCAAAAAAATAATATATATTGTTTTAATCAACATAACTCTCAAAAGTCATAGAAGGTATTTGATAATTTTGCTTTAAATGTTTTTTTGTTTGTTTGCTTGCTTTTTTTTCAGACCGAGAAATGCTTATTGTTCATTCCCCTTGATCAAACTCTGAATACACAGTGGGAACAGGACTATGTTTCTCCTCGAAATAATCACAGAATTGTCGCTCTCTGTACATATGTCATAATTGGACAGCTCCTTTCTCAATAACACGAACAAATCTATAATCCAGTTTTGATCAACTCTATGGAACATACCATCGGCGATGTTGGCATAGCCTTTGTGAAAGTATTCGATGGTTACGTAGACCGTCTGTCCTAATGACGAGTCGTATGTCGTAACAATTCTCACCAAAGCTTTTTGAACAATCACAACGAATTTAGTTTAAAAAATTGATTGCAAATTTGTAGATGGAGCTGCGTTTGTTAATGTTTTGCCTCGTTGTATTTATTTATTTATTTTTGCTAGAAGAAAAAAGTACGAATTACTTTTTTATTTTCTTATGATGAAGTCACAAAAAAAATCGTTACCGTAAACGTTTTTGGGCATTTCAAAATTATAACAAATTAGCACAATGAAGAATTGATGCATTCTCATGTCTTCTGTATGAATAGCACATAGATAACGTAAACAGCGCAATCATAATTTAGCGCAATGCTTCAAGAGCGAAAAGCGCTAAAATAAAATTACCGCTAAAATATGTACGTTTGCAGTATATTTACTTTATGATCTGCCTGATATCGAGTGAATCCGCCCGTGTAATATCACTAGTGTAGTACCCTGGAGCGTTTTTCATTGGCTGTGCCAGTCAGAAATCGGTTGTGACGTCAAAATGGCAGTGACGTGACGTCATGAATATTGTGAATGACACGTACACAAATTGCAGCGTCCGTTTGATCAAACCCTCCACATTTTGACTACAAAACCCGCTAAAAGTGAAAGTTTTCTGAGTAATATGATAAAAAGTATCTGATATTTGTTTTCATTTCATATGAGGTTAAAGGAAACTCATCTCGAAGTTAAATTTTTGCTCGCCATGGCTCCCAAAAACAAAAGCTTCTAAGACTCGTTTAATAGAATCTCATAAGAAATGAAAACTCGTGTAAAATCCTATGTTTATGATATGGCCAATAGTTTTTATGTATTTAATTGCCTATCAACTTAAAAAAAATATCCGAGTACTTCAAAATGAGGCTGAAGTCATTTTGGTTTCATTTCTGAATTTTCCAAAATATATTCAACTATTACTCGTTGATAAAGTCAAGGAAGTGCGTAATTCTTGTGTACACACCAGGGGATGACGTCGGACACCCGGTTGAGGCCCATGACGACACTCCCACCAATACACTATCACAGGTTAAAGGTCCTCCATTGTCACCCTAAAAGAAACAAAGACGTAAGAGTTAAAAAATAAATAAATAAATAAATAAATAAAAAACAACAAAAACAAAATAAAAAAAACAACAACAACAAAACAAAAACAGATAAAGCTAAAAAAAAACAACAAAACACAAAAAAAACAAAAAAAACAAACAATAATGTCTTCGTACCATATTTTCTCCGTTAGACATAGTTGACTTAATATTCCTAATCAAAACTAAGCTTATTGTAGGATTAACTAAGACAGCCATTTCACTCTACCCACAATCATTTTACCCCATTTTTCATACACTATATGTACCATGATACTATTTAAAACGTCAAGAAAATATATCATAAAATGAGCCGGATAAAAGTGTCGAGACATTCTAAGCTTTTTTATTTTTTATTTATTTATCATATTTATTTATTTATTTATTTATTTTTTTTTTTTTACCTCATTACGAATTCAACATTAAGTTCATAACAACACTTAGTACAGTGCAAATGAATAGGATCCGGTAACAAATTGTAGCAAATATATATATATATATTAAAAAGCTTGGGAATGCCTTACCCAGGAGGAGATAGGGATGATCTACCTTGACAAGAAACTAACTTACACTGCATGGTCCAGTGTCGTCGTTAAATACGCAAACATGGCCATCGTTGATACTGCTGGCACCCAAGCGTTCTCTGCACTCCGAGTGACTTAGTTGGCCTTTTGGAGAAAATCCGGTAAGACTAGAGAAAATGAGAAAATCAAAATAAGATATTACTCGAGGATTATGTTGATATAGAATACCCTAAAATTTCAATAATAAGCCTAAATCGAAAATATGCCGGTCTTGAAAATAGGCCGTACTTGAAAAAAAAGCCTCGGATTCCTTGCAGTGAAATATATCTAAAAAAAAATAAGCCGACATTATTTGTCAGGTTGTCACTTCTCATGACCCTTTACTTTTTTTTTATCTTAATCTAAATGAAACCCCATTTGCTGAGCATATATTTATATATATATATTAATATTATGTCCATGTACTTGTACTTAATTTATAACTGTACCGTCAAACCCCTATGATTCGAACTTCGTTGATTCAATTTTCTCGCTGTATCGAAAATTTTTGTTTCTTCTCCGATTTAACTAAATTTGGAAAACAGCTAAATATTGTCTATGATTTTGACTAGTGTTAATTGTTTTTATGCCCACAGACTTTAAATAATAACCATCATATTTCAGTTTCAATAAAAGGGACTATATTGTTGGCATAAAACCGCACATGTATGAAGCGCCATGATGATGAAAATAGGCGAATTGACTGAAAAATAAGAACGGGACCTTGCTTTGTCGACCTAGTTTTTTTTAATGAAATAAAATGGTCTTTAGACCAGTTAATGGATTTGCATTAATTTGAGTCTCTCCAGAATGCTATATTAAATCCGCCAGGACAATTTTAGTGCTGAAGATCATACACATAGCAGTTAATGGAAGACGTTCAATAATGATAATAATAAAAAATAATGTTGTTTTTTTTGTTTTTTTTTTAATTTTTAATTTTTGTTTGTTTTTTTATTGTTTTTTTTAGGTGGGGGGGGGGGGGGGGGGGGGGGTTCTGTTTGGTTGTTTTTGTTTTGTTTTTGTTTTTGTTAAGATAATCTTTTCTGACGAGTATTAACAAAGATACATGGACTCTAGTTTAATACTGACGTGCTCCAAAAGAGGTGCGGCCCCATCCTGTGATGGTACATGTCTGTCCAGCGAAATCACCACTGGACGCATCTGGCATCTTCACGGCAGTGGCTCCACTGTCGCCAGTAATGTCCTCGTCAAAGTCCAACACAGCTATGTCGTTAGGGAACGAACCTTCTCCAATTTCAGAGTCCGGATGCTAAAAATAAATATTCATTTCTATGCCACTAACAACCGTTTCTTTCTTTCTTTTCTTTCATTCTTCTTTCTTTTTTCTTTCTTTCTTAACGATATTAATTTTCCATTAATATCACACCTATAGGACATGATAAGAACAAATGAATTGACATCTTCTGACGTGCCGTAAATGGTAAAATTACTTTACACACTAAAAAGCACTGATACGCAGTATGCGATAAATGACTTTTGATTAAAATATGTGGAGTGAAACAAAACAATATCCAACGACGACTCGTCATGTTTTCCCTGTATCTTAAAAGAATGGCAAACACGAACTGTAAGTGGGAAAATGCGTTTTGTCACGTGGGTGATCCCATACCCTTTTCACGCCAATGTGAATAACGAGTGCGCATCCGCTACACCACACATACTGTGAACGCATTAATCTTGGTGCATTCAAATTTTCGCGCATTTTAAAATTATATCAAATTAGCACAATGAAGAATTTGTGCATTCTAATATTTTCGTTAGGAACATCACATAGAAATGTAACTAGCACAATAATAATTTAGCGCAATGCTTCAAGAGCGAAAATCTCTGAAATAAAATAACCGCTAAAATATGTACGATCTTATTGAGACATGATCAAGTAGAAATTTATGAAATTGGTTATAGCATTTTAAAGCTCAATCTAATATCAAATCAAGAAGAATAAAAGACGAATTATGTTTCTATTGGAAGTCACGTGTCAATGTACTTACCACGGTTGCCTTGGATACTCTGAAAAGTTTACCGCCCTCCGAATGATGATCCGAACCGACTCTGATTTCGAGTCTTCTGTAGGCATAAAGTGGTATTTTTGTCATCAACAGTATCTCATATGTTATGCATATTCATTAAAAACTGTCAGAATCATTCTTCTAAAATATGTCATAGAGACTGTCAACTGCACTTTTTTCTCTAGCCCGTGTGAGATTAATAGAATCTTACACGGGTCTGTTCCATGGACAGAGATATCTAAACCCGAGTTTGGCTAGTCAGTACGAGGGTTGCCGAGTGCTTGCCAGTCAAACTCTTACACGAGGGTTGAAGTATCCCTGTCTACGGTACAAGATCATGTGTGGTACTTTTTCTCACATACCCCTTTTTAAGAAACAAATCGTAAAGTGTTGTGAAACCTTTCCACCGCACTATCATCAATGTCCTTGAAATGTCCCCTGGCCAAGACATACCAGAGTCTTTAAAAATGGTAGTTGCTACTCCTGTTTAGCGCTCAGCATATTGGGAGTGGGACGACTGGTTCGTCCGTTGTCAGTATAATGTGACCGGGTGAGGTGTCCTGCTGGGTGTCTTCGGCAGTATGTTTCAGTGAGGTGGCACTATAAATCGGCAAAAGTTTCGGCCTATCACAAGGAGACTTAACACGAACATACCGCAGCCTCCCAAAATACGCATACGCACTCACCACACGCATGCATGTCGCACGCACGGGAGACCGGCCTTAAATGATCTTAGCTGTTAATAGGACGTTAAACAAAATAAACCAAACCTTGAAATGTGCGTCGAAATCCTTCACGTCATCAATTTGTGACGTGGTCACGCTACATAAAATGATGACGTTACTACCCTACCCCGGTAAAAGACTAATAGAACCTTTCACCCCCTTGGGGGTGAGACAGGGGAATCTCAACCCGAGGGGAAGATTCTTAAGTTGCCAAACACGAGGCTTGCTGAGTATTTGGCAGCTTGATTATCTTACCCCGAGGGTTGGGATTCCCCTGTCTCACTTCCATGGGGGTGAATGATTATTTTTCTCTTTCCCTGTTTACCCTCTTATTATCTAATATTGACGTTGCATCAATGCAAGGAAATGTTGACGTGACGTGATTGAATTTTCAACGTGACGTCATGGTATTATTGACGTGATGAAATACAATTGTTGAGAACGGGAGAAGAGCACGTGCAGCTTGTCTTTTCCCTAGAGTAAGATAAGAAAATCTCACCTCGGTAAAACTGTCCAGGGTGAGAGAAACAGTTATATTTCCCTACCAAAACAGAGATTCACCTGTGAAGTAACGAAAACAGCAAGGTGTACCTGTAAATATTTGAAAATTTAATATCTTACCCGCGTATTATACAATGTCCAGCAGTGACGGCCTTTTGGGGCGAGATGTCCACTGCTCCACACTTATAGGCACCCCTCACCAGTAGAGAGGCCTGTCAGGGATAGTTCTAGATAGACGCATTCTCTCCATTCACAATCCAGGGGGTGTTTAATTTCTACAACATCAATTGCAATGATGACTACGTTCAAACCGGCCATGAGCGCAGTAAGAACATGCATGTTCTATCTGTTTCGGATGCACACTGTTTCAGTCAACCGATTGTATCCCTATCCCGAAGTCCAGGGTGGCTTCCAATGCGCCCTTTATTTAGGGGAGACCAACTGTATCCAACTACTTTTGATTGCAAAGAGTGACTAATTCATCCCGTCGCAATTCAGAATAAGAAAACTCTAGAGACCGAAGACAGACCTTGCTGAATCTTAAAGTCATGTATCGAAGAACGGTACTGATATTATTATCAGTAAATTAAAATAACTGAAGATTTTCTAGGTAAATAATGAATTCATATACAGAATTTATCATAGGTCATATAATGCTTACTACCAAGTCATTGTTTGGGGAAATCGATATATTGTTGTCAGCACTAAAATACTATCTATAGTTTAGCTTCATGATTACGATGGATTCTCAAGAGCATTTGAGTTGTGTGACCTGTCTTTTCGGAAGCATTCAGTCCCATTGGAAGTTATCCGAGAACAGGAAGTAACGAGTAAGTCATATTGAGTGTAAATCTCGATTAAATTTTGGTCAGTTTATCTTTCACACTTTGTAAATAATCTTTCTAACTTATTAAGCAGACAATACCTGCCTGGTTGGCATCTTTAGGAGCAGTTGCCAATCGCTCGTTCCTTTACAAAGGAGAATATTCAGCTAGCTGGTTTTGTCGTGAAATTAGCGATAACTATACACTTTTAAAAACACTTTCACCTTTTGGATTATCGGACATTATCAATTTTTCACTTTTTGGATTATTGGACATTATCAATTTTTTCGCAGATAGAAAAAGCGGAAGCGAAGAGGTTGGACAGGTCAAATGAGAATTTAGCACAAAAATTAACACGGGAATCGAAGAAGACAAGACTTTTACGCCACCAAAATATTCTTCTTACGTGTTACTTTGCTTTCTGCCATTCCAGGAAATCACTTGGCCCTCAAGTTTCAGACTGGTAACCACATTTGTGTTTATAAAACTGACATACTTACTTTGAGCTATGGTTGACGATTCACACCATGCAGGCTCGAACACCCTGTAAGGAAATACGTTGACAAAAATCAATTTAATCAAGGATCCGTTTTTAACTTTCTATTTACTTTACTTTGTTCATATTTAAAAAAAAAAAAAAATCATCATTTAATTGTCACACCATATTATTTCCGGATGAGTACAGTCAAGCGCAAGATTCAGAAAGAACGTCCCCTCTTCCTCGATACTACATGGGGTTACGTTTACATCAGCTCGCATCACTCCGGGGATATGTCCGGCAAATTCGAAGGCACACGACGAGCTAATCAGTCGGTGTCGCGGGGAAAACCGGCAATCGCTAAAACAATGCATTTCCTTAGGAGATTACAGAGGAGCGATGGCCAAATTTGAAGCCAGTCAGTTTAATAAGAACTTTCGATTTTGCCATGATATACCCCAGCAATACAGGACTGCTAAAGTAAACATAGCCCCTACAGTATCGAGGATGCCCTCTCCTTTTGGGTTACTTGTGTCCCCAACGATTGGCTTTTCCCAATGACTTTCCTCCAAAATGACTATTGTTTCCTTAGGGGAATAGTAATGCAAGTTCTATAGAGCTGAGGTTGTCTGCTGAACTTGCATAAATTTCATTTATTTCGCTGACGTCATACTCTCTACAGCAATGGACTTCAACGTATAAAATTGACACAAAGAAACCCAATAAGATGAAGTCTAAGATTAAAGTTTCAGTATGCAAGGCATTATTCATTTTAGGTTGCCCAATCAATGTATGTCTATCTGTTATTCGGCGAAATAGTACTTTTTGAAACATATCCGAAACTTTTCAATTTTTCATATCATTTTATCTATTTATCTATTTATTTTTACATAAAAATTGTGAAACCATCTACTTGCAAAAAGAATATAATAAATTAGTTAGCCTCAGAGATTTATTCTACAGCGATAAGCTGGAGCGTACCTATATATAACAAAAGTAAATTCCTCGTTACCCAGTTGACATAGTATTGATAACGGAGAAGGCAAACAAAGACAACATTTTTTGTGTAACCATCAGGTATAGATAAATGTTAATACAAGACAATACTGTAGTGTAAACGGAACTAACATTCGAGTTCAAAATTAAGAAAAGGATGCTACAAAGAACACAACAGATATTAACTCAGATCAAAATGAATTTCAACTCTACCACACAGTTGTTTCGTCATTCACTGACTCGTCAGTGATGGTAAGGACCTAAAGTGATGATATCTAGGAGACGACAATAAAACTTGTCAACTAGGTCGAAAAAAAGGACAAAAGCTTGATAGGGAGCAAAAAAAAACACGGCAAATTTTAAAGACAAAAAAGTAGAGACTTTTGAAAACGTATAAAACCAGGTTTAAACGTTTTCTGCATCATCGATTAAATCCGCTCTGTGCGTCGAATCCGGATAATGTGACGTTCTCAAAGTGAAACCCGGGGTAATGTCAACGGCGATATTAGTTATAGAGAGATGATGATTATCAGAAGGTTGAAGTAATAGACTAGTTTTTATGGGTAGGTAGTTGCTGAAGACAGGTGATATATATCCACAGACTGATCATTGGTGTTGATATGTAACATTTAAAGAAATGGATGATCCCACATTTCATACAGAACTTATTAAACAAGTTCAGTAATTTGATATGCAATATTTTTTAAAAATTCTTTTCATAACAAAAACCATATTGATCGCAAAGCTATACATGAAGTGAAAACTTTTGAATTAATCTATAGAAGACAGTGAATGTCCACAAAGAAAGTTTGTTTTCTGATGGAAACAAATTATGACTATACCATATACACGTGTTTTCCAAAAAAATATTTTAAACGATGTATTTTCATTCCATGGTGCATTTTCCATTATGTCATTAGTTATCCAACATCAAAACACCGCGGATGTAAATAAGTTGAAATATTATTCTGCTTAAAATAAGATTTTCGGATTATTTGGTTCGGGATAATTAATGACTCCTTTAAAAGTTTAAAATATTTTCAACGTACCTGCGATTGTCACCAAGCATAAAACTCCCAGGATCTTCATTGTTAGAATGTTCCTCTGGAAATACTTCTCTAACCCAATCGCCAGTCTTTATATATTGTCTAGTCTAGTAGCTGAGAGTTTCTCATCTGCTTATCAGCAATAAAATGGGTTGTAATTCGATAAAGTCTTAATCTTTTTAGTTTGTTTTTTTTTAATTTAAAAACATGTCAAAATACTCATAAAGAGAGCCAGATGATGCTTTTCAGCAAGATTAATGCCTGACATATTTATTGGGGAGCAATATTTCGCGTCGTCAACTGATAGGTCGGTCTGATGGTACCTGTAAAGTGCGAAACGAAAGCAAAACGGAACGAAACGAAACGAAACGAAATCAAAAGAAATGAAAAATGAAAACATTGAAAAAAATAGATAAATAGACATAATCATCGTTGTTAAGACAACACACAGCTATATTCACTCGGTTTTTTTAAAATGAAATATTTATTCTATTTCGATAATATGCTTTATCCAAAATTTAAAGGCGCGCAAAACGCGTAGTGTATTGGTGCACGCTCGGTCTAAAATCACGTGACAGAGGTGATTGTAAGCAACTCCTTTTATAGTAGGAAAGCGTGGTGTGTATCTGATCGCGACAAGTTAAGAGTTCAGGGAAAATTACTGGACTTGAAAGGCGCGATTCGTACAAAAACGTCGGCTTAACGCGCTGTTCCCGTGTTGCTGGTGACGGGAGTGTAGACAGAATGGAAGCATCAGAGGACGACTCTGTTTATGTAACTTTGATGAACTGTGAATAATTCTGGATATGTTTTAGAAAATATTAAGTATTGAATTAGTAACGTATTAGGGCCACTATCAAAAAAAATATTAAATCGTACGTACGATTTATTAAATCATACGTACGATTTACTAAATCGTACGTCAATTTACTAATCCGTACGTACGGTTTACTAATTCGTACGTGCAATTTACTAATCCGTACGTACGATTTACTAATTCGTACGTACGATTTACTAATCCGTACATACGGATTATTAATTCGTTCGTACGATTTACTAATCCGTACGTACGATTTACTAACCGTACGTACGGATTACGAGTTCGTTGCGTTGTTCTTAGAACAAGAAATTGATAAATCCGGGCAGTTACACGGATACAAGTTTTTACATTTGAAGTGCATCCAAAATGGATTGGTGGTGAGTCAAGAATCCGTGAGGTGCTTATTGCACATTATTGATTCTAAAGGTGTTGAGAATAGGCGAAGAAACCGATTGAAGAGAAGACTGTATCATAACCCCGGACCAGACTTTATGTGGCATGTAGATTCCTATGACAAGTTAAAGCCGTATGGAATCTGTATTAATGGGGCTATCGATGGCTTTTCGAGATTTATTATATGGTTGGAGGCGTATACAACAAGTAGTAATCCAGCAATCATAGCAAGTTATTTCATGGAATCAGTTAAGACGCGAAAGGGATGTCCCAAGCGAGTTAGAGCAGATATGGGCACAGAGAACGGTTATATTGAAAATATGCAAATATTTTTGAGGTATGAACACCAGGATGGCTTTGCACGGAGATCGTTTGTTTATGGATCGAGTAATCACAATCAGAGAATTGAGGCATGGTGGTGTTTAAATAGTAAATCGTACGTACGAATTAGTAATCCGTACGTACGATTTAATTAATTTTTTTATAGTGGCCCTAATATGCTTCCGTAGATTTCCTATGGTTGAAAACGGAATATATTGTATTTCATTTCAGCTTTGCTCGAAGGTTTTCATAAGACCAACTTGTTCTTTTCATCTAAAACCCAGGTCAGACATGCATTAAATAACGTACTGTAGCTGAACGTGCATGCTTGAAATAACCCTTATAGCAAGTTGAACAAAGTTAACTTGTAAGAGTAACGTCCCTTCATTTTGAAAGTAAAATTAGCAGTTGGGTAAGAAATAGTGTATATAGTTTATGATTATGAATTTATTGGTATGAAGATATTTTACCAGTATTTGTGATTATTTTTGGTAGAATCATATGTTTAACAAACATAATTTTTGTACACACAATACACTACGGGATTTGCATTCCTATAAATAATGGACTAATCGTATATTCTGAATTGGACTTCCTAGGAAGTCTTACAAGTGTGGACACAAAAATAAAGCACTAGTTCTTAAATTAATCGTTTACGACTAACATCGATTCCGTCTGATAGGACTTAAATTGGTGTACAGTGCGAGAATATCTAGCTTGCACGATAAAGATCCATCGGCGGTCTTTCGGTGTGGCCCAGAGGATAGGGTAATTTTAGGCCAATATTCATTAGGTGTTAAGATGGACGTCAAAAACCTTGATAAACCAAATTCACAGGGTAGGGTCTCTCTTCTCCCTTCATCTTCGATAGGGTAAGCGTAACTGCTACTAAATAGTGCTAGGTTAGGACCCATTCGAATCTGGTAGTCGCTTTCAAAAGACAGGCGACTCTCTTCCACCCCACTTTCCTTTTTACATTCTATACTGTTCCCATTCTACTCAATTTCCTATCTATTCTCGTCCGCTGAAAGGCCATAAGGCCGTAATAGCGGACTGAAAAAAAATCCCGTTGAATAGATAAGTAAATATATTCTGAATAATGTTATTTCATCTTTAAAGAACTGAGCGAATATTGCGATACTCTTTTCAGGTTCAATGATTTTGTTTTATTTTCAAAGAGATACAGATACAAGAATGTCCTCATGCAAAGGGGCTAACATTCGCCATGCTTCTTTCTTCCTATTGCGATAAATTTATTCCTGAGTGTTGTTTTAACACCGATGGGGATGGGACACTAAGGCGTTTGCAAAGTCTAAAATTGTCTATTTATCTATTTTTTCAATGTTTTCATTTTTCATTTCGTTTGATTTCGTTTGGTTTTGTTTCGTTTGGTTTTCGTTTCGCACTTTACAGATACCCCGGTCTGATAAACATGGACTGATTTTGATAAAATATTTATTTAACAAATATTGGATATTAGGAGATCTGCATCAGTCATGTTTGTTTTCGCAGTAGACTTTCACAGAATAATCATAGTTAACTCTTTAATTGTTCACATTTGAATGACATCCATATATCTGATACAATGGTATTTGGAATATTTGTGTTATCGAACTAATGTTGCCCAAAAAATACAACAGGCAAAATCAAATTAACGCGTTTGATTCGGTGTGTTTATGTTGTTTTGTTAATTTTAAGTTGCTGTACACTTATTTTATAAACATCGTCTTGGTCATACACGTCTAACAGGGGCAGTCTTTTATTGTTTCGAAAGAAATCTCTTTGTTTTGGTGGGTATGTGGTAAGCACGTTATTGTTTCTGAAGAATCATCTTCGTTTTGTTAGTTTTGAGCTAGGTGTATGATTGGTTCTCAGAAATTTTCCAATAACCATGTTGTGTTTCGTTGATTGTGATGTCGGTATATTATTGTTTCTGAAGAACCATCTTCTTTTTTAGCTAGGTGTCTGATCGGATCGTAAGAGTTTTGTTTGTTTTGATGTTTGATTGATCGAATTACATTTGAATCAATAAACATGTTTTGTTTCATTAATTGTCATGCGGTTTCTAGAGACATTCCTTCGGTTTTTTTTGTGTTTTTGTTTTTGTTTTTTTTTGTTTTTCTTTTTTGTTATTTTGGTTTTTTTTTAAGATATTTTGAAGCAGTATCTCTATGATCAGTAAATATATAACTTAAATGTCACGTTTATTTCTCCTATAGACTGAGCCCATACACAACATGTGTACGTAACGTGAGGTGAAATGGTACATCTTACTTAGTGGCTACAGCAGAAGTCATAAATCTGTCAAGGCTGTGCGGTTACGTATGCAAATACGAGCATGTTGTCGGGAAGAATTCACACCAGAAATTCTCTCAGGTAAGTTGTCTCGCGGGATTCAAATACGCCATAATAACCAATAACATAGCCTCCGGAATGGCGTGTAACGTAAAGCAATTAAAAAGTATTCACGTAATATGGTTTGCCGAGTGGAACCTGGTAAATTCGAATTTATGTAATTAAGAGTTTTTACTCATGCAAATCATTTGGATCAATAATAGAACTTTTTTCCTGTGAATTGATCTACTTATAAAATCTTAACTGCATTTACAACATGCACTCGGGCCTATTTTTGTTCCCTTTGTTTATTTATATTCATTTGAATGATCTGTAAGACGTCAGAGCTAAGCAATTAACGCATTCTCATTGAGCTATAAAACTTTAGAGAGGCTTTAAATTGTCAAAGTTTTACCTTTTCAAGCCCAAATATCGTCATCATATTGTCTCATAATTCTGATGTGGAATAGATGGGAGAATGTGTTTTTTTTTCTTCAGTTTTTCCATTTTTAATTGTTTTTTGTTTTGTTTTTTTGCAGAATATGTTTTTTTTTACACTAACTCCTATTTTATTATGTATATGTATTGAAACATCTGATGTGTGACGCTTTAATAAATAATAAAGATATTTGAATTGAGTTGAATTGAATTGTAATCAGTTGATCTGTTTTGCAATGAGAGATTTCGTCCTTGTAACTAAAGACATATCTCACTGTTAAGCTCTGTAGGTAAACAGGCCGAAAGGGTTGTATGTAAATACGGTATAATACCTCCATAATTATCTAATAGAAAATAATTTACTTCACCAATATCAATCTGGTTTTAATAAAAGGCTTATCAGTTGATTGAAATATAGTATAATATATATTTAGCATTAGAAAATAAACAACGTACCTGTTTGAGATTCGGTGATATATCGAAAGTTTTTGATAGAGTTTGGCACAAGGGGCTTCTGATAAAATCAATGGTATAAAAGATAGCATCCTTTTTGGTTCCAAGATTATTTACAAGATAGAAAACAACAGGTTATTTAAGTAATTCTACTTCTTCCATTGGTCTTTTAAAAGCAGGAAATCCATAGGGTTATGTTCTTGATCCTCTTTTATTCTTAATATTTATAGACGATATTTCCGATTATTAACTTTCCCTTGCAGGAATGCTTGCTGATGACAAATCTCTATTATTTTCTTCTGATAATGCAATAGAAATAGAACATGTAATGGATAAGGATTTAGCTATATTTGAAGACTGGGGCTGAAAAATGGAATGTAAATTTTAATACCTCTAAAACAGATGTAGTGTTTGTTCATTGTTCTAGCAATCGTTTCAACATTAATTTAATATTTAATAATACATTATTACAAACTTCAGCTAATCACAAACATCTCGGGTAACTTTATATGAAAATTGCAAATGGACTGAGCAGTTAAATAACACAGTCAAATCAGCTTCAAAATCAGTATTACGGAAATTGAAATTTACTTTAAATAGAGACACGTTGTCCAATTTATATATTGTTGTCATAAGGCCCCTTTTGGAATATGCTTATGAATTATGGGACGAATGTTATCGTGTCAATTCTGATAAATTTGAGAAAAAACAGTTAGAGGTTGATAGAATTGGGAATGGTCTTCCTATTTCCAATAGTCGACAAAGTTAACATTATGAGACTGGATGGGAAACACAAAGCAGACATGAAAGAAATTGATATAAGCTTTAAGCTTGTTTTCCGATCCCAAATTATAAAAATGTATGTATAACGAAAACTGTTCATTTTTTCTGTTAGTCCAAGACTTTATTAGGCATTCTAAACGTTTTAACTAATATATATAATATAATATAATAATTGGTCGTGTAGTAATAACGACAGTACAGACAAGTAAATTGTCGAATTTTCGAGGCAATCTGTCCCTTTATCAAGACACAGGTAAATTACATACGATCACATATAGACATAGAACATGGAACAGTTACACAAATATAGTAGGTATAAACAACAATCATATAATATAATAATATATATTTGTATCAAATTAATCATTTGTTCTTAGCAATGTAATGTATATATAACATTGTTGTATATGATGAAACGCTTCACACAGACATGCGGGTACAGTAACTTTTGAAAAATGTTCATCATTATTGCTCCTTAAAAATTTGAAGTCATATGTATAATTAATCATTTATGTATTACGGGAGAAGACGGATTATAAGTTGTTAAGTTGTTTATGATCCCATTTGTATATGTACAAATAAAATATGCTTAAATCAGATCCGTTTTGCATTTTGTCTAGCCTGTAATTAGAACATGTATTGTTTGGTCAGTTTTCTGCTGTTTTAACCAGACACACATTTATCTAGTAGCCTATACGGCTCTGTAATTACACATGTCTGTTGACCAAAAGCACTGCTGTAACGTAATATGGCATATGAACACACAGGTCTGTGAGCAGATCAGGGATATATATCTATTATCGGAAAATGCTTCGCATCCGAACTTTTCTATCGCAGTTTATTAGAATCTACTTTTAATTATCATAGAGTACCGATACGGTACTATGACATATATGTACACATCAGCGCTGTGCTAAAAATCGTTTGGGTAACGAATTCGCGGATTTTAGTGGCAACGCGAATACAGCTAAAATCAAATCTCGCAAAATATAACCGTAATGCAGTATACTACATAGCATAAGAATAACGTTGTTCAGATATAGTTTGATGCGTGTTACATACATTATGGGAAACGTGTTATGTTGGCAAAGTTGGATCCGGATGTCTCTGTACATTCGTGTCAACTCATCTACAAAGTGTCAACATTACCAAATATAACACGTGGCACGCGTGTCTTACTGAACGTGGGTTTGAGAAGCGAAGCCTTCCTCATTGCAAACCAGATGGATGTGACGAATTACCGGATGTGACGTAATAGCCTGCACTACATACTGCAAGGATGGAGCGAGAACCTATTTGTTTATTATGTACACTAAAATGTGTAGTAATAGATTTATATCCACTTACAAATCAAAAATGTTGTTATGCTGTTAAAAGGGATGAATTAATATATATATTTATATACTAACAAATTAAAACTGCTTTTGTACAGGTAAAAATAATGGATTTATATATACCCTAACAAATTAAAAATGTTATTGTACAGGTAAAAATAATGGATTTATATATACATTAACAAATTAAAACTGTTATTGTACAGGTAAAAATAATGGATTTATATATACCCTAACAAATTAAAACTGCTATTGTACCGGTAAAAATAATGGATTTATATATACATTAACAAATTAAAACTGCTATTGTACCGGTAAAAATAATGGATTTATATATACATTAACAAATTAAAACTGCTATTGTACAGGTAAAAATAATGGATTTATATATACCCTAACAAATTAAAACTGCTATTGTACCGGTAAAAATAATGGATTTATATATACATTAACAAATTAAAACTGCTATTGTACCGGTAAAAATAATGGATTTATATATAAACTAACAAATCAAAAATGTTATTGTACAGGTAAAAATAATGGATTTATATAAACATTAACAAATTAAAACTGCTATTGTACCGGTAAAAATAATGGATTTATATATATACTATCAAATTAAAAATGTTATTGTACAGGTAAAAATAATGGATTTATATATACATTAACAAATTAAAACTGCTATTGTACCGGTAAAAATAATGGATTTATATATATACTATCAAATTAAAAATGTTATTGTACAGGTAAAAATAATGGATTTATATATACATTAACAAATTAAAACTGCTATTGTACAGGTAAAAATAATGGATTTATATATATACTAACAAATCAAAAATGTTATTGTACAGGTAAAAATAATGGATTTATATATACATTAACAAATTAAAATTGTTATTGTACAGGTAAAAATAATGAATTTATATATACACTAACAAATTCAAACTGTTATTGTACAGGTAAAATTAATGAATTAATATATACATACTAGTAGATTAAAACTGCTACAGGTATATATCTTTGAAAAACAAATTCAGTGCAAATATCTAAAATGGTTTTAAATCTTGTTACTTTCACAAGACAATAATAAAAGTTATTAATCACGTCATTTTGATCTTTAATCTTTAAATTGGGAATATATATTCCAAATCTTGAATACGGATTATAACATTTAGACTAAAATCCCAAAATCAAGATTTTAAGTTATAATTTACGGTATTGATCACAGATGCAGAATATTTCAAATCACATATGACACTGCATAGCAAGCCTGGTAAAATTACGATATGTGCTTCCAGAGGATATATATACCGTGCACTTTTGATCAACAATAACACAGTACTGTACGCGGTACTGTAAGCCTAGCTAACGGAATGTCAGACTAACGGTCCTTACTGACCAAAGGCTACTCTCCTACCCGGAAGTCACGGACCAGTGGTCACTCGCTAGGGGCTATAGCACCTGGCACGAATGACAGAAACTCTTACCATTTCTCAGGAAATCATTGGCCAGGGATACACGTCTGTCTTAAAGGTAAAGTTGTTTTTAAAATCATTTTCAACATATTTCTATAAATATCCAAGTTTTTTTTTTATTTTGATTCTTTTTCCCCGAGAGTTATAAACATTCGTGTAGTAGTTTTTCGAAAATTTGTATATTATTCTTTGAACTACTGCAAATATTATTTCAAATGATGAGTTATCGATCAAAATATGTCACCTTTACCGTAGTCATTAAATTAATATGATGTTCATGTGGAACCGTAATTTCTCCTTTATATATGTGTGTCCCTAACTGTCTATTCTGTATCACTTTCTAACTAGCACAACTGTCATATTTCACTGACATTCAATATGTTATGTCGAAAAAAAACATGTCAAATTTGCCTTTAATACAATTTCATTGTCAAACTAAGCTGTCAAAATAGTACCACTGTCAAATTGGCCTGTATAAACAGTGTAATTGTCAAATTGGCCTCTTTAAACAGTATCAATGTCAAATCGAACTGTCAAACCAGCCTCACTGTCAAATTGGTCTCTATAAACATTGTCACTGTCAAATCAAAATCTCAAAAAAGTGTATCTGTCAAATTAGCCTCTCAAAACAGATAGTTTGAGAAATGACAACTGATTCGAGATTTTATATCATCAAGCCAGGAGGATATCAACAAAAAAATCCACCAATGGAATGTTTTCACAATTACTTCCGGAACAGTTTCCTTGTGTTATGTTCTACCAAAGAAATAATGATAGTTTTCCCTCCACGGAAATAGTCAGCTATATGAAGCCATTGAAATATTGATACCTATCCCTCCACGGAAATATTCATCGCTTTGCCGCCATGGAAATATTTACAGCTCTTCCGCCGTTAAAATATTGACAGCAATTTCGTCATATTGAAAGCTTTCCCGCCAATGAAATATCGATAGCTATCCAGCCATGGAAGTTTTGACAGCTATCCCGCCTTGGAAATGTTGGAGAACAAAATTTCGCCATGGAAATATCAACAGTTTTTTCGCATAGGAAATGTTGACAATTGCCTCGCCATGGACATATCGGCTGCTATCTCGCAATGGCCATATTCATCACCATCCTGCCACAAAAATACCCACAGCTGCATGGATGTATAAGGATAAGGATTCTAACCCAAATATCAATCTGCCAAGGATTTGTCGATGATCATTCAATTAAGGAAATGCTGATACATTTATTCTTTCCGTCAAAACACTGTAAAGTATTCCTCCAGGAAAATATCCAAAATTGTTCTATCGAAGATACATCAAAATAGGCTGTTCAATCGTCTCGATGGCAGCAACGAATAAACTGCTTTTGTTTGAATCGAATTGAAATGAACTCAAAATAGAAAATAAATGTGTAGAAATTACAAGCGACATAGCTATGTCAATTATGATCCATATAAATGCCGAAGCATGATGATGATTAAGTGGATTTTCTTTACATGTTATTCTAAAGTTTTTTTTATTTTATTACTTAGTATTCTGTGTATTCCGGACCAAATAATGCCTTTTAATCTTCTAAAGCATGATCATTTCTTCCACTGTCGTCAATAATCTGTTTGATAATTACAATACCGAGTGTTGTTAACCCGAGATTAATCATGTGATTTTACTGTGCCGAATATATGATATTTGTACAATTTCGGGAACCACGAGTGCAATTTTCTAACAGACAATTAGAGTATCGATGTGTTTTTCATTGCGACATCGCTAAACCTCTTTCGAGATGGCAGACTTGGCACAGTGGAAACAGCGCCGGATTTTTTTTTTTTTTCTTCTTCTTCTTCTTCTTCTTCTTGTGAGGCGATTTAGTGCGGTAGATAGTGAGTTTGAGGTCCGGTAAAGGCGCGAGTTGATATTTGTTTTCCTTTATCATTCATGTGTAATTATCGGTGTATTCTTCTTTCGACAGACGAGGCATGTTGGGTAAATTGTGGATTGGCGTGGCAGTCAGTCTCGTAGTAGGGTTAATATGGGTGGCTGCCCAGGAGCCCATCGCACCTGTTCAACAGATACAGGTATGTCGTTAGTTTAAAATTTTATTTGTCAATTTCCATTTAACAATATGTATACAATATATAAATTATACAAAAAGGAATCAGAAATGTTGTGCTTTCTAATGAGCTTTAGCTTAGTGCGTTATGTTGGAGAATAAGACACAATCGCTAATACAAAAAAACATTGAAGTCAAAATTTGAGAATATCATTAAAAATTTCCGGGAAAATACATCTTTTTTTTCTTGTATTTTTTTTTTTTTTTGTATTTGATTTTTTTTTTTTTTTTTTTGTATTTGATTTTTTTTTTTTTTTTTTGTATTTTCTTGTTTTTGTTTTTTTTTTTTTTTTTTTGTTTTGTTGTTTTTTTGCAATTACCAAATTTTAAAACCTAAAATGGCAACTTTATCGAAAATGATTCAACGAGAGAGATTTCTATTTTCACTCAGTCACTCATTTGCGGAACAAAAGGTCACATCTATACAATTCAATGATACACATATTCTTAAGGGGCATCAATATATGAGAATGATGCTAAATTTAAAACACAAATAATATCTACAAATTTGCACAAAAATAGTCATGTAATATACAAAAATGTTTGTTTGGACATGTAGTTCCTTAAAACCACCAATAATTTGCTGTAGATGCTAACAGTTTCTTCCATAGAGTTACTATGTGGTAAGATGCAGTATGGAATAATTCTAATTCACACAAATAACCAACCCTCAAAAACAGCCAAGCAAATATGCTCATAAGTGTCTATAGCACAGGATAGGAGCACTTGTTTGACCGGATTTGACTTTATGTACGTATAAACACTTATTTTGTTTTGATATTGAAATGCAAATGGCGGCTGTAAATAACATTACACAAAAACAGAATTTTATTTATAAATACACTAACTATATTAAACTAATATTCAAAATAATCTTGTCTCAAGTCAAATATCGATAAAACAATATGTATCTGGATTGGCAGTTAAGCACATAGTAATACATGTAATCAAATTTGCAGAGATAAATATCACATTTGGACAGATAAACCCTTTATGTTTTAGGCATTGAAATCAGCGTAGACACACACCAAAGCAATGAGCTAAATTACTTGGAAAAACTTTAAAAAAGTAAAATCAATGTTTACATCTGGTCTAAAAGACTATTTAGTACGATGGGTGGAATAACAGCAATAAAAACTATAATAAGTTCATAGCTGATTAATTTATTTACAAACACCCAAAAACCCATCCACGATATTCTAAAAGAACAAACAGTCTTCAAATTAATATGGAATAACAAAAATGATATATTTTTTAGAAATCAACTAGCACAACCATATGAGGAAGGAGGTCTAAACATGTTAAATACAGAAAAGTTTATAATAGTATTAGAACTATCTTTGGCCCATAGGATGCTAAAATCATACAGAACATGCACTATCAAATCGAAAGTTTGAAAATATAAATACCATAATTACTTATGGAAAATAACTTTTTTTAAACCAACTCAAAGTTAGTTAAAAAAAACTTTTCTGGAAAAAAGTACTGTCAGATTTGTATCTCTTTTCAAACATCAAAAGCTATGGTATGGTAACAACATTAAAATAGAAAAAATTCTGTATAGTTCAGGTGATGGGCAAAACAAAATAGATAAATAAATAAATAAATAAATAAATGAATAACACATATATGATTTATTAGATGAGAACCGTGAGTTGATCCAATCGTATGATTTTTACTGCACAAAACACAATTTTATCTACTAGTTTTACGGACCCCGGCCAAAGTCATCATATCACCATGAAATACAATCCATTACAGATACCGTGCTTTCTCCTTACCGCATTGTCCAACTCATATATAGTATGCAATAAAGAACAAAGAGGTTCTTCTTTATGTAATTTATTAGTAAAAATCTAAAAGCAAACAAAAAATATATAACTAAATGGTCCGAAGAACAAGATTTGATGAAAGACACATCATGTTGGGAAACATTAATATAATTCTATTTAAAACTATTATAGATTGTAAGCTCAAATGGTTCAATACAGAAAATTAACATTAGTACAAATAAATACTTTACACGTGATCGACGTAAGAGACTCGCCACTATGCACTTTTATAGAAACAATTACACACTTGTTTTGGGAATGCAGAATAATTGAAAACTTCTGGGATGAATTTAAGCAATGGCTTTGCAATAAGAAAACTAGACATATACAACTACAAAATGATGACGTTATATTAGGTAATTGAAGGGAAAATAGTTAAAATGTCTCAATACTCTACTACTATTAGCAAAGTCATATTTATAAACAAATACTTGGACATTGTCTTCCTAATACAAACGGCTTTAAAACCGAATTGGACATTTACTTAAAAATATAATGAAAAAATATACAAAAATAATATGGAATATATTATGTCTGGCAATAAATGGACTAAAATAGAAACCATATACTTGTATTTATACATATTTTTACTGTCTAGTCCTACGAGTGAATGCAAGAGTGAAAGTTGTATTAAATTTTTTTTTTTTAAATCTATTTTTATTCAATACATCGGTGGATAGCTCCATATAATAGATTTAATAGTCAAAGGGAGATAAATCTCCACAATATCAATTTTCTATAATTACTGCTGATTTTTCTCTTGTTTGTCCTGTATATATTTTAACTTTTCAACACAATCTACTACTTCTTGGAATAAATGTGTACTATACAATTTAACACTGCTTTGTGTCATATACTGAAAATATCTTACAACCATATGTTTATATCATATTCGGTAGATGCAAAGGATAAATCAGAATATTTCAAAACTGAAAAAAAAACATTTTATCTCAATCAGTGACAATGTGGTTAATTAATGATTTCAGCTGCAAACTAACAACAACAAAAAACAAACAAACAAACAAAAAATGAAACAAAAAAACGAAAACCTTAAACAAACAAAAACAAGGGGAAAAAGTGTTTTACAATCAATTCATAGTTTGTGGATTTTTGTCCATGACAATATTTTATAGGGTCATCATAACAGACGTCACCATACATTAGATTATCTTCTTGTCATTTTCATTGGAACAAGAAGTTCTTTAAATAGTTTCTTGATATTATATGTTTTAATATTACCAACAGCTTCTGGTAATGAATTTTGACGGTCCAAATACCTATTGCGTTTCGGTTAGTTAACTTTCCCGTAATAAGCTCACTCTATGTTTCTCAGTCAGTCATGCGTTATCTCCCTTGCAGGTCTCTCTCCTGTATTACTGTCCTACATGATACCTCTTTAACTGTTTTCATTGCAGGCGATACAATACCGTAATTTCCAACTTATCAACGAGCAACAGAGAAGGATTGCGGGCTGGAGACAATTCTACGTCAACAGACTCCCATACGAATACTTGATACCAATATACTGTAAGTATTATATATAAAACCGACTCCTAAACGAGTACTCGATACCAATATAATGTAAGTATTATATATATAACTGACTCCTAAACGAGTACTCGATACCAATATAATGTAAGTATTATATATATAACTGACTCCTAAACGAGTACTCGATACCAATATACTGTAAGTATTATATATATAACAGACTCCTAAACGAGTACTCGATACCTATATACAGTAAGTATTATATATAAAACCGACTCCCAAAATTACCAAAATTAGTCAGTGGAAGAAATATAATATTACTCATAAATTTAAGATAGTGTAGGTATCAACTAACAACAGCTCCTTCTCGATCCTACTTTGAACAGTTTCACTAACCCCACATTACTGTCAACAGTTTCACTAACCCCACATTACTGTCAACAGTTTCACTAACCCCACATTACTGTCAACAGTTTCACTAACCCCACACTACTGTCAACAGTTTCACTAACCCCACATTACTGCCAACAGTTTCACTAACCCCACATTACTGTCAACATTTTCACTAACCAAACATTACTGTCAACAGTTTCACTAACCCCACACTACTGTCAACAGTTTCACTAACCCCACACTACTGTCAACAGTTTCACTAACCCCACACTAATGTCAACAGTTACACTAACACCACACTACTGTCAACAGTTTCACTAACCCCACACTACTGTCAACAGTTTCACTAACCCCACACTAATGTGAACAGTTTCACTAACCCCACATTACTGTCAACAGTTTCACTAACCCCACACCACTGTCAACAGTTTCACTAACCCCACATTACTGTCAACAGTTACACTAACCCCACATTACTGTCAACAGTTACACTAACCCCACATTACGGTCAACAGTTTCACTAACCCCACATTACTGTCAACAGTTTCACTAACCCCACATTACTGTCAACAGTTTCATTAACCCCACATTACTGTCAACAGTTTCACTAACCCCACATTACTGTCAACAGTTTCATTAACCCCACACTACTGTCACCAGTTTCACTAACCTCATACTACTGTCAACAGTTTCACTAACCCCACACTACTGTCAACAGTTTCACTAACCCCACACTACTGTCAACAGTTTCACTAACCCCACACTACTGTCAACAGTTTCACTAACCCCACATTACTGTCAACAGTTTCACTAACCCCACATTACTGTCAACAGTTTCATTAACCCCACACTACTGTCAACAGTTTCACTAACCCCTCACTACTGTCAACAGTTTCACTAACCCCACACTACTGTCAACAGTTTCACTAACCCCACACTACTGTCAACAGTTTCACTAACCTCACATTACTGTCAACAGTTTCATTAACCCCACATTACTGTCAACAGTTTCATTAACCCCACATTACTGTCAACAGTTTCACTAACCCCACACTTCTGTCAACAGTTTCACTAACCCCACACTACTGTCAACAGTTTCACTAACCCCACATTACTGTCAACGGTTTCACTAACCCCACATTACTGTCAACAGTTTCACTAACCCCACATTACTGTCAACAGTTTCACTAACCCCACATTACTGTCAACAGTTTCACTAACCCCACATTACTGTCAACAGTTACACTAACCCCACACTACTGTCAACAGTTTCACTAACCTCACATTACTGTCAACAGTTTCACTAACCCCACACTACTGTTAACAGTTTCACTAACCCCACATTACTGTCAACAGTTTCACTAACCCCACACTACTGTCAACAGTTTCATTAACCCCACACTACTGTCAACAGTTTCACTAAACTCACACTACAGTCAATAGTTTCACTAACCCCACACTACTGTCAACAGTTTCACTAACCAAACATTACTGTCAACAGTTACACTAACCCCACATTACTGTCAACATTTTCACTAACCCCACACTACTGTCAACAGTTTCACTAACCAAACATTACTGTCAACAGTTACACTAACACCACACAACTGTCAACAGTTTCACTAACCCCACATTACTGTCAACAGTTTCACTAACCTCACACTACTGTCAATAGTTTCACTAACCTCACATTACTGTCAATAGTTTCACTAACCCAACACTACTGTCAACAGTTTCACTAACCCCACACTACTGTCAACAGTTTCACTAACCCCACATTACTGTCAACAGTTTCACTAACCCCACACTACTGTCAACAGTTTCACAAACCCCACATTACTGTCAACAGTTTCACTAACCTCACACTACTGTCAACAGTTTCACTAACCCCACACTACTGTCAACAGTTTCACTAACCCCACACTACTGTCAACAGTTTCACTAACCCCACATTACTGTCAACAGTTTCACTAACCCCACACTACTGTCAACAGTTTCACTAACCCCACACTACTGTCAACAGTTTCACTAACTCCACATTACTGTCAACAGTTTCACTAACCCCACACTACTGTCAACAGTTTCACTAACCCCACATTACTGTCAACAGTTTCACTAACCCCACATTACTGTCAACAGTTTCACTAACCCCACACTACTGTCAACAGTTACACTACCCCCACACTACTGTCAACAGTTTCACTAACCCCACACTACTGTCAACAGTTTCACTAACCCCACATTACTGTCAACAGTTTCACTAACCCCACATTACTGTCAACAGTTTCACTAACCCCACACTACTGTCAACAGTTTCACTAACCCCACATTACTGTCAACAGTTTCACTAACCCCACACTACTGTCAACAGTTTCACTAACCCCACATTACTGTCAACAGTTTCACTAACCCCACACTACTGTCAACAGTTTCACTAACCCCACACTACTGTCAACAGTTTCACTAACCCCACATTACTGTCAACAGTTTCACTAACCCCACATTACTGTCAACAGTTTCACTAACCCCACATTACTGTCAACAGTTTCACTAACCCCACACTACTGTCAACAGTTTCACTAACCCCACATTACTGTCAACAGTTTCACTAACCCCACACTACTGTCAACAGTTTCACTAACCCCACACTACTGTCAACAGTTTCACTAACCCCACATACTGTCAACAGTTTCACTAACCCCACATTACTGTCAACAGTTTCACTAACCCCACACTACTGTCAACAGTTTCACTAACCCCACATTACTGTCAACAGTTTCACTAACCCCACATTACTGTCAACAGTTTCACTAACCCCACACTACTGTCAACAGTTTCACTAACCCCACACTTACTGTCAACAGTTTCACTAACCCCACATTACTGTCAACAGTTTCACTAACCCCACATTACTGTCAACAGTTTCACTAACCCCACACTACTGTCAACAGTTTCACTAACCCCACATTACTGTCAACAGTTTCACTAACCCCACATTACTGTCAACAGTTTCACTAACCCCACACTACTGTCAACAGTTTCACTAACCCCACATTACTGTCAACAGTTTCACTAACCCCACATTACTGTCAACAGTTTCACTAACCCCACACTACTGTCAACAGTTTCACTAACCCCACATTACTGTCAACAGTTTCACTAACCCCACACTACTGTCAACAGTTTCACTAACCCCACACTACTGTCAACAGTTTCACTAACCCCACACTACTGTCAACAGTTTCACTAACCCCACATTACTGTCAACAGTTTCACTAACCCCACATTACTGTCAACAGTTTCACTAACCCCACACTACTGTCAACAGTTTCACTAACCCCACACTACTGTCAACAGTTTCACTAACCCCACATTACTGTCAACAGTTTCACTAACCCCACACTACTGTCAACAGTTTCACTAACCCCACATTACTGTCAACAGTTTCACTAACCCCACATTACTGTCAACAGTTTCACTAACCCCTCACTACTGTCAACAGTTTCACTAACCCCACACTACTGTCAACAGTTTCACTAACCCCACATTACTGTCAACAGTTTCACTAACCCAACACTACTGTCAACAGTTTCACTAACCCCACACTACTGTCAACAGTTTCACTAACCCCACATTACTGTCAACAGTTTCACTAACCCCACACTACAATAATGGCAGTGGTCTAATTATGACAAGCCATTTGTTCACAGGACCAATTGTATTGATATGATCTTACTAGATATACACGTATTAATAAACGTTTTAATAATTATGAAGTTTGACGTAAGATTTTAGTTTTCTTAGATTGATTAAAATGAAGCTTGGGATGACATATTTAGTATTGTCAGAATGGAAAGCTTTGTTGCAACTTATAATTTGTTCATTGAGAAATGACGATTAAATATTCGATCATTTTTGTAAAATATCTAATACGATAATGCGATATCGATTTCATTTACTCAGTACAGACGATGATTCAGAGTAGGTCGTAATCTATAGGGCCAGCTGGGCATTGACAGTCGTGTTAGTGTTGTACTTGCCGAATTGCGCATGCGTGCTGTTACAGCTTCCGTAAATAAATTAGTTGAACGTTATCAGTTTCTGGTAAACCTCTGAATTTATAAGGTGATTTAGTTTAAACAATATTTCATTCAATATTTACATGTCATATATATGATACATAATAATAAAAGGATTCAGAAAAAAGTATGAAAATACTTATTTAAATCTGTCTCCTTAAATAATAGATTGGCGGGTGACAACACTGTATAGCCATTTATTAGTCAAATAGTATAACTTAAAAACAAAACTATTGACAAGAGAGAGAGAGAGAGAGAGAGAGAGAGAGAGAGAGAGAGAGAGAGAGAGGGAGATAGAGGGGGAGAGAGGGGGGGGGGGGGGAGAGGGGAGAGAGAGAGATGTAATGGGACCTAGTGATACTATAGGTACTACATAAGCATAATGACACATAGTAATATAATGTAAATATACAGCACTAGTGACCTCTTGGGACTCGTAAAATAGCACTATTAATTTAAAAAACGTTTGGTTTTTAAAATATAAAGTTGGATGCAATAGAAAATATTTTCATTCTCTTTAATCGATAGATTTGGATCTCCGTATAGGAGCATATCAAAAGTGTAGTCTATTGGTAGATCTACAAAACATTCGTTTCTTACAATGGTATAGTTTGGTCAAGACAATAGAAAGTGTTCAGTGGTTTCATGTGCTTGCCTACATGAACATACAGGGCTTTCGATAAGATTACGACTAAATAGATGGGCATTTAGAGAGCTGCAATTCATCCTCAATCTAGCATGATGAACCTGATCAGAACGTTTCCCATAACTATAATAAGGAGGGACTGTCGGTGAGTGTCTGTGTAGGTATTTTTCAGGTTACTAAGGGAGGGGCTATTTTTAATATCTGGGGGTAGTGAGTTCCACAGGTCAATAGATGAAGGGAGAACAGAGTTTTTATAGAAGTTCGTTTTACAGAATACATTATTTAAGTTATCAGCATCGCGTGTGTTATATTGATGAACGTCCATTCTGCGTTGATGGAGTAAATTAGAAAGGTATGAGGGAGTGAGGTCAAAAATCATTTTGTGTACCTGAACAATTTTCTTCATTTTACGGCGATATTGTAGAGTGTCCCACCCAGTTTCTTCATATAATTTAGCATGGCTTGGGTGATTTATTCACAGTTGTGAATTAACTAAGTACTGATATAACATTTAAAGGTTTTTTTTTATTCATTCAGTCATTATATATCGTATCACATCTCAATAAAGCAACATGATCAAGTGAGATCGTAAGAGTGCGCAATAAAGATAAATCCATGTATTATTGCTGATATACAATTTAAAAGAATTAAACATCAAAATAACTACCAGTATTTATTTCTTTAATTACTTGTTCAATATTTACTTACTAAATGCTTTATATATTTATTCATTAGTTGTCTATTTATTGTCATGGTGGTCAGTAATCACAGATTGGAAAAATTCGCGGGTATATGATTTCGCCAACATTACCTTGACCGCGAATATAGCGAAATTTAATTCCCGCGAATAAAAGCAACTATACAGGATACCCAAGATGTCATATCAGATTTCTCATAAAAGCTATGCAATATATCATAAATGAAAAAGATAACGAAGATACCAAACTTTTTGCAAGTTACAGCCAGCTTAATAATTGAAAAAGTATATTATCCATTCATCTTTTACGTCACAACCAGACCCTCCAACAATCAGTACATTCCAAGACAGGGATGTTGGCAGTTATGGGCTGATAATGACAACTGGACAAAGGCAAATTTAATGTTTGTAATGACAACTTGTAATTAAAAAATATGTATATGTAGAATTAACGGAATTCAAGTTTACCCGCCATTCTCGGCTGTAAGACCGTTAACAGCTATACCGTGTTGTTACGCGTAAAAAAATAGTGCGTAAGATAATAATAAAAAAACCCAGGTAAGAACAATAAATGCAGTACTAATATCTAACACATGAGGATAATACATATTACATTTGTTAAATTTGATTTTCTACAGCAGAAGGTTTATTTTCCATTATTTGATTTTGCCGAGGCCGTAGATATTGGCAGTTAAGAGCTGGTAACGCCCAACTTCAGTTTGGTAAGGTACTATAGTGGCTATGCCATAGAATGAGAAGTATAAAGTAAAAAAAAAATAAAAGATAAAAAGTGGAAGGTAAAAAACCAACATGAACATGAAATATTATCTATTCAACCATTTGTCCGAAATGCGAACTTTTCTATATCGGAGAAGCTGAATCCCGTCGCTAACCGCGTTACGTTACACCGCGAACAAGCATCTCACGATCGATATAAACATTTAACAATTAGACAACATTTAACAATTAGACAACATTTAACAAAATACAATAAACTAATTTCTCCAGTACACTATTTCATCAGCAATAAATCGTGTTCAAAA